>NW_028262302.1:24220000-24820000 GCF_047370975.1 Nipponia nippon
GGCACTGACATCTCTCAGTAGGATGCTCTGCTTATTTAGAGGTGGCCATTTGTGAAATTTAGGCATAGTGTAACATTGGGGAACTGTGACTGTTAAATACCGCAGTACGGTGCTCTGCTCTGCACTGTGCTGCAACCAAGTGATGCAGCCCCATGAAGCTTTTAAGGATCAGGCTCCATTTCCCTACTTCTCCTTCTCCCACAGTGGCACATTTGTGTAAAATGAGCCTGGCTGTACATTTGCCACTGTCTCAGAGCTGTCTGGGTTTGCTTCCACTGTCTGCCATTAAATGGCAGGACTCCCTGGGGGGTGGACCAGATGACCTCCAGAGGTTCCTGCCAACCTCAGCTACTCTGTGAGTCTGTGGTCAGATGCACCATGCAGCTTGACCTCTTCCTCTGTCACAATGTACAATGAAGTGCCATGCCTATGTATTTTGCATGCCTCTTCCCACATGTACCTCTGAGGACCAGGACTGCACCATATTTCAAGAATTTGTACAGAACCTGCTAGTCACAAAGGAAATCATGACTTTTCTATCATTAGGATCTCATGAATATCATTGTTTCTGTCAAAACAAATATGATGTAGACTACAACTATGGTGAATAATATGGGGATCAGTTCCCAGTGAACTATTATTGACTGAGCTTGATTCCAACATAATTTCTTTGCTGTCTTCATGACATATTTCGTAATAGTCAGATACAGGTTGCTCTTTGTTACAGCAAATGTCTAAGAGGCGACTGAGGGATCCGTTCTCTTTCTTGTCTCTCTGATTTGCACCCTGCAGGCACCAGACCTGATTATTTGGCCTGTGCTGGAATGAAGTCTGCATTTTTGGATACGCAGAGAAGCATGTAACTTCTTCTCGCCTGTGGAAGTGGCTTTTGGGCAGAGGCCTCCGTGTCCTCTCTCCAGAGGGGATAACTGCAGTATGGAGATGAACAGACATCTCGAAACAAGTGGGTTTATTTAACATATGGAGCAAAACATTAGAGGAACTAACTTGAAAACAGCCGGCAGCTGATAAGCATCTGTAATTTAAACTTCAGACTTCTTTGATGGACCTTGCTCATCAGTGACAGGAGCAGAACAGCCCCAATTTACGTGCTTTAACTAATGCAGGCGATCTGGAGACACGGTCTGCTCTCAGTAGGCATCACCCAGTAGGACTTTTTCTTGGAAAAGCTTTTCCCAAAGCCCTGGGCCTGCTGTGCTCATCTGAGCCCTGTGACCATATGTTGCACTGGCTTTTGTCAGGGGACCCAGCTGTGAAGCTTTCCTTTTGTCACAAACTGACTTCTTTTTCCACTTAGGCATCCAAGCAGCCTGAGAGCACACTGCTGCAGGAACCACTCTGTAATCATACCCTCCAAAGCAATTAATTTTTAATGCCTTGGCCACAGACCTTGTGATGATGGTGAAGCACAGCCATGCTCTCATGTCCAGTCCTGAGCCCACCAGCCTTCATCACCATGAGCAGCTGAGCTGAGAGCCCCGTGCAGCAGGTGCTGGTCAGGTGCACAATAGCAAAGAAACCTGATGGCTTCCAAAAGCATTTCAATCCTTCCTGTCCTCTCTGCAGGTCTATCAGCCGTGTCTGAGCCCTACCTGAGAAGGGAAAGCTCTGGAGTCCTGGAAGATGTTATGTCTTTCCCACCGTCACATGTGAGAGCCCTCCCCTTTGGTGGCAAATGAACATCAGGAATGAGATGCTTCATTTCAGCCTGTTACCATCACACTGTTTGAAATGCTCCAGTGATTTTTAATCCTTCCTGTAGATCATCTTCAGAGCTTCATCCACTTTCAAAATGGCCATTTAGACCAATTTTGCTGTGTTAGTTACTGGATAAATAATAATCCCCAGCTAAAGTAATTCACTAAACATCTGAATAATGGCATGGTGTTTATATACATTTCTCTACTTTCTTAGGTGTCTGAGCACTGTTAATTTTTTTACCATATTGGAAGTACAGCTCAGATTGCCTCGACACATTTTAATACCTCTTTTCAATTTCATCTAGACCATCTTGGTCCATATTTTGATTATTGGTGAAAAAAAAAGAGAAAGAGAAAGAAAGAAAAAGAAAAAAAAAGAAGGAAAAAAAAAGACGAAACTTACTTTATAGGTTTTCCCAGAGAAGGAGCTGCCAAGCTCCTCAGAAAATCTGTCCCCATGAGATTTCCCAACTTTTTTGACCAGGTTCAGTTATTATTCCTTTTCCAAATTTTCACTGAGGTAAGGGGGACTGGAAAACAGTCCATTGGGAAATCATACGAAAGTGGATTCATGTGACAGATCTTTCTGCAACTTGTCATGCCGTGAATAACAGAGCAACAGCCTTTCAGCCCTACACCATGTCACCGCCTGCCTCACTTTTGATGGAACTGGGGTGAGTGCGTGCTTGTGGAAACAAGGAAAAAGTTAACTAGTGCTTTTTATCTCAGTAAAAGGTCTGGTTTGTGTTTCTCATTCAGTGTTTGCATAATATCTTAATTTAATTGCCCTCCTTTTATTGTGGCCCCTGCTCCAGTTGCTCTGTGCTGGCATGTAGGATTTGCATTTAGCAGTGCTCGGAAGACCGCAGCAGAAACACACTCCTGTTACATTAGGCATTGTACAAAGGTACGGGGAAACTCAGCAGCCCCAGCCTCGCAGCATTTGCAGTCTAAAGGTGCAAATGGTAGTAGGGGAACCAGAAGTGAAAGGGTTGTCCAGCTGACGTGTGAGGTAGTGGTGTTGCTAGAAATAGCACCCCATGCCCTTGACTCATAAATCAGTGGTTATCTCCTGCTATGTTAAATGCCTTCAAGTCATGTGCTGTGCCTACAGCAGGTTGCTCCGAATGCAAGACAAGGGCCAGACTAGCTGTTTATACGATTTTCCTGCTGTGGGATCTGTCACTCTGCAGTATTTGCGGATGACTGAGCGTAAGGTGCTAAAACTGTCCTCTGGGGCCACTTAGCTGCAGGGCAGCCAACCCGTGGGCTCAGGCTGGGGCTCCTCCAAGTCTCTCCATAACAGCAGAGATATTTGCTTGGAAATGTCACTTGGAAAAGTATATTCCCTCTCCTGACCTAGCTGTATCAAAGACTGTATAAAGATAAGCAATGAAAATCGGATGACACAGAGGCCTTTCCTTAGTTCAGCTCTTTCATCCTGCTGTTGTTGCCTGTCCCTATTGAGACCATGTCTGTTGGCTGGGCTTGAATTTGGATTTGAAGCTGCTGCACCACACAGCTCCCACCAGCTGCAGCTGTTCTGCCCCAAGGGGCAAAGTCCGAGTCCGGACACTTCCCTGCAACTGAATTTCGTTGGCTGGCAAGTCCCTAGGCTCCCAGCTGACACAAATCAGTTTGGGAAACAACAGGTTGGCAAATCCTGGGTTTTGAGAAGAGTGGATTCAACATGGGCTTGAAACCCAAGAGGATATAACAATATACCTATGAGATCTTCTCAGGTGCACAACCACACCCCACCTCTTCTTCTGCCTTCCAGAGCGTAGAAACCACATTTACATCTGAGCAGGATGGATCTGATCCGGCAAGCAACTTCACAGAACCATGAGGTTACCTCTCACAACAGGCAGCTGCTTACAGCTGTTGTTTCCCACTGTGGATACATACAGCTTTGTTTTTATGATGCAGGGGGAAAACTTGTGCTTTCAAACCCTAACAAGCTATTTGTTTCGCTTTCTCTGTCTCTTCACACAGCTGACCTCCACGTCCAGTCGTGAAGGCATTTTCTGGTTTAAGAGTACCATTGAGCAGAGTGCCAGCAGGTGATACCCCAGCCTCTCCTGCCACTCTGTAATTAGCAGTCCCAAACATGGAGCAGTGTCTGACCCTTTGACATTTTTTGCTAAGGCTTTTATTAATTTGACACTAGTTTTCATAGCAACTCACCAGGGAGTTGTAACAAACATTCAGCTGTACCTGACAGAAAATGTGGGTTTATCTGCTCAAAAGGTTATACTGAGCGTCAGAGGCCAACTGCGGTTTGAATCCTGGGGAACACTCCAACTGTTTGATAGAAAAAATGTGGAGAATTAAAGTGGGAACATTACAATTTAAAAGCAGGATTTGTGTCATCTTGAGCTACTGAGCTCTGTTATCATGGTCTATCAAAACTTCTACTCTCTGGGGAGCAGGCAGGTAGGAGACTTTTAACACTCCTAATGTCACTGTTCCTAAGGGGACACTGCTTTGTCACCTGTAAACTTACTTAAAATGAAGGGTTGGTTCATTCATTAGCTGATGGAGAATTTTTTCATCTTTTGCATTGCTTCCACGAAAAACTGTTCTCAGTGCTCTTGTGATCCCTTTCCTCCTGCTCTGCCCACTTCTGGCGTGAGCACACTGTTGCATAGTAATGCTTGGACACCTCAAATTGTCTTTTTTTTTTGCCAGATACTGTGATGATGGCCATGGTATATGCAAGTTTGGGTACTGGGTTTTTTGGTGGACTTATACTTTTGGTTTCATGTGGTGTTTTGTCTCAGGGTCCTTTACCCTAATGCAATTTGATGGCAGTGTTCAGCCAGTGTAAGCTCTATCTGGATGGGGGATATCGTTCCATCCTTTCCTTGACAAACTTGAAATGCTCTGTCAGAGGATACTTCTTCATTCACAGGGAGTCTCTTGACTTTACCCCAAATTCCAGTCATGATCTGGTTGCTATAATCAAGGGCTCCGTCCTCCCCATATTGATTCTTCACTCTTCAGTAATTTACAGCCGCCTTTGTCTTTTCTCTTGTTGTTGCCCAGTTTGCAAACACCTCCTTCATCTGTTTCCCCTTCAGCATGGAATGGGGCATTATTCAACACGAAAGCATCATTCAGTGCTATCTAGTGGCTCAGCGTTGTACAGTGCAAGCCTCCGTCCAACAGTGGATATTGTATAACATTAACCAATTTGTTTCATGCACCCCTTGCAAGGCTCATTTCTCCCACCCACCTGCTGAAGGCAGCTTTAAGGTATCCATTGTACTACCCACATTTTCACCTGTTCTTGGCTCATAGCTTAGTTCTTCTGCCTAGGAATTTCTCCTCCAGCATAAATGAAAACATGTAATTCTTTCAGCGTCAGGCCATTGCTTCATGATGTTTATTCTCTGACTCGAGTAAAACCTTGATGGTTTCTGAAAAGCTTTGGATGCACTGGACAGTTAGGTGACAGGCCATGTCAGTTGTCAGTGTGTGTTTAAGAAGCACTGTAGTTGTTAATGCTGCATTTCCCCCAAGCAGATTTAATGGTGGTGGCCCCAAATCTGTACATCCTATATTTTTACTGTTGTTGAACAGATAAATCTTCCATTTAAATTCTCTTGAAAACTCATTAGTTTCTGTCTCAGATCCACTTAAGATCTCAGAGAAGCTTCCATAAAATGGCTTGCAGTTGAGACAGGAGTTCCTTTCTCTCTCACACCCTATGGGGACAACATTATGTGTGCCTGTTACCTGCAAGTGGTCTTACAGTGGACTTCAGCTCGCTAACACCTGCTGCTAATTCTAGTGAGTAGGTAAATAGGCCCCTGCTGCTGTTTTTCCCTGGTTGCTTCTGTTTGCAGTGAGGTGTAATTTGAGGGACTGCACCTTGTACTCATTTGCAAAGCAAAATCATTCCTAGGTGTAGGCAAGTTTGGGATGAAGGAAAGGACAAAGAACATTCAGACATCATAAAGCAGCTATCTGTGTCCAAAGCATACCCTGATGCAGTTTCACAGCTGCCAGCAGAGAGGGGTAGCCAGCCATGTAGACAACAGCTGCATTGCCAAGGAACAAAATTACAGAGCCAGATGTTCCTCTTGGAAGTACATTACACTGAACTTGGCAGATGAGTGCGGTAGCTGCCAAGTACATCTCTTATTTGGTCATAGGTAATGATCCCTCTGTCAGGGAATGTGGAGGAAAAAGACCACACAGAATATCCTCATCAAAATGTTATAGCTGAAACATTAACTTTTCCTGGACTAAAAAGATTTAGGAGCTCCATGGCAACCTTCACATCTTGTTTGAAGGATTATGTTGTTTACTACCAGGCATGAAGTGAGAAACTTACAGTAACTGAAGCCAAGTGCTTTCAAGGTATTTGTTACTGAAAGGTGACTAAGAGGCTGATATAATTTTTATAGCAACCACAGTTGTTTGTGGGTGCTGTTGTAGTTCTCAGCTAAGACTGCAAGTGAGAAGGAGAGCTTCTGGTTCTGTCTCTAAAGTAAATACCAGGAGTTCGGGTTTCTGAGGACATGTTTATGCTGCAGCCATGTCTGTGACACAGAGTGATAGAGATAGACCCAATCCAGCTTTAAACTAGCCAGCTGGGTGTGAGTAGAGACTAGCCACTGCAGTGCAGGGCACCTTCATCAACTCACTGCTTGTGTATCTATCTTCAATGGAAAATTTTGAAGCCTGATGTTGCCTGTATTGATGTCTAGAGCTAACACTGCTAGGGTCCACGGTACTCTGCGATGGCAGCACGGAGACACAGAGGCCCAGATTCATGGCAACTAGTGGGATGCAATTCATAAAAGTGCCTGACTTGGGGGTCTGGCTGTGGTGTTGCCAATAGAGAATGACTGATACCTCCTCAGGGAGATCCACCCCTCCAAAGACCCCAGACACCCCTGTAAGTACTTATCTAGTGAGAGCTTAGATGACTGAGTCTTTGGAAATAGGTAATATTAGCATCCCTGAGATAACTGGAGAGATAATTCATGTCTTGTGTCTCTTCAGTCATCTTTCTTAAACTTTCTGAATTTGATTCTTCTCTCCTGGGACTCTCAAGTTGCAAACCCAGTTCTTTCTTTAAGTACCTTCTATTTAATAACCAAAGAAACTAACAATAGCCCAAATCCCTCTGCCAAATAAATCTCTCAGTAAGGAACTTACCCCTAAAAATTACTTTGGCCCAATCTTTCCCATGCGTAATATTAAACTCACTCCCGCACCATCAACAGATTTAAGATCTGATATCTCAGGGATTGCAACAGAGCTCAGAAAAGCTACAGATTGTAAATGAAACTTGCAGATCATACTGAAGGATTTCTTCGTCTCTGGTCATGTCTAGTTCATGGCCTCCACCACTCATCCGCAACTGAGGGAGGGAAAAGGTCAGGTTAAAAACTGTGGGTTTGGAGCGAGAACGCACCGTGCTGCTTACACATTTTCCAGGGACATAGGGACAATAAGTTTCTCTCCCCACCTAGTGGTCATTAAAAGACTTCTAATAGAGCAGTAGCCTAAACCAGGATGTTTAACAGCCCTCTATGAGTGATGCATTTTGCATTTTTTCCATGCCAGCACAGGGAGGAGATGGTTGCTCCCTTTGTTGTAGATTACCTAGCTGAGATGAAAGCAGAGAGGAGGATTTCTGGAGGATTCCCTTTGTTTCCAGTACAGTCTTAATCAAAATACGATGAAGGTAAGAAACTGAACTGATGGTAGGAAATTATTGTAACAAACGATCGGGCAGTGGCCGCTAATTTTTCTTTCCTTTGTGATTCTCCTTCTGTGGGTTTTGCGGCGAATGAGAGCAAGTTTGAAATGTGCCAGGAACAGAAACATCTTCATTGCTCGACAGCTTGTTTGGCCTGGCTGTGGTTAATTCTTTCTGCAAACAACGTGACATTGGGCAAGGGAAGAAGAACATGAAATTAAAATGAATATGGATGTTAAGCAAAGCTGATACTGACTTGTCTAAATTTGAATAAGGGAGCTAGGAGAGTAAATAGTGAAAGCAAACTGAGTTGTTTGAATTGTTCCCGTTCCAGTGCCCTAAGGTGTTATCAGTAACATGGGAAAAATATTATGAAGCAAAACTGTGGTCATAATATTAACACAAGACTTTCCACTACCTTCCCTGAGACTCTCATACAAACACAGCCTGCAGGACTGTTAAATGGGGAGTGGTCCTTTTTGGGAAAACAGTGCTTTTCTCTGCTACGCCTCTTTTAGAGTGAGTTATGAAACACAGCAAAGAGAGCAGCCCCAGTGGTACCTCGTGCTGACTCTGGGTTACCCACGGGTGGCTCCCTGCCTCAGTGCTAGATGATGTCTTGCCATGTTTTCCAGTGCTTGATTGTAGTTTTATTATTCTGTAACTGTGAAATGAAGGCAATGATATTTTTCTTTCTGTGAATAAAACTTGGAAAATGAAAGCTGAAAAGTATAATTAAAGACTGCAACTGAATCAAAAGTGCTGCCTGAGGCTTATTGGCAGGACAGCTCGGGTGTCCTTCCCTCCATCTAGACACACGCAGGGGAGACCCGGTGGCTGAGTCCTCCTGTCCTGCAGGCAGATGCAGGGTGGGGGACCAGCCCATGCTGCTGTTGTTTCCCCCAACAAACAAACTTCCCAGAGGACCCTTATAGGAAATCCCTGGAGCTTAAGGCTTTACTGAGTTTTTTGTCCCTTACCTCTGAACGCAGACCCAGGTGACCTGTGGGGACACTGGGTGGAGGAGGGATTCAGAGGCTGCTCACTCATGGTGCTGCTCCACCATCTCACCTGAGATAGATACCCATTTCAGCCCTTGCTGATGAGCCTTCCCCTCCTCCATACTAGTAAAGCCTTTTAACTGAGATTTGAACTGCTCTGAGCTCTAGCAGATCAGGACAAGCTTCCCTGGAGAAGAGACAGATGTTTCCCCTCTCAGAAAAGGGGTCCCCATTGCCATGGACTTCCCATGGACTGGCTTGTCTACCTGACTGAGTTTGTTTTTGATAAATCCCTAAAATAGGAAGGGAATCTGAAAGCCCCGTGGCACCATGGGAAGGGATCAAATTGTCCTGTGGTTCAGATGAGGAGGAGAAAAAAGTCTGGCAGAAGGTTTCCACATGTGACACCACCTTTCTGAAAGGTATGGTGGGATGAGTTTGGATGGAAGAAGGGCAAGTTAAATTTCTTCCTTATCTCAAACCTAGTTATTATTTTCTCCACTTGACTCTACAGAGACCTTTCATGCTCTGCCTTAGAGTGGTATAATGAAGCAGATGGAGAGAAATGTGTGTCTTCCCTCTAGCTCTCTTATCAATACCTCTGTACAACAGTAAATAACAGGAAAACAGAGCTCGCTTGTCAATGTTACCAGCTGCCGTTGCTTTCTTTAAACATACAGTCATATATTTATTGCTGACTTTTCTGAAATAAATAACAGCATGGGACAGGGCTGTGGACACATTTTCTTACCTAAATAAATATCTAACAGCCAATGTTAGATATCTTAGGTTTTTTAATTTTTATTTTCAGTAGTTTTTTCCTTTTCAGAGGGTGCCAGAGAAGCTAGTCAAAGGCAGACTAGGCCACTAATTAATCTCAAATTAGGTTAGGTTGACAGCTAACCCTAATTTACACCTTGAAATATAGAAGGTGTATTTGTAGGGGTCTGTAGCTGATGATGCATCCCTGGTCTGGCATTGCTCCATAAGCGTGGTAGGGGAGTGCATCCCCTTCCCCATCAGCATCGTGTTTCCTGCCCCCTGCCCGGCCACAGCTGGTTCTGGTTTGTCTGTGGCCTCTGCTTGCCCAGACATCATACACATGTCCTGCCCTCCTTGGTGGGTACGACTTTCTTAATTGAGGCCACCTGCATGTTCCTGAAGTTTTACTTTCCATCATTAACAAGATTAATGGAAATACTGAGTACAATCGAACAGGACAGACCACTTCAGGAGCCCAACGGCAACATTTGCTGTCGGTCTGAGGACAACGTGTTGGGACACGTTTTTGCAGGCAGGTGCTCCTGGAAACCATGCTCTCCTAGTTTCTCATGACTGAAATCAAGACATCCATCCTCCCCCTTTCCCAGTCATCCTGTCAAAGAGGGAAATGAGTTTGGGTTTGGTACAATGTGTTCTTGACGCATCCACTCTGGCTTTTTTTAATCACTTTATTGTTCTCCTGATGTTTATAAAAGGATTGTTTAATAATTTGTGCTAGTATCTTTCCAGACTGACAGTTTTATGGTTCCCCAGATTCTCATTTTCCACCTTTAAAAGGGAGAGGTACTCTGTTTACCCTCCTGGTATGCAACGCAAGTGATTTCATGTGAAGAAGCAGCAAAATGATATTGCATTATGACAACTATTTTGAGTCATCCTGAGGATTAATCAGAAACAATGGCAGTGATGGGAGCTGAACATTCAGAGCAATAACAAAGCAGCAGGGAGAGGCCGTGCAGGTAGTGTTGTCCCACCTTTGCAGAGGAGAGCCAAGCAGTGGTGGCTCGGTCAGGAGAGGCTGCAGAGAGAAAAGCAGCTGTCAGACAAGAATTGAACACGCTGGAGTATCACTGGTATCCAAACATTTGGATATTTGGCTCCTGGTATTTTGGTATTTTAGAAATGCAATGTTGACTTGGTGCACAGCTGTCCATCTCCCAGTGTGGAAAAGCCAAATTTCCTTTTCCAGCATGCACTGATGCCCTGAAAGAACCGAAAGGCCAATGTACGGCATGTAGCTTTGATCATATCCACGTTAATCCCTGGTGTTCAGAAAAAGGAAAGAACCCTGTAGTTTAATAAAAAGTGAATTAACTTCCCAAACAGCTTATTTTTAAAAAGTTTCTTTTTTTCTGGCATTGCTTTATTGACCTGTTTTGGTGGATTAAGTACCGGGACATGATGCTTATATAAACTTTCTCAATAAGCTATGTTAGGCACAAACATCCCTTAAGAAAACTATTCTGTTCTTGCTGCTGATAACTATATGCTTTTTATTATTCAGAACATAAGAACAAAAGGCAAAAGAACAAAGAATCCAGAAGATACCTGTATCATTCATAACTTCATAATTTTCCCTTTGTCTGGTTTGCATTTAAGAGAGAAAATGTTTAAATCCAAGGGTACCATTGCTAGTTTGGATCTGTGTTTATAGTGTCTGTTTCTCACAGCTTAGAAAATGAAAGTTCGGGGAAATCCCATCATTCTGGTGATAATGAATTTCAGTTTCTAACACCCTTGATGTGTAACATCACATGAAATATTTGTTCATTTAACACTGAGTAGGTGCTGTGATGGTATTGCGGTTGTTCTTAAGAAAGTTTCTCTCTTTACAGTGTAGGATTGTGGCTCAACCTTATCCCCTTGCTATGAAAGGCAGGTCCTGTGCATGGGCATACAAGTCAATACACTAAAGAAAACAAAGGGATGACTGAATTCCTGAAGGCAGGGGCATATTTAAGTGTTTGCAGGATCAATCCCCTAATTTGAGATTGTCCTTTCAGGGTAAAAATTTAACGCTAGCATTGTTAACTACAGTACACATTGCAGTGTGTTGGGCTACTGAAGAAAGCCATTGAAAAGACATTGCTATTTCTAATTATCAGTTTTATCTGTATAGAGAAAACAATCGCAGAAGAAACCTTCTATATCATAGTAGAACCTGGATTCCCTTTTTCTTACTTATTGTAGCAAACAGAAAGGAACTACCTGCTTTCATACTAATTATTTGAAGAAGATAACACTATTATTTGCTATTCCATGTTGGGTTGCAGCACAGTTTTGCCTGACAGACAGACTACTTTTTGGCATAGGCCCTGGAGAGGCTGTGCATGGTTTGTGTCTGTCATGTCCTTATTGTTGCTTGTAAATCTGCCCTCCTATGTCATGCATTGAAGAGTATCTGGGGCTAGGTCCTCATCTGGTTTAAAGTGGTCTGGTGAGCTGAGGTTGTGCTGTAGTTGGTGGATGTGGGGTGGTTTACGTGAGTTGAAGACCCATCTCTCTCCTCACCCATCTATTCCCAAGCACTGAGCTCTTCCACCATGATGGCTAACTCCCGTGCCCTCTCCCCTTGGCCACCCTCCCTGTGTCCGTCTCCTCCCCAGCCTCTGGCACCTCTTGCTCTGTGCCCCCCAGCACTCCCTGCACCCCACCAGTCCACTTTGGGCTGCCTCTGCTTTGCACTTAAGGTATAAGCAGGTATCAACTGCTCCATGCAGAGCTCCTCTCCTGAGAGCCGCCAGCAGGAGCATTTCAGAGCTTGTTGGGCCAGCTCACCTGCGTACATCATTGAAGGTGTTGAACTGACAATAAAGAGTGTAAACCTATGTTGAGGGAAGATCAAGGTTACCTAACCAAATCCCTCTTTTAATTCTGCCATCGCCTTCTTTCCTTTGCAACATGAGTTTTAAGTAACCTTTGCTGATGGCATTTAGCTTAATTTCTCACTGCCTTTCTGCAGTGCTTTTTCACTCTCCAGACAAAAGCATTTCAAAATAATTATTTTTTCTCAATACTAAAGCAGCTGCATCATGTTCCCAAGTCAAATATCCTGATTATTTAAAACAGATCCCTTCTTCGTTCCTTCAGTATTTTGTCAGCAGAAATTAAATCAGTAGAAAAATGTGATGGTCACAAAGCCCAGTTTCCAAATATTTCCATTACTGAGAGCTCTCTGTCAAGTGTCTGCAGAGGTAATGAAGAGGAACTGCAGCCAAGTTCATAGCGTATCAGAGACAATATAAGGGAGGGTCACAGGAGAGACTGCAGCTCAATTGTGTAGGTATACCCCTTTTCTCCCTTAAAAAGTACTTAAGAGTGGAAGATTTGACTGTAGGGTCACTAGAAGTATTGAGAAAGGAAAGTCCTTTGGAAAAAACTATCAGTATACTCATATGCAATAAACGGTTGGAGGTCAGCTGCAAAATATACACACCTGGGTTCTTGGGAAGCAACCTAAGGGTAAACCCAGAAAAATCAATCCTCTGCTTTAAGTGGGAGCAGGGTTACTGGTTTCAGTACTTTTATGTCCTGTTGTTCCCTGGTAATGGAGAAGCGGTGTAGGTCCCTGTGGTTAGGAATGACCATGATCATAGCAAGGTCTATTTCAGCTTTTAACAAACCGTAGCTGTGAAGATATCTTGCAAGATATATACAGTCACATTTTTTTCTTTCTTTTGTGGCTGATAAAATGGCTCTGACGGAGAAAACAATGTCTCACATCCTAAGAGTGTATCTAAATAAAAGTGAGGTAAAAGTGGGCAATAACAGCAATGTTGCCATGGTGGTACTGGCATGACTGGGATTTTAGAAATACCCTGGAGGTGTTGAACAGCCTTTGGTGTAGAGAATCTGCTGTTTTGGTACCCGACCTCACTAAATTAGTGGTGTAAACACTTCTCAAAGGACTCAGGAAAGCACCTGTCCCTGATAACATGAAACATCAAATAAATAGCAGAAATCAGCTATGGAGGTTTGCTTGAGATGATGAATTGACACCGACCACCCGGAAAGAGCAGA
This sequence comes from Nipponia nippon, assembly GCF_047370975.1. Taxonomy (NCBI): domain Eukaryota; kingdom Metazoa; phylum Chordata; class Aves; order Pelecaniformes; family Threskiornithidae; genus Nipponia; species Nipponia nippon. The sequence goes on from NW_028262302.1 coordinate 24,233,245, forward strand.
GATTGAGCAAATTATGTTTTATGAAAGAGGGTGTTGAAAAAGCTGGAATATGTGTAATCTTTCCTACATGGGAGAGGCTCTGCCCAGATCCTAAGTCAGTGAGAGGGATGGGAGGAAAAGGTACATTTTTTTTTTCTCTTGGTTGATTGGTTGATTTGCCCTATCCCATAGAGTTATTTTTTTAAATAAAGCCTAGTTAAGGGATGTTGGTAGTTGAGCAGTCAGACCATCTATAATCCAGGCTGGCAGGCTGCTGGCCCTCTGAAGCTGGCTCGGGTAAGTACATATGGTATAAAATTGGCAATCTACGGAGGAAACCGAAGGGACATTTCTCTTTGGCTTTGTGGAGGCATAGAAATGCACAGCCCCACAATAACCTACAAAGGACGTGAAAGCTGAAGCCTTCTCCTTTGCCAGGGGACGGAAATCCATTAGATACCTCCTGAAAGCAGGCAGCAAGCTGTTTGCTGGGACTAAAGCTTTGCTTCGTTTTTGCTCCCTTTGACAGAGTTGGTATCACTGTGAAGACCAAGAGTGCTGGATAGGAAAACATTTAAAAGGAAATTCTAGGATATAGTCAAATGCTAAAGGGTGGTGTCTGAGCCAGAATGTGTTTAAAAAGGGGAAAGGGGAAATGTACCTAAGAAAATAAATGAGTATTGACTGAAGATTTGAGGGGGAAGACTAAACTGACCCAGGGTGTCATTTCGCTGGCTTCTTTTTCTGTTGCTCCTGGGATGAATTTGGCTCAAATTCTATAACTGTCAAAAAGAGGTCAAAAGACAATTATTTATGTTATGTGTACAGAGCCTTGCTCGTGGTGGTTGCTCGTCACAGCTAAGGCTCCTGGATGCTTTACAACTAATGAAGACTAATAATGCAGGTAAATTGTTTTCCATCTATTGTAGAGGACTAATTTTAAAACTGTAATGATGTAAGTGGGAAATCTGTACTCATTTTAAAGTTCCAGATAGTTTTAGACTTAACTCTGATTTTCTGAAAAAATGCCTCCAATGCAGCATCTTCAAGACATCTGTATTTAGATTGTGTCTCCCTTGTCACTTATGATGAGCACGGTATATAGTTTCCTCTACTCTTCCAGGAAATGTGATTTACAGTTTTGTGCTATGCACCAGGAATAGAAAAATGAGAGACCGAATTAAGTCAGGAAGAGGCAAGCTTGGGTGCCGTGCAGGGACGGGGTCCAGATTTGGTTAATTACTTTACACTGAAGGGAATGGCCAGTTTAGCAGTGAAATCATTGCCTTGTATGCTATTTGGCAAGTCTCCCAACAACCAGTTCATGCAAATGAACTGAACTCTTGACACTGCCTGTCCACCGATGACTGTACAGTTGGATTTTTCCCTCTCAGTCCCTGTTTTCTACATGCACATAGTGTTCTTGGCTGGTGTTTGGGGTCTTGGTAAGATTCAGGCTGAACTTCCTTTCAGCTTACTGAGCTTGGATAGATAGTTCCCCTGGGAAGCAGGGGGGGCAGGCGAGCAGAAAAGATGAGACTGCAGAGCAACACACCCTCTTCTTCCTTCCTTCAGGCTTTTCTCAGGGATTTGGTATGGGAATAGGGAACACTCCTATGTTGCCTTTCAAGAACAGGGTTTTTTCAGCACTTTTTATGTACAGATTCCTATAGTTTTTCTGTGAAAGTGCATTTAAATGCTCTAGGATTAGTCTTACTCTGTTTCTACCACTTGTGACCCCTTAAAAATTAATATCTGCAGGCCCTGGGCAGCAAACTGAAAGCCACCAGACGGAGTATATCCCATACCAAATTGCTTGAAGCAGCCAACATAGTGTCTGCAAGCTTGGCATGTCCTTCCCATCTCTGAGCACCTTGCAGCAGTACAGCAAATACACCATCACCTATGTATAGATTGCGCTCTTGGCCTCTCATTAGGTAGGAACAGTGTGGGCAGAGCAGTGTTTTGTTTAGGTTGGGGTTTTGTGAGCACATGCATGTGAAGTCTTTATGGAAAGCTCTTCTCCATCTGCCAACAGCATGTGTGTGTCATACACATCCAGGAAAGGACTTGCAACAGATTTCCTGGTGCTCTTGTTCATGGACTGCAAACACCCTAACCACTGAAAGAAGGGTTCAGTGGGAACTCTGCTTCGCAAAATTCCTGGATGCCTTTTTGCCTTCCTGACGTTAGATTACGGGAAAGCTCGGCATGGCCCTTTGTAGTATTAGGAAGTTGTGTTGAATAATATAAGTTACCTGTGTGTTACTTTTAGTTTAATTTCCATCCCCAGCTGAAGAATGGAACAAGTTATTGCAAGGAGACTAGCAAACTCCTATAGAGTAGCGAAACTGCAACCAGCAGGTCACAGAGCTTTTAAAGCCAAAGTCGTGATGATCAGAAGGTAAAACCTCAGGCAGAGTAACAAGAAAAATTTCCCGATGGTGTATTGTACCAGGCCTTTGAATAATCCCTGTAAGGAGTGTCAAAAGTCCAGTAAAAAGGGTTGTTTGATCCTGGGCAAGAGCAACCTCAGTGAGCAGGCACCAGGGACCAGCCCGGTACATGGGGATATAACATGGCTCATGCCCCTTTCTAGTGCGTCTGATCTTGTTCGTGAACAATGACTACTGAACATCTTAATCTTTGCTTAATTCTGGTTATTGTTAAATGATTTCTTCTCTGTTGTTTCTCCAGGGAAATGTTAAATTATTCTTTTTTTGCCCATCTGCCTACTGGTGTTTATCTCTTCCTGGAAGAAATCCAAGTTTTGTAATTAAGGCACTGAGAACAGTAAGAGGTTTGATCAGTAGATAAAACATAATTATAATAGATCTGTGAGTCTCTCTGCAGTAAATATTTTAACACCTTGGGCCAAATCCTCCATTAACATAAACAGAGTTATTGGAGATCACACTGTCTTACACCAGCTGGGGATCTGCGTAAAACTGCACAGGCAGCTCCATTGTTGTTGTGTGGGAAAACTTACAAAAAAAATTACCTTAGGAAGACGATGAGGTGCCCAACAGGCAGTTTGGATGAAATGTTGGGTTTTTTTCACATCCTGTGACATATGCTTGCCTGTCTTTTTCCCTTGGCTGTTTTCAAATATCCTGAAATAGAATTATGTCTGTACAGGTAAAATTTTCTAAACTAATCTCTTCAGTCGCAGTGGTGAGTACACTCTGTCTCGTAGTTGGATTACATATATTAATTAGGCAAGTGGTGTAACCTATTCCCTACTTTGTATGCTTAGGTGAGGGTTTGTGTTAGAAACATTTCACAGACAAAAATCACAAGAAGATCGTTTTGGAGAACAGCACCAAATTGGCTGAAAATTCCCCAAATTCTACCATTTCTGGGTATCTTTACCTTCCTGCTGAAGTTTGGAGCAGGTTTCCATGCCATAGTTAGTCGGAGTCACTATTTCTGGCCTTCCTGACCTGGGAAAATGCTCTAATGGGACATTGGTCACGTTCCCCAAGGTCTTCCTCAGCTGTGAGCCCTGCGGAAGCCTGAGATCAAGTGTTATCCACTGAACCTGCAAAGTACCAGACGTTGTCCTGCCGACTCCTCACCCCTCCGTCGTGGATTGAAAGCTGTAGAGGGACATGCAGGAAGGTCATCTGCCATGGACATGGGAAGAAAAGGACTTTTGGGTGGAACAGCACCCCTGCATGTGAATGGAAAAGTTTCCAAGGAGACTGTATGGATGAACCATAACACAGTTTGAGAAGGTATCCCCACCCCAGGCTGTGTTGACAGTCCTTTCAGCTAGTCAAGACTTACTTCCCAAAGGATTTAAAGATTTTACTGCTGAAAAATTAAAGGGAGCTGGTGGGGAGGATGAGCCATGCCGCCATCCCCATGAGTGGCACTCGTCCCTCCCTGCTGTGTGCTAACCACTGCTGCCAGGTAGAGAGGTTGAAAGGTTTCCACCAGCAAGATCTTCACTGAAGGAAGGGAGCTGAGCAATCAGCTTTCTGCCTTGTCACAGATGGCCTTTATGGGGCTCAGGATCACACTCAGAAGTAGCGATGGGATCTTATGCAAAAATAAGCATTTAACTCATTGGGGAACATACTTGCTTCAGTCCTTCTTCAAGCAGTTGTTTGCAGCAATGGCCTGATGAATATTTTGGAGGGTGCTTTCCATCTGATTGCAACTCACTCTGCAGGGGTTGTTCAGAAACGAAAAGGCATCAAAAGCAAGACAAAAGAGAACAAAGATGAAAATCAAAAACAAAGTGAATTTTAAGGCCGTGGAAACCCAATGGCAATTCCTGCTCACCGAAACCATGTGGCGCAGGTCCTGTAGGAGGGGTTGTGCAGCAAAGGCAGCAGCAGTTAGCTGGGACCAGGCAGCTTATAGCATAACAAAAGCAACTAATTCCTCAATGTGCCTTGCTTCAAAAGCAGAACCAATAACCTAATGTCTTCCAAACAATGACAGCTCGACTAACACAATGAAGAGTTTAAAGAAAGCATTTAATAAGAATGGAACATTATTATAATTTAAAGAAAAATAGTCGCATTGAAATGTTATGTACTGGCTTGATCCTTTAACAAACAGAGGTTCCAGGGAGCCAACGGTAAAAGTTGAGTCTATAACTCTTCCTGTATTAAGATATAATATAATATAATATAATGTAATGTAGTGTAATATAATATAATATAATGTAATGTAGTGTAATATAATATAATATAATATAATATAATATAATATAATATAATATAATATATAATACGAAAAGGCTTAATTCTGTTTTCCAAAACCAGGGTCCAAGGCTCAGCTGGCCTCTGGGTGGCCTCTTTCCTTACGTGGAATTGATATGAAAACTTTTACCTCAAGTTTATGTCTGCACTGTGTGTGTGATCAAAGAGTAAATCACAACAATCTTTAAAGTCATCGGAAAGCTGCATGTCTATAAAAGAAGTATTTCATTATGATTCAGAGATGCCAAAAGCATCGTTTCCCTTCAAGGTTTGCCAATTCATTTGAAACAAGACGTAAAGGATGCATCTGTGCAAAGGCTTGGAGTTATACAGCTGCAAAAGGGGGAAACCAGTTGTTTATCCCTTCAGAAGTCTTGCATTTGCGAAAGTAAACAATGCACAGATTGGAAAGGATGTATCCCATACCATGCAGCGACGTCTGTCTACGTCTAGCTGTGAGTGATCGTACAGGAAAAGCTGCGGTTGGCTCTGACCATAAACTTTTGGAAGCAATAATGAGAAAAGCTTGTGGCAGCACCAGCATATCTATAAAACATAGTGATGTTCCTGCAGAAATATGCTACTGTGGTTAAATACAGACCAAGAGAAAATATACCCCATACAGATTTCTTGGTCAGATGGTTTCTGGCAGGGTAAAACAATTAGAAGGAGGTATTTTCAGGCGTAAATTAACTTTGTTTGGGCTGAGCAGCATTTGTGAGATAAGAAATGTAGAGCCCAACCATGCCAGATGCTCAGCTGTCCTTAGCCATTTGATCACAGCACTTGTGGGTTACCTGGGTTTTGGGGATCCAGACAAAATTTGTTCATTCTGGGAGCATGATTTTCACAAACAGCGAAGAAAGATCAGGAAACATGGAGTGACATTATATCTCTGACAACCTTCATTACTATGGGATATTTTTGTCCTATGAGACAGTGCTTGGTAGTGCTGATTGAAATGGGATGCTTTTTTTTGTTGAAACTAAAAAAAGAATAAACTGTCTGTAATTAGAATTTTCAGTTGTGAGGGGTTTTGCTTTTTTTTTCCCCTTAAGCTCAAGGGCTATTATTGGAAATTGCCAGAAGGAGCTATAGAAAAGTGTCTTCTTATTTACACCTTGTTATTTATATGTGTAAGTGTTAGCTCTCTGAGAAATGCTTATTGTTTGGCACGGTTCATTTTTGTTTTATTTTCCTGGAAGCCAAGTGCATCAATAATGAGATTTATTATACTTTATTTTTTTCTTAGAGTCAGCCTTGATGGCAGCTGCTGCCCTCAGATTAGCTACTACAAACAAACAAAAATTTGGTTCAGGTATTTGGCTCAGTGTTCAAAAAGCAGCTAGATAAACTCATGGAAGAAGAACCTGCCTGTAGATACTAAATGCAGAGAAAACAACTCTGGCTTAGGAAGCTCCTGAACTGTAAAATATCACAGCTTTGGAGAGTAACCTGGGACTATATCTTCATATGCTGGCTGTGTTCTTGCATTCCTTCTCATACAGCTGTTCTAGGCCAGTGTTGGAAACAGGACAATGGGTCTTTCATCTGAGGTAGTGTCTCAGTTTTTTGTCCTCATGTTTTTATTCCATGTCATTAAAAAAAACCAGCTTTGCTGCTTCTAACATGTTTCTCAGCAGCAACACGCCTGATTTTTGGAGCTACTTTGTCTCCACATCACGACAGAAAATGAAACTGCTTGCCCAGTTTGTTCATATGTAATCTTCATGTCAAAGGCTGCATGTGAAACACAAAAAGAACAGGATGTATTGAAACAGAAAAGTGGTGCAGTTAGGTACACCCCCCCATGTAACCCTGGAAGTTCACATTTTGGAAATAACCGTTAAAAATCAAAAAGACATGTCATAAAACCTCATGAAAATCCCTTTAAAAGCTCAATACTGGTTCACATATTTCATTAAATAACAACCAGAACAGTAAACCATTTGTGGTTGGTTCTGGTCATATGAGCTTATTTGTGGCTTGACTTTCTCTTGGTGAAATTCCTTGCGAGAGCTGCTCTCAAAGGCAGAAAAAACAAAGGGTTAGTTTCATATATCTGATTTAATCAGATTGCCCAAATTATCATTTTTCACTGCTGCCAGGGAATCAGAAACATCCCTGTATCCTTCTCCTCACTCTCAGGTGTCGTTCTGGCATGCACAGTGTTTGGACCAGGTGAGAATGAAGAAGTGCGTGGTAGCAGCGATCCAGTGGAAAGTTTAAAGAAATGGTTCAGACCACTACAGCATGTACATGGGGTCATCTGGATATATGTGTCTTGGAAAACTTCATATTAGAAATACTCAGTGGTCCCCCAAGAGGTTGTGACCCCCAGCTGAGGAGACATGTCAATGCTTCTCCAGCTCCTTGGTACAGTCACTGGCAGGACAAACATCTGCTCCACTGGTAGTGCTTCAATGGGAGTTCAGTTTGGCTAAAGAAGTACCCAGCTGTTTGATGGGAAAGAAAACGTCTCTGTAGGTGGCTAAATCATCCTGTTTAACAGTACTGAGAGGCTCTTACCCTTACCTGATGGTATTTGGATTAGCCCTGTTCACATCAACAGAACTGGAGTGGGGTATTTGCGTGCTGTCTTGTGGTAGCCTGCCTGGAAAATAGCCCAGCTGTCTAAATGAACCTATACATCATTTTGGTTTGTTTGTTGTTTGTTTTTTTTTTTCCCCCCCTTAATTTTATAGTCAAAGTTTCAAGTTTGATAAGTGAAAAACCAATTAATCAAATCACTTTTCAAAAAAAGGAAACTACAACTTAGAAAGACATGATGCCTTAACCAAAGTCTTAAGTTAGTTTGAGCCAGGCAGTAGCTTCAGGAATCCCAGAAGGAGGTAAAATAAGGCTATGCTTAATTTTCAGCAGCACCTTCCAAGCAATTTTACCAATTTTTCTATTATTTATTAAGGTCTTCTGAGCTCTTTTATAGAGATCCTCCGACAGCCCAGGCAGAATTGCATGTGGTTTTTGACACACTGGTCCCTCAGAGCCTGGGAAAGCAGTAAGAAACACAAGATATCCTGCAGGAACGTGGAAGACATCGTGTGTCTTGGAGCTTGGTGAACTTCCGGCAAAATTTACTTATGCTTCAAATTCATATTAATTCCGCAAAATCTGCCATTTGAGATGCTCTAAGAAAACTGGAGGAAATTGAAAATCAGCATAGACCAGTATCACCCTTGCACACAGGGTCTGAGTTATTTGGGGCCTCCTAGCTGAAGAGAAAAGCTTTAGATATCCCTGTGAACCTAGTGAAAATGTCTCCACAATGCAAAGCAGCTGTGAAAAGCTAACAGCAGTAAGTAAGCTGTGTTAACAAGGGGATAGAGAGTAATACAGAAAGTCTGGGGGCTTGACAAGTTAATCAAAGCTGGGCAGCAGCTTAAGAAACCTCAGAAGGATATAAACCAGAGCTGCTCAAATGATTTCTACCAAGAGCTGTTAGATAGATATAAGTACAACAAGCAGTTGGGTTGTTTTACTTCCAAAGGGATGGCAGGTTATAGGTGAGTGCTGGGGGGAGGGAGTGGAAGTTGATTTGCAGCACTAAAGGGAAACAAGGGGTGATGCTCTGGTCCCGTGTATGAAGTGAAGCTCCTGCATGCAGGACAGGGAAGGGGATGGAGGGGAATTAGATCATGTGGGGAGATTTAGGGGGCTGAAATGGGATTTGGGAAAATGAAGAGAAGGACGTGTAGGGATGTTTTCTTAGAGAGGAGGTAAGAGAAACAAGATGAAGAGAAGTTTCTGGAGGCATGGGGGGAGCAAGCAGAGGCAGATGTGAAGATAGGCTGGTGGAGGAGGAGGCCTACAGTTGGATTTAGAGATTGAGGAAGCAGAGAATACATTTTGCAGTTGGTCCCTCTTCAACAGCAAGTAACATTAGTAGACCTTGCTCCCATCTGAGCAGCTGGGGAGGGAAAATAAGGGAACATCACATTTGAAACACTCGTACAGTCTGCTAGCCACAAAGAAGTATTTTCAGGACTATGGGAGGGGAAGAGAGGACTGGCAGGTGAGCATGCGAAGTGGGTGGCAGAGAACCAGATCGTGAAGCTTCTGTGACAAACTCCTTAAGAGCTGGGAGGTCCCTTGGATCTGGGGTGTTGCGGTGTGGTTATTCACTGTTATCTCCAAGGGATGTTATACAGGGTCTGGGTTTTTGGGGTTATTACCATGAACAGGGCTTCAGAACATAAGGGTCACTTGGAGCTGCAGGATTTGAGAAATAAATTACGTAGGTGGAGTAAAGGAAAACATAGAAGAAGATATGAAAAAAAAGAATTGGAGCTAATACTTTCTACATTGAGTTGCTATTCAGACTGCACAGGGTGGAATTAGTAAATTTCATTCATTAAAAGCAGAGGTGTGTTATTTGCTTTTCAATTAGGAGGTGGAATTCAGCCTTCCAAGCAAAGGCAATGGAGTAACTGGAGATACACCTGCTCATGCTGCAGTTACAGTTGCTCTAATCTCTTTTAAGGCTGTTCCCCACTGATGCAGCTCCTTTTGTATCTGTCTGATTAGCCAGCTCACGAATCATCACGGTGTATTTATATTTCTAAAACGCATAATGCTTTGCCTAAAATCTTCTTATAATTGGTGATAGGTAAAGATCATCTTCAGATCCTGATCGCTGTTACTCATTATATACAACATGAAAGATGAGAATGTGTTTCTTCCTTTGGAAAAACATCATACCCTTTGGTAAGTTTGGTGGTTCATTCAATTGCAGTGCTGTTTTCTGAATCCGTTCTGTTTATCCATTCTGAATCTGTTCCACCATTGGAAGAGGCGGGTGGAGGATTTAAGTCCAAGAAGAAGAGTTTAAGAGGGAAGAGATCAGGAGTTTGGGCCATAAAAAGGAGGAAAGAAGAAGGAAAGTGGGATGAGTACGAGCATGAGGTGGAGGGAGAAAGAAAAGATTGAAAAAGGAGGGAAAGGCAAACATACTCTGTGTGAGCTGGGGGGATGGGATGTGGGAGCCGTTGGAGCTTGGCAGAGGAAGCACTGGTCTCGGGTGAGGGCCAGGACCCAGCACTGAGCCTGAAACGCAGGGCTTGGGGAAGCAGCAGAGCCCGTGATGTTAACCATCATGTGCATTCACTGTCTTCTGCTCAGTTCATGGGACTGGGCTTGGGCGTCAACTGGAAGGCAGCTGAAATCATGGAAACACTTAAGTGTTAAGAATTGATGTAACCAGGACAAAAGAATGGTTTAGAAGAGGCAGACAGTTTTGCTTTACAGCATAGATCATTCTGATTATATTATGTTTTCTGGTTTTGTTGGCAAAAATCTGTCAGCAGGAGACAACAAATGGCTTTTAACTTATTGTTTTCTCTAAGGAAAGCATTATTTTTTAAAGACCTCTCCATTAAATCTGCATATACTTGGAGCCTGAAGAAAACAATCTGACTGGGGGGGAGAAATAGAACAGCTGAAAATTTATTTGCTAAGTCCTGCAATGGAGAATATATATTTTAATGTGAAACAGTGATGACAGGGGAAGCTTTAGACCGCTTCAAAGCAAAAGCATCCAGGCAGTCAGTCCTGCAGGACTTCAAAACCTTGCATTGAGACAAAGCTTTTTGTACGTCAGAGCTTGAAATTCAAATCCAGAGGAGAGCGAACCAAGCCAACTTTGAGCATTCTGCATTTCACTTTATGTCCTTAAAGGCTGCAAGAGTTTCTTTAGTATTGGCTTGCATCACATGCCATTTGCAGTGCTGCTTTGCAGGTGTTCCTTTGCTCTTTTTCTTCCAGTTTCCTTGAGCAGTTACACTACAAATCTATTTATCACATGTGTTTTTTAAAGCTTTTGTTCAATTGGTTTCTCCTTTCCTTCCTCCAGCCTCAAAGGCAGATTTACAGGAATCTTTTACAGATATGACACTGCATTATTTTAAAAGCTTTGCTCTTCTTATCTTCGTGGTCTAGGGGTCACAAAGGACTACATATGAGGATAAACATCAGGTTCCCCAGCATGGAATAAGGTCAGACTGGATTACACAAAACACTTTAACAGATAAATCCAGATACTCTTCTCAGTGTCTCCCCTCTCTCCTATCACTGATGAGATTTCTTGAATTTATTTTAAAATGGCAGGAGGGAGGAGTGCCAGAAAGAGCAAAGAGATCCTCAAACCTCTATCAAAGAATCTGAAATAACATTTTAATTCTAACCAAATAATGCTGGCTTAAGAATGGCTCAGTAGAGATATTTTTATATGAAAACCAGCAAAGGAATATTGTTGGCTAATTAATGACAGGGTTTGTATTTCATTAATGAATGTCCAAAAAATCACATAATGCTTTCAAATGCTTTCAAATTAAGGGCAGAGAGGAAACTACATTTGCTTTTGTTGAAGGAACAACTGGATATTGCAAAATTGTTTCAGTGATGAGGCTTTGCTGGATTTGATTCAAAGAAATGCTGAAAGCTTGGTTCTACGTTGCCCATGCTTTATACCATAATTTCAGTCATGCCGTCTTTCTCCATGTGCTGTTGCAATTAAGGAATCTGTGTGTTTTATCATTCACAGTTCTGGCACAGCTCATGTATGCCAGAGATGGGGCACTGGGAGACTTTGGGTATGAAACTTGGCTTTGGCCAAAGCCAGCAGAGCACTGAGGTGAGTGGAGGGTGGGTATTCCAAGGCTTTGCTCACAGGCATTGCCTCCCGGGGTGCAATATCGAAACCTGCACCAGCTGCCCCTCTGGTCTAGGTAGGATGAGATCCAGCTGACTGAATGAGCACCAACCCACCCTCTTCCTGGGCCAGTTGTATAAATGATAAAAAATGGACAAATAGAGCCTGGTTTTGCCAGTACTGTAGCAGCTGCATGCCCTAATGCAGCATGGATGGTGCTGGAGCCTAGGGAGCCCCTGAGGGGATTTATGCCAAGGGTGGGTGTCCCCATGGCTGCTGTGGACACACAGATAGGCACAGCTCCATGGACCTTTCACAGTCAGGAAGAGTTTCAGTGCCCTTGGTCTCAGGTGACGCATGGTATTCTGCAGGGCACTGAGGGGCTGCGTGACACTTGGGGGGGCTCATGGGCTCTCATCCTGGGTACCCAGGGGTCTCAGCACCACAGGGACCTGCTGTGGATGGGTGCCACTTACAGCCTGGCAGAGGGTGAACCGTGTGGCTTGAGAAGAGCTGTACCTAGCATGGGTGAGGAGTAGCTCTACCAGCCAGGTGCGGAGGGTTAAGGCAAGCAGCAAGAAATAGTTCTGCTGTCCTTTAAGTAGGACAAGTCAAAGGTTTTGGCTCTGCATGGTGTGGCTGAGGGAGATGAGGTTCACTTGGGTATCTGATTGCTTTCCATTTTTTCAGAAAGGGTGAAGGGAGTGCCCAAGGCCCCACCACACTTGCTCAGCGACAGGCATCTGCTGGGCTACCAGCAGTCATAAAACGCCTCCTGGTGTTCCCCTGCATTTCAATGTCCTGTGATTTCATAAACAGTTTATTTTGTCCCTCTCGGTCCTAATCCTGATATCAATGGCATGCTTTTAACCTGATGATAGAGGTGAGGCTATCCCCCAATGAGAGGCAGCTGCTCCAGGAGCTAAGGTAAGGGAATGAAATGGGATTTATGCCTCCTGCACCTGGCTGTGCTGTGGTTTCACTGAAAACATAACACTGAAAGTCACTGAGGCTCTGGGCAGTTTAGCCATCCATATGGCGGAGACCAGATGTGTCTCCAGGAGGAGGCTGGCATTTGCTGATACCCAGCTCTGGGCTTCCTTTCTGATGAACCCAGAGTCTGTAGCATCATGGACTCAGAACAGAAGATGGCACAGCACTCCTCACAAATGTAACTATTTTAATGGAAGCATTTGCAGCAAAATGTGAGAGGACGATAATTCCTGCTGCATGTCTCCAATTCTGATGCTATTTCCAGGTCAAGACAAGGGAATGGCCTTTGCATTTTGCTCTGCTGCATAGGTCTGAGCTATTTATTATTTCCATACTGAGTGGTGTCTTTCTGAGGGGCAGATGCTCAACCAGCTATGGAGGATCGGTCCAGCACCCTCCTCTGGGGATGTAGCTGCCAGCTAGGAGGGACAGGTAGTGTTCAGCTGCAGGCAGCTGGCAGTAATCCCTGCTGAAAGGCAAAGGTACGGAGATGGGTACAAGCAACCTCGTGTCACTTGCAGAAGTGATTCGTACCTCTGAAGTGTTATTGACTCTGTTACTGCTCCTGAGACCACAGGTAGCAGGAGTCTGAGTGTCTTCCGCTGCCCAGAGCCAGGTGAAGCACTGCACTCAACCTTCAGTAAGCAGAAAAAGTGCTGTTGGCCAAAGAATTTGTTGGTGAAAAATCTTCACTTTGTTTTGGGTATTTTTGTTTATTTGTTCTTGGGGCTTTTTTTTAATAAAAGGCAATTCCAAATTTAGGATAAAACAATGACAGAACACTTAGCCAGCTGAAGATGCTGTTAGTTTTCAGCTTGGGTGTCTCATCAAAAACTACTGAAATGAGTTGTGGAGAAGCTAAAAATCCCAAGGTGTTTTTGTTTTAAGTATCTGACCCAAGATTAGCATTTTGGCTTACTCTAACATGTAACCCAGCAGCCCTAGGCTATCTGACTGCTGATTGCCATATGCAGTGTTTGCGCCTGCAGGACAGGGTATTACGGAGCACTCCTGTGATTAGAGCTAGCTTTGTAGACACAGAAGCAGCACGTGTACCAGGATGCGGCTCCTTGCCTGTAGAGGAGGTGAGAAATGCGTCCAGGTGAATCTGGAGTGTAATCTCTGTGCCCGTGTAAAATTTTAAATGTTCTGTACAATGTTTTTTTTAGCAGTAGGAGATGGAGGAATCCCTGTGTGGACAGGCTGGGTTTTTAGTTATATATAACCAACAGGGGGCATTAGGTTTACGCTTATTAAATGTGTACTTCTACTCCTAGCAGAGAATAGCTCAAAGCTGTTTGATTCAAAATAGCAGGATGGGAATCCTGTATCCTACAAAAGAGAGAGGATTCTGTTTTTCCGGAAGATTGTCTCATCTGTTTTCTTTAGGTCTAGCTTGTGTCTATTTTGAGATGAAGATAAGTGAGATTGATGTAATTAAGAACCAGATGATTTTTGTATGATCTGTAGCTCAACAAGCACTTGAAAAATATAAGTGTTTCTGGTGCAAATTTGTTTATATTGATGATTTCCAGCTTTATAACCAGAAATGAAAGTAAGGCTGCAATTACATCTTTCTGTTAGAATTAGATTCAGCAGTACACAGTCAACTGCTGCTCTTCATTATGGAGAAAATCTTGCCCTGAGTTATTTGATTACTGAATGCAAAGGACTTTAGTGAGCAGTTTCAGTGCAAGCACAAATTGTGGTCTTCAGAAATGAAAGTAATAGTTATTAAGAGATAATTATTATGGATGCAACCACTTGTACTCCTGTATGTGAGACTACTCATATAGACATTCTGAGGGAGATGTGTGTTTTATCTTTATAGCACTGACTGTAGTAACAAATCTTTTTCTTAACACTTGAAGTTGGAAAACTGTAGCCTGCTCTGCGCTCCTGTCACATGCAAGCAGCTGGGTAACTGTTTTAGGTGAAGTGCTTTCTGCAATCTATGGTTAACTTGAGCTGCATTTGGAAATATGGAAATAAGTTAAGGAAGTAGATGCTAAATAATTAGGCGTTACAGCTGAGGAGAACTGCTTTCATAACACAATGTCAAAACAAATTGTTGGCTAGAATATACAGACACTAAGTTTCAAGAAGTTGATTTAATTACCTGCTTTATGTTAAAATGGTTTTTACATAACCTAATAACTTTAATTTCTTCCAAAGTAAAGTAACAGTTATGATTTGGAAATAAAGTAAGCAATGAGCAACTTCTAGGAGTAGCAGAGCTTTCGCCTGCTGGTGCATCTGGGATGCTGTGAGCAATTCTTGGTTCCCCACAGTCAGAGAAGAAAAATTCTAATTGGATCAGTGGCACACAGTATCTCCGTTCCCCTGAGCTTCTTCATACCCTGTCATAAAACAAACAAACAAACAAAAAAACCCAGCAAGAGGAGTCTGGTTCATTTTTATCTAGCAAGAACGAAGGTGAAGGGCATAAAACTGCAAACAGCCAGTCCTGTAGCAGGGTGCTGCAGAGATAAGAGTTATAAAGTAAAGCACAATGTTTGCCCAAGAAAAATGGATATAACTTTGCAAACCTGCAGGTGATAAGGGAAGGTATAGTTTTTGGCAGGTCTCTTTAGGTGGTGCCTGAAGCAAGGAGGGTTGGATGCTTCCCAAGCATTTGTCCTAATGGTAAGTGCATTCAATCAGTGTCTTCTCCCGGGTGCCTAAACCCAACCTGCTCTGTTGGAAGGGGGAAATGCCTAGTGGTGGCATTTCTCAAATGCCTGGGGTGCTCTGATGTACCGGCCCCACTGATCTTCAGAGCAGGGGCTGTACTGCTCTCCCACCGCTCTCCGCTGCGGCAGGACTTGGCTCCATTTGGGTTCCCTGCATGCGAGTACAGGTCAGAGGGGGTTATGGAGCACTTCTCAGCCTCATTGGCTGGAGGAAATCACAAGAAGAGTACAAATGCTTGTGTGTCCAGTTTGCTGCTGCCTGGCGTTTCTGACCTCTGCCTGTTGCCCAGTTTGTGTGTTGGATCTTAACAGACAGCTCTGCATTATTAAACAGGTTGTGGGAGACATCCCAGAGCATGGGCTCACAGATGGTTTCTTTAAGTGCCATATCCGCAAGAGAAGGACAGCCTAGACTCCCTTCAATGCACTCTAAGAAGTGGCTTAGTTTTAATTGCTTCTATCAGATTGTAGGTTTGCCTGCATGAGTAAATGAAACTCTTAAAGATGTCAAAGTTTAAGTTACTAAAAGGTAATTGCTACAATAGCTTCCTCTTGAGATCTGCCCCTATTTCTGCATATATCTGATTATCTTCTTAATGTGAACAGTGATTTTTTTGGAACTAAAGTCCAAATGCTCAGAGGTGAACTCCCCATTCAAGCCTTCAACACAGGAGCGGCTTGTAGTTTGAAAAAGGAGAGTCATTAGACAGGGAGAGAGTTGGATCAGATTCATCAATAGAAAGAACACTCACATATTCATCTCTTTCCTCATCTCTCTTCCTCCTCCTCGCTGCCTGTTTTTTGGATCTATGTACTGAACAACTTACCAGCCATGGAATAAGTTTTCTTTTTGCCCTTCCAGGATACCTTTCCTGTAGCTCGCATTGCTCATCTCCTGCAGCCTGGAACTTGCATCAGTGAATGAATGGTGCTAGAGTGCAACTTGTCTGTAAAACTTCAAAGCCTGAAAGCTTGCTGTGAGTGTACGCTAGTGCATTTAAAAGTTCTTGGTGGGGATTTCCAAAGCATGGATCATGGAGAGCTAATATATGGGTCTGACTTGAGTCCAGGGGCCAAGTAACAAAATTAAATCCCACTTTGATGCTTGCAGACATCTTCCAAAGATGGCCTTGGGTTAGTCTGGCCCAAGCTTGGGAGCAGTTCCCTGTGCTTATATGTATGCGTTGGTCTTGATGTTTCATTTTCTGCCAGACTCAGAAGCAGTTGTACTATCTGTGGTGCCGGTCTTTTGTCGCTCTTGTGCACTTTCCTAGGGCAGTAAGAAAGCCTTGAGGAATGGTTAGAGCATGATAGCATCTGCAGTTTCAGCCCCTGAGTGATGACAGCTCTGGCCTCCCGAGTGCTGGGATGTGTGTCATGGTCCAGGAGGGACCCTGTAGTTGCTCCAGCTGCAGTGACTTGACTCTGAGTGACACCACATCTTAAGACTTCTTCCATAGTCCAAAGGTGCTGCAGGCAGTACAAGGTCTGTAGGCTTCAGACTGGCCACCTGCTATAAAAACAAAAGCGTGTTTTATCTTACATTGCTTACCTGGCATGTTCGTAGACCTAAGGGAAGCAACCAGGTTATCTAGAAAGATTATTTTTTTTTTGAAAGTTGCTTGATTAATGCCCTGGTACATCCTTCCTTCTTGTAAAGCAGAGTTTAGTGTCCTTAAATACTTAGTTCGGTCTGAACTGCATTTTAAACAGCACCTCATCTGTTGGACCCGCTTCTGTTAGCGAAGAGTTGTGTTATTCTGTGTATCCAATAGAACAACAAATTAGGGACACCTTTTCCATGCTAATCAATTAGTCATGTAAGATGTTACTGCTTTCCAAAGAAGTGCTGGAGTAGCAGCCGTGTTACTTGTTATGAAAGGTTTGTGTGTCAGCAGATTCTGCGTCTGTTATGTTTTCTGCAGAGCCAGCAGCAAGTCCTAATAAAACTTAATGCGAGAACACATTGCCAGTGAGGTGATAGGTTGAGATTAACTGCACTAAACCGAGGTAATTCCATGCTCAGTTTTTTTAACTTCTCTGAAGAGTCACTATTATAAACATACCAATTTAAGGACTTTTCTTCTTCTGCAAAATCAATATGAAAACTTGCACAGAATTAATCTAAAGCAGAAAAAGTAGACAGCCAGCTACCGCTTATCCTAAGCCTGGACAGCTAAACTGTGCATAGGCCACATTCGCACTGGGCTCAGTGGAAAACTTCACTGGTACAAAAATATTTAGCTGAATTAGATGTTTACTGGGGAATCTATGTTGTTATCCTGCAGATCTTTTGCCTTAGTAGTTAGGAAAAGGGACTCATAATTATTTTTTTTTTTACTATTGCAGTTAGATATAACTTGAAGGGTAACATGTATGGAAGGGGCAATGTTCAGCTGTCTTCCAGAATGGCATGAATGATCAGTTCCTCTGTCGTGTGATGCATCCATAGGTAATTGGGTTTGCTGTACCATACATTGAAATTAAGGTTTTCATGTCAAACCAATCTCTTTGAAGAGAAAGAGTATGTGAGTAATGGTTGGTGCAGACAGGCATCTGGTGTCATCCTACACTCTACCTGAAGAGGAGTTTGGGGCAGGTGCATGAAGCCTCAGGCTGGCAATAAGAGGATCTAAGTCTGATCGTGGACTCTACCCTGATTTTATTTTTTGCTAGCCCAAATGTTCTGTCTTAGTTTGCTATCTACAGAACAGTATTTTTTTGCCTCTCTTTAGCTCAAACCGAACTATGTAGGTACATGTACATACAGGTACAGTGTCTTTGTTGCTGAAACTTTCTGGCTTTCTAGTAATACAAGTTTTAACAAGTATGTTTAAACTAGAAATTTAGCCCCTTGCTGAGTTCTAATGACAATTTCAAAAAAAAAAAAAAATCACAGTTGAGTTAAGCCCTGGTGTAAGTAATTTCCTTCTCAAAGACTTTTTTTATAAACAAGTGTTTATAAATAGATTTAAAATTGAAAAAAAAAACCAAACCACCCTTGTTCTTAACTGCATCACTGTTATTATAACATTTTACCCAAAATATATAAAACGCTTAACTTAGACTGCCTGCATTAGAAGCAAATGTTGTGTTTAAAGCATTTTTCTGTTTTTTCTTAAGTACATAATTTTCAGAACAATTTAATGTCATTCACTTATGTCAATGTTCAGCTGCCAAAGTCTTGATTTTTCTGGTGTACTTGATGCACAATCCTCAGGCTCTCAGAGGCATTCCTGTACCAGTAAAACGTGGTGAACACAATGGAATTCTAGTTCTGGAGAAGGTTTTTTCCTGTAGCTGCTGCCCGTTTCAGAAGAGGCTCCAGAACCTGACATGGTTCTCACACAGAGAAGGGTTCAGAAGAGGTGTGGGACACGGGAATAACTTGTAACACCTCTGAGAAGTGATGGTCTGTCTCAAACTGTCCTGCCTGCTACAGCTGTTGCCACAAGCACCACCTTTGGCTGGTTGGTCTGTCCTCCCTCCTGCCAGTGCAGCTTTCCTGGCTGCTTTCCACACGTGCATGCTACCAAGTGTGGAAGGAAAAAAAAGATTCAACCAAAAGAGCCAAGATCAGACGTAGAGCCCCAGCTCCTGGAGTCATAGGATTAGAGACTCTCAGCTTCCACTTCTTTAACAAAGAAAAGTTTCTTCTCTTGGAGTCCCTCAGAAAGCCTGGAAGCATGGTCAGATCATAGCCTACGAAGCGATCTGTGCCTTTGAGTCTGCAGGAAGCCTGAAAAACAGCTGTCATGCAGAAAATGGCTCCATCTTCCAGCAGGGTCCTTGCTTTCTTTCTGTTCCCCATGCATGACTGTGGCTGGAGAAGAGTGGGAGGTATTTGCAGCTATTCATTTCATACTATTCCAGCTCCCCACTGGTGCATTGGCACCTGTGGGGGTGTGAGGAGGGGATATCATGCTGTTTGGGGCCTCCATTAGACTTAATCTAGATTATTATCCACTGCTGCCTGAAAAAATATCCCTATCTGCTGTTAGGATACCATTTATTTCTGAGTTGTCTGCCCCTTTGGTGTCAAGGATTTATTGCTGGTTCAAGTAATCCAAAGACCCCCACAAGCACTGCACCCTGGAGTCAAAAGCAGTTTTTTGTGTATTGTAAACTGGGCACAGGAAGGACCTGTGAGCCCGTGCAGTCCTTGCCTCTGTTATGGATTTCCTCAGAGCATGCCTGCAAGGACTTTTTGGGGCTATAAAGACTTTAGGGCTAGTCAAAAAGGCCAAGAGAAACAGAAGAGGCTTCCGTGAGGTGTTTTTAGCTGGACACTACTTTAAATGCAAAACACTTCTTCTAAGATATAACCATGGATTGTTTCCTGTTCTGAATCTTTTCTGTGATGATTCAGCTATTGGCAAAAATAACCTGAAGAGTAGGATTTTTTGAAGCATGGGAATACTCTGTAATCCTGTCTTCACATGGTTGTTATTTCAGGCATTACCTGTTCATGGGTAGAAATATTTTCCCCTGTTAAAAAAAAAAAAAAAAAAAGGCAAGAGGAGGACATCAGACTGTTTTTCTTGGCTTTCTGTAATTAATCTGGTGATTTATCTCTGTAAAGTCTGACAATAAATTATTGGTTCCTATCACCTTATTTCTTGGGAGGAAACCCTGGAAGGGGAAGTTGCCACAGGCTCATTAGAGCCTCCAGTGATTAACCTCTGTGCTGACATTTGCTGTCCTTGTACTGGAATAATGTTTCCCCCCCTTATTCCACATTTTGACCTACTGAACACCAACCATTTACACCACTGACTGCTGTGACTGTGCCCCTGTCCCAAACCTTGCTTCTCAGGCATCTGCAAGCTGTCATCCTGTGGTACTGGTCTTACTGGATTTTTAGGTTAACTCAGAGGACTCTTTCCTCCTCTCTTTTCCAAGTGGGAGTCTGAGGTTCCCACTTCTTTCCTGAATGTCTCAAAGACATGAAAACTTTCATTCCTGTCACTGTAGGTTTCTCTACCCATAAATGTGCTGCAGCATCTGTAATGGTTTCCTTGCGGGGCTAGAAATAGGAACTCTGTACCCTTGAAAAGAAGGTATTTCCTTTCTTTCCAGGGAGAAAGTCCACAGGAGTCTTGGTTTGGACCTTGCAGCACCTGCCTGGTGCTGTGATAATGGGCTTTGAAAGTTCTGATGCTGTTAAATTCGAGGTGTTATTTTAGGTCATTTCAGAAGCTTTAATGGCTCTCTGTGACTGCACAGCTGGACTGATGATAACTGAAGCACAGACTTCGAGCTGAAGGAATATGAAAAACAACATTAATAAAATGATAATATTTTAAAGGCTTTTTTCCCCAAGTGTCAGAGCCTGGCTTAAGAAAAGCCTGTGGAAAAGCAAAGTTGGGGTTTCTAAGCACTCCGAAGTGAGCCAATGCCTATATGATGGTTGGGTTGCTTCTGCCCTTATGTCTATTCAATGCAACACAGTCTTTGGTTACGTTCCCCACGATATTTCATATATATGTGTGTGTATATACATCTTCCCCACTGGCTTCTAACTTCTGTGCAACTTTGGCCTGTAATACCTTTGGTGTGCTCGTTAGAGAAAATTAAAGGTATGAAGCAATAAGGCAAGGTCTGTAAAAAGTCTCATGTTAAAAGCAAACAAGACCCGGAATTGTTAAATCTGTTACAGGGCTCTTCCATGAAGCTGTGTAAGTGACTCGAACCTAGTGCCTCCCAGTGCCCATTCTTCCTAGTTTTTTCAAAAGCTCACGGGAAATGCACAGGTTGCGGTCTGGAGAAATGCTTTGCGCTCACAACTGTAACTGGAGTCACTGGACACTGAACATCTAATCTTCTACTACAGTGGGACTCCTCTGCTATAGGAACCTGGATGTTTCAAGTTGGAGACTATGGATTACCAAATGATTTTGACCTTAATCTCACTGTGCCCCAGTTTCCTGTCTGATCCCTGTATGACAAGGTAAAATCCAGAAGATGTTCACTGATGCCTACAAAGCACCAGCAGATTAGTGATGAGCACCACGAAGAAATTAATCGTGCCATACTTGAGCAGAGGTTGGCTGGTGTCCCAGGAATATGGCACAGGGCCATGTTGAATGAGAATTATAAAAGGGAAAGACTTAGCTGTTACCCATTCACTGAGCACTATCCTGAGTCCATCCTAAGTGCACGATACTCAGGAAGCCTTAAGTCTTCCTAATTCCTGTGTGCTCGACTCAGATACCCAACCCTCTCTGAATGCTCTTGCCTCATGTAAGTTCTGCATCCCTTTGCTTTGGACTGCCAAAGGGGCTAAGGGAAAGAGATCCATAACCTCCGGGTCTAGTTGCCCCGGCTTATTTGCGCAACACAACAGAGAATGAAGAATTCCCATCAGTGCCAAATCAGATACCAGCAAGTACTTTGGCTCTGAGGTTTCATCGATATTTTCCATCAATTTTTATACCAAAAGCAACAACTTTGTCAAGTTTTTATTGATTTCCTGTCTGTCAAACTGCTTTTTCGAATTTCTAATGGGGGAGGAAGCGAAAGACAAAAAAATAAGAACGAACTGTAATTTATTCCTTCCCCCCACCCATTTTTTTTTCCTAAGTATTCTTTCTTGATATTATCAGCTGTTGCTATGAGCAGAGGTATTTCCTTCTTTCTGAAGGCTACTGTCCAAATGAAATGAAGAAATGCTGTCACATGTATAAGCAGATCTGATGGCATCCCCTCAGTAGCTTTCACCCGCATGGTGAAAGGGACAGTGGGCTCAGAGATGCTTGCTTCCTGCAGATTTCTAACGAGTCCCATGCACACTTCTTGGGTAGTGTTTTGGAGCTAGTAAAAGATAATTGACCTTATGGTCCTCCCTGCTGAGAAGAAGAAAGTTGCCGTACAAGCTCAGCTGTTGTCCCCCTCCAGTTTCTAATGAGAGGTGTACTTTTATTTATTTTTTGTTTATTAAGGACCTCATGCCTCATAGATACCAGAAAAGTCTCTTTTGCCACATTCTTCTGTGCAGAGATTCTCTGGACTTTAAGGAGCAAACTCTACCTGCTTTTCCTGCAGCTAGCATGCTTCAAACATCTCCCTCTGGCATCTGTTTCCCACTTGAGCCCTTGTTTCAGCAATATATCTGTAAGCCATGAGAAACAAATCCACTGGAAATCAAACATTGCTACTTTTGGAGTTCATAGACCGATCTGTACAAATGGTGTTGTTTATAACCAAACCTTGTGGTCATCTTGATTATGATGTTTAGAATGGGAAGTCTTCGGTGTGCACCTGGGTTAGAAAACAGCTCTGCGCCTTGCCAAGGGCATCCCATCACTCAGTTCTGCTCACAACAGTTTTAGATCTATGTGGGTGGGCCTCACTGGGTGCCCATAGCAGTCCCAGGGAACCTGACTCACCTCGTGACATACAAACACTGAAAGCAAAGGCAATGTTGTGAACCGGTTCAGCAGCTCCTATGTTTTAATGACTCAGGCCATCGGGGTGTATCAGTGCCTGACCTGTTTATGCTGGCCTATGCCTCCCTCCTCTTCTAGGAGCTCCCTGAGTCCCAGGTGACCATTCTTCCATTCATAAATTCATGGAAGTTACATTTAAAGCTCTGTGCTGTGGATAAGAACCAGTTCTGAAATGTTTAATAGTCCCTGAAGTAAAATAACCCTGTCCTGTAGGTTTAGATTCAAAGGGTCAGCTCTTCACCAGATGCAGCTGAACTTTATAGTGTGCGCCGTCTCCTCTTGCTGTGGGAGTCGATGTTTGCCCCCTGCTCGGTGGATAGCGGGTATTGTGCCTTTTGTAGAAATACCAGTAAAGAGGTAAAACACCCCGAGCACGTGTTTCACATTTCAGAAGGAAAGAAATGGTGAAGCAGAAGAGGAAGGAATCGCGATTACTCTTTTACCCTAGTACAGCAATGTGCTCATTCCCTTCTAGCCTTTTTCCTTTTGGGAAAGGTAAGCTAGTTTCTTTGCTTGAAGAAATAAAGTTTGAAAGCTGGGAAGAAAGAAGGACTGGGAATCCTCTGATCTTCCATCAGGAATGTCATTACATTTAGCTTAGATTTTTTTAAAATGTTTTAACAGCTAACTAATTGCCTAAAATTCAAATTGTGTTGATTTACCTATTCCGGGATAAAAAAGAAAAATAAATGCATTTTGAACCACAGTAGATTTTCTGCCACATTTAAGAACAGCTGGTTGAGACTGGGGTATTTTTGATTTGGAAAGAAACTGCTTAGCTGCCTTTTTCCTACTTACACTGACCTCAAACCTTTCTGACAGCTTCGTACGTGGTGGCTTGATGCTGTTTCCAAGCCCAATTTGAAGATCCCCAAAAGAAGACAAGAGTCTCTTTGCAGTTCCCAGTTTGCTTTCTTTAGCAGGCTCTTCTTTCCAAGGTTAGCTTTAGCGTCATCCAGTATTTCAGGAAAAAAAGAGGTGTCCTGTGGAATTTTTTGCTCCCTTCACGTAGAGGCAAGCATCCCACCACATGTCCTGCCCTTTCTACTGCACCAGATGTCTGTGACGTTTAAAGATACGTTTTTGGAGCTTGTCCCTCTCCATAACCTATTGTTTAATAAGTGCCACTGGAAATACAGCAGCAAAACTTAACAGTGGGATCTGAAGTTGAGGAGGTGAAGCAGGGAGGATGCAGTGACTCTCAGGCATGACTGCCACACCACAATGGAGAAGTTTAGTAAAAAGGGTAAAAAAGAAAGGGTTTGATGCGTTAATCAAAAGATGGGGGGGGAGGTAGAGTAGGCAAATCTAGGTTTCAGAGCAAGGGTGGGAAATGAGTAGAAGAATTCAAATTGCGTTCAAATTGGGTGGAACAGAGGGAATTGGGGAGCGGAGGTCCTGGCAATGCTGTCCCGACAGATCAGTCACACCGTATTTGCTTGTGCACAGATGTTTTTATATGGCTACTGCTCACTTGAAAGAAATGAAGATGTTGCCGTCCACCCGCCAATTACCAGGAGGCAAATTTCCCGGTATCTGGAGCAGAACTCAGCAGGGACATAGAATCATAGAACGCCAGGTTGGAAGGGACCTCAAGGATCATCTGGTCCAACCTTTCTAGGCAAGAAAATAGTTAGAAATAATAATAAATAATGGAAATATAATAACATATAATAAAAATATAAATATATAAATATAATAAAATAATAATAAATAATAGAAATATAGTTAGAATATTTTTTAAACAGAGCACCAAACATTTTCTGTCCAGTAACTTTTCTACACAAAGAGAAAACGTCTTTCACAAAGCATATAAATCTCCCCCAGACTCTTAGATTTTAAAAGAAAAAGGAAGAAGGTATGGTTTATACTACAGGAAAACAAGAAAACAGTCTGCACAGCTTTGCAAAAGCTGGCACTACTTTTAAACCACACCACCCTAAGGAAAGCCCTGAAGATTTCAGAGCTGGGGGGGGAGAAGCGGTAAGTATTTGACAAATAGGGTCTGGTTCACCTCTCGAGCTAGTTTTATATCAGCATTCACAGGCTGATTGTAATGGAGCTGCTCCTGATTTGCATCTGTTCAAATGGAAGCAGAACCAGACCTTTTCCTTACAGCGGGTGCCTGCGGCCAGCTGGCAGCGACAGCAGCCCTGGCACCCAGGCTGGAAGAGCTGCTCCTGCAACAGCTCCCGGGGAGGCAGAGGTTTTAAACGTGCGCCTAACTTTAAGCAGAGGAGTTCAGGTGACCTCAGTGTGACTTGTTGGACCAAAACCCAAGGACGGGAAGGAGGAGGTGCTGAAAACAGGCTGGGAAAAAAAAAAAAAAAATTGATTTTTCCACAGTGGAATAATGTCCTCTGGGAGAAGCACTGCTGGTTGTGCCAACTACGGCAGGAGCGTGCAGCACACCGGGATGTGCTCCGCAGGGCACTCTCCTGCCCTAGGCAAACAGCGATTTTCCATCTCTCGTTTCCTTCTACGATCCTTTCTAGCCTGTAGCAGCATGTGAGATTAGCAGAGGCAGAAGCAATAGGTGGAGAAATTCCTTCCAGGATTTTACAGTCCATACCTTTAAAAGACAGTGTCCGAGTAATGAAAAGGCTGGCCGGGGAGAAAGGCGGCTGGGTCAAGAGCAGGGAAGAGCTCGCACAGAAATCGGCGGGCGGTGTCACCGCACTGACTCATCTCCTCCTCGGGGCTCCGGCACAGGAGCAGCACGGCAGAGCTGGGCCCCTCAATAAAATGATAAAAAAGAGGGCTCCAGCCCCAAATCTGCCTCCTGTTGCCTCCCCCTCGCAGCTGCTCTCGCTGGGAGAGGGAGGAATCCTCCAAAAAAGAAATAGTTGATGGCTTCACGGGAGGCTGGCATTTTACATGTTACCTTGCACGTTGCGGTTATAATTTGTGGGCAAAATGCAGCCACCTTCCACTGTGTCACACAGCATTTCGTAGTCTGTTTTCCCCAAAACCCAGCCGCTGAGAACATGGGGAAAAAATGTTCAGAAACCATTGTATACATGAAAAGGGGGTTTAGGGGGTTTTTTGGTTTCTTTCGCTCAGAGGGACGGGGCAAAACTTCGAAGCGCTTTCCCGGAGAGCCCGACCCGGGGACAACCGGGGGACGATGCTCAGCGGGGCGCGACGCCGCCACCGCGCATCCCGCTGGGCTCCGCTCCCTTCCGCGCCGCTCCGCGCCGCTCCGCCCCCCCGACCCCCCCCTCCCGGCCCGGCCCGGCCCGGCCCGGCGGGGCGGGCGCGCAGGCGCAAGGGGCGCGGGCGGCGGCGCTCGGCGGCGCGGAGCGCGGCGCGGCCCCAGTCCGCGCTGCAGCCGCCGCGGGGGCGCCACTACCATGAGCGGCCGCGGCCGCCCCTGCGCGACTCACGGGCACCGGGCGCACCAGCCGCCGCCGGCCCCCCCCCGCCGCCGCCGCCGCCGCCGCTGCCGCGCACCCCCGGCCCCCGAGCCCGGCGCTGCAGGATGCCGGGGGGCAAGAGAGGGCTGGTGGCACCGCAGAACACCTTCCTGGAGAACATCGTCCGGCGCTCGAGCGGTGAGAGATCCCCGCCATCCATCCATCCATCCATCCCTCCCTCCCTCCCTCCGTCCCTCGGTATCCGTCCCTCGGTATCCGTCCCTCCGTCCCCGCGGCGGCTCCTCGGGGCGCGGAGCTGCCGCGCCCGCTGCCACGCTGGTGGGGCCGTGCCAAAGCGGCGCCTTCAAGGAACGGGGGCTGCCCGGGGCGAGGGGCTGCCGTGCCCCGCCGGGCTCCGCCGCAGCCGGCCGCCGCGGTCCGTTCCCTCTTCCCCCTCACTTCTTACCTCGTAACGGTGCGCTGAATTTGTAGCTTCTTTTTGTTCTTGTTTTTTGGTGAGCCGCTTCTGAAAATAAGTAGTCGTCATTTACATTTCTAATACCCTCTCTGCTCGTCGGGTCGTTTTTTTCCTTCTTCTTGTTCTTTAGTTCTCTAATAATTGGGCTTGCAACCGTTTTCATTCAGGGTTTCAAAGTCTTTGCAATTCTGTGACACTTTAAAGTCTGTGGTGAAGGTACCGGGAAAGAGGATGAGAGAGTGACTGTGATTTGGAGGATGGTAATCCTGTGGCTGAGCAAATATGTAAAGAACTGTCTGCAGTTGCTCATCTACGGCTCCTCTGTTAGGTGAATATTTACAGGACTGGTTCAGGACTGCATGGCCATCAAATTATTCCTTGCTGATGGAGTTAATTTTACCCTTTCATCCAGTGCAAAGCACTGATCAAGAGTACTGTGTACAGCTCCATTAAAGTTACGATGTGTTACAGACCACCGTCTCTCTTGGTGTGTTAATGTAGATGCTGCTTTAGGCAAGTCTTGTCCTAGTTACCTTCCTTTTTTACGCAACCTTTGCGCTGGTGCATAACTACTGAAACATCTGAATGTTTGTACAAATGAAGGCCAGTCAGAGACCTGGACTTTGCATCTGCTAAGAGATTTCTCCTCGGATAGCCCAAGCTCGGGGCGACCCTGCCGTCCCAAAGCACTGCTGTGCCAGCGTGCGTCTGGGGACGTGAGTGGGAAAGGTGGGCAGAGCAGAGCACTGAGAGAAGTTGCCACATGTATAATTAATCGAGACACTAATGATGTGATGTGAGATCGTGCTGAAAAGTGTTCCCTTCCACCTTTCTGTTGCACAATTCTGGATTTACCTCACGTTCATACTAACGTGGTCTGGTGTGCTGGCTTGAAGTTGAGTTTGATGGCAGGTAGTAAATTAGTGATTCATTGACTTCCCCAGGAGCGGGAGTGGGATGAGGACCTAGAATTTGTTTTAAAATGTTTTACGTTAAAGTGCCAGCCTTGTATTAAGCCATCAACCCTTTTTGGGGGGCTTCTTCCCTCTCGTGTCGTTCTGTGTTCGGCAGCTGACTCTGTGTCAAGCTCTGTAGCTGCAGGATCGCTAAGAGCTAGTTTCCCGCAATAGTGTATTTATTTACCAGAATATTAAATGCAAGCTTAATTAATAGGGGTTTATATAGCACTTTCCCTCTGACAATTTCAAAGTGCTGGGTAGAATTTAATTACACTTCACAGCTCCTTGTGGAAGAGGACACCCAGAGGCATGCCCAACCTGTTCTTACAGCTGTGGCATGAACGAGGGCTCGGGGCATCACGGTTGTGTTCCCAAGGTCATGCGGCAAGTCGGTGGCAGGGCTGGGCACAGGGTTTGGGATTGCCATGCTTTTGTATCGTGCTCTAATTAAATCACGTCCTGCCTGGTGAAAGCTCAGTAAAGCTTTGAGACGTGAAAAACTGAAGGAGCTCAGAAGGCTTTCAAACATTATACTTTAAAAGCACGTATCCCTCTCCAGTTTTTAACCTGGTCTAATTTGGGAGCATAAATCATGCTGATCTGGTCATTCATTCTGCTTTTTCTCTGCCACTGGTGATGCCTAATCGTGATGCTGCAGAGGCAAATCTGCCCCATTGGACAACAAAGCGAAAAGTGGATTGGGAATTTGTTTTTAACTCATATAAGTGGTCAGTGCTGTGCACTGAAACATGATTTAGTTCTTATTTTTGTTATCCAGGACATAACCTTATTTGTCCTATATAGAAATAGTAATTTTCTTTGGATTCAGCACTATTTAATCCGAACTTAATGGTATCCAGTAGAGCAAATCTGGTTCAAGTGTCTCCTGCCAGTGCTCGGTAGAAGGCAAGGATTTGGTCTGCTGACTGCGTGCTGGGTTTTGTTTTTATACTTGGATTCACCAGTTTCCAAGAGATTTTTTTCATTGACAAGTTGAGGAATGGGATGAAGGAAAGACTGATGATTGTTTTTTTGAAATACATCTTCAGCATCCTCAAAAAAAGCCCTTCTATCGCCTTTCCTGGTTAGAGAACACTCTCTTTTGAGATTTCTCACACTTACACAATCCCTTTGCACTTCTTGACCATAAATCTTTTCTTAACAACCAGGAGAAGGTTTGTAGATAGAGGTAATATCTTCTCTTAGGCAACAGGTATGACTGGAAGAATTAGACAGGTATTTTGGCCGATAGGCTCTTGTTCAGGTGAAATGGAAGCAATGGTTTCAAAATGAAATGTAGCTGGAGACAAATTACTCAGAGTTGCCAGAGATGGATCTGAATAACAAAACTTATAGACAAAATTGCCGTAATTTTAAAATGTGGAAAGTCAGAACTGACATGGTGGGAAAATGGCGTGCAGACTTAGTGTGGTGGCCAGCCTGGTGTTAAAAGCAATCATGCATTCAATTTTCAGCATTGTTTACGCATTTTCTGTTTTTCCTTTTCACCCCAGCTTTGGCTACAAATCAGGTTAAAATTGTGGGAGAAGCGCTGACGGTGAGTCAGTGGAGAGCAAAGCGTCAGAGCGCCATGCAGGAAGGAACGGGGTGGCTGCGGCTCTTCTGTCCTCTGCGTGGAGGGGTGGGGTTTCTGGGCTGCCGTGCTGGACGTTCCCCTCCTGGCCACCGTGTTTGGGAAAGATGGAACAACCGCCAGAATTGATGCGGGGAGGGGGGGTCCCATGGTGCCCCACTGCCCCGGGGAACCTCTCTTTTGGAGGTGACTTTACACGTTGGAGCTTTTGAAGTATTTCAGAGCGGCGGCATACTTTGCTTTTTGGACAGCATCAGGTTGCAGGTGGTTCCCAAAGCATTTTGTGGTGGATGGTGCCCCTCAAGCTGCTTTGCGGGTTCTTTGCCCACACCGCGGCCGTGCTCAGCTCCAGGAGAGACAAAGTCTGCGGGGAGAAGCGAGGTCTGTCGTTAGACCAGCTGCTGCGGCTGGTAAAAAGGGACGAGTCCTCTATTGTCAGGGTAATCTCAGTGCGCTCTCTGAAATCTTTTTTTTTTTTTTTTTTTTTTCTTTTAAAACATACTGAAACTACATCCAGTAAAGGTCTTATCTGAGGCTCACAAAGATTGATACGATCTCGCTACAGCCTTGACTGTGCCCTGGATCTTAAGAACACCAGGTGTTTTGCTAGCAGAAAGAAGAAGCGTTTTGTAAGAGCACTGGGTTAAATCACATTAAGGTGACTGCCTTTTACTGCCATTAGTATTTCGGACTTTTAATAAGGGCCTTCCTTAGGGCAATGTTCTCTCCTAAGATGTTCTCAGCAGTCTGTGCCCGTTATTACTAATATTATTGGTTACTTCTCCAGTGCATTCAGAGCTCCTGCTGATGCTGACCTCGGCTCAGCATCGTGGAGGTGCAATGGGTACAGAATTGGGCAAGTCTCTAGAGCAGGGCTGGCCTTTGTGGACCTGGCTGGTGTGCAGAGCGATCCGGCCAGTTGAGCCACACGCACAGGGGCAGAGAAATGTCTCTGTCTTGTCTGTCCATCTTCACCCTTCACATATTCTAGCAGCAAAAGCATTAAGCTTATGTTAGTGACATAATTTGCTTTTATGGTAGAGGATGAGTTTGGGAAAAGGTTAACTCTGGGACTTTGCAGCAATATGCAATAAAGAGTGCTAACAGTCTGGAAGAGGGGCTTAATCTAGTGAAAAGACTATATACAGTCTTATCTATGTGATGAGAGTCATTATTATTGGTTATCGTTTCTGTTGCAATAACTCTTAGAAGCTTCCTTGGGAAAATGGGTCTTTCAGGTCTTTCACAAATGTATTTTGACGCTTGGGCTGAAATCTTGGCTCTGTAAGGTTTACATGGGAATTTTACTGTGAGCTTTAATGAAGCTAGTATTTAATTCCTGGCCTTTTTCAGCTTTGTGACACATTCCTACAAAGCAGTTCCTTCCGACGGAGCTTCACGCCCTGCTGGGTCCCAGTGACTTTGATGGACAAAAGGGTCAGCCCTGTTCATGGGGTGACTGTGTTGTCAAGGCAGGCTACCCAGGAAGGAGAAGGGAAATGAGTGTCACATCTGTAGTGCTAAGACACCTTTTTCATTTTTATTACATTGGTATTATAGATAAAATAAAGTGCCTGTTGTCTCTTCTGTCCTTCTTACTAGCCCATGTAGTGTACCCGATGTCTTACAGGCAGGGTGACAAAACATTGTTGTTCTCATGGGACATGATACATGTAGGCTTCTCTCCCCTAAACTAAAACAAGCTGCATTTTCATCTGATCCAAATCAAGTTATGCACACTGCAGAGACAAAGTTCTTTAAAGCAAGTTACTTCAAGTTTACAGGATGTCTGTCATTGGGATCCTCAGAAAAAAAATGCGGACCTCAGCAGTTCCCTAAATCTCTGCATAAAGACCCTATAAACCATGGGGCGAAAGTTTCCATCCCTCAGCTCAGTTGACTGCAGAGAAGCTACTGAAGGGATGACCAAGGAGCTTATGTCGTTAGGGCTTTCTTTGGCATTCGAAGGCACAGGGTTTGCAGTTTCTACGACTGCAGGGGGCCTGCTGATACGTAAATCTATGGATTTTTACACTAAGAAGCATTACTAGATGACGTTTGTGAGGAGTTTTCAATTGCAAGCTCCCCGCTTTCCTTACTTTTCAAGTTGGTTTGCTGAATGTAGAAAGATTAAGCATATCTTCCTGCTGTTGATGAAATCAGGGGAGTTTTACACAGTCTAAAATTTTTGTGGTTTTTTGTTTGTTTGTTTTTTTAAATGGTTGTGGCAGCCCTATACCATTGTATTAATTTAGAAACCCAAATAATGCCATATCGTTAGCTAAAGGAATAGCTGGATTTCCTTGAGGTCTGATCAGCTGCTTTGTAAATTGTGGGTCTTCTCTTTCTAATATTTCTTTCTGTGCGCGCTGCTGGCGGTGGGATGGGGCGGCGGGAGGGACGGTCTTCTCTTCTGGGGGATGCTTGAGCGCTGCTGAGCGCTTGCCACAAGAGGTCACTGCAAGAGTTGTTGCATTCCCAGGTTAATGTTTAAATCTGAGAGAGCAGAGAACAATGAAATTATTGATTTTTTTTTTTTTTTTTTAGAGTAAATATCCAGGTTTTTTTATTGCTGTTGGAAGGAGTATATAGCCAAAGAATAAAAAGAATAATGTCAGGAAGTTAAGTGAGCTGTAGAAATATATTTAATTAGCCTGTTTAACAGGGTACTGTTTGGTGGTTAACTGGGATTTTAAGTTCTTCCCCTGGAGAGCTAAGGGAATAGTATTTTGTGGTTTGATAAAATTAAATAATAGAAGAAGATTTTGGAGTTAGCACTCTAATGACCTGTTTTTCAGGGGGAAAAAAAAAAAAAAAATCTGTTACTTGTTTAATTAGCACCCTGAGTGACTGGCTGTTTTAAATGCCAAGCCCTGTGTAAGCCAGCCAGCCGGGGCCCGATCCTGCACCCGCGGGTGGCAGCGGGAGGGGGTCTGACTGCTGGCTGGTGAATAGCCCCATAAGAGGCTGGCCGAAGCAGCACCTCGGTGCAGGGCTGGGATCCGTCCTGCTGGTAGTTTTGCTTCAGCCACTTGTACAAAGAGGGGGGCATGGGAGAGGCAGACGATTCTCTGCCCAAACAGGTTTTTTTGAGATGCAGCCAGGCTCTGTGAAACTGCAGCCAGGACTAGGTTCGGGCTGAGTGTTTGCAAGAGGAGCCCCCGTGTCTGCTACTGTTACCACAATTTTCTCATCTGGGAATGTGAAGCAAGCGCTCTCATTTGTATAAAGCTAGAAATCTGATTTTTGGTTGCTCCCCAAGGTTGCCTGTGTGCCTTTAGCGAGAGCTACGGTGTGCTCCAGTTTAAATTTAGTCTCACTACATCTGTGTTGTGTTCCTCATAATTTTAATAGAGAACAGATTCAGCGGCGGCCTTTAGAAGATAACTGGGATAGGTGAGGATTAGTTTAACTCTAGGATAGATGAATGTGTGAGGGAGAACCTGTGGTCAGAATTGTATGAAACGTCATTTCGTGAGCAACTCATGGGGATGCTCTCTTGTCCTTATTGACTGAAAACTCTGGAGTCAATGACGTTGTGCCACAATAAAGGCGGGGGACTACTCTCTTTGTGGGCTTTCGCGTTCAGAATGGTTAAAGTTAATTTTTTAAGTTTTCAGGAGGTAAATCCCAGGTGGACTCTAACCTTTCTTCTTGAGCTTGCTTGCTAAATTGCTGAAAGCTGCTGTGTTCCCAGCTAAGTGACTTACACGTGGATTTAATATTGCAGCCAATGCTGGATTATTTATCTTTTGGTTTATTTGAGGAGCACTTCTTTGGGGCAGGAAATAGATCATTTTAGTGTAGTCAGTATGGTGGCATCTTGCTCTGGGTTTAGCCCTCTTTGCATTTTCATAATATGAGTATTAACTAAAAACAACAGTGGTACAGAAAGGTGATGTAAAGAGTTAGTCCTTTGAGAGATTTTTTTTTTCAGGCAAGCAACGCTTAATGTGCTGGATAAATTGGATGACACTGATGTTTTGCATGCTTTCAAGACACTGGGGAAATAATAGCTTTGTTAGAAAACAGCAATGTGGTTTTATAGTAAGGAGTACAAAGTGCTGGTGGAGGTTGCCGCTTGAAGCAGAGCGGTTTGCGTGCAGCTGACCCCGGAGCTGGAGGGATGTCGGTGCCCCTTGAGGCTGATTTCAGAGGGCAGCGCCCTCCAAAAGGGTTTGGGATTTTCTGTTGTATTCTGTGGGGATGCAGTACATCTTGAGCCTGTGGTTGGAGTCACTGTAAATAACACCAGTAGAAATGTGCGTTACCAGGGCCAAGACTTGCTCAGGAGAGCTAAAAGAAAATAAAAAAAAAGAGAACATTTTTTAGGACCCCCCTGCCCAACACACACAAAGAGGAGCCCCATGAGTTTTCCAAGAAGATCTAAACGAGACTGCAGCAATATGCTGACCCTGTGTAGTTATAAGGAGAGTCAGCTGACAGCCGTTTAAGTGGTTTGGGGCTTTTATAAGACAGCGTTAGCAAAAAAGGCAAATTCCAGACGTTTCACAGACCCTGTCAGGTCCGGGCTGCATTTGCTCTGCAATGGAAGGGCGGTAATTCTGAAGGACAGCTCTGTGTAAAGTTGCTTGAGTTAGGAGTTTATTGCTAGATGGGAATAAATTCCACTGCTTCTTTTTATTATTATAATTATTATTACTTGTGTTCTGCTACTGCTTCATTTTTTTAAAACATCTTTTCAATGGTGACTTTTCTAAAAACATTAGTTGCCTGTTTTCTTGCAATGAGCTGGAATTCCAAAATGTTGATTTAAACAATTTTGGTTACAAGTGGTACCCAAGCATTCTTGAGAAAAGATGATTAGGGACAATGTTTCTCACTTGGCTAAGCGTATCTCCTGGAATGATTTAGCTGTTCTTGCTCTCCTGTCATTATATAACATGAATTTTACACTGCTTTGGGCATTTTGTTGGTTAAAAAAAAATGCTTGCACACTGTGGTCTTTTTTTTTTTTTTTTTTTTTTTAAAAAACAACACAAGGCTCAGCACTGTGTTGAGTATGAGCTGCTGCAAGATAGGGTAAGATTAAAGGCTTGCTGCTCTACAGCATAGGCTGCCTTTATACAAAAGAGCCTTTTTACAAAACGGAAGCGCAGCAACAGCAAACACAGTGCCTTTAATAATTGTTTTCCTCAATTGTGTTTTCCAACCTGAAATTTTGCTAACTGTACGCCTCTAATACCCCAATTCCTTGCCATCGGTATTAAACCTTGTAAATAGGAGAGTTATATTAGCTAATAAAAAGCCTGCTGACTTCCAAAGAGGAATCTAGCAACTCAGAGGCAGGTGACTCTGGCTGAGCCCTGCTTCCCTGCTCTCTTATAGACAGACACTGGTGTTAGATGTGTCTAGTCAAAGAACTTACACAACCTACAGATTTGTGATTTGGGCTCTCTACAAAATATCAGAAAGGGGGATGAATGGAGAAAATGATTGGTGGAGGCAATGACATCAAGACAAGCTTAGAAATAATAAAAATTGACTTTTATCTCTAAGGAAATGGGAAGTAGAAATGGATTTTCAGTGCATCGGAGAAATCCAAGCAAAGATGAATGCATTACCAGACATTTTGGGCCAATCATCATGCAAGTTTTGAAGTTAGCTGCATGTTAATGTTTTCAGAGTATGAGATATCACCACATGGTAATCTGGATCACAGTTGCATAGAGTTTCATATACGGGATCAGACCATTGGTCTGTCAGATTTACTGTCCTGCTTTCAGCAATGGCCAATGTCTAGCAGACCAGAGGAGAAGTTCCCAGCCTCCGTGGTAAAATACTTGTGAGATTGGGTGCTGCTGCACATGGAGAGAGAAGATTTTTTCCTTTCTGGGCTACAGCACAGATATTGCACAGGTTTTAGTTACCAGTGTCTTACTGCAGAATGCGAGCTGTATTTATGCATTGCCATCTGTAACTTTGGCTATCCTTGGCAATCCCTGTTGTGATACTATGCTTTCAGTGAAGTCGTGGTATTCTTAAAAACTGAGTAAATTCAGGTGTTGTGGTATAGGTGTAGTGGCTGAATTTGGTGTTGTCCAGCTAAACTCTGTTAAGAAATACTTATTCTTGAGAATACCTCCAATATAATATATTCTTTAAAAAAAACTAGCTTGCAGAATATAGCTCTTGTGTATTGAATCCCACAGGAAGACAGCTGTGGAGATCCCAGTGCTGGTGTCCTTGCTATGCTCATCACCCTGCAATTTGCAGACCTTTTATTGGCTCCTTTTTCTTCTGAAGAAGGCGCAAAACACCAATCTTATCTGTTGAAGACTAGAGCAGGCAAGGAGAGCTTGCCTCTCCCATGAAGGGAGTCTGAGCCTGGGTCTGTCTTGCAGAAGGCATCTGCTCTGTGGGGGCAGTCCTTGGTGTGTGGCATTGCAGGGCTCATGCCCGTGCTTTAGAAAAGACTGATTGTATAGAAGTCCTTTGGCTCACTCAAAAAAAGATCTTTTGTATGAACTAGCCAATGTGGATTGTGGGCCATCAGGGGAAGGGGAGGACCAGGAATGAACCTGGGATTTGATGATGGAGGTGCACTCAGTGCTTGCCTGCAGCAACGCTGGCGGGGTACATCCCTGGGCTGCCATCGGGTGAGTAGCTTTGGTCTGGGTGCGTTTCCTCCCTGTTGTGTGCAATGACTATGGACCTATCTCAGGAAGGAGCAAGTCAGTTGGCAGCCTGTACGCAGGTCTGTAGCACACTTGTCTTTCACTATACCTGATCTGCTTGAATGAAGACTTGGCTTGTGTGAAGGGGCTGCTCCGGGACTTGACCACAGAGTCACAGGGCAGAGGGAGACATCAAGGTGCCCTTGGCTGAGGGTCCTTACTTTGGAGCTGCTGGCAAAGGAGGCCAGGAGGAACACACAGCCAGTTGTGTTTGGAAGGGGACAGACTCGTCTTTGGTGTTAGGCTGCCCTATGGCAACTGGAGATGGAGAGGAAATGAGTTTTTTCCAACCCTTGTCTCTTACACCAGGTTCAAGCAGCCAGCTGGAAATCAAACAGAGTGGAATTTGCCATAGTCTGATGGAAATCTTAACCCAAGACACAACTGTGATTGACCTTTCTTATTGAGGAAACCATGTAACTGAGTTGTAGAAATATGGAAGTCAGGCATGCAGATGGATTTAGTGCAGGACTGGCTGTTAGGACCCAACCTGAGGGCAGGTAACTGCAGAAATGGACTTTCATGAGTGGTGGTTAGTGGTGATGACACGATGTAAAGCAGTCTCTTCTCCAACTACACAAAACTCCTAGAAACCCTAAAGTTGCATTCTCTAGGGAGTCTCTGTTGTTGACCAAGGTTAGGCTCCAAAACAGAGACATGTTAAAGAATATACAAGGGGTCAGAGCAGAGGACTCAAAGCAAAAACTCCTCCGTGTCCCTTTGCACTCTGCAATTTTAAGAAATTATGGCCAGATAAAAGAGGTTTTCTCAAAGTGTCCCATCATCCAGTGCAC
The DNA here is from genome assembly GCF_047370975.1 of Nipponia nippon. Classification (NCBI taxonomy): domain Eukaryota; kingdom Metazoa; phylum Chordata; class Aves; order Pelecaniformes; family Threskiornithidae; genus Nipponia; species Nipponia nippon. The sequence continues at coordinate 24,269,619 of NW_028262302.1, forward strand.
AGTTTGGATGTTTACAGCTGGGTATGGACTGGCTAATGTAAAGTTAAATCTGCCTGGAGTTTTGATCTGGAGAAATTGTAGAAATAGGGAAGAGTTAATATGTGTCTTCGTTGGTGAAAATAACATGACTCCTGATAAAACATAGGGTAGGCTTGTGTTCCTGTGGATGCTGAGACTTGGGTACACAATAAAACCCAAGGGTCAGATGCTGACCCGATCTTCCTTAAATTTTATCAAGCTGCTCACTGAGCAGCAGCGTTCGTGAATCATGGATTCCTGTGGCTTTGTGCCTGCAGTTAGATTTATTGGTTTCTAACAAGATGCAAACATTGATTCAAGATTTTTCTTTAGTTGGAATAGGACACACACATACATATTCATGTGCTGAGCATGGATGAATAAGCCTTATTTGCTTAGGAGACAAGGGTAAAAAAGAAGTCAATTAAGTAAAGGAAAATTCATAGGGACAAAAGAAAACATATTCTACTATCTGGTCTAGTTTCTAGTACATATACTATATATCTGATCTAACCTTACAAATACTAGTATCTACCAAGTGTCTATTTTTTCTGATTTTATGAGATTGTTTTAAACTATCAGTAGTTTGGCTTTATGTTTTGTTCCCTCCCAAGTTTCTGGTGGATTTGATTTAGTGAATGCCTTATCAAGTATATTGAGACCCTCAGGTGTAAAGAAGTGTCAAATCCATAGAAGACAACCATTAAATGCTGTATGTCAGCTGCTGGCTGCAACACGTATCTTCTGTTATGCACTTTGTGTCCTGAAGCAGTTACGTGGTGGGAATGCACAATCAAGATTATGTCTGTCGGACGGGGAGGCTTCGAAGCAGGGTTATCTGCTTTTGGACTGTGGTCCTGTGGGGAGGACCCAGATGTGCACAGTGTCCATGAGCGAGTTTGGTATTGCAGTCTCTCATCGCCCAGGTCCTGCCGGTTGTATCCAGATATGTGAGCAAAACTTTAGTGAAAGATAATGCTATAAAGAAATCTCTTTCCAAATCTAACCAGAGGACTTGTAATATTGGTTGTTTCCCTGTGCGATGGGAAATTAAGAATTGTTTATGCTCCCATCCTCTCCAGCTGCTGGGGTACGGTGGTGGTAGGGTGGCCACCATGGGGGGAGCCCAGAGGGTTTAGGCGGCTCCTGGTGTCTCCCCTTTTCCAAACTGGAGAAGATGCAAGATGTTTGGTGGACATCAATACGATGGGATGAGCTCCAGTGAACCCTTTGGTTTCCAGGGGGTTAGGATGTCCCCTGGGTTAGTATCTGTGCCCTGCTGAGGAAAGCTGGGCTGAGTCCCTGGTGCAGAATGGGCTGCGGAAAGCCAGGGAGGTTTTATGTAATGCTCAGGCTTTACTCGTGTCTCCTGCTGCTTGTAGCGAGGGCATCTCCCTTTGGGTAGGAAAGCAAATTTTTAAAGTTGGCATTTAGGCTTAAGAATGTTTGTGATGGATTCAAAGAAATTCTTTGAGCTTAAAAGTGTTAGATTTCACAAAATCTAAACTTCTATTTCTCACATTGGTTGGCTTTTAAATATTTTTAAATCTGCTTTTCTATAGAAAATCCAATAATCTCCAGATTATTTTTTTCCAAATTCATGCTTATAAAGAAGAAAGAAGGAAATACTATTTTTTCAGTACACTTTCCTTGTTCAACAGAATAACATTTGCATAATGTACAATCCAGTCACAGTTACAAATACTCTGAGAAGGGCTTGTGTAGCTCATGCAAACCCAGTGTCACTTTTATGTGAAAATGAATGTGTGCACCTGAGTATATGTCCGTAAGTAATTGGCATAACCATTCTTTGGCTATTACGAGGAAAATTTGTAAAAAATCTCCTTAATTTTTTTTCAACAAGAACTGCTGAAAGGAATGTTTCTTATAATTTCTATACAGCAGTGATTGTTAACAGTTATATTTTAATAGCTTTTTAGCATCAATGAATGGGACCAGTTAGTCCCATAGCTGCAGTCAAAATGAAATTGAAAACTTAAGAGTAAAAACAAAGAAAACTCTGAATATCATCACAGACTATAATTTGAGAACCTCTGCTAAGTGAGAATATTATTTCTGAAACAAAATTAGGAATGTTTACAGTGTCAATAAACATAAAATCCCACAACATTGTTTTTAAGGAAAAATGGGTATTTCCTTCTTTGGAAACGCCCTGCTAAAAGCGGGGATGGAAGAATCTTTCCAAACTAGTGAATAAAACTATTTTAGGACTAACTCGTAATGTGTTGGTGCCAGTCCGTGTGTATGAACTGTAGGCACTGACTGAAAGAACAGATGACTGAAGCAGTATTTAAACCTGAATTCAGCCTCCTAGAAATACTCCCTGCCCTTATTTTGTATTTACAGCAATGGATGCATGTTACTAGGATGAGCCAAACCCACCTATTTGCATTTGTAATAGACTGCCACTGAAATTCAGTACCTGCTTTGTGTTATTTCAACGTCTAAGTCCCTTTGGCACTCATCAGTTCCCCGATCGTGCTGAATTTCCACGTGGGTCACTTAATATCCGCACTCCCAGGCGTGATGTGGCTCGTGGTGTACCACAAGCTGTGGTGGGCACATCTCGCCCCTGCCCAGCGGCTCCTGGTGCTCTCTGTCCCTCATCCCAGGGATGCTGGCTGTGTCCCGCAAAACAGACTGGGACCTGCCAGGAGGAAAAACGTACTTGTCTTAAGCAAGAGAGTCGTCATCAGCGTTGGGCACACATGCAGTTCAGCATTTAAAACTCAGTTTGCAAGTTAATTTAAGGTTGATTTCAAGATACATATAAAGTGAAAATCAAAAGTGATACCTTGCCCAGATGTTGTGAATAAATGAATCCTTTCTAAATTGTTAAAGCATTGGTGCTTATGTCAGTATTCTGTGGTGCAAGAAGCTACTTATATTATCCTGTTTCATCACGATTTCTTTTTTGATACCCATTTTGATTTCAGTTCCCTCTGAAATTTCATGATAGAAGTTACCATTGTGAATAACTCTGCATCTGCTGTGTAACACACGGAGGATTTAAATAGATTGTGCCACTGACAACAGCCCTTTCTCTCTTTTTGTCTTTCTCTCTTCAGAATCCAGTTTTTTGTTGGGAAATGCCCAGATTGTGGACTGGCCCGTAGTTTATAGTAATGACGGTTTTTGTAAACTCTCTGGATATCATCGAGCTGACGTCATGCAGAAGAGTAGCACTTGCAGGTATGCTGACTGTTCGTTGCCACTCGGTGCACTTTTAAAATTATAAATCTGCTGGGAAGAACAATGAGGTTTTGGTGAAAGGATCGATGTAAGAAAAGCATTGTTTTGCAGAAATTAAAGTATTGAAACAGGCTTTAAATGAATGAAACCAGCAACTTATCAAGGACATGGTAAAGCACTTTTTGAAATTTATCCTGGCTAATATCAGTACAAATGTGCTCTAGCTAATAATCCAATAAAGAAAGTGGGGTTTTAGGTAATGTATTTCAAAGTCTTTTTTTACTAGATTTTTGTTAATGCTCCTGTTATCGTGCCAGGAGGCGGTGGGCTATTCTGTAGCTGATATTGGTCCCTGTTATTACACACACACACAGAGCACAGTAATGTGCAAACTGCATCTTTATTCCCAAGAGAGTGATTAGGCTGATGATATATTTACTCGAAGCATTGCAGCTTTATGGCTTTTTCCTTTTGTTGGTGATCTTTCAGGAGCAGGCAGCTGTGATTTATGGTTAGACATGCATCTGTGCCTTGTCTGATGCATCCTTTAAAAGGAGGTGCTTTGGGGAAAGACTAAATCCCTAATGCGTGTGCATGTGCGTATGTGCGTGAGCAAAGTAAACGACGGACAGAGGTAATAAGGAATGGCTGAGATACAAGTTTCTATGGTTTTCCCTTTATGCATTCAGGGAGCGACCAGCTCCAGGGCACTGGGAGGAGGGGGCTGCATGCCTACAGCGATGATTTTTGGGAGACGGGTGCTGCCAGACACTGATCATCAGCTGATGCTTCAGCTGGCAGGAGCAGGGCGGGCAGCGAGCCTGTCCTCGGATGTCAGTCATCGCTTATTACAAAAAACAACACATGCTGATGTGTAGTCACTGCTCTCATCTGCTGGGAAGGGGAGGAAACCTTGGGGGTCCAGGCTTGCTGTGTGCAGCCAGGTGTCCTCTAATGGGCAATGGAGAAGAGATGGGCATGTGCTGCTGAAATGAAATATTCATTCACACAGTAGCAACAGAGTCGATGTACTCAGTGGAGCTGAAAGGAACAGCCTTATCACAGCCATCCTGGTTATACCTACATGCTTTTCCCCTTTGCTCTCTGCTATCCTGTATATCGAACTGTGTAAGTTTGCTGTGTGCCAGCACTTTTGTAGTCTGTGCACATTAAAATAATTATAAATATAGAATGGGATTGTAGGAAAACGTTGAGGGAGTGAAGGTTTAGCAATACCTCTCTTATAATTATTCCCCTGTGCCTCAAATACTGAGGAGACTAAAAGGTTTATTACATCTGAGTGCTTTTTGTGAATGTGATGGGCTGTAGTTACAATTTGTAAGGATCCTGTTTTGACCACGTTCAAGTAGATCATACAGGTGAATCGTACAGATGCAAATTCAAGGAGGAATTATTGTGGAAAATGGAACTGGTAGCAAAGATTTTTTTTTTTTCTTTAATCTTCGTTCTATACATCCATCTCTGTATTTTGGAGAAGCCTCTTTATACTCAAAGCATGGCTAGTACTTCTTTTGTGTCTGGGTCTTAGCTGGTGGAGCTATATATGCAGTGTGATGTTTCCTGCTTCTTAGGAGACATCCCAGTCTTTGCAGATTAAAGGAGAGCTGGAGAGGTTTTCAGCGTGGTCTGATGTGCAGTGTGTAGCCTTCCAGAGCAGTGTTTTTGGAGCTGCTCTCTAATGAAGAGCTGTGCAGCTGTATGGAATGGAAAATAGTCTTGAAAGCCAATGGTGCCTGCTTAGGCTTATTCAGTAGAATGTCACTGGAGGTTTTTTGATGTCTGGGGCTGTTATTTATATTATTTTTTGAGTCAGGCTCTCAGTCCAGATTTGCTATGTTATGCCGAGATTATGTTACATTATGCATAAAAATTGCTTTATATATAATGTTTGCATTGCTGTTCTAAGACAAGTGCTCTGGGATAAGAGTGCTATGGTGCTACATCTTTATTGCAGGTTTTGGAAGGGTCTGTTTTTACAGCTTTTTGGTGCCAAAAATCCAAACAAAGAAAAATACACAGATAAAAACAATGTAAATGTAGCCCCTGATTCGAGTTATTGTTGTTACTGATCATGAGTGTGATAAAGGACAATTTATAAATTTTGCAGTATCTGGTCAGCTTGCCCCTGCCTAGAAGGTATAGTGCCTTCAAAGCAGCTTTCACCCATGCTTTTCTCCTGGGTAGTCCAGTGAGTATTCCCTATATCCTCTTTCTGTCTGTCGCACCCCATACCCTACAGTGGGGCTGCTCATAGGCCATCATTATATTCAGCCTCAGGTGGTCTTGGCTAATACTGATCACCGGGAGGCGTGGATAAACTGAAGGCACTGGAGGTGTGAGCAATTTTTGTTCCAGCTTGGGCAATGAGTTAGCCTCAGTTACAAGCTGGTAATCCCTTTGATTTTACACTTCTCTCATCTTTTTAATCAGCAGCAATGTGCCCATTGGCAGGAAAATCACTTAGAAATACCTCAGTGCAAGTGCCAGCCTCCCTAGTTTCACGGGCAGTATATAGAAGGCACAGCGTATGTAGGGGTCAGGCTATGTGAATATTGTGTGATGGGAATCAATGTGTGTTCTTTCTGGGTGCACATGGCGCCCGAAGTTCCATGTGTACCTGGGGCTGATATATAGAATAATTGGTATAAGTGAGTGCTAAAATGCACAGGATTTTTAGGTGGAAGAACTTGTGTGCTGGTGAAGCATTGCTGTGCTAAATGAAAATGAGCTGACAGTCCAGGAGAAACAGAGCATCTGCAATTACGACACCTCTAACCTTCAGTTAACCATGGAAAAACCCCTGCCTGGAGGTGCCCTGACAGATCAACCAGCATGCAGGAAAACCACTTGTTTCATGCCCAGTTGCCCACAGTCACGACAATGTATGTCTTTGTGAATACGTTGAAAGAATAAACAGTTATAAAACATTAAAACCCAGTTTAATGTTGCAAGTAATATCAGTGGTTTCTAATCTTGTTGCTTATCAGTTAAGCTCTGTATTCCCATCAAGCCTTTGAAAGAGCAGGCACCCTTTGAGTGGCTGGTTGGTACACCTACCCTGGCATTTTACACTTGGCATTTGCTCCAGGCTTTGCCTTGCTTACCCTTCCTTGCACCTGAGAGCCTTGTGCCGGGCTGGGTGTAGCTGGTTGCTGGTTTTGTTTCCAAAGAGGAAACCTGCTCTTAGGCCCTGTTTGTGTGCTGCCTTCCGCTGTACAGGGGGATGCAATTGGATCTCCTTGCTGAAGCGGTTGTTTACAGGTAGTGTTTCTACTGAAATGCTTGCAGTGCTCCAGTCAGCATCTCTGCTCTCCCTTGTTTTGATTTACTGCCATTGCAAGTGGGATTAAAAAAAGTCTGCAAATGAAATCCTGGCTCCAGTGAAGCTAATGGCAAAATTCCCACTGTGGTCAAAGAAATGGGATTTTGCATGGTGGGTACAGCATGCTGGACTTGAAAAAAGTTAGATTTGATACTGGGATGTCATCTCCGTGACATGATTTTTGTGTATGTGAGAAGGCCTCTTTGCACTGCCAAAGCTGTGCAAAGAAACTTTGCTGAGCACGCCGGTGGGACCCTGGGAGCTGCACCATTTCCCCTCAGAAATGGTGCCTGCTCTTTAACTTGCAAAGTTTTGAAGCTATTGATGTGTATCTGTAGTTGCTGTTCCTGCTGGGTAGATGTTTGTCCGTTGTAATTGATGCCTTTTCATCCTGTGCTTTTGGATGAGAGCTGTAAATTGGATGCAGGATCATATACTTTCTGTGCTTCACCTGTCCTCTATCCTGGATAATTCCTCACAAAAAGCTGTTAAATACCGCCCTGGCACGTGCTGCAGACCTGGAGCTGTTCTGATGCCACTGCTCTGGATCCTGACAAAGGACAGAAGAGCACGATATAAAACTTCAGATGGGGCTTTTCTGTGCCAAGGGATGCTTTCAAAGGGAGGCGGGAGCCCAGGCACCTTAAATGACAAATGGTCTGTTTCAGAGATGGGGAAATTATCTAAGATTGTGCCCTTCTCTGAGTATTTCAGTAAGTCTTGTTTCTCTTTGATAAGTCTATTTTCTAGGTAGTAAGATTCCCAGTAGCAGTGTGGTTTTGATATTTATGTCTTGTACAGTTTGCACTGAAGGCACTCGACAAGCACTAAATAACAAAAAACATGAGGCAGAAAAAGACAGAGTGATTGACTGAAGAAGTAGGAGTCCTTCCATGTGTACAAAATAGGACAAACTAAATTAAATTAAACCTGTGATAAGCAAAGATCTTATATAACTTATACAGTGAGTGGCTTTGAGGTTTCTTTGGTGCTGTTAAAAATCGCCTTCTGAAAAATGTTTTTATTATTCCACAAGCCTTTAAAATGTCTCTTTATATGTGAAAATAATGTAAGATTTGAGTATTACAGGTTTACTGCAATAATAAGCTGCCTTTAATTTAAAACATAAAGTTGATTGATTGTATTCAGCAGCGCTAACTGGTATCGTCCACCGCTCAGAACACCAAGTACGATTTGACATTTTAACACTAATTAATGATGACTTTCTGTATTATAAGCCATGTAAAGTCAAGCGCTTTAACAAAGTCTTGTTATTTTTTCCTTCAGGGCTAAGAGAAACATTGTTTTAAATCTCAAGAAAACAAAAAAAGATAATTGAATTGCACAACAGGCTGTGTGAGAACTACCAGCTCTTATTTTGTGTTGCAGACAGGGGAACAATCTGCTTTACCTCATCAGTGCTTTAAAAAAGGCATAGATTAAAAAAAAAAAAAATCAAATTCTCTTTGTTGTCAACTCATGTATAAATGTATAAAAGGTTATCAGCTGAAATCGGGAAGGAAAGGCAGGTCATTTGAGAATGAGCAGCAGGCTGTGTTTTGCATTTCCTAAAGACGGCCGTGTATGTTAATGATAAGCAGTACCTTAACGAAGCCTTGTGCCCTGGTGAAGCCGTTTCCTGACGTCAGTCGCTGTAGTGGCATCTCCGTTACATTGCTGTCCCAACCGTAACAGTTAGAACATGTCATTTATCAATACCTCTCCCTGTGTTACTAGTGAAGAAGCGCCTGTGGTGACATACAGATGTTGTAGTTACTCTGATGCTCCGCATCTGCCTCTGTCACCCATGCTGGGCAGCAGCTTATTCTGGGAGCAGCCCCATTACTGCCCTTTGTTGGCTGTGTAAAGAAAAGATTCACGGTCTGGCCTTCATTGAGTATTTTAATGCTTGCCGAGTCACTAACCACTATGCTGTTTTATTGTTTCTTTCAGAACAGCAGACATAAAAAAAATATGTTTATTGAACCTTTAGAGGTCTGTTGATCAATAAAAGAGAAGCTGCACTGAAACCACAGAGGCACTGATAGCTTGTCTTTTCTCTTTCATATTCTTAGGGTTGTCTGTTGTAGGTTTCAGCTGAAGCTCAAACTCTTTGTGAACAAAGAAAATGGGGAAGAAAAAAGTCTGATCAATTAAAAGTATATTCATCTAAGTGTCTGAAACCTTTTATCCCATGTGCCATTTTCCTTCAGTTCTGTAACTGGGGATTTGCACAGAGTGGTCTTCGCTTATTTTTAATCCAGGGAAGAATGACAATGAAAGCCTGGCCGTTTCCTTACAAAGGCTTTCAAAAGTAAGGTCGGGGGGTTGGGTTTGCTTACACCAGCTGAAAGTCTGACCTGGAAGAGAGTGCAATGATGAGATGGTCAAGTGGCAAGAAATAGCAGAGTTAAAATTACGTTTTTATATTCTCAGTCTGGAGAGGGATGAGTCTCCAAAAGCATTTTAATGTTTTCCATATTTTTACTGAAATATTAAAGAAATGCAATATACAATAAGGAAAATGAGGGTGAATTTGGTTATATTTGGTAGTTGTGCAGACGTAGCTACACTGAGACAACTCATACACTTGCTTTCTGTGCTGATTTTTCAGAGAATTAGTCATCATTTCTTATTGGTTAAAACCCCCCTCCTTTTGTAATCGGTATTTTTGTAATTGGTAAAAGGATTCCAATTATCTTATTGTCCCGAATGCATCTTGACAAGATTAGATTTGTAGCCATTGATTCAGCCAACAGCCTTTACCTGTAGTAGCTTCCATTCCTCCTCCAGAAGCCTTTTCAAGAGGACTGAACAAAATTTGGGAGGTTTTAGAGGTTTTGTTCACTTTTCTTTGTTTTGACAGCAATATTCTCATGGCCTGCAGCTGTGGCAATAATGGTTTTATAGGCTATCAGCTCTTCTTCTAACCTTCTATAGTTCTATCCTTAAAGATACGCTCAGAAAAACACTTAATGAAACATTACAGTGGATTTATTTGCTGTCATTTACAGTAAAAAGGTGGCCGCGGTTACTCACTATTGTAGGTTTCCTTGTAACACTAAATATTTAAATGAAGTGTAAATCATAATTAAACTTTGGTAAATGACAGTTAATAGCATCTCCAGTGTTAATACCGTTTAAGATGACTGTAACAAAGTTGTTGCTTGTCTAGAAAAAAAAGAAACATTTGTTCTTTTTCAGTTTTATGTATGGTGAACTGACAGACAAGAAGACCATTGAAAAAGTCAGACAGACTTTTGACAACTATGAGTCAAACTGCTTTGAAATTCTTCTCTACAAGAAAAACAGTATGTATATATTTGTGTATGGTGTTGGGAGCGATAATGCATATTTAAAGTATATAATACACTAAAATAAATTTTCATTTTGACATATGGGTAAATTTGGGGCAAGATTTGGAGAAGAAATGGGTATTTTGGTCGCCACAGCTCAGGAAAAGAGCTCTTTTTTCAGGACGAGTGTTCAGATTGCCAAGAATAGTTGTTCCCTGCTGTCTCTAGTCTGACTCCTTCTTTCCAAAATATATTTAGTTTTGAGGATTGTTTCCCTGAAGGGAAACTGACTGGGTTAAGTGAAAAGAAATCCTGAATGAGGTTCCTCACATCCCTCAGGAAACACCCCCATGTCTCCACAAGTGAGAACCCAGACCCTGGTTGCCGTGAGTGGATGCTCCCAGCAGTGCCTCTGCGGTGTGTAAACCAACATGTCTGAGCTCTAGTGAGAGTACTACATTTGGTGCATAACCCATGGATTAATCAGAAAACCAGGGAATTTTGTAACTTAAGGAGATGTAGGACGTAAGTCCCTTCGTCTTGGTGGCATTGGGTTTACCGGAGGTTGCCAGAACCAGGGAAGATTTTCTTCAGTTTGTCTTAACCATGAGTCACTCCAGTCACATTTTCTGTCCTGCCATGTATGTGGGTAGGACTTCTTGCTTAGTATGTGCTATAACGTTGATAAGGCAAACCTGCACAGTTGTGTGGTCTCACACTGGGCTTGTGTAGTGTGGACGTGTGTCCTGGGCTGGTGGTTGAAATTCCTGCTGTCGTCAGTGGAGATGAGCAGCCTCCTCCACTGGCACAGGCCATCGTCCCAAGGTAGAAAGCTGAAACTGTCAGATGGAACGTGCTCCAGAAAAGCTGGTTCCTCTACACTGAGCAGACCGAGTCTAGTTGGCTGGGTCTGTGGCCATGTCAAACACAAGCCAAGAGCAATCTCAACGATGTTTTTTTTGGCTTGGCTTTCCTTGCCCAGGACATGATGCAGCTCCTGTGGGATCGGGGAGCTTTCCCCCTGGTTCAGCTGCCAGGAGCCCAGCAGCTGAGGCCATGCTCCCCCCGGGTGGACTTTGGTGCTGGCACAGAGCACCGTGCTGGGGTGAGGCTGGAGGTTTCCTCTGCATGTCGTGGCTGAGGGAAGGCAACGGTGTGCCTCGGGAAAGAGCTAACTATGCCTGACTGCACCGTTTCACTGCAAACTCCCAAAAACCTTTCATGACATTGAAAAGAGCATCCTGGATACCTCGTCTTCTTGAAACAAACTCACATGCTTTATGCTTTATTTCCACTTTCCCTTTTTAGACTAAATCTTCCTGTATGTGCACTTAAACAGTAAGAAATGTCTTTAGATTTCTCCAGTTCTGCCTGCTTCAAAGCATTCTAGCCAATACTTTAATTAAAAAGAGAAGCAAGAGCGGCTCTGAAGTCCAGCTGTTTCTGCAGGTGCCCAGGAGAGCCCTCCAAATGACCTCTTTTTGGTTCCTCAGCATATGGATGTGTCTGTTCTCTAGATTTTCTGCTTCTCTGCCTGTTTCCTATGCAGGTCACCTGGACATCCCCTCACATTAGGGGAATTACCCAACACAAGTCTGTCCTGGGAATCTTTGCAGGTGGTGGTGCCCAGCACCGCCATGCCCTGTGTCCATGTGATTTCCGAAGAGGATCCCAGAGACCCACTGCTCTCCCTGACCCTGGCTTCTCTTATTAGTTGGGCTGGCAGCTCCTGCTTTAGCACGGGCCGGTCTTGAACTAAATTCCTTTCCATTTTATTTAAGTATAAAAAGAGGAAAGCCTTCTCTTGGTGACTTTTCTGTAACAAGCCAGTCGCTTTTTGCTTTGGGTTGTCGATTGCCTGCTGCAGCTTGATGATGCTTCAGAGATTTATTGAGCTGCAGTTGCTTTAATAAAATCTTCACCTTTGCCCAGATCTCCAAGCGTACACTTTCCATAAGTTATGCATGATTACAGGAGGACTTTATGGAAAAGTCCTCATATTTCTTTTTAGGCTTGAGTCAGTTCCCATCCATAACATCTGTTGCCAGCTTCCTTTTCTATCACCCAAAGCCCAGAACTTCAACCTCTTGCTAACACTAATAGGCTCACCTTTTGGCTCCAGTTCGGCATCTGGTTTGCTCAGGGTTTGCTTCCATTTCTCATACTCTGAGCCTTGCAGAAGAAGGTTCTTCAAGAAACTGCCTGCTTATCCTTCTTATCCTTCAGGCTGAATATTGGAGCAGATAGAGAAGTAAAGAATAGAATCTCTTGGTATGAATGAATATACTTTGCATATTCATATATATGAATATACTTCTGCAAAATGTAGACAGTTACTCTGTGGAAGGGCTTGTGTTTATCACCTGCAGAGACCCTGCATATTGCCTTCCTTCTGCATGGTGCTTGCAGTGCACTCGGAGCTCCCTCCCACCCACATTTTCAAACTGTACATCCAGAGGTGCCATGTATTTTTCATGGTGTGGCAAGCTTTTCTTTCTCACCCATTCCTTTATACTTTTGGCAGAGGGAGATTTTGAGATTTTCGGGTTGCTTTCCCATCCTTCTTTCCTTTGGCACAGAGATGATCTTCAAGAGCTGTTGTGCTCAGGCAGCATCCACATGACTGCCGACTTCACATGCCCCTATGGCATTTTAACCCAGCTAGCAGGTTTCAGGTTCAGACCTGGAAGTTTGCTACAAATTTCTTCTGCTTTACTGCATCCCCTTATCTATTCCTTAGCTCTACCCACCCAGCTATTCAGCAACCATGTAGGCATGCATATATATGTATATGTGGGTAATACTCAGGAAACATCTTTGCCTGCTTTTGCCCAGATTGCTGCTTCTACAGCAGGAGCCACCTTGCCTCTGTCTTTGATTTTTATCAGCGCTGTTGTCCAGGTTATTTTGCCTACTTACTTTCAGAGCTTTTCAAAGGGTGCTGATGAGTTGCCCAGTATAAGTACAAGTACAGTGTTACTCCAGAGAGCTGCAGCACTCTGTTTTAGAAGTTATGAAAAGAGTCTTTTGTCTTGGGTTAGCAGCCGGGAATTGAGATAATCAAGTAATCAACATAATGGCTCTGGAATTATCACAAAAAGCAGTCCCCCATCTCTCCCACTTCTCCAGTTTACTGCTAGTGAGTTACTGGTTTACTCCCAGTTCAGCAATGCTGAATTTTGTCATGAACCCTTGTGGATTTTAACCTTCTCCACAGTAGTCCTAGTCCAAATGGGTTTTGTTGCCCTTTGGACATCTATTCTGCAGTTCCTGGCACAGCTCCCAGATACAGTGTATTACAGGAGATCTGGGGGGGCCAGTGGTGCCCGTAGGATAACAGTGGGCAAGCGGCTTGTCTCAATGTGTCAGCTCTCAAGCTGGTATTCAGACAGCACAGGAGAAAAGCCATTATGTCAACTGGCTGAAAGCACATCAAATCCCAAAGGTAATTAGCTGGCTGTGAAGGCATTTACAGTGCAGTGTGTGTAGATGCAAGTTTGGGAGGGAGGAGACATGGCTGTGGGCATGGAGCTTTGCTAGATGGAAAGCATCTCTGACATTCATGTCCCTGCAGGTGAACAGGGTATTTTTAAGAAAATTGCTTAAAGTCTTTTAGGAGTTCGGCCCTTACAGAGCAGACCTGCCTGTACACAGGCGACTGCCATGTGCGGTTCAGCCTAGGAGGAAACAAGACCAGTTTCAGCTCCTGAGCATCTGCAGGAGCCCTGTGTGAACAGTGAGGATTTACCAAAAGCCACACTAACCACTCCAACACCTTAGGCATTTTTTTGGCTGTTTATTTGGTGAGTGGTAGGATTTGAAAAATACTTTGTATTTATTTCAAAAGCTAAATACAGAGAACTGCATTGAGAGAGTGCTGCACTGGGCAGGACAATGAGGAGCTGGAGGGTATGACCTGAGACACAAAAAGGAAATCAAATCTCCTGATTTGTCCTGATAGGATATTTAGAGTCTATGTCTGGATTAGCTCAGGTCCTCTTAAACAATGGAGTAGTATCAAATTTGGAGCATTTGACAGTATACTCCATCAGTTTTGGATTTGATAGCTCCATATTATGTGAATAAGGAATCAAAGATAGCATCCATCCATTTTTTCTTGCCTTCCTACCTTGCAGATGCTGTTTGTGAGACATGCTGGGAAAAAACAAGAGGAAGAGGGGAAGAATAATATACGTTATTTCAGAGTGGAGATTTATAAAGCCTCCTGTCTCTGCTTATCATCTAATTAGATTGGTAGCATTTTCCCATTTTAATGAAGCTGTAAAAATGGGAATATATTGTTTTCCTTTGAGGAGATAAAATTAAAAGATTTGGAAGATGTAGAAGTATTGAGATATGGTCCTAAACTACACATGTATTGTAATGACATATAAATGATTAAGTATTCTGTGTACAGGCTGGGGAAAGTTTGTGCTACATCACAGTCCAATGTGACCTTTTTCTCCGCTCCAGGAACCCCAGTTTGGTTCTACATGCAAATTGCACCTATAAGAAATGAGCATGAAAAAGTGGTTTTGTTCCTGTGCACTTTTAAGGATATCACTTTGTTCAAACAACCGATTGAAGATGATTCAACAAAAGGTAAATATGAAATACATTATTATGTTTTTGTAAATGATGAAGTACATGCTTGAGCTCAGTCCTGTGACAGGGACATGTCATGCCTGTGATCTGTTTCTTGAATTCAGGAAATGTTTTGTGACCTGTCAGAGTTTCAATGCCACCCTCCTAAATTATTGCTTAAAAATAAAAGATAAACCATCACGAGTAGAAATTCCCTGACAACATTTTGCCAGAGTCACAAGCCTTCCTTTCTGTTTGTAGTTTTACCACTTCTTCACTACAGCTGGCATTTGCTAAAAATTACGTAGTTTTGAGTCGTTTTAACGCTGCGTTGTTTTGGGAGACCTTTCTCCTAAGGGACTGGTATCTTTTTTTTTTCAGAAAAAAAATAATGTCAGCTTCTTTGTGCTGAGATGTTGATATTTCCTCCTTTCTCACTCTTGGAGATGAAATGCAGAAGAAACAGCCCATTTGGGTCCTTTATTACTGGCTAATGATGTTGACTGCGTGGCAGTTGACATAGTACTTGTTATTTAACAGCTGCTGGTGATGGTGTTTGTTGAGATGTGCCATGCTCTCATCACCTAACAAGCCATGGCCAGACCCGCAGCCTTGCACAAGAGAGAGTTGGTGGGGAAAGGTGCGGAGAATCTAGCAGCATCCTCTGCTTTGGTTATAAGACGTGTGTCTTGTGTCAGGTTTACGTGTGTATTGCTTTGGGTAAATTAATGCACACTTAGATAAAGAAGGGCATTTATGCTACAGCATCCACATCCTGTCTTCTCTTGGAAGTTGCCTTCTGATGATTAATTCCTTGCTATATTTTTCTCTTCACTCTTGGAGAAGGCTTGATTTCTCACCAATAGCCGTGTGTGCTCTAAGCCATCTTCTTTAGAATAAACGTGGTGTCATTTGAATGCACACAGGATTTAAACTAGTTTCTTATGATCTAGATAACACTTATTACATGTGTTTGGATAACTGAAAAGTAGATATATAAAGGCAGACTTAAAATAAAACGAAAGGCCTCTCTTTGGGCTAACACTAAATATGAGAATTTTTTTGTCTAGAGAGTATTATCTGTGAAGTTATAAGATCCTGATATAGGAATACCTTCTCAGCCATCATAAGCTTTACTGCCTCTACAATTTAGTTAGCAACCTGCAAATGTTCCTTTATTTTGCTTTCAGCTCCATGACGTGGAATTCTTCTGCCTGGAAATAATCTAAAATTTTTAGGATAAATACCAGTTAATTGAAAAGACTTTAATTGTAGAGGTCTGAAGGCATGGGACTGGCTCCTTGCTGCAGTGTATATAATATGTAGTGGGAGCTCATAAAGGAAAAAAAACAGTCTTTGCAAGGATCCTCCTGTAGGATTTCATATTTGATGCTTTCTGAGGGGACTGAGATGTATGTCACATGGAACCAGCCCCCCAAATCCCTCCCTTTCACCAGCTCTGCCCTACTTTCTGCAGTACATAGTTGTACTGAGGAGTGTGGGGCTGCAGCAGGACAGGGAAGACACATGGAAGTGGCTCCCAAATGCACAAATGATGAATGTTGCCTTCTTTGGATTCTCAGCCTGGGAGATTCATACTCTGCTGCCTTCCCTGGGGAGGCAGGGATGTGCTGGGGGGGGAGGGGGGAGCTGAGCTCTCCCCCTCCCCGTCTTGTGGCTGAGGAGGAGCAGAATCCACCTGGCATCCATTATAGGAACAATATATATTCCTATGGGAAAGAGCAATAGCTGCAAAGCGCGTAACTTGTGTACTGCTGTTCTCCAGTGAAGGGTACCATTAGTTAAAATGCCAAGCATTAACTATGAACATTGCAAAATATTGTCGTCAGCAGCCAGAGAGGCTTGACTGCATGTTTAAAGAGCACTTACTTCTGTCAAAGTCATACTTTAAAAAAAAAACCAGAACAAAACACCACAGAAGGCAGTACAGCCACATCTCTCAAGTGTCTTTAAGGCATATGATTGGAGTCTTAAGAATTTGCTCAGGGTGCTTTGATTAGAGCATTGATTAACATTGATCAATACGTCCAACAAGCTCCATAATTACAAACCATTGATCTGATTTTTTTCTTCACCTTTTGCATAAATTAGAGCTTGGCTTTTACATTCTTCATATAAAAAAAATCATATTCCAATATTTGCACCATTTTACTACAAGGATGGCAAAACAGCACTGTTGCATTACCTTCTGTGTCTCAACTGGGTGGATCTACGGGATCCCACGGCACTGGGATCACAGTGTTGTTTTGGCAGACGTGCTATGAGAGATGCATAATTCATTGTCCTTGCAGATAACATTACAATGTGCTTAGAAGCTGTCAGGCCACTTTCTTTTTGAATTATGTGATTGGTAAACATATACATTACAATTTAGTGGAGAATTTTTAAACTTTTGTAAAAACCATTTCAGTAAAATACTGCTGTTGAGTGTTGGGATTTGTCATTGAAAAAGATTTTATTTTTCTTTTTAAAAGAAAGATTTTTCTTTGGAAATTCTGCCAGGACCATGCAATACATAATACATAAGTAACTATGGTGCAGATAAGTTACTGTCTATTACTTATGGGAGCAGTAAATTTGAGATAAAAAATTCAACAGAAATAAAATATTGATGCCATTATGCAATAATCTCTCTGTACCAATATATTCTGCACTGTTCAAAGGTATGCTGCTTTGTTGTGAAGCTTCAGTGTATCACGCTCCTACGAGGTACCAGGATTTGGTATTTAAATCATAACAATGGGTTTATCTACACTGCAGTGTCTGTGTGTCCTGGCTCCTCGAAATCAATGGCTGGGTTTGCCAGATCTGCTTGTGGTGGCTGCAACGTGGTCGGCATCTCGTGTAGACCATACAAGGGAACAGCAGTTTCTGAAGTTACAGAACTGCTCAGAAGTGTTGAGGAGCTTGTCGTGTTTGTGAAAACAGGACATACAAATAAAAGAAAATAGTTGTCTTACTACAAAGCACACTGCAAGGGAGAGGTGGGATTTTTTTTGCACAATATAGGCTCAAAAACATGCTGGTTTACAGGCTCAGTACAAAAAATATAGTTGACATCGCAGGGACTAGCCCCCTGTGCGAGCAAGAGGAGTTAGAGAGGTCTGGGGCACTGCGGCAGATGGTGTATCTCTCTGCTTACCTGCATGCTCACCATTTGATGTGTGTTAATGTTGTCAGAGAAGAGGAGGAGGAGGAGGAGGAGGGAGTTTTGTTTGCAGGAGGGAGTAAAAATAATGAAAAATTTTCCCGGGTCACCCAGGAGACTCTGAATTTGTTGCAGTCCAGAAAGCTGTTGAAACTTACTGGACTGAAAGCAAGACTGGAGAAAAAGGATATTTAAAAGCTACCTTCCTCTAATAAAATACAGAGGCAGAGATCAAAACCCGTGTTTTCTGAGAGGGTACAGGCGGTTCGACACTAAAGATTTGACTGACTTGTTTTCTTGTTACCCATGCTGGTATCTATTATCACTGGGCGATGTGTGGGAGACCTGTGATGTATAGCAATATAACAGTGACCAAAAAGTACTGTTGTATACTTGTAAACGGAAAATTACTTTAAAAGTGTCTAACCATGCAAAAGTGTAAAAAAAAAAAAAAAAAAAAAAAAAAAAAATCCCAGCATCTCAAGCAGAAGCAGTGAACGGAAGGAAACATCAGCCACCTGGTTTATGTGTTCACTCCTTGGTGAAGATGCCAGCGGCAGTTGTGCAGGTCTAGAGGGTAGGGAGACCACCCTCCGTTGACTTGGTTTGTGGTTCATAGTGCCCCAGCTCCCGAGTCAGCGGCTGGGTGAGCTGTGGATGGTGTTAGTGTGGAAGAAGAGGCGTGAGAATTAGTGATGGGGCAGGAGATGTCACAGGAGATGATGGCTGCACTTGGTGGTCACTGGGACAATGCACTGTTTTCCAGTGAAGGAGCTGTGCTATGTTTGTCTGGTCTCTCTTTCCTTCTCCTGTTCCTCTTTGGTAATATGAACATTTGTCTGATCTGGATTCAGTACCAAGCAATAGGTCCTTCCTGTGGTCCTGGAGGGCCAGATCTCCAGGTGTCTTGGATGAATGCCTTACACAGCAGAGGTGGAGGACCATTACAAGCATATGAAAGATCGTATTATGTGTTTTCTTCCAGAGAATAAAACCCAAAGAATCTTCTTTTTTATGTTGGTACCATTGTAGGGTCACAGTTGGATGCTTTTATCATCGTGCTGTGCTTTTATTCTGTCTTTACCCAATGGCCTTTTAAAAACATCTGAAGACTTTCAATCCCTCCAAAGACACACAGTGGTAATAATCTTATGTTTATTTGTCAGAAAAAAAATGAAGCCATTTTTCTGGGCCCTATTAGAAGGCCAAATGGGGCCACTTAAAATGTTAACAACATTTGAAGCCAGGAGTGCTGTAGATTATGTTGAACTGAAAGTTTAAGGATAGAAAAAAAGACTGGCATTTTTTTGCTAATAATGGAGTTTCACCTAGTTGTGCAATGGCTTTATTTCCTTTGTTATCATCAGTGAAGAAAAAATATAGCCTCTAGGTAAACTTGGAAGTTTTTTCAGCTAGTATTCTCACTGGTTGTCTTAAGTCGCTTTTGAGTGAAATACCAGGCTTGTCACATGCTGGAAGTGATTGGGAAGTTCTGGTGAGTACTGACGGGATGCTGAATTAGGTTGCAAAGCTGTTTTAATGAGGCCCCTACAACTCAGGACTGTGTGCTGTTAACAGATGGGATCAGGAGATGGCACAGCAGTATCCTGAAGTTGGTTGGTTTTTTGCTTTTGTTTTTGTTTGCTTTTGTTTTGGGGTTTTTTTTCCCCACTTGATACAGCCAGACTTTGATAATCAAGACTGTCTGGGACAATGCTGTAATGCTTCCAGTGATATAACTCTATATGGTTATATAACTCTATATAATGATACAACTCTATCTTGGAGTGTGACAGGGCTATAAAAAGTGTAGTAGTTGCAGAAATACGCACTTATGCTTGCTAATCCTTGCTAAGCCTATAATTCTGATCCTTTTTTATCTTTAATAAGTGCAAGTTATTAAGCATATATAACTAGTTGCACATGGGAACTTTATTCCTTGAGGGGGTATCAATCCTGGTGATAATAGAAGAAGTGGGTGGAGGGATTAGAGCATGAAAATGAGGTTTCTACCTTTAGCTGCAGCACAGCGTACCTGGTTAAATACATCACCTTGACAGTAATCTGTAACAGTAATTTAATAGGTCACAATTTGGATATCCTTACCATATTTTTATTGCACTTTTCCATGGCTGTAATAACAAGGGTCTTGGTGCCAGAGACCCACTTGTTCTGGTGCTACTTCCTATTGCTCTCATCTGCAGAGTTTCACCCCCCCCAGTGCCTTCAGGCACCAGGGAGATCACCTCCATCTCTCCATTCTCCCCTGGGTCTAGAGGCTGCATCCAGGGACAGCTGGGCCTTGAGAAAGGACTTTGGGGGGGATGACAAGAGAAGTGTCATTTGCCAGGACACCAGATGGGCTTCCAGTGTCAAGAGTAGACAACTCATAGGAATGATGCTAAAATATAGTCTCTTGGTATGTGAAACCATCCATTTTGGATGGGCACAGCTTGCTAGTAACCAGGAAGACCTTCTGAGGTCGCTTTTTTGCTCCTGTTCCTGCAGGACAAGCATCTTTGTTATTGTCTTCAGTGACATGCTGGTGGCACTTTTAGCAGACACTGCTTCCAGTCACGAAGAGGTAGTTGTTTCCTCGCTCCTAGGGGTGACACTCCCAGGCCTTATTTCTGCCCTGCTCCTTTCTCGCTTTGCTGCTGTCGGAGACCTACCCTGATGAGAACAGGTAATTTCCATATCCAGGGCTGTTGAGTTTCCTTCACAGAAATCCAGTACTTTTCTGAATCTGGTATTGCCTTTTGAGGCCTTTGTGTGCTCCATCAACAACCATAATGCACATTAACTGTCTGTAAAAGTCTAGAAGTTTAATGTGCGATGCAAAAGAAATCCCATTGAAATCAATTCTAACCCTGTGAGAGATTGAATTAAACTGGAAGCTGATCTTCAAAGCAGTAACTGTTTGTGGATGGATACACTTTCTGTGTAGAAATCTGAACACTCATAAGCCATATATTAAATAATAAATATAAATGTAGTAGAGTTAGAGAGTTTAAGAATCTAATCTGTATATCATAGGCCATTACATTTCACTAAGTTACTCCTCTGCTGAACCCATGAACTTATGTTTAACTAAACCATCCCCTCCAGATAAACATCCAGTATTGATGTAGAAGTCTGACGAGGCTGAGGATCCAACACATTCCTTCATATTTTTCTTGCTTTTTCATTACACTAATTGCTTTAAAAAAAGCATCATATTTAAATTAGCGTGGCTTCAGCTTCTTGCGGTGGCATCTTCTTAAGCATTTTTTCCACTGTACTAAAAAAGTCCCATTAAGTCACTTACACATATAATCAAGCCATCGCTCTACCTTCTTTCAATTAAGTAAATGAGTTGAGCTCCTTAAAGCTCTGTCTAGCCTGAATTTGGAGGTCTGGTCATGGCAGATACAGACATTTTAGCTGCATTTTAATCCAGCTCATTGGCAGCAGCAGGGATGAAGTCGTGGTGACACGGATTGCAGCCTCCCAGGTCCCAAATAAGTTTCTGCAGCTGTTGTTGTAGCCAGGTGGGTTCATAGCTAACTCCTCAATGTTGCTCATTGCTCAGCCTCTCCAAGCCTAACTCTTACTCTTGTACATCCAAGGAGTAGGTGACTTTTTGCCAAAGCAAACCACACGCTGAATTGCTCATCTACTAAGACCTCTGGATCCTTTTCAGAACTGTTCATTGCTAGGGTCATTTCCCCCTCCTGTGCTGGAGATACAATTTGCATTGCTTTTGCCTAGATATCTGATTCCCATTTAAAACATGTTTTAATGGCACATACCCAGTTATCAAGCACATCATTCTGTGTGACTGCCCTCACTACTGTTTAACATTTGTCTAATTTTCCTGTCATCTGGGAATTTTATCAGTCATTTTATAATGACTTTCAAACCATGGAGAAAAGCAGTGAATAGAAGGGGACCTGTCTGCTGCGGTCCAGAAGGCTCTCAGTAATAATTTTTTACTATTTTCCACTACTCATTGTTTGATATCTGCCAGGCAGCAAGTTCTTCATCCATTTAACCGGTAATTTACTAGACTGTGTAGTCTCAATATTTTGTCAAGAGTGTCACACAGTGTCAATTCAGTAAAGATTACCATACAAGAGGATTTGGCCAACGTGTGGCTGTCGGGTGATTCAAATGCAGCACCAGGATGAGGTGATGTTACGTGATGAGCACTGTGGCTGTGCTGATTTGGGAGCTGTTGGGTCCTTGGCTGCAGGTGGGAACAAACCAGGGGCAGCCGCTGAGGTTCTCATCACGTAGCTGCCCAGTCCAGCCCCAGCAAGGAAGCACTGGTACAGGGAGCTGCCCTGGCTCGTGCCTCTCTGGCGTACATCATACATATGCTACGGCTCCGGCGGGCCGTTGCATTTGGCTTGCAGCTTGTTCTGTCAAGGTGTTTGGCTGTCTTGCTGAACCAAATTTATACTCTTATCAAATAATGAAATTAACATTGTGGGGCATTTTACATCATTCCGTAGTGACAGCCATTCATTATGCTCCTTTCCTTTTCTTTTTTCTTGAACATATTGAAACTCAGATCAGCTTTTCTCTCATTTTGCCTGGCACTGAGATCAAGCTAAGCAACCTCTAATTACTTGGGTCAGCCTGTTTGCCCTTTCTGCATATGGGTGCAGAAAGCCTTTTGGTTGTACTCTGGGAGTTCTTTAAAAACTTCATTGTTACTGTAATAAATCTAGCCAAAGAAGGATTTTTTTTTTCCCATATGTCTTTAGCTTTCCATGTCCTTTCTGATAAGTCATAATTTCTCATTCACATACTTAACTTGTTCTCTCTTTCTTCCCATCCCTGTGTGCTGTATTGTATACTGCTTTTTCCTTTCTAGCAGCTGCCTTCCTTTTGACCTTGAGCCTTTGGCTGGTGTAGTCCTTTTCCTTGACCTTTGAATGGCACCATTTTGCTATCTGACAAACTCCTAAAAGCCAGCTGACTGACATTTACAGTACTTAGTCTCCCCCCCCAAATTTGTACTTGTTTTTATATACTTATGGGAAATAAGTTTTTGGTGGCCCTATGTGTGTGTTTACCTTTAGTTGCAGAAACATGAAATTTAAGAAGTTGTGCACTGTAAATTTACAGCTATGTCAGAATTCAATTTAAAAATACATTGTATACCAAATGTAGTCTAGTGGTGTATAAATCTTAGCTCGTTTCATCAGTAGATCTCAGAATGGCTTGCAAAGTAGGTCGTTAGCGTTATCTTCATTTTAAGGAGAAACTGAAGCTCAGAGAGGCAGAGTGATATGCCCAAGATTACCTGGTGATTCTTCATCCATTTTGAGCTCCCCAGTAGTTGCAGTGGGTGGACAGTAACTGGGAATACAACATTGAGCAAGAACAGAGGTCGGATGTAAAAATTATCCCAAGAGTGCAGTACATCATCAGACAGTGGTATGCACAGAATTTCACATCAGGAAATTTATCCTAATATTTTGAATTACATTTGGATAGACTCTGTGGTTTTTCAGTCCATAAATAGTTTTACTGCATCATGGAAGTGATTGAGCTTTGTTTGACTATTATTCTATTTATTCAGGAATCCCATTTATCCCTCTCTCTCTAACAAAGCAAAACCAGGATGATTAAGTTTTTTGAAGAGACAATGAGCTCTTGCAGCCATACTTTACCTGCAATAAAGAGCAAACAGACAGCCATTGCAATGATTTTACTGTCTGAACATCTAGAAATAGTTGAGATTTATAGATGCTAACTACTGATGCAAAAGAATGATCCATGTTATCAATTGAATTCCAAACTGCCTATTTCTGAGTGGTGCTAGCTCTTTGCTTTTGTGGGTAAGTCATAGATTATATATTATTTAAGCATTCTGTATGCTGTTTCGTGAGAGGAGGACAACCTTTCCATGGTCTGGAGGTGTTACATTCCTGCAGGCAGGAATCATCACGAGCATTGCTGTAATTACTGTTTGTGGTTGTTTTTTACATACAATATCATTCTTAACCCAAGTGTTTTCACTGCAGTCTAAGATATTGGATAGTTCCCTGTTACACTGATTTAAAGGCCTTCATTATTTCTGATCCTTTTAAGACCAGACAAACCTTGACAAAAAGGTTAATTGCAACCCAGTAGAGCTACACTAATGTTTTATTAGGCGGAACTAGTCATGTCTAGATTTTTCAGAGCAAGTGCACTATAAAGAACATTAACATCTCGCCTTGAGATTTTTAAACTCTTCGTAAACTCTGATGTATGAATTTAGCTTTAAAATAACATAATATAGTTTATGAACTAGAGACTTTATTTTTTTCAGTGTGGCTGCTAGCAAGGTGACTAAATCCATGTTTGGACCTGCAATCCAGTAAAAGAGATTGCATATTTCAACTCCTAATTAAATTATGTGGAGAATTTGAAGGGTTTTCTTGCTTGCAAATACTTATATTTGAAAATATTTACTGTTATCTATGAAGGCAATGGGTAGGCCTATTGACTACTGAGGTTTGTACAGGGAAGGTGGCTTAAGCACTAGCAGAGCAAAAGAACCCAAGTCTTCTTTGCTCATTAGCCCGTGCCTGCACAGGGGCTTCTCCCTGGCGGAGGGAACTGCCCGGGTCTGATACAGCCCCTTGGCAGGAGCGTCCGTGTGTGATGGGTGCCAGGAGTTGCTCCTCAGGGCACATGGGAGCACCATCAGGAGGCTCACAGTTTTGGGTGGAGTCTAACCAATTCTCTGCCTGCTTTGTGACCTTGAGAGGAATCGGAGGAATTTAAAGGTTTTGTCTCCAGATAGCTATTAGGAAACAGTGATCCTGTACCATCACCTCCAGCATCACTTCTGCTTGGAGAAGCCTCCCTTGCTGTGCTTACTTTGGGCAGCTTTTACCCTGGTCCTTTTTATGCCCTGTCATATACTGCAACAGCGTCTTTGACCTGGATGACATTTCTCCTTACTTAGAGAAGGCAGCAGAGAAGAGGAGCGGGTGCTGGGAGATGGATGAGAGTGTTTGTGTACTGGATCCATCTGCAAGGTATATTAATGGGAAGGAGATTGGTGACCAGAAGGGCAGGGAACGAGGTCCCTATGGCAATGCAGGAGCACGGTTCGCAGGAGGTCCCTGAACACAGAGTAAGCAGTGAGCGCGGTGGTGGAGTGGAGCTGTTAGGGGAGCAGCTGCCGCAGAGCTGTTCCCACCCCAGCTGTCCAATGTAAAGCACAATGATAGATTCAGGATCTCAGCAAGAAAGATGTGTGGGCATAATACTACTCTTGTTGGAGTAGTAGCTGATGGAAGGGCACGTGCTCTAGTGAGTAACAGGTTTAAGGTAAGATAGTTTGGACTCTGACAGTGGAGGGACGATAGGATCAAGTTCTAAGCTGGAAATACTGTTTCCTCCTTAGATACCACATAATTTTTGTAGTGGTGTATATATACATCTAGGGAGTGGCTGAGTGAGCATCTTAGACCCATCTGGAAAGCTTTTCCCTCTCTGAGGAGGTGTTCGGGCACTTTATCTGCTTTCCTTGACTATTGCCTACCTCTCTTCCATGCTCCTGCACTCCCTCAAGCATCCTGGCACAATATTAACAGCTTCAACTCATCTTGTAGCAGCTAAGGTTTGAAAGAAATACTATTTTTAAAAAAAAAAAATAATTTATTACTCCTTTTTTTTCTCTTCAGAGGAGCCTTTGGCTCAGCTGTTGTCTGAAGTACACCACCCAAGTCATCCCTGGCTCAGTTAGCCCCGCAGTCAGAGGGCTGTCAAATTAGCAGTCCTAATTAGAGCAAGAGACATGGAGAAGATTTTGCGATGTAAAGTATTTAATTGTGACCAGAACACATGGAGGAAGAAGAAAGTTGCATACTTGGAAGGACAGCATTGCAGCTGGGCCAAAGGAGAGACTAGTTTAGTTCATGTCTATCAACATGCTTGCCTTCATGCCTGTTTTCCTAACTGTATGGAGTTGTTAAACCTGCATCTTAAATTTCTTGAGAATGCAAAAATTTTAATTTGAGTAATGGGTAGGAACAGGGAAATACTTTGCTAGGCTCCTGTTTAAGAACAGACCCTTGTTTTGGATTATGACAATGAATGCACATTGAGAGTTTTGGGTTTTTTTGGTTTTTGTTTTTGTTTTTGTTTTTTTTTTTTTTTAAAGCAGGGGTACAAATTCTTCTGGCTTTGTCCATGAATCGGGAATTAATTAAAGAGAAACAGGGGAAACAATCATTTTATGTGTATGCTATTCCAGAATTTTCCATTTGGGGTAGTTAACAACTTTCTCTGAAGTATCCAGTTTAACTTCTTATAAGGAGAAGCAGCTGCTGGCCTGATCTGGTGTGTGATCTGATGATGTTGCCTTTGTTCCTAAGAATTTGAGTGCAGTGGTGCAAATTCAGGGTATTATTTTTCAAGTGGTGCTGTGGAAGAAAGACACAATCCAGCTGAGCTGAAGAGAGCATTAAAGTGTTGCTTTTTCGCACGAGTAGGTTTTTTTCCCTCTTGCACCTGCTATTTGTGCTGCTCCTTTACTCCTTCCAGACTGAAAGTATCTGTGAGGACAGGCGGTCACTAATACATGGGATAAAATTATCATTCTTTTCATGTCTCTGTCTATAGAGGAAAAGAAGAGAATCATTTGAAGAAACATTGACAGCACTAGGCAGCTATGCAAATTTTGCCTCATCTATTTAAATATACACATTGGTTTTAAATATAATTCTGAACTTATCTAGTCTACAACAAGGTCAAGAAACAGAGAAATGTACCCTGTACAGATTATTTCAGACACGAGGCAGCCTGTATACATTTTCACCTTCCCACTCATCCCCCAGCATCTTGCTGTTGCTATGTTTTTAATTCTCTTGGGTTGTAAATAGGAAACAAAAGAACTTGGTACTTTTTCACACTATTGCAGATGGATAGATTGGAGCAGGTAGAATAATGCTGGAATTTGTGCTGAATTAGAAAAAAAGTCATGTTAGCGTATTCTGTACTTCCAGCATCCAGAATCACGGGCTTCACAGGGCTGAAAGAAATGTGAAAATGTGAAGTCTCTAAATGAGGCTGGAAGGGTTTTTGCAAAAGGTCTGCTCTAGCACAAAGCAAAGCTTTGGTCTTGGTGGAGAAAGGACACGATGAAATGGTTTGCCCCGTGAAAAGAAGAGGTCAGATCAGATGAGCAGAGTGGTAACCCTGAATGCTAAAATGTGTGGCTTTCTTTCACATGACATTGATGATCTCACCAAGGTGGAGAAGGAGTATTTGAAAAAGTCATAGTTCTTCTTTCTTCTTATTTTTACAGCTAAAGGATTGCTGTTGTTTGGTATGTGTCTTACTCCTCCAGCTCCTTGTGGTACATCTTTCCCCACTTCCCCAGGCTTTCTGTATTTGCAGTTAATGCAGAACAGATGTTTTTCGTACCTAAGACGATGGCAAGGGGTTTCTTACCAGTTTTACTTTCCTAAGAGGAGAGGCATTTTTAAAACCCATATTTTTGTGATTGGGATCTCTCAGCCTGTGAAGCACCATAGGAAAGGATTGCTAGAGGGTATATGAAGCCATCTCCTGTCATTGCCAGCCCCTGACTCTTCTCCAAATCCTCATCTAATCACTGTACAGATCAATGCCCTGAACCTCAGAAAATAAAGTAAACCTTGAATCATTAACCATCAGTCATCAGAAAGGTGCATCACAGCATCACAGAGTGGTTGAGGTTGGAAGGGACCTCTGGAGGTCATCTTGTCCACCCCCCTTGCTCAAGCAGGGCCCCTACAACCAGTTGCCCAGGACCATGTCCACATAGCTTTTGAATATCTCCAAGGATGGACACTCCACAACATCTCTGGGTGACCTGTGCCAGTGCCCCCTCACAGTAAAACAGCGTTTCCTGATGTTCAGACGGAACCTCCTGTGTTTCATTTTGTGCCCATTGCCTCTGGTGCTGTCACTGGGCACCACTGAAAAGAGCCTGGCTTTGTCCTCTTTGCACCTTCCCTTCAGGTATTTATGTACATTGATAAGATCTGCCCCCTGCCGAGCCTTCTCTTCTCCAGGCTGAACTGTCCCAGCTCTCTCAGCCTTTCCTCAGAGGAGAGATGCTGCAGTCCCTTAATCATCTTCGTGGCCCTTTGTTGGACTGTATTCAGTATGTCCATGTCTCTCTTGTACTGGGTAGCCCAGAACTGGACACAGCACTTCAGGTACTGGCCTTACCAGTGCTGAGGGGAAGGATCACTTCCCTTGACTTGCTGGCAATACTGTGTCTAATGCAGCCAAGGATACCATTCACTTTCCTTGCAGCATGGGCGCATTGCTGGCTCATGTTCAGCCTGGTCCGCCAGGACCCCCGGGTCTTTTTCTGCCAAGCCGCTTTCCAGCTGGGTGGCCCCCAACATATATTGGTGTGTGGGGTTGTACCTCCTTAGGTACAGGACTTTGCACTTCTTATTGAACTTCATGAGGTTCCTGTCAGAGTCGGAGTAGCTGACAAAGCTGAGATGTGACAGATGAGAGCGTTGGGACTGAATCCAGCAGTTTGGCTGTGGTGGTTTTGGCTTTGCTGAGCTCCTTTCCATCATTCTCGTATCAGCTCTGTGGGGCAGGGTGACAAACTAAGGCTTGGGGACTTGCCCTGAATCCATCCCCATGGACCACAGGGAAGTGTCTTTCCAGGGGAAGAGGACACTGCATGTATGCATGTGTGTAAGGTACCTTCCCAGGGTCTGGAGGTGGGTGACCACCTTCCCGGAGGAGAACTGCTCTTTTTCTCTGGTTCTTGCAGCGTGGTTGCAGCATGCCAAGAGCAATTGGCTGGATGCACTGTGGCCTCCAGCCATTATGAGAAATGTTGGGGCAGAGCTGTCATGATGCTGTTACCACGCTTACTTGCTCTTTGAAATCACTGGCTAAGAAAGATAAAGAACAGTTCTGTCTTTTATCTTAAAGCTGTCTCCTTGCCACAGTTTTATAGACAATTAGGAAAAAGAAAACCACAATAATTTTCTCTAGAAATTAATAGTTCATACTCTGATCACTATAGTCTCTTTTGACCTTATTTAATACAGGAAGTGCATGTTCCTAATTGAACATCCCTGTAAGCTCAAGATGCGTATCTGAAGTTCACATTTAGTTTTGAAAATTTAATAAAATGCTTCTATTTTTTACCTTTTCACAGTGCATATTATATGTGCATTTTTGAGGTCATATATAAATAGCCAGACAAGTGGTTTGTGTTGTGCTGGTGGTGTAGCATGATACTTAGATCTGTTCTGATTGCTAAATGATGAACAACGGATTTACATTTGCATGAATGTGATAGGTATGTGGTAAGTTGCAAAGCCAAACTGTAAATTATTTTTTTCTTGAAGTTTTATTGTCTTGTGTGTTCTCTGCTCTTCATTTTATTTACCCCAGGGCTTCCCTTAACTTTTCAAGTCCCTGACTCCTATCAGACAAGAGGCATTTAAAAATAAACCTAGCTAACATAGAAATGTTGTTTCCTTTCTCAGATGTGACATTTCCCCCAATTTTCACCTACTCAGCATTCAAGTTAAATAAAAGTAAAACCTTCTCCTGAACCCATTTCCTGACCGTTTGTTTGATATTTTATACACACCTGTGTAGTAAAATATCAGGCTATACCTGGCTAAACTGAATGTTGAGCATCTCTTTCAGTGCTCTTGGGGAGGCATTTCCTTCCTGAAGATATTTGAGTTTTCACTTTTCCTGCTTAACGCCCAGGAGCTACACTGCTTAAACCCCTGGCGTTTTCTTTGCTCCTGCCAATCTACCTCATCCATTGACGCATCCGTGCCAGCTGTCCCGTTTGGGCGTTTTTCCAAAAGGAATGACTTGATGACACGTTCTCGGGTCGGTGCTGCTGTCAGTAACAAACTCTGATTGCTCTTTTCTGAATGCTGCAGAGAAAATTCCCAAGGGGCGGCCCAGTGTGTGGGTCTCAAGCTACCATTAAGGCAGATGTTTATCATTAGTTTAACAGCTAAATGTATTTCTGAATGCCATTAAAAATCTAGTGCTTAATCTGTCTTTAAAGTCTTAATGATTTTTTTTTTTTTTTAGTCTGAAGCATTGCTGTTGATGCAGCCCTGAATTTTGCTGATTTTTTTTTTTTTTTCTTCCAAGTTTTAGTTTCGTCCCTGAAGTCTAGTTGGGGCAAGAAACAGTAAAAACTTAAGGACCAGACTTTTGGGGCTGCTTCAGTGGCCCTGAATCACCAGAAGCCTTTCTGTAGCTGGGCAGGATTTTACTTCAGCAGCATTTGCAGACTTTGGAAGCCTTTGCATCAACTTCAGAGGCTTAGAATTAGATTTCAGCAGCAGAGTAACTCCCCAGAAGGCTGAAAGCACAATGTGATCCCTCTAACACAATGTCTCCAAAAGGCAGAAGAAAGAACAAGCCAAAGCGTTTTGATTTTACTCAGATTTACTTGTGGTTGCCTTGAAGCAGCGGTATTTTTCCCTCTTTAGCAAGATCTTTAAGCCTGGAGGCTGAAGCTGTTCTGTGCAGCAATTTAAAGAAACTATTCAAGTCTGAGACTTAATATTGGTTAACATGAAGGAGATTTACTAGCGATGAATTAGGTTTGAGTACTTCTGATATGATTTCCTTCTCTCCTGCAGGTTGGACAAAGTTTGCCCGGTTGACACGGGCCCTGACGAACAGCCGGAGCGTACTGCAGCAGCTAACGCCAATGAACAAGGCCGAGGTGGTGCACAAACACTCCCGGTTAGCTGAAGTAAGTGGGATAGACACCAGCCTGCTCCCTTCGTGAGGCAGGAAGAGATGGGGGGGATAAAAACCCAAACCTATTCCTATTTATAAATAATATTTTAGAGGAAAATACTTCCTAACTCTGGTTCTTTCAACCTCTCCTCTGCTCATCCTAAAGCAGCACTATGTGCCAAGCCCGTGTTTCTGGGACAGGTCATGCTCCTTCAGTCATGAAAACAGTCTCTGTAGGTTGCTTTTACTTAAATGGCCCTATTTCTGTGCATGCAATTCTCAGTTTGCCAGTTGTTGCTTAACTTGGGGTGCACAGTGTCCTCTGCGTGCTGTCTCACAGCGACATGGAACCAGACTTGATGTCCTTGAGCCCTGTGGATGGTCGCTTACTCTCCCAGGGAAATGGGATTGTTTGAGAAACCAGGTACTCCTCTTTGGAAGTATCCCTGTCTGGGTCCCTGGGGTTGTACAGGCACACTGACTACATATATATCTTGACTTTCTTGCAAAGTCATTCCTGCAGTATTTTGCTCATAATTTTTTTCTTCAGAACTGATGAAATGAACTCTTTGGCAGGTTGCAAACATCTCCTTAACAGTGCAGATGGTGCAACAAGTGAATGCCTTCAGGTTAACTGATGAAACAGAGGTACTGCTTTCATCTTCATGTCCATTGGTAATGAAAAATATATGGGTCAAAAATATATGGTCAAAATATATGAACTACTGAAAATGACAACCCTAGCCACCTTGTGCCAGAGAGCTTGTCCTGGGTTTGATGCTAAGAACCGGTAGCAGCTTTAAAATTTTTTTTTTTTTTCCCTTTCTGGTTTTAGTGGACTTTGATAATAAAAGCTCTACTTAAATTAAAATCAGAATGGAAACGCACAGTTTTCAGGTGTTGGCAGCGTGATGCTTTCCCTTGAGTTATCCCATACCAATAGCTTGGATGACTGCTGAGTTACTCTCACATCTTGCTTTTCTGATTCATGACATTTCAGCATTCTGTAAATCCAGTTATATCCATTATTGGTTAGTCTAGAGAAGGGAAGACTGGAGGAGATATGGTAACAATATTCAAATAAGTCTAAAGCAGTTGCATAGAATGAGGGAGGAAATTATTCACCAGGACCACCATAGCTAGAGAAAAAGTAATGGCATTAAGTCATAGCAAGGAAAATTTGGATCAGGCAGTAGGAAAAGCTCAGGTAAGGGAGAAGGTTGTACCCAGGAATAGGTTGCTTGGAGAGTGTGCAGTCTCCTATCTTAGAAGTTGTTTAGAGCTGCAAAATGCTGTCTAGGCAAAATGCTGTCAGGAATGCAGGCTGAGTGGATGTATGCTATCACCGTATAGGCCCCAATTTTCCATACTTCTGTGTTTGAGGAAGATCGTTATCATCACAGCTCATTTCTTGCAGAATGTACTGCCCACCTTTACCAGGCTTAACTGTTATCAGCCATTTTCGTTAGTTGTATACAAGAATAATTCAGAATCTGCGATGAATGCAGCTGACTAACAAGATATTGTGTATTCTTCAGTGGTTTAAAATTAAAAATTCATGCAGCATGAAAGAAATAATCATTATAGTTCAGTGGTCTCCACAGCCACTTGCCACCCACTCACCATGTCAAACTCAGCATGATATTATGTTAAGAATAATAATTATGCTTTTACAGTATCATGGGAGCTCCTAAGCACTCCACCACCAGAGGCATAGGGAACTATCAAGCATATGTTCATCTCATTCGGCTTGAGCCCTAAGAAGCTTATTATTCCAGCTATAGTGAGGCTGTTTCCAGCTCCTGCCCCAGTGAACAAGACAGCGAACAAACAGGCCTGTAGAAACCAAGGAAAGAAGTCCCAGTCCTGATTTATCACAATAGAAGAGTGTTGAGTCCAGAGATAACTGGAGATAACAATCAGATTATGAGTCAAAGCCAAAATGGTGTGTGAAATGCAGGGGACAATTTTGGCATTGAAAGAAGTTTCATGGGTTTGCACAAAGGCTGCTGTGGTAAAATGACTGTACCGATCATTGCTTTTATTCCAGGGAAGGACCCATGGATCCACCAGTGAGTTCAGCGTACCACAGTGGCCAGCTGAATCTTGCCCATTGCGTGGTTATAGGAGTGCTGTTAGTGAGTTTTGTCCTGGTCAGTGGGGAAGGGGTACCTGGAGCTTGATATTTTTATGGGTCTTACCAGGGGTTTGGCATCTGTGAGGGCCTCTGGTGAGTGCCATTGGGAGCAGGCTGCCCGGTGTGCATTGCAGTTCAGCTGGAGTTCAACACATGGCTTTGTGTTACACCGAAGCTGGTGTGATATGGGGCTGTTGGCAAAGGGAGCAGCCATGGTCTCCTGGAGGTCTCTGCTGCACTCTCACTGCTGCCTGTGTTGTGGGTCTAGTGGTTTTCTGGCCACAGCATAAATTTATGTAACTCAACTGACTCTGTAGAAAACAAATGGCTAACTAATGTAACAATAAGTTAATTTTTCATCATATCAGTTTAACTGACTTTCCTTACAGGTCATGATTGCTAAATCTGGCCTTAGGGAGGGTGGGAACAGGTAGGCAGAAGCAGGTTTGCATCCCATCAGGTTACAGCCTGACATTGGGCCAGATTAGACACATTGGGAAGCCACATCCTCCGACACAGAATGAGAGAGGCTGCTGTTGTTGTCCCTTGGTGATTTCTGAAGAACAAATTGTCAGTAGAGCCAGGCTTTTACTGTTTGATCTCAGTAATGGCTTTCTCATCTTAAAAATAAGACTGTAAAGAATTAATGGAGAATCCGTACCTGTGGTACTTGAGTTCATATTCTTAGTTGTGCTGTTTATTCAGAGCCATTTACTCCTCTTCATCGAGCAAGCATCCTGCGTTTGATCATTTTTACACATATGGGACTGCTATTTGCAATCCAACTGTCCCTGCAAATACGGTGCATCAGCTTCAATATGGGACAGGTGTAGGGCTGAAATGAGTTTTAAAGTTGCTGGAATGATTTATTTTATCCCATACAGACTTGAGATCCCCAAATGTAAAAGGTGTTATTAGTTCCAAAATAGACATGAATCTTTCAATTGTCAGTGCGATATATTGCCACGTTGTGCGTTCCTTTGTGCTTTTGTTTCTCATGTTGGACTGAGATAAGAGGTAATTAGATTAGCTGGGAGGAGTGTCTTAAGTGAATTTGGCTTGGTTCCTTTGCGATGTTTCCAGTTCCACATTTTACAAAAGTATGCATGCAGGAGATTACAGTCATATGCAAAAAAGAAAAGTAATTACAAGAAATAAAAGAGAACCCACTAGTGATATTGAGCTTGTAAGAGCAACAACTTTTTGAAGAAAATGAGAAGGAAGCATGCCAGGGTGTTAGGGCAGAAATTGTGCAAGCGGTGCTACATTTTAGAAGGAGGTCAGCCAGCAAGGCTGAAGTCTGGTTTACCTTTGATGGGTATTGTTCTGGCTCAACAGTGGTTTAAAAAAGAGGTCAGGCACGAAGGATTAGTCTTGTAACACTTCCAAATATGAATGAATACTCATGTTCATAACTGCAGAGTATAAGCTGGTGTGGCAGTACCCACAACCTGTTTATGGAGCCTCCGTGCCCTTGCTATTGGCATGGTTTCCCCTCAGTCCATCTGCAAAGACCTCCCTTTATGCAAGAATATCCTTAGATGCTATGCTGCTGCCATTCATCGAGTGATAGCTGCTTCCACACATTCTTAATAAATCAGATAATTTAGAAACTGTGAATTGACTTGCAATGTCCAATGAACACAGTCCCGTCTTTGTGCTGCTCCTTACAGAAATCCATAAGAACCCTAATTGGATCATATTAATTGAAAACAGTAACATTTGCTTTTCTGTCTTTTACAGGTTCTCCAGCTGGGATCTGATATTCTTCCTCAGTACAAGCAAGAAGCTCCAAAGACTCCACCACACATTATACTACACTATTGTGCTTTTAAGACCACTTGGGACTGGGTCATCTTAATTCTAACCTTCTACACAGCAATTATGGTTCCATATAACGTCTCCTTCAAGACAAAACAGAACAACATTGCCTGGCTCGTGCTGGACAGTGT
Organism: Nipponia nippon; assembly: GCF_047370975.1. NCBI lineage: Eukaryota > Metazoa > Chordata > Aves > Pelecaniformes > Threskiornithidae > Nipponia > Nipponia nippon. The sequence goes on from NW_028262302.1 coordinate 24,304,069, forward strand.
CGTGGACGTTATTTTTCTGGTTGACATTGTTTTGAACTTTCATACGACCTTTGTTGGCCCTGGTGGAGAGGTTATATCTGATCCCAAACTCATAAGGATGAACTACCTGAAAACATGGTTTGTGATTGATCTTCTGTCCTGTTTACCGTATGACATCATCAATGCCTTTGAGAATGTGGATGAGGTAAGTGATTGTAGTCTGCCTCAAAAGGATTGTTTTAATTAGGAATTAATTTAGGAGCATGCTCCCAGGCATCTGGCAGCAATAAGAGGCAACTGAAACTGTGCAAATATGCAGGGATGGCCTGAAGCTGCTGGGCTTCGCCTACGCAGCATTCCCATGTTGGAGAAGAGATGTCTTATGATTTCAGTACCATGTACGGGTGTGTACATTAATGATGTGGTTTTTAGAATCCCTTGCTTGTCATCCAAAAGCATTGTTGCGTATCCATATCAAAACGGGCTGGACCCCTGCCACAGCCTCCCTTTTCAGCTCATACCCAGTGATTGACTTTAAGCAGTCCTAATCCATTGCAGGGCAGACTAATATGGCTTGACGTAAATAATCAAAACTCTGTATCTGCTCTGGCTGAAGCTGGTGGCAAATTTGCCACTGAGTTATACGAAAATAGAGAATGCCTCTGAATGAGCATTTTTAAAATCATGCCCTAGGACTGCTCTTTGAACCATGCTGTAATTATCTTTTTTTTTTGTGATATCTTTTTAAATGTCTGATTGAGAGGGAGATTTATCTCCATTTTTTTTAAACAGTTCTTGAGTTACTGCTGGAATTTTAGAAACTGTTTGAGGAGAGAAAACATAAATATCTTAAACGGACACTGAATTAAAGCTTTTTAACTGCTCAATGTATTAACATTTACGAAATCGAGCTTGCAGCCTAAGATAATAGAGAGAACAAGCAATAACTATGACAAATAATGCATGCACAAGTCAGTGTAGAGAAAATTAATTATTAAAATGCAACTATAATGGCATTAGGACTTGCTTTAATTTTTCTCTAGAGCCTTTTATCTTTAGGGCCATAAACAGATGAAAAAGCCTCTGTTCGTTTTTTAACTTTTTAACAGTTTTTTTCTTAGAACACCATTGAGTGTTTTTTTTTATTTTTTTTGTTTTTAAATTCTCAAATTCTACAGTTATATATTCTCACTATATAAAATCTACATTCTTATTTTTTTAATGCAGATTTTGTAGAGCTCCTTTAAAATTCCATCCCTGTCTCTGTGCTAAGTACCATCTTTTGACATTGTTCCATTTTATTTATAGCAAATATGACAGAAGTGATAATACTTGCAGCTTAAATTCAAGATCATATGAGGGCTGCCCGTCTGGAAGCAGGTTGTACAGTCAGGCTGTGTAAGGAGGTGGTATTATCAAGGTTGTAAATATAATACAACTTTTTAAGATCACCAATTTCAGACTGAGAGGAACCCGATTTTTATAAAAATGCAGCGTTATCTCCAGATTTTTGCTTTAATATGTAAAACAAACAGAAAATTTCTGTGCCCAAGCAGTACAGATTTAAACGATGAGCTTAACCTCTTTCTCTACATATAGATGGGAAATAAACCATCTGTAATATTTGTGACAGTGAAGAGAGTCATTGGCATAGCGCATTATAATTGAGGCACACTTAAAGTGGCAAACTTTAACCAAAATGTAGTAACAATAACAAGGTATCATGAAGTCCAGTGATCCTAGAGCTGCTATCATTTACCTTCAAATAAATGAAATATCAACTCCTTTTTAATAAGAGAACCAATAGTAACATTTCTTTCTCATGAAATGGTGTGTTATGGCCCTGGAGCCTCCAGCAGACGTTGGAGTATAACTGCTTATGTATTTGATTTCAAACCCCTCCAACTCCAGTTTTCCCTAGTGCCTGAAAAGAACTGAAGTGATTTTGAAAACAGGTATGTAAACAGTCAGTCTTTCGTCCTTGGGTCTACATTCTCCCTTTCCTCTGTCTTCCAGGGGAGATTTTTTTTTTTTTTTTTGTATGATATGTCTTCATTTCTGACATTTAAATCATTTGAGCTGGTCGGTGTGTTCTGGGTGGTTGTAGTTATTAATGCTCTCTATCTTCATTTGGCTTTTGACATTTATTTTAACTGATGCTTCTTTTCTGGGATTTAACTTTTTGGCCCACTAGCAGCAGTGTGCTCAAACACTGTTCATGGGTAAAGAATCAGTAAATCAATAAGCTTAATTTGGAAGAAATATTCTGATTGATGAAAAGGAGAGTATTTCTCATTAGAAGGTGAGTGTTTCCTCCTTAGGCAAGAGGAGAGAGAAGAGTTCTTTTAGCTCTTGATTCTGGTAGGTTTTAGCTCTTTATCTTGGCCTGGGTGTTGCATTTGTCTTCAGCATTAAAGTTGGCGATTGTGGCATTTCAGAAAAAGTTAACAGAAAATCAGAGCTTAGTGGTAAAGACCTTGGGGGCAGGTCCTGGTGCTCTTTGAGTTCTTGGTATGGCGGCGAAGGATGGACCCAAATCAGAGTGAATAGCCCTAAAAGCCAGCTGAGTGAAAGGTGACTTTCCAGATTTCCCTTGTGTGTCCTACTTCCATCCCTCCTTTTTCTACGTAAAGCATCAAACGCAATTTTGTTAGTTGTTAAGGGACTACGTGAGTAGGGGGGAACAGTATTGCAGGCAGTTTCTTTTCCTCCCTATGGGCAGGTCTCTCACGCATAAAGAAGGATATGGGCAAAGAAGTTTAGGTTTGTGTCTCTCTGTTGTAGATGTAGACTACTATATGTGATATAGGTGTGTGAAGGTTCTCACGCAGAGGCTGCTGAGTCATTGTATAAGATGTCTTATGCACTTGAGTGCTGTTTTATAATGTAAGAATTAAGGAGGTAAATTGAAAGATTAAAAAAAAAGGAGTTTGAAAAAAGGAAATGTAAGTTTTCTTACTGAGGGTTGGAGTTCTTCAAATGCAATCAGTCTGGGCTGGAGTATGAACAGTGTCATTTCCATCATGAACAACATTAGGCCAAGGCTGAAGTCTTGTGAAATTCCCACCTGAGGCAAACATGACTGCAAATCAAAGTTGTTTTTTGTTGAGTGGATGTAGAGCCTCAGAAGAAGGATATGATGAAAAGGATTATGACACACAAATTGATAATTGAGGGGGATTAAGATGATTTGAGGCAGAATTAGAGGTGTAGGTTTCCATGCTTTGAGTTACAGAGCCAGGCTGTTACAGTCTGCTCAGGGGGATTTGGATGTATGACAAGGAGGGGGGAAAGGTGAGATAATGAGAGAGAGAGATACCTTGCACAGCATAGAGTGATCTAAATTGATGTGATGGATGAGGAATTAAGTGGCTAAGTGGTATTGAAAGGGTAGGAAAACAAGGTAAAATAGGCTGGAGAAAAATGAGCTAAGAGGCAAAAGTGGAATCCTTAGTGGGATATGTGCTTTATTTAAGAAAATTGGTAGGATGATAGTCCTAGAAATCAGAAAAATGTATGGCATCTTTTCTAATTGGGAAACATTACTTGCAGTGGAATACATTCTGGCTAAACCAAAGCCATGCAGAAAACCTTTCATATATAGAAGTATGAGAAGGGACACTATAAATCATACTGAGGAATCCAGCGAATTTTCAGGGTACGAACCAGAATGGAGGGTGTGTGTTCAGAGTCTTGGAAACTAGGCTGATTATGGTTTGTTTGGTTGTTTTTTTTTTTTTAAGTAAAAGAGTTCTCTGAAACTTCAAATTTAGTCCAAAAGTGCATGTCTGTCTGTCTCTTTTTTTTTTTTTTTAAATTAAATAAAAAAAAAAAAAAAAGGAAAAAATGTTTAGAGTAATGGAGGATATGGTGTTTGGATCCAAAGACTTTGGTCACATGAAGTTCCTATTGCTGTTAGGCTGTGAAGTATGTAGCGACTGGAAGTTTGATTTTTGTCTTGGAGTTACATGAAGAGATTCTAATTTTTTCCCTGAGTACTTAGCTGTATGTAACAACTCTTTCCATTGCTGTATGCACCGTCACTTATATTTCTAAAATCATGACTCCCTACTTTTGAAGCTAGAGAATTATGTTACCTTGAGGCTTAGCCTTTATATGTGTTCTGCCTACGACAGAGAGATAAATATCCAACCTCTGTTAGTCTGGGCTACCAAAAGTTTGTTTATAGTGTGGGTAACCATCGATTCCATACAAGTCATAATTATCAGAGTCACACTGTGCTGAAATTGTCAGCAGATGGGTTTACAGTGTGCCTGAGGACACTGATCCCATTGCTTGTTCAGATATGGTCGAACCATGCTACAACTCTCTTTGGGACCAAATGTGTGGGTTTACATCTCAGGGAAACCAGGATGTTGTGCAGGTGCTTGGCTCTTGTCCCCACATGGAGCCATGCAATTGGGAGAGTGCCTGGATCTGGAAGGACCTCAGGTACAGGCACACTGATACAGGGCTGCTGAGGGATGCATTTGAGCATCTGTAAATTAGTGCATGGAATAAATATTCCCAGGACTAGGTGGATAGACAAGCTTTTGGCCAAATGGAAAATCCTTCCACAAATTAAGTGTTAAACACAGCTGAAAAAGCCCCCTTTGCTATTTGGAAAAATATTGGTGTCTTTTTTTTTTTTTTTTTTTTTCTCTTTTCTGGGAATTTTCACTGCGATTCATGAATTTCTGAGTTTGTAATGAAACAAAACCTAGAAGCTTGATCTCATCTCTGCCAGAAACATGGCCCTAAAATGACATGGCACATATTGCGAAGAATGGGAGCAGATGTTAGGATGGTACATACAGATAGCCAAATAGACAGTTTTCAAATGAGTTGTATAAAAGATCATCCTTTCTGCAAAGGTTAGTTTTCATGAGCCAATGGCTGGAAGTGAAAGCAGACAAATTTAAACGACCTAAAACTCTAAAGTTCTATATCTATTGTTTAATAATGTAAGACTACATGACCCAATGGCCTTTAAAATTTAGTGATCTGTGCAGGACATATTAAGGCATGGAATACTTGTAATTGTAATCTTCTTTTAATTACTATTATCGATCTGTTTCAGTGGTGGCAGAAACTTCTTTGCATCACTGCAACTAATAGCAACTAAAATAGCAATGTCTGTAAATTGAGAGCAAATAAAAGCTGATACAACTATTTTCGCCATATTCACATCTGCAGTGCTTTACTGCAAACATTCCCTTTTTAGGAGATATTTGAAAAAGGGTTTATGGACCCGGGTCTGAGTGGCACATGCAAGGTGAAGATAAATTGGTGTGTTTCAAGAACGCAGCTTTTGCTCTGGAATAAAGTCTATGGCTAGCTACTTTTTGTAAATCTAGGTGGCTGACATGGAGAAAATAATTCCCAGAACTAAATCCCTGCTGCAGCCAAGTGTTAAACTGTGATGAAAACTCCTAGCAGCACAATGACAGACGCACTAAGCCTGGGACCTGGCATTTTCCCCTTTGTTATGCAGTCAGAAGGCAATTAAATATGAAGAATACTGTCATCCTGCTGTAGTGTGCAGAAAAACACAATATAATAATACAATGGCTTGGTTATGGTGTCCAAATAGAAATGTATCCACCTTAGGTGTATATTGTATAGATGGTCAACCATATTCACCTCTGTCGCTTATTCACCCCTGTCACCACTATTGCACTTAGTTGCAGAATTGCACCGTGTCTCTCTAGCTTTTATTCAAGTTCTGCCACTGTTTAATTACCAGCTTTTTTAATGCCATACAAGATCTGGGATATTTCTGCAGGTTCCCCTATGGAGACACATGAATGTCATCTTGATGTGAGGGGCAACTTGTCAAAGGAAGGGACTGAACCGGAGTCGATGCAGGGGGTGGTGGGAGAGCAGGCAGGGTTGTCCCATGAGATGGATGTGACCTGGTAGCCTCATGCTGCACCACTCTGGTGTGGATTATGGCATACTGAACTTTAATTATATGTGTCAGTGGTCTTCCCCCACCCCCCCTTTTTTTTAATGTGTGGTATGTGTTGCTGGGAAGCAGATGTTGGGTACAAGCCATTTAAATCAAATCTTTAGTCAGAGACGTATTAAGTGATGCAGAGTCCAATTGGGGCAAATTGTGTGCGGAGTACTTTCAAGGGAAGCTTTGAGTCCTGCATGATCTCTTCGCTTGCAAAGGAGGGGAAGGCTTACAAAGGAGATGAGGCAAATGAGATAATCTGGTCAGATACTCACTGAAATAATGCTGATGGAAGTAGTGCAGATCCACACCACTGAGATTGCTGTACAGAGCCGTCAATGGGAGGAAAATAGTCGCAGGCTTAGAGACAGGCAATTGCTCTGCAGAGAATGGAGCCAAGGTACAGCCTTGGAGAAACTAACTGCATGGCTAATATCAGCATTAGCAAAGTTTTACTAGCGAGACAGCCTTGTAACTTGGTGTGAGTCTATTTTGTTCAAGACTGGGTTGGTGTTACATCTACCCCTTGACGTCAGGGATATGTGTAGTTCCAGAAGTACTTGCAGAAGCATTGCAGCTCAGGTTACTCTCTCCAGGTATTTCTTCTCTTTTTATTCCTATATTGGCATAGGAAATTTGTAGTTTGTCGCTGGCATTAAACTATCAGCTAAGTTTGGTATCCTACTCAGAAACTGTGACAACTGATGTGACACAGACCTTCCTCTGCCTCCCATTTCATCCTCTGTCCATCTTCCCTAAGAAAGTGAAAATTACCAGATCTTAGGATATCATCCTCTTTTCCCTGGTTGGGCACACTGATGCACTAACAAATAAATAGTGCAAGATGCCATACCCCCCTTTACCTTGAATCTAGAAGAAATATTTTGAAATCACCCTTCTTTTTATGACCTTAGTTATTCACTGTTTGAAATGTATTGTGTTGTATAGTTGTGCCATAAACAATTCACTAAGAGTTTATTTATGATGTTATAGCTTATTGACATTTGTGTTAGGTGGGGAAAAAAAAAGAAAAGCTCCCACGTCCTCCCGGAAGAAAAACATGCATCGCAAGCAATAAATTTAGAGGTGCTTTCAGAGACTGCACGAGAAAACCTACTTGCTTTCATTTTGCTGTAAGGACTCAATTTCGTGCTCACTGCAGTCACTACTCCCGTTGCTACCAGTGATGCACGGTCAAGTATTAAATGGGCTCTGCTTGTATCTGGACCCAGGATCTAGACAGCTAGTGCAGAAGCAAAGCCCCTCACTCCTGTGTGAATTTACATAATTCAATGCAACCCTAAATTCAGTTCTTAAAGTGGTGATAAATCAGAAATGTTGCTTTTTTATTTTTCTCATTCCAGCATTTTGATTTGTAACTGTGCAACTTTATTACATTAATTGTTTACCTAAAAAGAAGGGTTTCTGAGATATGTTGGAAGATTTATTTTAACATTAACTCCAGTAAAGAAGCATTAAGGAGCTAACCAGGGATTTTAGAGCTAAGCTCTATTTAAGTAGCTAAGCTCAAAAATTTCTTTTGGGAATGATTCGCTGGTTAAATTTCAAACAGCCTATACATCCTCGTGGATACTCCTCCTGCACTGCACAGAAGAGTACCTTCTGGATACGTGCCTGCAGGCTCACCCGCTCCTGTTGGCAAGACTCACCGTTTCAGTTGTTCCCAAAATCTGTAGGCACTTTGTTTTCTTTTACATTGTGTACCATCATGTAACAACTGCTCAGTGAAGATTGCCCAAGGTTTACAAAAATGATGCCTTTTTCACTGCTTCAATATCAAATGCTGAGCTGTACCTTGACTCTACAGAATCAGCTAAGTGGTTCATTTGGGTGAATTTTTTTTGTGTATAATTACTTCTGGTGAGGGAAAGGTAATGAAAGTTTTGCCCATGCTTCGTTAAATAAAGTATTTGGACTGTATTTCAAAATGTACTAAGCATGGGATTCATCTGATGAAACACAGGGCCAGGCATAGTCCACAAGGAGATACTGGCATGTTCAGAGTATGGCTCCTCATGTTCTAAGATGCATCTCCAAAATAGGTCTGAGGAGTCACCCTGCCCTAAAACGCCTGTTTCTTACCATTGACTGTAATGACATGCTGGTGTGACTAGCTCAGATGCAGACCCCTCCATGGTATAGTTTAGGATGAGATGAGGTGCATCCTTCCCTTGAGACTGTATTTGCTTCACTTCAACTTTTCAAAGGGCAAAAAAAAAAAGAAAAAAATAACAGGGGTAAAGCTCACAGGGACCCTTTGAGTCACTGAGTATCACCCTTCCCATAAACTGGTCAAAATCCACCTTAACTCATGGTGTCTGCAAATCTGTCTTAATTCATAGTCTGCACATTTGTCCCTGTGCCAGCCTTCTTGGTTAAATATTTCTTTTCCTTCCCTCATGTTTATCTCCTTGATGTGCTTAGAAAGAACAGCCATCCCCCTCTCCCCCTGCATAAACATGCCTATTTGCCTTTCCTTAATCTAAGCAAACTGATCTTGTCTAGAAACCTCATTTACGAAATTTTATGACAATTTTCTTGGCTGTTCCAGCTGCCTCTCTCTGCACAGAGTTAAGTTTGAATATATCTCTTTAGGGCAGAGCTGTACTTATTACTCCAGGTGGAGAATTCATCTTTGCTTTGTAATTGGGGTTTGGCTTTTCCGCTTGACAGTGGAAACACTCAACTGATCCCTCCTGGAACTGGATTAACCTCTTCTGCGAGTGCAACCCACTGATTGCTCTGAGTCACTGTGTGATTAACCCATATACCCAAATATTTCCTTTTCTCAGTAATCTTCAGCTAAAGATCTTTGTAGTTGTAGAAATTTTTGTTAATTTGCCCTGTAATGGATGCCTTGAGACTCTGTATTGTTAAGCTGTTTCACATTTTCCTTTATTCCCACCCAGTTATTCTTTGCACTGACAGTCTATTCTGAAGTTGTGCCTTCAGCAGATTTTGTGACTGTATAATATTTCTGCTTACATCACTAAGAAACCAACGAAATCACCAAGAGTCGCCACTTGTAACCCTTGCTCACCTTCCTTTTAATGGTTTCCATTTTGCCATCCTTTTCACAAGTTCCTCAATCACCTTACAATCCCAGTTGTGGTCCCTGTTTTCTCTGTGTTTCCCAATAATTTCACCCCTTGTGTTACTGAAATACTGCATTTCTTTTATTTAGAAAATGGAGTGTGTTACCAGAGAAAGCTATCAGGAAAACTTGGCTAGATCCCAGCTAACCAAAGCTTAGCAAACCTATTGCTGCACTGATTGCATTTTGATTTATCTCAATGTTTCTAATTATTCTTTCCCTTAACATTTGTTCAGGTAATGTATTTGCTTATTTCCTTCTTGATGCATTAGCTTTTCTGGAAAACATCAACATCATCTTTGAAAACTAAAGCTAAGAATTAATTTAATTTTTAGCCCAAGCCTGGATTATTTTTACTTCATTGCTGCTTAATCACTTTTGTTGTTCTTTTTTCATTTATGAATGTGAAGAATCTTTGGGTATTTGTTTTAATGTTCTTTACAAGGAAAAGTTCAACCTGACATCTGGCAATTCTCACTTTATCCCTATTCTTTTTACCCTCTAAGGTGCAGCTTTCTGTTGATCAATTTTTTATTTCTTATATATTGTCAGTTCTCTGTTTCTGTTTTCTTCCTTTGGGTGATTATTTATGCATTTATAACTGATGCCCAGCTTTACAAGATTTTCCCCTTCTTTGAGATACAACCTCTGCATATTTTGTACCTTTTGACATAAGGACATTCCAGGTGTCCTCTGCTGCCAGGTGTCTCACTCTCCTATCTCTCACAGTCCAGTGGTCTTCACTTATTATTGTCTACAGTTCAATATACTATCCTTTATAATTTACCAGCTCTTGCCCTTTTGAGATCAAGAACCCCAGTCCAGTTCACTTTGTGATTGTTCATTTTTTTTGTGAATTGATTCAATTCCTTCTTCAAGCCCATGAGGACTTCTGCAAAATCCTATCAAAACCAAATGTAGTGTAGCATCACTTTCTGTGGAGTAATTGGCTATTCAATGAAGAGATAAGCATGCTATTGCATCTGTGAAAAATCTCAGCATAGTGCTATTAATAGCATTTATTCTCCAAGCTCATATGGAGAAAGATAAGTCTCACATTGTAAGGCAGTGCTCTGTAATATCTATCTCGTTAATAACATAATACAGGCTTGGATGCTGCCCAGATCCAGGCTATCCAGATTTCTAAGGATAGGTTTACTTTCTCCTCCCATAAGCTGTGTAAGTGATAGGCTTCAGCTTCAGTATTCAGTGGGAGGGGAGAGAGACAGCTCCAGGAGGTGATTCATCCCATCCCCGGCTGTCTGAGACGGATTGGGTGAATCACTCTCCTGACGTGCCTCTCTACTCACCAGGGAGGAAAGCTGGACTATTCACATAAACTGGATGGTTGGCCGTAAGGTTGCAGCATTACATGAGATGAATTCCCACCCCAGGAGGGTGGTTAGTGCTCAGTCATGGTGTGGCTGTGGCTTGTGCAGGTGTGCTCGAGCTCAACTTGCATGAAACCATTTTGCTCTTGCATGGAGATAAAAAGCTCAGCTTGAGCTGCCGAATCCTCAGAGGATTTGATCACTTTAATGGCTAGTTTTGCTGAATGCAGGTTGCTGTAATTGCTTGCATCTAGTGACTCTAAACATATTAGCTTAAATTTAGCTTAAGAAGGTCTGTATATACTGCAGTGACACCTTTGACTGCAGTGGCAACATGCCCTACAGCTTTTCATAGAAAGGTTCCCAGCTCTGGTTCTTGGCCACTCCATAAATTCTTTAAAACCACAATGTGCTTAACATCAAAGCATAGTGAAAAGCTCTTCTTTTTTTCCCTCTGACCTCTTCCGAGACAGTGTTTTCTATTAAATGATGCAGTACCAATCACCATTTTCAGAGCCAGGAGGATTTCAGTTTTAGAACACATTTAAAATACATGTTTCATTTTTTTGCTGCTGTTGCATATGTGCCCACAGCTAACAACAAATAAATAAAAAAATCATGGAGTGAAATCTAATCGAAAAAGCGCCTAGAGTTAAAAACACATTGTTCCCTAACAGAAAAAAAAAAATGCATGAATTTATCATTTCAGCATACTGGGATTTAATTTTGAGGTTTAAGCAGATTTTAGTATATTTAGATGGTAGAAACTAACGGCTGGTTTTGGGTTTTTTTACTTTTTAAAACATTTAGGCAACAATTTCCTACTGCAGAAAAGACTTATTAGATTAGCAAGTAACCAGCTGATTAAATTTTTTACATCTTTTACAAAGATGCAGCTCTGCTATTCTGTTGCTCCTTTAGTGCAGAACAGACTCCACTCTCTTTTCCTGGCTTAGGAGGACATCTCTGGCACTCATACTAGCTTGAATGATTTCCTGCACTTGTTAACTTTCATTTTCCTTTGGTGACAATGTTCCCTTTATCCTCCTGCACATTTGGCTCTCAACCCCCCTATAACATGACTTTGACAGCTTCATCCATCCTATTGCCTGGCTTATCAGGAATTCGTTAAGCGCAAGAGAACTTAGCTCCCTGTTCTTGCTCAAGGTGCAGAGGTCTGTTCCCACGGCCTGTATCGCAATTGCAGGAAACATCTCTCTCAGCCTTGTGGTCAGAGAAGTCTAGAGTCAGACACACAGCTTAGACACTTCTTTCATCCTGGAAGACTGAAGTTTGACAATGTGGTAGCATCTAGGATCTGAAATGGCAAGATTCAGGTAATTTTAATAGGAAGGAGTGGTCCCTCTGCATTTCAGATGGAGTGCTGTCATCACTTGTGCCTCCACCATCAAACTGAATTTCCTTTCTTAGTATATGAAGAGAATTTGAGAACGCAGGCACTTATGTCAATAAACTTGGACTTTGTTTAATCATGAATGGCTAATTTAATTCCAAAGTTGAACATCCATTCCTCAAAAATGTCTTTGTGGATAAATTTGACATTGTCTACATCCTTTGTGGTGGCTTCACCTGTCTGCTAAACAGAAACGGTGGTACAAAAAGGGCTGGTTCAGGGCTACTGCTTGTGTCCTCTCCAGATCCAATGGCCTTAGAAGTCACTGGGAAAGTCTCTTGTGACTCACACTTGTAACACTTAAGTTGATGATAGGTATCAGATAGGAATTTGGTTCGAAACTTGACACACAAAATGCAATTCTGGAGTAGGTGGTTTTTCAGTTAAAAGATTTCTACAGCTGAGGTGATTGAAGATGAGCAAGCTGAATGTCCTCATCTGATTAAGACGTGATCAAATACATTAGTCAAAACCTCAAGGGGCAGGATTGGATGGTTCATAACATAACAAGATATTCTCAAGTGGCCCAATTGACTAAATACGGCCATAGAGTGACAAATGCTCCTCCCAGAAGGCTGGATCTTCAGTATCAAACACATGCGTTATTTACATGATTCTAGTGCCAAAGAGGATTACATGCTCCATTCAAAGTTTCTAATCACCTCTCTGTTCCTTGAGTGCTGAGGTTACTTTAGTTAGAGCACATGCTCATCCCTTAGTAGAAGGGTTTCCAAAATATTCATTATGGAGCATAAATACAGTTAAAAAAAGAAAAAAAGAAATTAAAGGCAGCCAGCAATCAGTTGAAGTTTAGAACACTGAATTTCTTAATAGCCCAAACTTAATTCAAGGCAGTTAGTCTTTCACATAATTTCCACCAAAGACATTGTTGCTGAATCTTAGGCAGAGCTTTGAGTATTAACAATTGTGCATTTATCATCAGGTGATTTTTTTTTTAAGTATCAAGGTACCAGCTTGACCCAGCCCAGTACTTAAACAGTGCGATGTATCACATGTTCATTTAGTATGTGCTTAATTGCTCTTTCATGCGTAATGTTTTATGGAATAGGCTTTTAAAGTTTCCAATATTGTCTTTATATTTTGCAAGATTAGACATGAAACGTGAATGGTCAATAAATATATCTCTGATTTTTTGGCCTTAAAGTAGTGGGTCAGACTAAACTGTCTTTAAGACTTACCGTGAAACTTACTTAAATGAATTACTCTTTGGAAAGAATACATTTCAATGTAAGCTAAAACGAAACATTTCTCTTTGTTTTATACATAAGAGATGTGATTGTTATCTGTGCTTAGGAAAAAAAAATAATCACAGCACAAACTTTCTCTCAGACTTTGAAATAAATGCTGTATTTTTATATTAGTTGTGCAACTGCTAAACCGCCCACATAACTTAGAGAAGATGTAGAATCATAGAATCGTTTAGGTTGGGAAAGACCTTTAAGACCATCAAGTCCAACCATTAACCTAGCACTGCCAAGTCCACCACTAAACCACGTCCCTAAGCACCATGTCTGCCCGTCTTTGAAATACCTCCAGGGATGGGGACTCAACCACTTCCCTGGGCAGCCTGTTCCAGTGCCTGACTACCCTTCAGTGAAGAAATTTTTCTTAGTATCCAATCTTAAATCTCCCCTGGTACAGCTTGAGGCCGTTTCCTCTCGTCCTATCGCTTGTTACTTGGGAGACGGACCCCCATCTTGCTACAGCCTCCTGTCAGGTAGTTGTAGAGAGCGATAAGGTCTCCCCTCAGCTTCCTTTTCTCCAGGCTAAACAACCCCAGCTCCCTCAGCTGCTCCTCGTAAGACTTGTGCTCCAGACCCTTCACCAGCTTCGTTGCCCTTCTCTGGACACGTTCCAGCACCTCGACGTCCTTCTTGTAGTGAGGGGCCCAACACTGAACACAGTACTCGAGGTGTGGCCTCACCAGTGCTGAGTACAGGGGGATGATCACTGCCCTGGTCCTGCTGGCCACACTATTCCTGATACAAGCCAGGATGCCATTGGCCTTCTTGGCCACCTGGGCACACTGCTGGCTCATGTTCAGGAGGCTGTCAGCCAACGCTCCCAGGTCCTTTTCCTCCAGGCAGCTCTCCAGCCACTCCTCCCCAAGCCTGTAGTGTTGCATGGGGTTTTGTGACCCCATCTATATGTAGTATGGATTCATATGTAACATGGATCCATATTTAATATGGATGGAGAATGAAGCGTCAGAGTGTAAACTTTCCTGATCAAGGGTTGACTCTTGATTTGGGTTTGTGCAGTGGAAAGTGCAGTGTAAGCCTTGCCACTGGGAAGAACTTAAACTACTGGGTGCAAAAAGGGCACTCTCAAGTTTAGATTCCAGGTCTCTAACTCCTTCCTTAGCCTTAATCTTGGTAATGAACAGTGACTCTTGAAGTAAAATGGAAATAATGTGTATCTCCTTGACCAATGCAATAGGATCTGATCCTACAAAAAAAACCACCCTGCTGTTTTCTCCCTCTGATTTCATAGCAAGTTGTAAACTTTCAGAATCAGGGTGAATTCACTGAAACACATTGCAGATTAATTTTGTGAAATACACTATTAAACTACTCTGTAGTTTTCTTTTTTTAACGTAGATACTGTTTCTGTGGAGTGTGACCCTCATTCAGTACTCCATTCGCCCCAGTCCATTGTGTAATGAACATTGCAAGGGACTTCCCAGTTTATTGGACAAATTGGCTGTTCAGAGTGCCTCACAGACATATATCCCAGAGCAAATAAGTAGATACACATTTAGATGGAAATAAGAATGATAAACTAGACCTGTGTCTTGTATAAATGCAAAATACAGAAATCAAAATGGGAAAATTCCACTTCCTTCCATGGTATTAGTCATCATGAGAGCTTGAATGCAAATATAGAACTTCAATTTATTAAGGATTTGGGGATCTGAAACAAATTCCAACAGGATTTGAAAAGCATACAAGAACTTTGCCGAACAGATTACATCTAGAAATATCAGATGTATGTTACCCTTCAAACGCTAATTGTTAAAAGAAACAGAGGTGCAAAAGAGATTAATGTTTTTCTGGTATGGAAAACTCCAGAAATTCCAGTCTTTTACTGTTTGATAATATAATTAGCCAGTGTTTTGACTAGACTGATTTGATAATGATGCACAGAAAAGGGCAATTTAATCTTGGCACAGTGACTAGGAATGTTTGCCTCATTGCTTTCTATGTCTTAATTTCTACTTTAAATTAAATGTCTTCAGCTTCTGAATGTTTTATATTAGAAACCTTCCTTTACAAACCTTCTATTTTGAGCCACTAATTAATTTAATACACAAGTTAGGTATATCATGGGATTGCAATAGATCAGGAACATATTTTTCTTCTCTTTCTGCATCTATAAACTCCATTAAAATACATTGCAAACCATTTGTGCATTGAGGAGGACATACACATTTCTTGTTCCCTCTGAGATGTTTCTATTAACTTTTTGATGGTCCCTGTGCTTCTATTCCCTAAATATTTGTACTTCCATTTATTTGTACTTCATTTATCTTGGCATGAAAAAAAAACACTGCACAAATACTTGCTTTAGGAAAATATCTGCAATGTCTGTTGATCGGAAAGGAAATTAACCCTACATGCAAAGGCATGTGGTTTTCTTGCCAGTGCCTTGTGGTCTGTATTACCCTCACTCAGAAAGGTGACGTGCCTACAGTTGTTAGTTCCATGTTCAGTCAGTGAGACTTCTTATAAATAACAAAATATCCAGAATTGTATTAGCTGCATGAAGGATAATATGAGGTGGAGACTGTCGGACTGTTTTGGCCAGAATAGCAATAGAATAACTTGGATTTAATAGAATACTGTTCTCTGAGAAGCTTCGAGGAGAGTCCACTTGGATGGTGTAGTTCTATCTGTGGCTGCTCTTCTGCCATGTCTGACCTCTTTGAGGTCAAAGCAGAGTCTCCCATTTACTTCAAACTGCCAAAGTATCGAATCATTCCTTTTTGTAATAAACATGCCATTTCTCACTTTGGATTCCACAGAACTCTTCTGTTACTTGGAAAGACTGAGCTTGAATGAAGTAATTTATCCACCTAATGAATGCCAAACTTGATTTACCCTGATGAGGACAAAAGTCCTGGAGGGGGAGGAGGGTTTGATCTTGTATGCTGTCATCTGGGGCATGAAAAAATTGTATAGAAAGATTTAAAGCACATGCAGGAATTGCTGTAGAGCCTCCTGTGTTAACCAGCAGGATATTTCAGATGCAATAATGATTTTTGTTCTTTTCTAGGGGATCAGTAGCCTCTTCAGTTCCTTAAAAGTGGTGCGTCTTCTACGACTCGGTCGAGTTGCCAGGAAGTTGGACCATTATCTGGAATATGGTGCTGCTGTACTGGTACTGTTGGTGTGTGTATTTGGACTGGTGGCCCACTGGCTAGCCTGCATATGGTACAGCATCGGGGACTACGAAGTTATAGATGAAGTCACTAATACAATCAAAACAGATAGCTGGCTCTACCAGTTGGCACTGAGTATTGGGACACCATATCGATACAACACCACTGGCTCAGGGCAGTGGGAAGGAGGACCCAGTAAAGACTCCTTGTACATATCCTCTCTCTACTTTACCATGACAAGCCTTACAACGATAGGATTTGGAAACATAGCACCAACCACTGATGGAGAGAAGATTTTTTCAGTGGCCATGATGATGGTTGGCTGTAAGTAGAATTTGATTTTATTGTGTTTAAGCAAAAGGTGGTTGTATAGCTGGTATGATGGCTGCATAGTACACTTGCTCTAAGCTTTCTTGACATCCTAAAAAATATGAAGTACCTGTAAATAATCATGAAATGAAATTGGAATTATTGAAAACAGAAATTGAAATTGTGTAGTTGCTGTAGCTTTTAAATTGTTTGCGAGACTATGTGTAGTATGTACATAAGTGTGCCCAATGACAATTTTATATTGAGTTCAGGGACTCTTCTTTACGCTTTAAAGATGGCTTTGATCGTGTTTGAAAGGTCTTGGTGGAATTTGGTTAAAAGTTACAACGTATATTCAAATTCAGGTAGTCTGACTGAGTTTTGCTTATAAACTTGCACAGGCTTGAAAACGTTGGAAGTGGTTTTAGCCAATTCTTGAAACATTTAGTGGTTCCATGAAGTGATTGTGTACTTTATGGCACTGGTTTGACGTACAAGACGTCCTGATTTTATCTCCTGAATGTGGTGACCTTTGTCACCAGCAAACCTAGAAATGAAGAAATCATAACACGCTATATTGCACCTTTTCTCTCCTTCCTGCTGTTTCGCAGCTCTGCTGAAATAGTCTAAAAACAATAGTGGTAAAGCACATTTCTCATTTCATGTGCTGCCAAGGTTAGATCACTGAGCAGCTCTCCAGGTTAACAGAAATCTTCAAAATATAGTAAAGACTGCTGAAAATGTAAATGTCATTTGGAAGAACTATTTTTCTGTTAAATAAATAATTCTTGGTATTTCTCTGATGCTTTCTATTTTCTGAGCTCCATACAAACACTAAGCAATTATGTAACAAGAGAGCAAACAAAACCTTTTGAAAATAAGATCTGCATAATCTCTCTGATAATTATCTCGGCTTACACTTTGAGCTCATCATCTCAGAGAAATACTGAACTATAAAAAGGAAGTTTTCTTGCTACAGTCTTTCTAGATCTTTAGAAGATTAAAGCCATTTGTTTGGAGATTTTTAAATGCTTTTTAAAAACAGAGGTTGCAGTTTTAGGACTCTGCTTGCAGCGTGGTGCAATGAAATTTCTGCTGAACAGCATCTTTACATGATGGGTTGATGTGTTTCAGAACATTTCGAAGTCCATAAAAAGCAAATCCTCCAGCTAGAGCATTAGTGAGCTATTGCAGTTAGGCCGTAGAAATCCTATAGGTGCTGATTAGCCATTTGTTGAAACTGCTTTGTGGTATTTACAGAAGGCTGGGGATTTGGAGAATAAAGTGGATATAGAACATTTTAAATATTGTAATATTTACTTCCCTTGTGTTTTGTGGGACTCCTCTTGGCCTGCAGAGGAGAGTCCCACAGGAGGAAGTAAGCAGCCATGGCAAATGATTTAGGGTGGTGTGAGAGCCATAAAAACATAGTGAATAGTAGTAATAATAATAATAACAACAACAACAACAAAACAGATACATGGCCTCAGTAAGTGAAAAGGAAATGGAGCTTGTAACCTGCTTTGTATTTGTTCTAGGCGGATTGTACTGTTGCTTTTTCATCTCTGAAACACATGTTAAAGATGGGGAATACACATAGCAGTATCAAAGTTGACATTTACAACAACCTATGTATGTGCCACTGGCTGATTTTAGTAGTTTTCATAAGTGTTGCCTACAAAATTATTAAACGTACATGTCAAATTTATAAGTGGTACCTGTAAGCTTAGTTGGAAAACCATGAGTAGGTTTATAGGCTTTTGGGCAAAGTCCAAAGTAAAATCTAAAATTCAAGAAGCATGGCAAAAGGACAGTTACGTTACTTATTGCATAAAAATAATGCCATAAGAATAAATGTGGCTTCTCTTGTGAGTGGGGTGAAGAGCATTGTGGCATGCAGGAAGGCTAGGGACAGAAGAAAGCTTCTTTTTAGATTATTTGCAAGTGTAAAAATGCTCAGTTGTGATCAAATGGTTGAATCTTTTGCAAACATATCGATGAAGATTTGAAGATTTTTCAATTCATGCACATCAGTATGATGACTGCTCCTGAAAATGAGTTGCTTGGTTGACTGAATAAATGGTTAGAAAATACGCCAGCTTCCAAACAGATACCGGTCATGGGCTTTATACTTGCAATATTTCTGCAAAGAGAGCAGACCTGCAGGATTGTATAAACATGCTTTGCAGTGAGAGCTGCTGAAAACATGACAGTCTGTACAGCAAAATGGGACAGGAAGGCACAACAAATAGCCGAGGCAAAACGCAGTTTCTCAGGCAATCAAAGTGGCCAGTAAGCTTCGGAAGACGATTTGGCCCCAAGAAAAGGTGTAACTAAGAACTGAAAATTGTTTGAGTTGTTTTCAAAACAAGATGTTTCAGTTTTTATTTTGCAACAGTGTTTTGAGATAAACATTCAGCGAAATTCAATTACAGTTCAATCAATAAAAAACTCTGGTCCCTGAACTGACTCCTGCTATAAGCAGAGAGAGTCCGTGAAATACCTTTGGTAGTTTTCCTGAAGAAGCTTGCTAACACCAATAGTTGATATTGGCAGCATCTTTTCTAACAGACTGTGCCAAATAAACGTCTTAAACTTAGCACTGGAATCGGAGATAGTAATTCATCGCAATCCCAGCTGCCTACTCATGCAAACTGCAGATATGAAAGAAAACCTTCACTGCGTTGTCAGCTAGCAGCAGCTTGTTCTGCAAGCCCAAAGTTTCCTATTCACGCTGGCAAAGTTATCAGGACCTGGGAGGAGTATTTGGAGAGATTTGCAAATCCTTCTGGTGGGCAGCATGGCAAAATGGTGTACTTGTTAAAAATAGCCAAATTAAGATTCTGTAGCTGCTGATAAAGCATTGCTCAGTGCGGGGCAGTGGCAGGGGGAACCCAGATGAATGGGGATGCTTTTCAGTTTGATTGGCAGTTTGTCACTTGGTTGTTCACTGAGTGAACACAGAATCGGGTGGGATATTTAGACTGAAATGCATCACCTGTCTTGCAGGAAAGAGAGCTTTGAATAAGTTAACCTCATCTTGTGGAACTTACTTCGGATTTCTTTTTGCCTCACTTGCTTTTTCTTGGTGTCCAGTGCTGTTCAGCAATATTTTTTCTGTTGCTTCTTGACACTTGAAAAGCTAAAAATAGCAAACACAAAGCATCCTATGACAAGGGAGCAAGGTTTTTACAAGGGTTATTGTTTAAATACCTATTCTGCATTTGCTGCCTAGAGTTGCTGAATATGCATTGAAAATCTGATTTTTGTAGCTCCTTTTGTGTTGATATAGGTCATTTCATCCCCTCTCTGCACAGAACAGAACAAATAGGTAGGTCTGTCAGATCCTTTGAATGGACCAGGAATCGTTTATCATTCAGGAAGGACCTTTCTTGTAAACCTCCCATTATCTTCTGTCAGCTCACCCCCTCTAGCAAGAAACTCAGTCTCTGCTGCTGCATATTGCTCTAGCTCAGTCCACAGGCAGGTTTTAGGCTTCTGCAGCACAGCCACAGATGTAGATGTAAAACTAACTGGTTTTGTGCCTTTCACAAAACGGAATGTATTAAGAAAGAAGCCAGAAAGATACTTTTGGTTTTTACACCATTACTATCTTGCAACTCAGCACAGCCAGGACTTCAGTGAGCAGAGGAAAAGGCATTTTGGGGAAGGTGGTAATATGGCAGGGTGAAACAGATGGCAGAATTCAGGAGAGATGGGGTTTGCTGAAGAAACGAGTGTGAATGTTTAAATGACAAGAGTTTGTGTACTGCTGTGTGCCTTCTTCCCTCCTGTGCTTCCACTGGGAGAAAAGTGGCCTGCTTCCCAGCTTGCAGCTCAAAAGGTCTCTGATACACTTCTGCATGCTGCTTGTGTAACCTGGAGCAATTGATTTGCCCCTGTCCATGTGCAACAATGAAGTTGCTCTGAATGACACAGAGCGGATTGCAGAGTCAGTCTAGCCCCTTAAATATGGCATTTGCATGAGTTTATGTGTCCAGCTGAGTGGGCCCAACCCAGCAGGTGCTTCATCTAAGCAGTAACAGAAATCCAGTATATTCCACTGGTCACTGAAATGCTCCGATGATCCCTGCTCCAAAGGAAGGTCAGAACAAGGCAGGAGTGTCAATGGACATTGAATACTTCACTGTTTCTCGGGATGTGGAAGTCCCAGAAGAATCTCTTAGTCATCCATCCGTCCCCAGAAGAGCTGAGAAAGGGTGCTTTGTTGTTCTTGCTTTAGGGAGATACTTATATACATAGCTTGCTTTGGCTTCTGTTTACTTCCAGATTTATGTGGGGAGGTGGTTGTGGGAGAGATATTATTTTTCAATGACTGGTTTTAAATTATGGTGAAGACAGGCTTGTTAATTCAAATTGCTTTTGTGTATGAGCAGAAGAATTCGTTGTGGTGATTGTACAGGGTACCTTCTCTGGAAAATTGGTCATTTCTGCCAGCTATTGGAGGAATTTCTAGACAACTCTTTCCAAAACTCAGTTTCTAATTTCATGGCTTGAAATGCTGACTTCTTGTTTTCATCTTAAAAATACCCAGGATGATGATTTGCAGGTTGGAAAAGAAAACAGACGTGATTGCTGTCGCTTTGACCCCAAGTTGTTATTATTCAGGGAGAGCTGGTGAAGGAGAGCGTGGGTGGGTTCCTCTTGATGCCCCGCTCTGCTTTTAATTTTACTAAACAGGGAGGACATGCTCTTTCCTATTGAGATCGGGTGAGATGCTTTCATCCAAGCCACCTCTGGTTCTAAAAGCTCCCGAATTGGGCAAACGATGCTGAAAGGCTGCTTGTGGCACCCCCCCTTGCTGCTGCTCAGCTCTTGTTTTGGAGTTGTGACATGGACTGCCACGGACTGTCAGTCATCTCTCCATTGATCTGCCAAAACCTAATTCATTATTCAGATGGGTTCTTTCATTGTTCAAGTAACATTCATCAGTTCCCTGCCACTACATGGTAGTTAGCACTTGAGTGCTGTTTGTATGAATCATGGAGGTTTATCTAGTAAATTTGTTAAGCAGTGGCTAAGCCCACACACTGACACAACAGTGTATAATTGTAGGAAAGCACTTGTCTGGCAGACTTCCAGACAAGCAATCCCAAGAGTCCATAGGATTTAATTTTTGATCCCAAGGAAAATGTATGTGCAAGATAGCACCTTCTAGCAAAAATTGCTGCCAGTACCGTAGATTAAATAGTTTTTTTCACAGCAACAGATAGTGATGTGAGAAGGCTTTACATCTGTAGGAATTCACGGGCTTGAGTGTTTAGCTATGGCTGAAATCCAGTTCTGCTCTAAGGGTGTCCTACAAGAGTCTGTCCTGTGTAAGGGCATTTTCTTTTCCTGCAGAGATGTGGGATATGGGAGAGACATGGCTTCTTCACCACCTGTTAGGAGCTGCAGAGGGGTTTGACCTCTTCAGCAGTAGAGAACTTGTGCCAATTTTTGCACTGCTCCTTACAGTTTCTTAAAATGTGGGCCAGTGGGGGGAAACATGTCTCTCTGAACAAGATCATGGCCCCGCTAGCAAGCTCTTAATTGCTTCAGCTACCTACAGATGTACCCCCCAAACTGTGTTTGGCAGGTGGGGTGCAGGATCCTTCCACAGCAATTGGTGCGACGTGGCTGGAGAGCTGGGTGACAACCTGGACCCCCGGGAGGGATTGCTTTCAGGTTATTGCCAGGTTGGACTTAGCAAAGTTTTGAATGTCCTACAGAATTTGGCCCAGTGAAGGAGGGATGAAGCAGCTTCTCACTTCTTCATGGTCTTCTACGTTGTACAATGTGAATCTACTACATAGTTTGGCAAAACTGCCCTGATTGAGGCTACTGAGAGGAGGGCACAAGCATGCTTCCAAACTAGGAGCTCTTCTGTGTGCAACTGCTTCCCTCCTGCTCCTCTGCACAAGCATGCATCCTCCCGGAAAGGCTGCAGACTCACCTGTGCAGTAATAACTGTGTCTCAAAGACAGAGCATTTCATTTAGGGGCAGTGGAGATTTTCTGGAGGAGATCATTAGTTTCTAATTGGACTTCTAAGAGATGTAGGGCTAATGGAGGAGGAGGTGTTGATGTGGGGACTGCCTTGCAGTAAAGAACTGCTTGACCCAGAGTGGTTTTAAACATTGAGACAGGGTGCCAAAGATTTTCCCAGAAGGGCTGATCTGGGTATATTTCTAGCTGTCTTGTTCTGGGCAGGTTGGCATTTGGCCTCGTCATCAATATCCCGCTGGATGAAATACCAGAAGTAAAGCTGCGCATCACCCCTACCCCTTGTCTTTGAAGTGAGCGTATCTTGATATTTCAGAGCTTGAAGAAAGTTTCTCAAAAGGTGGCAGGACACCTACAAGACTAGGAGTAAAGATTTCTGCACAACTAAGTCAGTGAAACAAGTTATAAGTGAAACTGGGGATAAATTTATTAGTTTAGTATTTCAGATGAGGCAATGAGAAAGGTGATAAATTACTTAACATCCACATCAGGAGACAGTAAAACTGTTCATCCACATTTACCCATCAGCGCAAATAGAAGGAAATGACACAGAAAGTTACATGAAGTTGCCTTGCAAGTGGAAATTTCCCCTTTTGAGTGCCATTGAAAATGCATTTTGACACTTTTGGACTGCTGAACCGTAGTCCAAGTGCTATCAGTTCTACAAAGCAAGTATATAAAGATTTTTCTGTGATATCTTTTAATTATTAGCAATCTCAGTTATGTCTCACAGCTGGAGCAGATGAAGTGTTTCCAGGCAGGGTATTGGTCTCAGTGCAGCAGCCGAACCTGGCAATCTTAATATTCTCTGAACAGCTGCATGAAAAAGGCTTAGAGTATAAACGTATCAGTAGCCTACAGTAAAAACCAAGTTGCTCTTAAGGAGTGAAAGATCTAGCATCATCCACTTTTTCATGAAACTTTAGTCTAAGAGTGAGATTGGGGGGGATACAACAAGGGTAATTGGCAAAAGCACCATGGGGCTCATATGTGCCTTGTTTTGCTTTAACTCTGACATGGCAGTAGATTTTTAGATATTCAGGTTCTAGTTTATAGCAAAACCATGTGTCTTTCTATAAAGAGCTTTAAAACTGTAAAACAGCCTCCTTGGGAAGCTTTATGGGATTTTTTTTGCAAGGTTATAGCTAGCGTGTGTTTATATAAGCTTTGCTACTGTTATCATTGGCTTGATATGTTTAAATGAATTTATGGTATCAAGAGAGATGGGGCAGTGAGTGGGAGAGGTAAGAATGAAGAAAGAAATGTTATTCCATGCTATTGAGCTATGTTATTTAAAACAACTGAAAATTGCTATTAAATAAATGATACATAAATGTGGAAAATCAAGCTTTATACAGTGCTGTTGCTCGCACACAGCAAGCAACCACCTGAGACGGTCCCAGAGGGATTATCAGGTTGTCCCGGATTACTCATAACATCTGTATTTCTGAGGAAGCAAAAAGTTTTAATTAATCCAACTAGATTGGCAAATATATCTGACTAGCTCATAACACAGCACAGCTTTATAGCATATTGTGCTAGAGGGATAAACAAATCTTAGAAAAAAGATAACCCGCAAGGTATTATACCACTTGGATGGAAGGGGCTTGGGAGATTGTTCATGTTTTTCTGTTCTGAAGTTTCAGAAAGCCAAGTGAGTGATCTAGGCCTGTGTCTGCACAGAGATCCTTGGAAATCTGCGGGGCTTAATTTTGTATACTCATGAGATAATACCTGTGTGTGGCTGGCATTCAAAAGGGAGAGTTACCCAAGGAAGTCAGGCCAGTTACCCAGGTATATCCTGCCTGATTTCAGTGGAGCTGTGGTCCTCAGTGGGCGCTGCTTTTCTGTGGGCAAAACAGATATTTTCTGTTAAATCTCCTTAATGTTGGCCTAGCTTTACTTGCAGACAAGTGCTATGGTGTATCAACCAGAGTGTACGGAAATTTGTTAGGATGGGCAGTGGAGGGAGTAGACAAGTTGTTTTAGGAAGTGTCCCATTGTAGAAAAATTGAATCATACCAGTGAATCAGGCCTTAAAATATTATTTTTTCAGGTCAATCAAGAGATTTCCTTGCCTAAATTTTGTTAGCTTGAATTTCAGAACTGAAAAACTGTGTGACATCATTGCACATCCAGAGAAGCTGATAGAGTTGGGTTTTTTTATGTTGTTTTTGTAAAAGAAATAAAAAGCCCAAATCCCTGGGAGGTTTCATTATTGCACTACTGCCTGTGGTACTGCAACATGTTTGGTGGTACCAAGAGATATCAGGTAATTGGATAAAAGATGACAGATGCTAGTTCTTGGCTTCTCATTGCTTCCTTTCTGTAGGTCTGAAGTAGTACAATGTCATGTTCCTCTTGAAAATACTGAGAGCACTGAGGACTGAGCCTGCACGTCTCTCATCTTCATTCATCTATCCTGCAGCTTTTTCTGCAAGAACCTTGGTAGAATAAGGAAAAATTTTCCGCTGGTGGAAGCATGCCCTATGTGGGAGTATGACTGCAGATTCCTCCTTAAAGAGCTTTACCCCTTTCCCTTCAATTTGGAGGAAGGACAGGATAGCATCCAAAATGGCATCTCTCCCCTGGGTACCTGCTGTGCCTCCCTGCCAGTGCTGAGTCAAAAAAAAATCCAGTTGTGCTTCAGTAGGAATATTTTGGTCATGAATGATTAAAACTAGTTTTCTTCCACTGGCCAGCAGCCAGCATGGATTTGTCAAGATGAGTTCATGGCAAATTAATCTGATTTCTTTCTTTGACAAGATAACTGCCTAGTGAAGAAGGGGAATTTAGTAGATACGATATATCTGAACTTTTTAAAAGGCTTCTGACACTTTTCGACATAGTGGTCTCATAGCAAATGAGTGAAAGATGATCTCAACACAGTCATAACAAAGTCGGCGATAACTGATTGAAAAATCTCTCTCAAAAGGTAATCAAGGGCTTCATTGTCAAACCTGGAGGGAATTGCCACGGAAGTCTTTGACCTGCCTGTGATTTTATTCAACACTTTCATTAGCAGAGTTAAGTGACAGAACAGAGTGCATTGGGAGAATTATGGGAAGGGTTGCAAGCAGTTTAGATGACAGCATCAGAATCCATAATGATCCCGATAAATTGGAAAGGCGGCCTGAAATCAGCAAGGTGAATGTCAATAAAGGCAGGTGCAATGCACCACGTGTAAAGAGGGCAAATCAAATGCATAAGCGCAGTATAGGGAATAACTGGGTCTGCTGCTGTGAGGCTGGAGAGGATCTTGGAGGAAAAGGGAGGGGGAAAGTGACAGGCAACTGCAGACTCAACATAACACAACAGTGGGCTAAAACCTGTAAATCCCACTCTGGAAAGTATCAGGAGCGATGTCATAGGCAAGCTGAAGAAGGCATTCATTCTGCTGGGATTAGGGCTGGTGCAACTTTTTTTTTTTTTTTTTTTTTTTTGATACAGAGCTTTAAGAAAGCTGTAGACCAGCTGAAGGGAGAGGAGATCAATAAAAATCTGTTCCAAGATAGGATCTCAGGGGAGCAGTTGGAGGAACTGACTTTGGTTTTAAGCTGATGGAAGCTGAAGGGGAGCATGAAGATTGACTTCTACCATTGAAAGAGTGTGCTTGAAAGGGAAAAAAATGTTGGTCCTCTGTGTTTCTTGAAGGGCAATCAGGTCAGTTAGGAGGGAATGAAAGACTGATGTTGGAAACCCCCGTTTCCAACATCAGTCCACCAAAACTTTTCAGCTGTGGGTGGATTCAGACCATGGGCAAAGCCACCACCAGATTTGGTAGACTCCACTTCATCGATGAGCATCTGTCAAGCTTGCTCCAGGTATTCTTGCTCTTGCCTCAGCATGGCAATTGGACCAGGCAATCCCTTGAGGTCCCTCCCAACCCTACATCTCTCTGATGCTGCAGGGAGAATAAGGTACAGCTGTAAATCTCTGTTATATGTTAAGCAAGGCAAAGCTAGCAAAGCTCGCTTTCTTTAGATGGTTGACTATCCTTTAACATTTAGTGATGTTTTATGGTCTGTGATGTGGCGGCTGCATGTTTGCACTGCATATTCACCCTATATGACTTCCATATTTGAACTGTAAAATGTGCATACACACGCCGGAGTACACTCATCCTGGGGAAGTTCATCTCCCTGTGGAAATGCTCTTGTCATCCAAATCGTGCAAGGCATTGAGAGATGAATGAGGGTGTCCAACACTAAGAACAGCTTTAGTGGGATTTTTTCTGAAGTACAAGGGCTGCGTGGTAGCATTCATATTCTCTAACATATTTGGAAGGCATTGTTTGGAGCTGATGAATCTTGATTCAGTTATTTATGGAGGGAGAACCTGTTCTCACTGTGAGTCTGAATCAAGTCCATCTGCAGGAAACGGGGAAAATAATTTCAGTAGAGGAGTTTTGGCTTTTTTGGCTTTAAAAGTTTTTGTTACTGAAATACAGTTGTCAGCTAAATGTTCTTGCCTCATCAGGACTTTTTCATTAAGAAAATACAGACTTACATTAAAGAAAGAGAAAATATTAATTTTATCTTGGAAATTTTATTTTCCCCCTCTTTTTTCCTGT
Organism: Nipponia nippon; assembly: GCF_047370975.1. Lineage (NCBI taxonomy): Eukaryota > Metazoa > Chordata > Aves > Pelecaniformes > Threskiornithidae > Nipponia > Nipponia nippon. Next base: position 24,331,156 of record NW_028262302.1, read on the forward strand.
CTTTATTTCTTTAACATATATTTTTTAAAAAAATTCACGTTTTGGTATTACCCACTGGAAGAATAGTAGAAAGATGGAAGTAGAATCTTCCTTAAAGATCGAGAAAAAAGAGAAAAGAGAGATTTTGGCACAATTTTCTCACTTTCAACAATTTCTCTCTTTTTCCAGGGGAAAGTAACCAAGCAGGTAAAAGGAAGAAGGCCAGCAGATAGAAAAAGATATTTTTTAAAAGTTGAAAGATTAATAAGTTTTTATCTTATTTTGTCTACATTTTGTTGCATAACAACATGAAGGATTTTCTAATAGAGCAGAATATTTAATTTCTTCTAAAGTATGTCATGAAAATCAAAGCATGTTTCAAAGCTCTATTGTGAAGCGTAATCAGAATTGAAATAGGATGAAGTTGATGGAAACGGGGTTATAAATATCTGCCATTGATTTCTACATGGTGATGTGGCAATTAGAGATGGCTTGGAGACTGAACTCCTCTGCAGGAAAAAGCCCAGGTCTATAGAAATGGCATTGTGTCGAGTTCTGTGTCAATTTTTCCTCAGTGGAAGATGGTCAGTTTTGAGGTAAAAGCCCCTTAAACTGGATCTTTCCTCAAGTTGGAACACTGGAAGTAGCAGTCATATCTGTGTCCCTTCAAAATTTGTGTTTGTGTGTGCACATGCCAACAGTAATGGTAGCAGCTAGGGCAAAATTGTAATTCTTACAGTGTGTTGGCAGGGTTGAATAGCCTGAAACCATCATCAGTTGTCACACAGGCAAACATTATCTGCCTTTGGATGGGGTGTTCCATCCTTTAAGTCTCATCTCTCTTGCCTCATATGTGATCAAATGACATGAGTTTAAAGGCTAGGAGGGCAGACCAAGGTGTGATGAATTCTTACCTATTTTTTAAAAGCATTTAATCAGGTCCTTCCGTCCTTCCTGAACTGGGACCTTAAACATGCGGTGTGTTTTAAGCACTTGAATAGTCCCACTGACCTCATTGTTGCTTAACGCCAGCTTACCTTTAAGTGTTTTTCTGGTAGCAAGCCACAATGAAAGGAACTTTTCTGACATATAAGGTTTATGGGTGGATCTTCCAAATACAGTCAAGAGGGAATTAGGAGGGTAAGTCCCGTTTGAAGGGCACTAGGACTCATGCCTAGAATTCATGCATGTGAGTGTCGATGTGTTGAGCCCTATCACATATGTTTTAGTTGCAGCAGGGGTTGAAGCTGGTCCTGCTGAGAAGCAAAACACAGGTAAGCCTGCTGGTGTCTTGTGGGACCTTGCAGGAGCTGATGTGGTTGGTGACACTGAGGTCCTTGTCCCCTTTCTGTTCCTCAGGTAGGAGCAGGTGGGTGCCCATGGTTGCACCCCTGTTGAGGTTGCTCTGCTGTCTTTTCTGTGAAGTCGAGGGGTAGCATTGGCTGTTAGATGGGATTTTAAATGGCAGAATTAGAGAGATTTATCTGAAGCATTAATCTTAATTTCAAAATAATAAATCTTCCTTGGCAGAACTTCCTTAATATTTTTCAGGGATCGTAACAGATGCACATTATTTATGTTGTGTTGATGGGCTTTGGAGCAAGTTTACAATTTTAGGAAGCTAGTGGCTTCATAGATCCCACAGTCTGCTTTGGACATTTTGGAAAAAAAACTTTTTTTCCCAAGCTTCAGAGCGGGACCCAGGACTGCAGCTGTGTTACGTGTTCTCTACCGACTGCTAAAGGCGCAGTTTGGGAAAGCACAAGCTTAAATCAAGTTTCTGTGTAACCTGTTAAAAAAACCAAAACCAAACCCAGGAATATCAGAGGGTATTAGTGATTAAAATCCTAAAGTGCTTTGCTAAACGGAGGACTTAATAATAAATATTGGGGGTCTCCCAAGTAAAATACTCTCTAGCTATCTTAGGAAAGAGTGAGATTTAAACTCCCTTCATTACAGACAGAATAGCGAGAAAATTATTAATATGGTTTATGCTTCTTATAAGCGAGTGAAGCCATTAAAGACTTCTAAATGTTTGCAATATTGTAAGGGGTGATTAGAGGCTTTGGAAGGAGTTTAGTGGAAACTGCATCAATATTGAACACGCACATGAACACACAGAATAGGAGGAGCAGGAAGCCGAGCTGAGCAGATTTGACCTAGCCTAATTAGTCAGATTGTTGTTGTTGTTTTTACAGTCTATTATTGATATACAAACACGCTGTTGAAGAATTAGTAATCGAAAACATTGCAGTTCATTAGCGTTTTTAGTGGTGCTCTAATAGCCACGCTCCATCTGGATGATAATAAGAAATAATGGACCGTAGAGAAGTTATGCATCTGCACCTTATAATCCATTTTCAGCCAGCTGAGAAAGCATCAAAGAGGATGTTTGCTGAAATATATCACTTTGCGATTATAAATTCAAAGGGAACAAACAGAGTCCTGTGTTCTTTATCTCTGCACCAGATATTTATTCCTTTCTTCCTTTGCGTGCTGCACAAATATTTCTAACCAAATTTATACCGTGGATGAAGGCACGTCATTGTGTCAATATGACACAGACATCTCTGCAGTGGCATGACATTTTTAATGGTTTTTATGCTACTACAATAAGATTGTCAGAATGAATCAGACTTTCTCATAGTTTATTGACTTTCAGGTTATAATTGTAGCAACAAATTGTCTTCACGTATAATGGCAACACATGGAGGTTGTTAACTGATGTGTTTTCATGTGTACATGACAAGGAGAAGGAGTCAGTTGTGGTCTCATTTAATTGGTAGAGTTTAACACAGGAACAAGAGCTTTTGGGTAGAGATGTCTAAAGGTTAAGGCTCTCACCTAGCAATGTGAAACTTTTCGTTTCATTTCCAGATCTGACATTTGGTAGAATCATGAACTTTGGCATTTGATAAGTTCTGTGGTTCTTTTTTCCTCTCCAAACCTATGCCTGATTTATTGGTTTAAATGTTAAACGGTTGGGGGCAGGAACTCCCCATGATTTTGTACAGTGCCTACCAAACCACGTTCCAAGTTACAGGGAGCCAACAAAAACAAATGAAAATGTTCCAGGAGTCACAAAAAAAAGTAGTATGACTGTACTGAATTAGTCTGAATTTCTGTAGTTGACTCCACGTAACTGGTTCAGAGTTCAGGTTAAATTCAAAGAGTACAGGAGGCATTTAATTTTTGCTAATCTACAGTTTAAAAGCTCAGGTGAAGACAGAGGTAAAGAGGGGATACTGTCCATTGCTATGGCTGATCTAATTGCCTGCAGTCGGCATATTTCATGATAGCCAAAAGTTCATGTGGGTCTGAGCTACAGCATTTGTGGGAAGAAATCAGACAGACCTTCTAGTTCATCATGATTTAAAAAAAATAGTATATATATTATTTTGCTTCAGGGGATGCAGCCTACCAAATAGGACTGGAGGCAGTTCTTCCTACCATGTTCAATGGTAAATAATTCCAGGATTAACATAGCCTATAGTACATGGGAACAGTACGTATTTGTGCTGAAATTAGTGCCCGTCTCTTGCTTCTCATCGGAATGTGATGAGCATATGTAGGCATAAATGCAATAGTCCAACATATCCTGATCTTTTAAACTGATATATTAGCATGTTTAAGGCAGAGTCAATATTATTCAGCAGAATGGCAAGACATATATGGCTGATGTGACAGAGCCACAACAGGTATCTCCTATAAATCTGCAGAAGGTTTGGAAGTCCCATTGTAGACACTGGAAGTGTGAGTTGTTTAGGATATTAAGCAACATATTCAAAACACTGATACAGCTTTTGGGTGTTTATTTCCCATTCACTTTCAGAGAGATCTTGGCTTTTACATCATGTTTCCTTTTTTTCTGAAAATCTTTCCCATTACAATCAACATGGAACACTTTTAACTAGTTTCAGAACTGCTTCTTGCTTCTTTCCTAACCCCCAAAACAACCCAGAAATATTAATTATAAAAAGGAAATGTGAGATGAAGACTACAAAACAGGCAAGATTAAGATAAACCATCAAGTTATTACTCTGAGTTCCCTGACCTCCAAGCACTAGGTCTCGGAGTACTAAGCCTTAATAGTAGATTAATATTAGATACTTTTTTTTTTCCCCCATGAAGAACAAGAAACCAATTTAAAATTCTCACTTTTTTTATTTTTTAAATTTTGATGATTTGTCATTGGTTTGAGCTTTCTGCATGAGATTTCCTTGGTTTCTTTTTCTTGCAACCTGTTTCTGTCTCAAAAATTTTGGAGTAACCTTAAGAAAAAAGCATAGTAAATTCAATTCTACTGTAGATGAACAAAAATGTTATTGTTTGAATGCTTTTAATATTGAAAGGATATTTTCAAAGTTTGTATATATGTTTTATCCTAATGTGATCAATAACTGCACTGAATTTGAGATTTCTGCCTATAACTGATTACTCCTACACGTACTTCCAAAAATGAATGAAAAAGACCGTGTTTTTCATGTGGAGCTACAACAAATGAAAAACAGCCGAAGTAATTTTCCCTCAAATTTCCTAAAAACATTCACCTTGACGTTGGAAAATATCAGACCAAAACAAATTAGTCTTACAAAAGGAAGGAAGTTTAGAGTGGGAGGTGAAACTGTCTCAGCTAGGGAATGCACTGTTCACTCTGCAAATAACATTTTAACTCCCTTTCTTAATCCAAACTAAATATCCTTATTTTGGTAAAAACCACATTGAATATACATTTGTGAGACATAGCATTACCTTACTTCCATTTCCTGCCCCAAATAAAATTTTACAATCAGCTTTATATTTGTAATATTCTCTTTCATTGTTTCTTGGTCTCTTCACGTTCAAGACACCTAACTAAAAATATCAGGAAAGTTAATACCATAGGCAGAAGATTTGTTTGGAAGAGTGTCAAAAATTGAGGACAAATCCATTCCTTAGATTTTGATCCTATTACTTCATTTAAGAAGCCAGTTATTAGCATTATTTATTAGCATTATTATTATTTAGCATTTCTAAATGAAAGCCAAGCTATCTTGAGTCAGGGTGTACTTACGAAGTTGAGAAAGTGAATACCTATCAACTCAGCGTTACTTTTTGTGGCTGTTAGTAGCATCTATTTGTATAGGCAGAAAGTGAAGCCTGTGCTGTGCATCACAGTAGAATATGGAATTGTAAGAAAAATCTTTTTTTTGTTGTTTCATTATGAAATTATCCATGCCACCCCATAACATAGTGGAGTTAGCATGTGAAATAGTTGCTGCTAATTAAGCCCTCCTATTTCCATAATCTAATTAGGCTAAGTACGTAGCTGAGTGTTGTATGGGATAGTTAATGAAAATATTTATAAGCATGGATCACGGTGAAATTAGAAAAGGTTGAAATTAATTATGGTCAAGAATTTTTCTGCCTCTTTTCCAACCCTGAGTATATAAATGGACTGGGATGAGGGCTGGCAGTGAGGTTTGTTCCCTGTGTCTCTTCATGCTACTAGAGAAGAGATTTTCTGCTGTCGTCTGAAACATTTATCACAGCAACAGGCGTAAAGTATTTTCTTTCCTTTGGGAGGTTAGTGCTCTGTGTTCTTTATGCAGGATAAATACGCTTTTTCACAGAATTATGTTGTCAAAGTCTTTAAGTACAGAATATTGGAGACTTAATATATTAAAAAAGCACTTTGGGCCCATTTCACGGCAGTCATTCTGTTTGCTTCTGCTTTAATCTTGCCCATTTTTCACTGGAAAATCTGATGCACACTTTTCCCACAAAAAGGACAGACTCCCACCCTTTCCTAATCAGCACATACACAGCTGTCCATTAATCAGGCACTGATTAGTGTAGAGTGCAGCAAACTTATTTCAAAAAGCAAGGTGTCCCATTTGACAAACGTCTAAGGATTAAGGAACTATAAGAAGTACCAAATAGCTGTGCTAAATTCTCTGAGGAGGAGGATTCAGCTTGCCTCTTCCTTCCAGTGATTGCATTGGCAGAGCTCTTTTCTGTGTGCTTTGTGTGGATCCCAGAGATTTCATCTCTGCAGAAGATCTCCAGACTGCCTTGAAAAGGCTGTGTGAGCAACACCAAAAGCAGAGATGGTCCAAGGGAAAACTGGCCACCAAGTGTGGTTTTCCTCATCCAGACCTTACGGAGGAAGAAGGGCACAGATTTTGGGATATCAGTAGTAACCTGGGTTCATGTTAAAACCTGGGGTGAAAGTGGAACAGTCGTTTTGTGCAAGGGGCTTGTTTGCAGTGGAAATGTCTTCATGGAAAGGACAGAACACTTTTTTTTTTTTTTTTTTTTAGGTCTTGGAAAGTTTCTGTAAGTGAAAGGACCAATATAGTCAGATTGAAATGTTATATGTGGAGCTTTTATTCTGTCAGTTCCTTTATTGGCCTGAAAAAATAAAGGGGGGAAAGAGAGGAACAGAATCCTCTGCTTGGAGCATGCAGGAGGGGAATTTAAAGGCATCTATGGTCAGTTGATCATTGTTGAATTAACCAGAAGATGATTTTGGACCTTCATCCAGCTGCCATTTTTTCCCTCTTTTTTCCCCAGTTTAGAGCCAACTTTACCAAAGAAATGTGGAATTTTGTTTAACCTGACTGTTTTCACAGGGATTCAGAGAACCGATTAAACCATGTGGTGAAAGCCACGCTACTGTTTCTAAGGTGCCCTTAATCAGAAACCTCTTTTTTGTAATGGTAATAAACTGACCAACTCAAAAAAAAAAAAAAAAAAGAAGAGTGTTTCTGATGTATTATGGTAATAGTTGTAGATGATAATTTCTACTGTCAGCACAAAACTTGACTTCATTTTGGTCTGTGACCTGAAAAAATATCTTATTAGTGCTTCTGTACTGTCCCAGTGGTGTTTTGTAGGCTAATTCAGGGTTTGCGTGCTTAATATATGGATATCATAAAAAGATGGGGTTAGGTAGAGGTAGGGAGAGAGTCTATCCCTGAAGAGGCTCAAAGTACATCCATAATTCAGCAATAAGAGGAATCGTTTTAATTAAAGTTATGTGATTTTCTTTTTTGACCTCAGGCTGTAGTTTTTCAGTGCACTGTGGGACTTCTATTTTAACAGCCGTCGTGCTGGATACTTTCCTAGTAAAAACCAGTATCATGGGGGGACATAATCTTGGATTCTCTGTCATGTTAAAAAAGCACATTGTTACTCATAAATGAATATTAATCTTAGTGCATGGTCCAGAATGTTTTAAAAATGGTCCCCTTGGCTAGAATTCGTCTTGCCTAACTTAAGACATGTATGATATAAAAAGTTACTGTCTTTCCTAACCTCCTTTAGGTTTATTTTAGACTGATTTGGAAGAAATGAGCACTTTCAAGGCACAATTCATCTGACCCATCGTAGGTGTCTGTACTTCAAAATCAGATGAAACTCTGTTCTTAAAGTCTGATTATAAAACTAACGTAAATGTAGATATCTGTATCCCACATTTCCTTAGAAACACAGGTAAAGCTTTGTAAGAACAATGCAGCTGTACTTAGATAAAATCACCTCATGAAGCATGGGAGTTTTTACATTGCTAGTAAATATTTTTCACTATGAGGGTGGTGAAACACTGGCACAGGTTGCCCAGAGATGTGGTAGATGCCCCATCCTTGGAAACATTCAAGGCCAGGTTGGATGGGGCTCTGAGCAACCTGATCTGGTTGAAGATGTCCCTACCCGTTGCAGGGAGGTTGGACCAGATGACCTCTAAAGGTCCCTTCCACCCCAAAGCATTCTGTGATTCTATGATATTGTGTCACAGAAGTTTGTGGAACTGAAATAGCGTATTTTTATGGAAAAGGAAGGAGGAGAAGGCAAAAAGGACTGTTTCTCTTTGTACGTATATTGAGTGCATGTGGATGGGTGTGAATTTATATATAAACTTGCTCTGTGTGTCTGAATGCTTTGTTTTTATAATTGCTCTGCTTTTATCATTCCTTCAATCGTAGGCGAATCTTCGTTTTCCCATTCTGTAGATTGATGTGCAGCCCATCACCACTAGTGGGCTCTATTAATTGGTGCAGTTGTGCTTTCCCTGATGAAAGCACTTTGCCTAAAATTATTTAAGCTATCAACAAAAATGAGTCCAGCTTGGCCACATCTGAAGTGTGCTTACTCTGTATATACCAATGCAGCCTGCAGTTGCAACAGTTTGAGTTGGATCAGGTTCATTTGACATAAATATGTGATCCAGAGAGATTACTCCGAGCATTGAAAAACTTTAAAATTGAAGTAGTTGGGTGTTGCTGAAAAATCTGCTTTATTTTATCCTCTCTTGAAAAGATGCCCTGAGTTGCATGGTGCAGTCTGCTGATAGCACCTTCTTAATCAATAGCTTCATTTTAACCATATTGCGCAAGTTGTGCGCAGAAATTAAGAGCTGCTGTTGGGCTCTCTTAGCAGATATGCGGAGCAGTGATAAATTCCTGCCTTGCCTATGTATTCCTTTGTTACTTGGTAATCTCCTAAGAAATGGTAAGTACGACTGAGAGCTGAGTGTGCTGCTTTACACAATAACCACTAACCTAATTCCTGCAGGGAAATGGGGCAGTCGACGCTGCCGTGTGCTTGGGAGAAGAACAGCTTGTGAATAAGTACCTTGAGAGTGAATGCAAAATTGATAATATCATTTTGATTCAGCAGAGCAACTCAGATAATGCTGCTCCCAAACTCCATTAACTTAATCAGTTCTGACGAGTGTTACCTTACACGGCTCTGTGCAGATGCTGCACACAGTCGCTTGTAACTTGTTCCTGCACTCGCTAGGTGATTTATCTCCCGGCAAAAGTATTTAGCTCTCTGGGTTGCAGGATAATTTGTATATATTTGGCACTTGATGACAGTGTGTAACTTCACTAGCAGCATCACTTTGTTAGAGTTTATTAACTGTGCTCGTATAATAGATCCTGTAATAGACACAGTCAGTCTGATGTACAGACTTGGCACCAGCTATGTTAGATCATGAGAAGTGAGTGGTTTTTAAGCTGGAGAGTAGTTTAAAATTATAGAAGTATGGAAGCCTTTGGTTGTATTGTTATAGAAATACATTTCAAAGGGTGAAGAGTGGAGGCATGAAACCTGCAATAAGTACCTTTATGAAAAAGGGTGGTTTGCCTCTTTCAGCGGGAATACCCATGGCTTGTCCTCTGAGTTGCACCTTCAGAAGACACAATCAATACAATCATAATCTAGCAAAACCTACTTGTTTTCAAATAAAATTAAAAACATTCTTTTTTCAGCATGAATTGAGCTGTGAAATACCAAACGATGTAGATGATTTTCCTAGTATTCTATATGCTTTGTTCACTTGTAAGAAATTCAATTAAGTTTTTCTTATTTGAATGTCATTATTCACAGTACACCATATTATCCTGCATGTTGAATTACATTGCAGCAATAAACATAAAACATGACTTATTTGTACAAATATTACAGCTAGTCCCCTGGAAATGTTTGCATATTTTCAACAGCAACAAAAATTACAAATAGAAAACATGATTTTTTTTTGTTAACCAGCATATAATAGACTGAGTACATGAGTACTTCCCTACCACCAACTCATTTTTCAATCTGCCAAGATCAAATGTGCTTGACAAAGAATCAAGAAAGCAAGCAATAACCAAAAATTGATTCAGGAGACTTAGGCTACTGCAGTTTCACTTTCTCTAAGCAACTAGCTTTCTGTAATGTCAAGATTTTTCTGAAAAATAAATTCCAATCATAAAAATGAAGGATTATCACTGTGATTTACAGTGCAGGAAATTCTAGGTCTAAAATGGTCAAGAAAGAATACCCGAGATGTGCAATCAGATGGTAATGGTACTTAGTTATTGGGGATAAGGCAAGAGTCAGCCTTCGACAGATGGGCTCCATACTGAATTATCCACCCACTGAGGAGCTGGATCTACCTTTTCCTTTTTTCCCCTCATGTGCTGAGATGCAATACGGAAAATGACGATCAGCTGAATCGTCATGGGAATAAATAAAAATAACTTTTGGAAAGTGTTGTGTCACTTGAGACTTGCTGCTGCCTGAAGGTACCATTTATAAGAGGGTCTCCTCACCACAGCATAGGGTGCTACTACAGCACTGTCTTGGTGGCAGCTGCCCATGTAGGATGTCTTTCCTGCCTGAGTCCATTGGAAAAGCAGTTGATTAAAGTAATGCACTATTTTGTTTCAAAGTAATGATGTTTCAAATGTCTAATGCTTGAATCTGCTGAACATGTCAGGGGAGTGCTTCATGGTGCAAAGTTAAATGATCACATGCGGACCTTGAAGAACTTAATGATTTTTTAAAAATAAGTTTGTGGTTATGGAAAGGGCAGTCGTTAAATCCCTTTGCTCTAAAGTTGGACTTTTCCCATGATGCACAGAGGCTGCAGCATGTTTGTCGTGGTTTAACCCCAGCCAGCAACTAGGCCCCACGCAGCCACTTGCTCACTTCCCCCCGGTGGGATGGGGGAGAGAATCAGAAGAGTAAAAGCGAGAAAACTCATGGGCTGAGATAAAGACAAGTTAATAGGTAAAGCAAAAGCTGCACACACAAGCAAAGAAAAACAAGGAATTCATTCACTACTTCCCATGGGCAGGCGGGTGTTCAGCCATCCTCAGGAAAGCAGGGCTCCATCACGCCTAACAGTTACTTGGGAAGACAAACGCCATCACTCCGAACGTCCCCCCCTTCCTTCTTCTTCCCCCAGCTTTACATGCTGGGCATGACATCATATGGTGTGGGACATCCCTTTGGTCAGTTGGGGTCAGCTGTCCCGGCTGTGCTCCCTCCCAGCTTCTTGTGCATGTCCTCTCTGGCAGCCTATGGGAAGCTGAAAAGTCCTTGACTTAGTATAAACACTGCTTAGCAACAACTAAAACATCATCGTGTTATCACACTATTGTCATGCTAAACCCAAAACACAGCGCTATGCCAGCTACTGTGAAGGAAATTAACTCTGTCCCAGCCAAAATCAGGACAATGTTGAAAAGTTGGTTTGTTCAGCAGGACTAGGCAGAGAAACAAGCTCATTAGGAAAATCATAAACTGCAAGGTAGTTTTATCATCTCTTGAAAATTTAAATATACAGTAAAATGCAATGATTTCAGCACAGTACATGAACCTTGCTTTTTCACTCTAATTAAATTTGTTCTAAACATTTGGAGCTGAAGGTCTTTATGGAGGAACAGAAGAGAGGAGCCAGACTGTGACTGACCTTTTCATTTTGTTCGTGGGCCAGGCAAAGGTGCACTACCTGTGGTCACTTGGAGGACAGTATAATCGTTTCAGGCATTCTCAAAATTTCACTAATTACACCCAGATACTTGGTGTGTCATAATGTTCACTGACAAAAAGTTATTTATGTTTCCCAATCAGTAAAGAAAATTGGTATTTCTATGCATGTTCTCAGCATCTTGGTAGGTGAGGAAGCCACCTGGGTAAGAAGTATGTTGCCTTGTCATTGCTACTGCCACTGCTCAGATTTTCTTGCTTCCTGCTTTCTTTGTAGCGTTTTTATTTTAAACTGCACAAGAGAAAGTGCTTCAGGGAAGAAGCATCTGTAGCAATAGCCAGGGAACCATCTTAATCCCTCCAGTAATTCTGTGGTTCTTTGACCTCGTACTTCTAATCTCCTGGAGAAGTTTATTCCTTGACCTCATGATTCTAATCTCATCACAAATTTTATTCCTTGACCTCGTGATTTTAATCCCTTTGCTAATTCCACTCCTGAGTCCTGGGTTGAGTGGGGTTTTGTGTAAGCACATCTTTGAATATGGTACTTCACAGTCAGCAGTGGACCTTTATTACTGTGCCTTCTTAGCTTGTTTCTGGTTAAAGGCTGAAATGGTGGGAAGAGAATTAGAAGACGCTTTAATGCACATACCCAAATATATTCCAAGAGAGAGCCAACTATTTCTGGGCCCAGAAGTTTCTGTGAGACATTTAGGGCAGGAAATGTAGGCAAGCAGTTGCAAGTTATCTTAACAGGGGTATCATTTGCTTAGATGAACATTAAACTACTCTTAAGATGAGTCTTGTGAACTTGATTATCATATTATTGCAATTATGTCCTCTGGGAGGATTTGAGATAGGAAGATTTGCAAATGAGTTGGATGTTCAGGCTCAGAGAGCAAGAGAAAGCTTTGGATTTGAGTGTGCTTTGCCTGTATTTGAACCCAGCGAGGAATATAGATTTACTGACCATCACATAGCAAAAGCCAAGGATGGAGAGATGAAAGACTTTGCATGCTGTCATTTTTCTTCTTTTGAGTTATTCAGTTTCCTACAGTGCATCAATTTTTAAACTGAGACTTTAATCTACAAGATTTTAGCCCCTTTCATGAAGGGATTTTTTTTTCTTTACTTTTCCCTTTTTGCCAGTTATGTAAAACCATCTGCTGTTTACATTTTGTCACTTTGAGTGCTCACTCCTTTTCTTTATTCTTGTTCCCTTCTGTCTGTCGCTGTACGAAAATAATCGTGTTATTTGCAAAGTTCATTTGAAAGTTGCTCGTTTTCGTCTGCAGCGAGTCCTTTTGCTGGCAGCCACAGTAAAGCATGTAGATACTATTATGTCCTTGTGTACTTGACATTAAGACTTGATTTACCAAGGGCAGAGTGGAGTGCAGGCAGCTGGGAATGGTACTGGCTCCCAACATCCACATTAGCAATCTTGCAGGGATGTGCTGTTGTGTGGCTGTGGCTTAGAGATGGTTTTCAGGATAGCCTTGAGCTAAGGACACGGCAGTGACTTGTTTTCTGGGCCCCATAATGATCTGGTTCATGTTCCACCTTCTGGATAAGATGTAGAGGGAAAAGGCTACTCTGAGTAAATGTGGGATTTGGTGCTCAACTACTGCTGAGCAGTTATTCCTACAGACAGCAGGAAGGCATTTTTCAAATGCTGATTTATTTTTTTACTCTCACGTTGCTGGAAAAACCATAGATTACTGCTTTACAGCTTTTCTGTTTGCTTATCCCATCTTTTGATCAACTATAGAGCTACATGGTAAAAATGCTGACAAAACAATCATCAGGACTATTGGACAGAAAAAGGGAGGAAATACATTGTCAAAATTGGACACCTTGTCCTTCCTTTCCACCATTTTCCAATGACTCGGTTCCCAGGAAGCTAACTCACCAGACTTGGGGTAAAACTCATCAGTGCAAATTATCATTACCATTATTATTGAAATAACACTATTTAATTAAAAGGAAGATTCTGCCTGCTATGTCTCCACCTCTTCTTTTTTTTGTTAAACTCCCTTTTTTTGAAAATTAAATGTCGACTCTGGATCCACTCAACAATCTCAGTAATTTAAACACTAAATACCTGATAGTACATTCATTTTCAAAGATGATGCATTGGAACAGCTGTAGTGCAAAACCCTTGGAAAAGCTAGCCAAAACGAGGGGTGTCAGCGCTCCCTACATTTTAGTATCGGTCTTAGTTGTGTTTCATTTGTTAAATGCAAAACCAGTGGTGGTGTCAGAGATAACAGAAGCCCAGACCTGATGTCAGAGGTATCATCTGCTGGTAAAACTGTCCATGTGTTTCTGATGTTACTGCAAGCACAGTGACCTCCAGGATGAAGCTCCATGCTCATCCATGCTCAGCAAACACCGATGGCTCAGCTGGGTCACAACCAAGGCTTGGCAAAGTTGCACCATGTGGATGCTTGATTTGTTGTGGCAGCTTTGAAATTGCCAGGTGGACAAGGCTCGAGCAGGAAAATATCATTATGTATGTTGGAAGAGTAGTTATGAAGAAACTGAGGTCAGGGGAGGTTTTGTGTGTATGCAAAAGCTGAAATGGGGAAAACAATATTTAGCAGATGATTGAGGTTCATGGGGACACTTGTGCTGTTTGTATGCCCCAGTGCTGAAACTCTGGCTATCCTGGGTTAAAGACAACTGTGTGACCAGGCTTGTGGGAGGAGGGAAAAACTGGTAGGAAAAAACATATCCACGTCTTTCATAAGACATGTACAAGACATATAGTTACGACACTATACATAGTGCATACACTGACCTTTATGCATGCACAAGCAGACTGGCTCTTTAACCATGTTCCCTGCCCACTGTGAAAAGCTGAGGGACCATTTAACCTCTCCCATAAAATGATGTGATAGAAAATGGAAAGACTGTGTCTCTGGAGCATAAGAATATTACAGTGAAAGGAAGAGATAGCTGTGATACGATGACAAAAACATGAATGCTGTATAGCCTAATGTCAAAATAGCCTAGGTAACTTCTTAAATATGAAGATTAATTGAAATGGACTGTATTTGTAGTCTGATGGAAGTCATAGCTTAGGTATGCTTGAGATCTTGTTTTAATTCCAGTTCTCCAGGGTGTTTCTCAGCCCAGAGTTTTCTTTACGCTTTATCTTGTGGCAGATGCTTTATAGGCATTTCAGTCATTCAAGCTGCTATATTTAATGCATGTATTACTGTTAACGCAGAAGGTGTTAATATCCATAATGATGTTTCCTTTGAAAAAGCCAGCAGCATTTATTCTAGCTCTTTAATGTGATTGTCAAGATTTTGCTATGTTGGAGAAGGAAATTATGACATTCAAGCCACCTCGGAGTAGTAATTCCATTAGAGCACTTTCCAATTCCTTAGCTATGGCCTTGGCTTCTTCAATTAGCAGAGACATTTAAGAGAGATGTATTAGTGAAAGGAATTGGAGCGTTATCTGAAGACAGAAAAATACCCACTTTTCTGTTACAAGTGTGAGTAAACATGCACAGCTGAATTGGATCCCCAGCATCATCTCCTAGGGTTTGCTTTGGATGGTGAACACCAGAGGTTACAAAAACACCCCGTTACTAGTAACAAATCTTCAAAGCAGTGGCTGAAGCTACAAACCTCCTTAAAAAATCTAGGTGGCTTTTACCTGCTTCCTGGGTGGCAGTGTGGGACAGGAGCAATATGAAAATAGCCAAATGAGTTGGCCATTGCCTAGTGGGTTGCTCATTGAACACAGTGGGTGTCCACATGTTGGAAATCCCATGAACAGAAGTTTATAAGGCAGGGTGGCTACCAGGATCCTCTGCCCATCTGACACCCACCACCACAAACGCAGTCAGAGCCAGTAGTTGTTCTTTGAAAGGAGCCAACAGGGGTTCACCATGGCAGGGTCACTGCCCTCACCTGAGTATCTGAGGAGAAGCTAGGCATCAGAATATTTCCTAGGATCTGCGCAACTAGCCTTGGTCTGAGGGATTTCAGTCCTGCATCTGTCACCTTCTAGAGGTCCCAGATCACCTTCTAGAGGTCCCAGGTCGCCCTTCTAACTTATCCCTCTTAAGGCGTCCTGCCTCAGGCTCCTGCCTGTTTCTCTCCCAGATGTTCTCTCCCAGATGAGTTCATTCATCTCCTGTGACCAAGCCTGGCCATTCTTCTTAACTCTTTCCCATATCCTCTTAGTTTGACAACCTTCATTGTTTGTGGGTGCCTCTGCCTAGTCCCTCCCATATCCTTGCTAAGTCTGTTGGTCTCTGCAGAAAAGCAGCATTGAAGGTGACTCAGGAATATTTAGATTAAAAAGAGAAGCAGCAGATGATTCTGAGTAATTCCAGGGTTAGTCCTCATTGCAACACAATGATGCAGGCATCTGAATTTGCTTAACCTTTGTTTTCTGCTTGTGCTTCTTCTTCGGACCTATTCCATGATGTCCAAAGACTGTAACAATGATCCATTTTTGACTTTGCAAGGCACTCATCCAAGTGAAATTCTCTATTCTGAATATTTATGCTGAAATACTCAGGCATTGAGGTGAAGCTGTGTGTACAGACCAGTTTCATCTGCAGTACCTTGTCCTGCATTCTTTTTTCAAAAATTTCAATGACTAAGAGCATTTAATACAATTACATAATCGCATTAGGAGAAAAAGTAAATTTTTAAACGGAATGCTTCTTCCAAAACCAGTATTTAAAAAGATGTCTTACTTCTTGAAAAATGAAATTATCAAGATTGTATTTTTTGTGCAAATGCTTGCTACTTTTGAGGGTTTTTTCCAACTTTTGCAAAAGCTGTTGAGTATATTAACGTGTAATCGTAAAACATCTGAAAATGCTATAGCCATTTTATACTCCTTATAAATAAGAGAGAAAATGATGAGACTGTTTTGTACTTACACAAGGTATACTTTTTAGCATAAGTAATAGGCTTTTAGTTCTCAGATGGCTTTCACTATATGTTTACTGCTATTTGTGGGAAAAGCAGCAGCTATAGTGTCTTTCTTGAGAACAGAAGCTGAAAACAGGCAGCTGAAAATAACCACGGTCAGGTGGTTATTTGGGATATGGATAGAGAGGAGAGGGTTGCACCTGTGTTTACCATCCCCGTGCAGCTGACTTCTTAAAATCTCCAATCACCCAATTTTTCATTTCTTTTCTCAGTCAAAAATAGTGCTAGGGTAATGAAGCAAAGCAGTGCTTAAATTCTTTCGCCTTTCCCTGTCATTCCCTCTCTACTTCTGCTGGTGCTAAAATCAATACACATCTCCCAAATACGGCTCTGAAGTTGCTGGGGGCAAAGGAATCGGTCTGCAGGTTTGCTGTCAGAACAGTGTTAATTCAGCACCTCCAATAATGCGGAGAATGTGAAACAGTCTGGATTTAGACAGTTTTTGGTTTCTCGAAATAGATGGCAGCTTTTCTGTATTGATTTTAAATGGATCATGAAATGTTCATGTAATGAAGGTAAAAGGATTCTAAAACCTTTTTTACCAACAACTAGAAAAATTATTATGTATTGCCAATGAAACCTCAGTCTTTATTCCTCACCTTTTATCCACCGTTCTTTCCCTTTCTTTCTTAGCAAGTGACTGTTGAAAAGAAGTTCTGTCAGCTTATAGGGAAGGACTATTGCAATCGTTGGAGCTTGATTCTTCTGATGCCAGGTTTATGTAACTTATGTCTCCAGAATTTCTATTGTCACTTTTCCCTAAATAGAAGACATTACACCTAATATAGATTCTTTTTATCTTTTTGTCATTTAAATATACTACCCATAAATTTAGAACCTGTTAAAAATTGCTTTTAGTTAGGAAAATAAAGTGCTGGGTAATGTTCTTTTTCTCCCCTCCCCTTTCATTTTCTGTGAAGATAACATTTTCTCAAGTAACTTTTTTTAAAGGCTTTTCTATTGCAAACTATTTGAAGTGCATGTTACCAGGCTAATTAAAATTGTTACAGGACTACGTTTGCTGTTTCTTAGCTTGTAGCTGTGCTGTAGGCTTACAGGCGAGTTAATCATAAAGGCCTCACTGTGTTATTAAATAAAGCAAAACACAGTTGGAATATACAGTTGTGTACAGTTGGGATATTTCATGGAAAACATTTCATATTCTTGCAGAACAGATCCTTATTTCCTAACTACTGATGATCCCCACCTTCCCTGGCTGGCAGAAACTGCAAAAAAGATCTGGCACGTCCTGTACCTCCCTACCAAGTTCCCACAGCCTGCTCTATCCTGAAAAAAAAGCATCCTGTCCAAAGCAGTGACCTGACCAACTGCTGGTTACAAAGACCTGGTGAACAGCCTACAGAGCCACTAGTTCATCAGTGACAGTATAGTATTAAGTCATATTTTAGATCCATGCAGAGGACAAAGTCACTGCTTCTCCCTGGATGGGGTGTACTGCCCTTGTCATGATTTTAACAAAAAGGAATTTGAATGATTCAGTTTCTATTTGAAATAAAATAGGGGAAACATAGTGAGAAATAGACTGGCTTCTGAAGGACAGTGATACATATTTTTATTAGTTGATACTGAGAAATACTATTTTTTATTTTTCTCTGAAGGAAAATGAAAGCTATCACGTGGAATATCAGTCACGGTAAATGTTTTCAATAGCCTTTCCCAGATGTCATCTCAGCCTACGTGAGGATCATGAGATCAAAAAACAAAAAGAGTTTTCTTCTTCTAGTAATTAAGTAAAATCAAGATACTAGATGAGCAGTTACTTTCAAACTGCTTATAATAATTTAGTACTAGATTGTGCCACAATGGTAACTTGTCTGAACGTCCTCATGAGTTTAAATACAAAGATATTCAGTGTGGCCCTTATAAGTCTGAATGCCCTGAATGCAAATACCATTGGAGTATTGCAGAAATCCCTTACTAGCAAGTGAATTGGCAGATTATTAAAGCTAGTTAAATTTTTTGAGGGAGAATATTATTTCAATAGAAGAAGCTAATTTGTCAAAGAGGAAGCATTTAACTGATCTTGCCAAAACATCTTTTAAAAACTCGTTAGCACTCTGAGTCCTCTTCCTTCCATTATGTCCTGATAAATTCAATATGGGACAAACTGACCTATCAATTTTGTCATTAAGCATCCTTTGCTTTGAGTTTTTTATTCTTTAGTGTTACCTAGTGGAATATAAAATAGTGCAAAATGATTTAATTTTAATTCCTATTTCCATAATCCGCACCCACCCACCCCGAATGTTTAAATCTAAAAATTATTCTTTCTTTCCAGTTTGTTCTCAAAATTAGAGTTTCCTGAGAGAGAGAAAATCTGATCCATATCAATCTCTATGTGTTTTTTGAGGACAGAGGGCGTGAATATCAAGCTTTGTGGCCAAAAACAAAAAAAAAGGGGGTGTGTGTCAAATTCTCAATTTTTAACTGTCCCTGGAAAAGACAGTGGCAAAATGTCTCATTCCAGTAATAGCTGGAAACAGTAGAGTAAAACAGCCTGGCCACCGGCTCAGGAATGGGACCAAACCTACAGCTTTAGCAGTCAGAGATCATCAAAAAGAGCTGTAGATAAAGAAAACGTATTTTCTCTTCTGCATTTCTTGACTCATTTTTCCAGTGAGTGTATGGTGTGCTGACTAATGGGCATTTTTGCATGTCTTTGGCAACTTCCCTTTCCATCGAGTTGGCTCTTCGTGGCCATGCTGCGTGGTTTTCTGCAGCCTGTTGTCTTCAATGTACCTGCGCTTTGTACCTGTTAATTAGGGGGGGCATAAGGGGACGTGCTCTGCCTTGCGTGCTGCACACTGACTCTGCTCAGTGACATTCATTTCTTCGGTCTTGTCTAATTATGGAGCAATTAATGACTCTATGACTGCACGAGGCAGGAGGAGATTTGTAGGGTGGGCACAGGCTTGCTTAAATTGTCTGTGGGTTTTGTGCAGGGTTGAAAGGATCATTTCTCATCCTCTACTCAGTCCCTCACAGTATATGTTCTTTAAAGTACTTACTGCTTGCTGATCGCTTGTAGAGGATGAACCTGGACTGTACATTCATTTTGTGTAAATGAGATGGGAGATGGGCAAGCTCTTACTAATTACAATCAATAAATGGTAGCTTTTGAGAATTTTAATTTGTTGTTATTTTGGTTAGAGCACTCGGAAATGTCTTTCATAAATGAAAATAAATACATTAGGTAAATAAATCAGTCCTTGAATCTGGCATGAATCTGCCCAAAATAATAATAATAATAAAAATGAAATTTAATAATAGCCTTATGCCTCTGGAGTGTGAAATGGAGATAACAGCAAAATAATATTTTGTTATTAACTTGTTAGTTAAGATTTTGTTAGCTTCTGCCACAATTCTTATCCTAGCCTTGTGGATGAATCGCCATCAACAACAATAAAAGCAGATTTACTCACCAAGTTTGTTAATAATGTAAAAATGAAAATAAATGAATATTTTCTTACCATAAAAAACTTGGCTATTCCCAATCTGTATCAGTTCTGCAATATTAATGACATAGTTTTGAAGAGCAGAACCAGAGCTCTAGTGGTGTGTGTAAATAAAAATAACGGATATAGCTAATATTCTGTTTTCTTAACAACTTTCACAAGGACAAATACACCATGAGGATTGTCCATGCTGTGTATTTCAGACTGCCTTAGGTAGAAACTGTGGTCCTCTAAATTGTACATAATTGTCCAGAGTACTGCAATATAAACAGTGAGATCACTGTCTAAAACTAGTGCAAAACAGACTGTAGAGATTGAGCCGTTAATGCTGCTTGGCGTATACTTAAAATGCTTTGGTTTCATTTCATGTTTTCAAACAAATGTCCTGATTGGAAGGGTCTGGGCCATGAGGGGAGGTTGTGAGGAGACTGGGATTGAGGTTTGGGGTGACTTAGGGGCCAGGCAGGAGGAGCTGGGGTTGCCAAAGGTGAGGGGGGACTTCTAGAAAGGACCGCTCTCCTGAGAAGGATCTCAGCTTCCTCTGGAGCTCCTTACTATGTCCCTGCTCTTTGCATGAGGTTCCCTCAATGCACTCCTTTTTCTGCAACTGTAAAGCTCTTAGAGAGTCACAGGGCCCTTAAAACATCTCAAGCCATTAACATCTGTTGTGAAATTCACTGTCTCAAATCATGTTACTGTAATTAGAAGGTTGCCTGAAACTTTAGGGTTAGGCTCCAGCTTCTTAGACACCAATTTACTGCAAACTGTGTCTTCTTTCCTCCATGTTTTTAAGAGCACACCACTTTTTATTGATGTGAATGGGGGGGTGGGGTGGGGGGGCTTTGCAAAAGCACTCAGCTGTAACCCAGCTTGGCTCCCACCAAAGCCATACCTGTGTGATCTGCATTGTGCTGATGAGGTGCTTGTGCCACCTCACTGCTTGTTGCTTTCCACTGGGTGTACGTGGTTTGTTTCATCAAGCATAGCCTATTTGCCTTTACTTCTAAAACGCTTTGCCTTGCCAATCTGTCGGAAGCCCTCCACTGTCAGGGTGGTCCTACCGCTGAGCAGCTTGTTGCACCTCTACCTTTAGCAGCCACTCATTAAATTTTCAAGTACCACCTGCCAGGTTGTCCCTTGTTGTTTTGAAGGAGGAGGTTTACACATGATCACAAAGATACTAGAAAGACACCTGGAAACTTCTGTTCTTCACGGGTGCCTTCAAGACATATCATTAGGAAGGAAGTCGTCTATTAGATTAATCATTGCTGTTGCATTGATTCCTTGTGCTTTGCTGTCTGGAAGCTCATGGAGGAAGAGTGCCTCTGCCTTGCAGTGCCCCAGCTCCTATATTCTAGCGCAGGTGTAGACATAGATAGGGCATGAGTTAGGGCCAGCATTTGGGCAGTCATAGCTGTTGTGCCATGGGAGCAGCCCATCTCGCTCCACTGGATGTGTGATGGTGGTGGCATGTGGAGGGTGATGGCAGATGCAGAAAGGAGCGTTCTCTGCCTCTGTTTTGTCTGAATTTGAGGAGAAACATGCAGGTGGGGGGAGTGTGCGAGTTGTCTGTGTCCGTGTTGTAGCAGCTGGGCTAACGCCCCCAGACACTCTGTGGGTGATGCCATGTGTCCTGTGTCTCAGCAAAGCCAAGTTGGGGAGCTCCATGCGGTGGGCAGGTTAGAGAAACGAGGCACAGCTTTGTCCTTAAGCAGCCCTGACTCTTGCTATCCCTAGTAACTCCACTAGGAGCCACAGGGCGGAAGCTGATGAGGCTGTTAATTATGGTTACTTCAGTAAAACAAGTCCCTTGTGATGAGAGCTTGCCATTTGGCAGCTGGACTAATGGTGCTTCATGTGACAAAGGCGTGCCATGCTACGGCACAGCGCTAAAGCTGTGCAATCTTGGTCAGTATTAGCAAAAGGAGAGCACTTTATTTAAAAAAAACCAACATTTTTAGCCCTATTATTCCAATGTAACCTAGCTGCAAGGGTTAAATTGTTAATTATTTTTTATGGAAGTGTGTGAAGCTTGGGAGTTGGTGAAAGCAAGATGTTCTTTATAAATTCTTCAGAAAGATCCAGGGATGGAGAAATACGGAGTCATTTCTTACAGTTTCATGGCAACCAGCTCTACCCAGAGGAGGCATCTTATCAATTAGGTTAAGTAATTAGGAATAACATTGAGTAAAATGAAGAAAAACAGCTTAGAATGATGTCACGTGGGAGGCAGCTAAGCTTCTAAACAAAATAAAAAATATGCTATATCACTTCTGGAAGACTTCAGCAGAGGCTGAAAGGAGACACGGAGGGGAGGAAGAAATGGAGGGAATTAATGAGATAGTGAAAAAAATAGTAGAAACTTAGATAATATGGAAAGTATTTAGACAAACCCTTAGTTTTGTTGAAAGTGTATTTTTATTGAAAATGACATATTTTGAAGAAAAGAACTAATATACACAAGATTTTTTTTTACTTCCCTACTAATATGTCTCTGTTTTTGAGATAACAGAGAAGTTCTCTCTTGCTCATTTTCTTACTATGCTGTTCAGATTTTTTTACACTAGAAAGAAACTGGAGAGAAATCCTTCCCTTTGTTTTCTGCTGGAAAGGTTTTAAAAAAAGAGAGGAAATGTTATTTTGTTTTTAAAAATCTTTTCACTTTGATGGTGGAAAAAGTAGGACATAGTAAAGAAGACATTGGGTTTCTACTTTCACTTTAGAACATCTACAACTACAAATTTAGATTAAGAAAACCCACAGGTGTTACTTTTTCTCATTTTTTTGCCAAACTTTGTGCTATTTGACTAGAAAAAAAGTAGCTAAATAATAAAATGGGGAGTAATAATTTTTAAAAACAATAAAGGTCTCAATTTTATAAAATATTTCATTCTTTATTTTCCAAAGAAAAATAGAACAGGGACAATTGAAGTAAATGACAGGTATGGAACAAAATTGAATAATTTATCTTTCTTTGTAAAATCTATGTATAAATGTCAAGTATGGGGTGACTATGATATTATTATTATTATCACTACTACTACTACTTATTACTAATTCTTCTTACGAATAGACATAAAGAAAATTAAAATAGTTTCCCAAAGGCCTTTTTCCCTGCCTTTGGGAAATTTCCCATACGGATTCTCAAATGAAAAGATAAACGTACCTGTTTATTGCCAACCCTAAAACTCACTAACATCAGCAACTACTTTCCATTGACCTCAGTGAATTATGGATCACAACCTCTGGGAAAAATGAGTTCAGATTAATATCATTAAGAACCAAAGCAGGTTAGCTTGCAAATTTGGTTCAAAATGGTTTTATTTAGGTTAGGTAAATGTGTTTTAATGTTATGCTTACTAATATGTACTTGCAGGAATAAACACTTGCATAAAATGAGAACTATATGAAAGATTGTGTCTCCCAAACCATCAGTAGAAGAGATGAAGAGGCCCTGTTCCATAGATAATAAATCTGAATGCCTAAAAAGATTAAAGGAAATATTTGCAATTTGATCAAACAAACTGTGGGGGATAAAATGAACTCCGTTGGGACTGGGTTTGCAAAACTGAATAAAAAATGTAAAGAAAACAGCTTTGCAAAGTCAACTACAATTAATAGTTCAGTATAAAATTAATGTACCATACTGCAGAGGCTGGAACAAACAGGCTGGAAGGCCTGAAAAGATGTGCTAATAAATGTGTTGTTGAATTTCATTTTCATTGGGTTTGAAGGCTTCATCCTGCAAGGCTTACAACAGTTTCTTACTCACAGAAGTAGTCAGTGGTAGGAAAAACTGAACGTGAATGATACCTGCAGGTATTAGTACCACTAGCTGGTTTAGGTCATTAATGCAGAGGGACCAAAAAACCTGAAAATACCGTCAAACTCCCCATTCCATGTACAATCCCTATTCTGAGTATAATTTCAGATGTCATTGCTCCTAACAAAGGGAATTAATGGCATACATGCCCAGCCATTACTGCCTCGTAACAGCTGAGAATCAGCTGAGGATGCTTCATGTATTGGCAAAATAAGTGGGGGGAGAGACCCAGCAGTAACTCCTTCAGCTATCAGGATATGAACAAAAACATCAAAGGTGTCAAGGTCACGTAAATTAACTTGTTGCATTCACAGCTGATCTCACTGTTCCTTGAATAAAGACGATAGCTGTTCAGCATCGTCAGTGGTGCACACAATGGTGTGACACTGGGACTGCCAAACTGGAGGGTTAAACATGTATTTTAGAAATTGATGCTTACTCTTGCTGCTAAAGAGTTAATGTTCAAGAGACATCCCATAACTGTTATAAGTGTTGGGTCACATCTTGACATTTTTATTCTGTCAAATTGCTCATTTATTTTCACTGGACTTTTAGGGTTGGCTTAGTCACTCTTGGATAAAATCCAAGAAAGAACAGCTTTGCCTACATTTGCCCTGCTCTGGGAAATAGTCAGTCCTGCTTGTAGTAGAGAGGTGATAAAATCTTCCCAATTATTGGGACCTAAGCCATGATACTAGTCTAAACCTAAAAAATTTAAGAAACAATTCAATTTTGCCCAGATTTTTTTTGTTCTTTACTTTGGAGCTTTATCTAAGTGCAGCTTTTCTCCCTTGTGCTGCAGGTCTTTTTTCTGCTTAATACTGAAATTAGGGTTTCTGGTTTGCTGTACAAATCCCACCACAGAAGTGACTGTGAAAAGGACAGATGAAATTCAGTGTCAGTGCATGCAAATTAATACACGTAGGCAAAAAATAGCTAGCTATACCTGTACAATAATGGTTTCTAAATTAGCAGTTACCACTCAGGGAAGACATCTGACTGTTATTGCAGATAGTTCCCTGAAAATATCAGTGCAATGTTCAGTTCCAGTCAAAAAAAAGGCAAACAGGATTTCTAGGCAAGTAATTGAAATTAACATTGTTTCACCACATTGCACTGTTCTACAACAAGATTTTGTAAGATTAAAAAGCGTGTCTAAAAGTTGATGAGAATGAAGCATGGCATGACTTTCTCAGAAGGAGAGATCAAATAAGTGAGGGCTCTTCACAACCGAGAAAACACAGTGGAGGAAGGCTTACAAAAATCAAGAGTGGTGCACAGGGGGTGAAGAGGAGCAATCACTCACTCACTCACAAGGGGAGGTGGGGTGGCCAGTGTAAAGGCTGGGGCAGCCAGACTTGCAGAATAGCATGACAAAATACTTTTTGCCAAATAATGTTTGGGTGAGAAAAAAAGTAGAAGTCAGATATCCTTGGTGGAGATGTCTGGTCGGTGGCTAATACCATGGTCTGGATGCAGTGGGCAGTTGAGAAAGCTCCTGGGCTCTGGGTTCCTGGAAATCTGGAAGGAGCAGCCCAGGGCAGGAGATGCCTTGTGCACTCTCTTTCTTGTGCTCTTCTCAGAAGTATCCGGAAGGGGCTGCAGTCAGAGGAAGGATTTTAGCTTAGATGGGCACTTGGTGTGATGCTGCATGTCACTTCTGTCACTGTAGACATCTCTATGGGCCATATGCATCATAAGCATCTTTCAGACAGCATCTGGAGCTTTACAACAAGAACACCATCATCCCAAAGAGAGTAACTTCACTGCAGCATCCAAAAGCAGAATAAATGGATTTTAGTGAAACAGGACATTTAAAAATGCTATGAAACAACCACAAAAAAGTCAAAGGAAAGTGATAAAATACACTCAATTATTCTCCTCAGATACTCTCCAGACGACAGTGTAATTTCATTGACTTCAGTGAAATTAGTGTTAATGTTGGAATGGAAATGCAGCAAATCTAATTCCAGCATCTTCTTCCTGCAATAGTGAGCAAGAAAAGAGAGAGGTAATCAGATAGAAACAAGTGCTGATCAGAAGGAGTTGGATGGGGAGGGGGAGAGCTCCAGGAGCTGCTGCCAGGAAATAAGACACTTTTCCAGTCTCCCATAGTCATGGAGAGTTCAGCAATGCTTACGCAGAGGCTGAAATGAAATGCCAGACTTCTTTTGTTTGTTTTAATTTGCCAGTAGGTGCAATCTTTTGTTGTTCTGTTGAGTATTTTCAAACCCCTTCTACCAGGACAGCATCAATGGCTAGCAATATTTCCAGCAATGTTGTTGTGCTTGGTATTATGGGGAAGGGAGCAGTAGAAAGCTGTGGGACTGGTGGAAAGAGGTGGAGTGTATGTGCTCAATATAGTATTTAGACAGCTCTTGTTTCATCTCCAAATAGATCTGTTTGTAACCTTTGGAGTACTGATGTCCAGTTCAACATATATATTATTGTCTGGCTTTGTGCTCCTCTGATAGAAATTGCAAAAATATATTTAGGGTGTTGGCTGCCATTTTGCCGTTGCTCTTCAGCAGAACAGTTCGTGGCACCTGCAAAGGTGGATGTGGAGAACATCTTCCTAGGACCATAGATGTTCTCTCAAGTGTCATAAAAATGGCCCAAATATACCGGGATTCAAATCAACATTGTACAGGACATGAAACCCTCTCGCTAAGTGCATTCACACTAATATCTTCCCCAAAGACCCTTCTCCACTGGTGAGAAGTGGCTTTGGAGTGGCGGTGAGTGACACCAAAGCCACAGACCTGTGACTGAAACGTGCTTCCACCAGTGTGTCAGGGCTGGTGGAGGTGGATATAGTCTGAATACATAAAGGGTTAATTGGTAATGCTGAATGCTAAAATAAGAGGCCAACTTTCTTCCTCCCTCCTCCTTCCAGAAGGATGCAGTACAGAGTAGCACACCTGATTTCACAGAGTATAAAAGTGAGAAATGTGCTTGTTCAGTTCGGTTTCACTTGGCTATTGACTGTTTTACAAGACAACCACCAAGGAAGCTCTGAAGAAGGTGTCAGGCTCAGTGACAGCTCAGCATCTGCCACAGCTAAATCAATACTGCAATGAAGGACAGGTTCCCAAAGTGGATAATCAAAGCAGAGTAAAATTTAATTCACCTTGAAAGCCTGAAAATATTAGCGTGAAATTTTTTAGACAAACCCAGCATTATTCCAGCAAAGCATGAGAGGTGCCGAGGTCCAGCCCTGAGCAGCAGTCTGCCCAAGCGTTGCCTTCAGTGGGAGTGGGGAGCAGGCTTCAGGCCGATCACGGGCACAGCTGCCTTGATAAAATGGAAACCTGATGCTGCTAAATCAGGCAAAAAGGGGTTCATGTTGG
The DNA here is from genome assembly GCF_047370975.1 of Nipponia nippon. Taxonomy (NCBI): domain Eukaryota; kingdom Metazoa; phylum Chordata; class Aves; order Pelecaniformes; family Threskiornithidae; genus Nipponia; species Nipponia nippon. The sequence continues at coordinate 24,357,989 of NW_028262302.1, forward strand.
CTCTGATTGCTAGCAGTTTGCTACGAACTCATGGTATGGGTTTTGTGGAAAATATTCCATTATAATATAAATTTGGGGTGTGTGTGAAGATAGTGAATGTTCAATTTTTTCTTAGGCTGTTAAGACTTTTTTTGCATCAGAATGGGATTTTCTTCTCTTGTTCAGGTTTCAAAGGTTTAAAATCAAAAGACTGGAGGAAAAATGTTTTGCTATGAATAATTCTAGCTTTATAAAACCTGGAGGTGAATTGTTTCAGCTTTTTGTGGAACTCTATTTTTTTTTTCCCTCGGTTTTAGTGCAAACATTTCAGGGAAGGCAAATTTAATTTGAGATAGACTGTCAGCATCACATAGAAAATTTTGGACACAAAATTTTGCTCAGCTCTGTCCAGAGATGCTGAATTTGCAGGACTGAGAATTAGAGGGAAAGTACTTCTGTAGATGACTTAGATGAGTAAGAAACATTATCGTTCAGTTCAATGATGCCAGTTTTGTGGTCATTTTACAAAGCAGAATTATTCTGAAAATAATAGGATGCAAACATCACCTCCAAATATGAGTCTTTTAGTTTTAACAGTTAAGTACTTTATTTTGTTCCTAAAAATACCCTATAATTGCATACAAAAATCTATCCTTACACAGAGTTCAGGCTGATGAATTAAAATACAGAAAGAAGGAACTACCAAATAGAAGCAGCATTGCTTTACCTGCACTCTGTCTCATTAATCAGGCAGATATTGTGTAAGCTTGCACCGTTATCTTAACAGGTGTCTTTTCCACACCTCTCAAGGCTATGCGTGGCCTGTGTTTTATAGCTGGAATCATTTGTGTAATTCTCCCAAGTCCATTCCTATTAATTGTGCTGGGATAAAATTAGACGTTTAATTAAATGAATAAGCAAAGTTAGATTTGAAAGAAGTAGAAAGAACGAGCAGATTAGAAGACTGAAAGGAAAATTAGCAGCTGCAGAAAGTCTGAGCCCATTCATATTGTATGTTCACCTTTACACTTACATACAGGTGTATCTGTGTGTACGTACATGTATAAATATGTATATTTGTGAGTATCTAAAACTCAACAACACGCAGATTTATACAGTACAAACTTTTCCATTGGCACACGCAGAAAAAAAGAACCTAGGAGCAGAGAGCTAGAAACATATTCTAGTACAGTCCAGTACTTTGAAGGTGTGTTTACAAATTTCCTATTATATTTTAACAAGACAGGCAATTTTAGGTGGTGTTCCTCAGTATGAGAGTGATGTTCTGTCATCCTGCCTGCAGCAACATTGCTATCCTGGGTTCATCTTAATGTGACAAGAACTTGGTGTCCCACTAAAAAATTCCCTTAAAAATATTAAAGAAAAAAAAAATCAACCACAGAAAAAAAACCTTGCAGCTCAAATCCAGCAACAAGCTGTCAAGTTGTTTCACACGGTAATACTGACAGCTGCCAACTTTGCTCAGAGAACTTTTTTCCGGAGGTGATCCCTTTGGTTCCTGTGCTTCCATTCAATAGTGCTGGAGACCCTTTGCATCCTGTGCTTGTTACTGGTGACAGTTTTGACACGGTGAGGCACACAGAGGCAGGCACATGGGGTGGTTTTGTTCCACAGGTGTCAGCGCCGGCCACTAACACTAAAGACAGCACTCTGGGGAAGCAACTTCTTTACTTCTTTGATAAGGAAGGAAAGAAAAAGATTTATGTGGTGGGTAGATGATTGTTTGACAGACACAATCCAGCTTTTTGTGAAATACTGGAGAGAATTGCATGGAAATGAGGCAATGTTAAAGATAATATTCAAAATGGAGAAAATGATAAATAAGGGATGGAGCGAAGTGCTAGAGGCATGGGGATGCTGGCATTCATGGTGAACATAATTCTTATAAATTTTGGTCATCTTCTGCCTCTCTGCTTTCCTTCTGCAGCCACTGTAATACCTTTAGGGAAGTGATTGTGGTTTAATTAACATTTACCATTGCCCAGGGCTTTATGCAGCATGTGAAATGCTAGATGTGCCATTTGGTAAGGAGTTGGTGGATTTCTGAAGAAACAGGAATGATGAAGCATTAGTATAAGAAATGGTTTAGCTCATTTCACTAGTTAATTATTCTCTGTTTGTCATACCCTTCTTATACATGGAAACTTAAATATTCCTCCCTCAGTTGTCACCACCAAAAGCTGTGACCCATGAGACCCCACTGCTTATGAAATATGTACGAAAAAGCCATAACTCTCAGCCTCTTACTCCAGAGCAATTAGGGAAAAAGTTTCCAGAATTAAAGCCCCTTCACTACAAGACATGGATTTTTCAGGCAAAGTGAGGTTTTGCCGCTCAGTAAACACAGGGTAATGCTATTTGCCCTGGTGCCTGTTATGGTGTAATTGCAGCCCTTTTTCAGGCTGTGCCTTCCCATATGATGCTTAACACCCTTGAATAATATGATGAGGGAGAAGCAGACCCTAGCAGACCCAGAACCCGTAAAGCTTTCCAGATGAAACAAAACGCAGGAAATTGCATCCAAATGCCAAGAGGAGACCACTGAACCTGCGCAGGGATGAATTTCTGATGGCTAGCACCATTTCTCAGGTGAACGAACAAAGTAATCTAGTAACATGGGGTGGCTGTTGTAGGGGATGTTGAGCAGGGAAGATGTCGTGTGTGAACTGTGATTTCAAGCTGCTTAGCATCTGCATCGTCAGACCCAGGCAGCCCTTGGCCCCTCATCCTCAGAGAGGGCAATGTGCAATTTTGTTGTCCATGCTACTGAGTAACCTTAGCAAACTTCAGCGCATGTCCGTTGTTTCCTCGGGGCTAGAAGCCAAAACCACTGATAACTATGGGCAATGGTAGCCTTAATTTAAGACCATCTCAGTAAAGCATAGTACTGTGTTTTGCAATACAATACCAATTTGGCCAGTCTTGGATTGCATCTGTGTGCAAAAATCTAACTAGTCAGCTCATCACATTTGCATGGTGGAGAGGCATTGGAGCTTTAAAGTAAATATTTTCCGTTAGCTAAGTGCTCTCATGAAAAAAAAAATCCCAGTTTCACCATTTAAAAATTAGCGACTGTACAAGTGCAGTTGAAAGCCGTTATTTTTATAAGGATTTTTGCATAAAGTATGCAAAATGTCTAACTGCCTCCAAAGCAGCTGTTCCACTCTGCTGTGCAAACAGTGTCCCCTATAATGGGAAGAACAGCAAGTGTAGTTCCTACAGTTTACTACTGATGATCCTCTTAATTACGTAATTATTTAGTTCTTGTAAAAGAAATATCCCATCAATGTGAACAGGGATTTTACAGATTTATCATTATTATCATTATCTTCTTAATTTAGAATTTGCATTCCTGTAGTATTTAGAAGGTGTTGGGTCAGGAAAACAGGGGTGAACCTCAGCTGGACCCACGGAGGAGCTGTGCATCGTATGTGACTGCAGCATGGGATATAGGAATGCATGGAGGGCCACCACCTCCCTGAGTTGGCAATATGGGCCATACACCTGGATGCAGGCAATGTATGTAAAGCGTATAGGCTATGGGGATGCTGGATTCAAGTTGGCCATGGTGTGCATTTGCTTAGACACAAGTATGTCCAACTCCCCCCTGATTTCAGCAGTTGGATGATGTTGGTGAGAAGTTCAGAGCTGAAGTTCAGTGATGAATCCAGACCTTTGCCCATTAGCTTCTCCGCTGCAAAGTAGGTGTAACAATGCATTGTGGGGCTCACGGGAGGATCAATATGTAGGATTATGTGGCACAGGATAGTGCAGTGATATGGCTGCGAGTGTAATTGGAGGAAAGAGATTTTTTTTTTTTTACTTTGGGTACTTTTGGAAGTAAAATGTGAAAGCTGTTACGCTCTAGTGTTGATATCCCCTCCCTGTAAATAGGCAGTAATTGTATTTAGGATTCTGATGGAACACTGCTGTAAAACTGGTGTCAGCATTACTGGAATGGGGGAGTGTATTTTAACAGCACAATTTTTATTGGGGCCAAAGATTCAAAATTAAAATTTGCCTTTTGAAGACCTGTAAAACGACAGGGTTGTGTTGGTGCTTTCACCGGCACAGGTGGCAGGCAGGGTTGTCGCTGTGGGTGGAGGTGGGAGGCTGAGGCTGTGGGGCAGGATGGGGCAGGCAGCACAAGAGTGAGGGGGCTGAGAAGGATTATTTTCTTCCCAGTAATACACTTTGTTGAATAATGTTGATGGATTTGAAGAAAGCTGTTCATTGTGGCAGCGGCAGCCTATTGCTGCTGCTGCACCTCAGTGAGGCTGTTGAACTTAGGAGATGGACACTGTGCTGCCAGGCATCACACCGAATAGCGCCTGCAAACGTTTTGCAATATAATCGGATGTATTATGGTGAGGTGGCAGAGAATAACAAAAACCAGAAAAATAATAAACCAGATATTTGGGTACTGGGCTTATATCTAATTATATCTAGTATCTATATATTGGGGTTTGTATTGAATCTCTCATGAATGATATAGCTTTAATAATATTAATCTAATAATCTTACAGGAATACTTAATTCCAAAAATTTATTGAAGAAGGTGCAGCTAGCCTCAGCATGTGAAAATGAGTATCTATATTCTTCCAGGACCAAGGCATCATCTTCTTCTTTACAATTACAGTTTAAAGGTATATTGTATACGCTTAGATTAATAATACTCTAGCATAGAACAGGCCATAGGCAACATTAGATCTCTCAATCATGCCTTCAGTTCTTAAAGGCAGATGTTCCTATCTGGACATATTTAGTATATGTGCAGGTAGTAAGAGATCTGAAATGCTTTGGGATAATTTAGGTAACTCTGAGTGGTTTGGGGTTTTTTTTTTGAAAGTTCCTTGTTTTTAAACAGGCATAAAGATTTATGTAACACTATTGCTAAATCATTCAGAACTGTTTTATGTATATACAAATATAGTAGCACATATTTTATATATAAAAATATATAGCACTTAGATCCTTGTGTATAATTTAGGGGAGATTTTTCAACACTGAATAGTAAAAATAGAAATTAAAATAACAGTTGAACCACCTACCTCACCTTTAGGACTGAGAGAAAAATATTTCTGCATCATTATATCAAATTGATCTCTATGAAATCTAGTAGACTGTTCCAGATTTCCACAAACAGAACAATTAAGTAAATGAGCATTTCATGACTGTAGAAACATAACAGGAAACGTCTGGAGAAATGCAAGGCATTAAAGAGAAGGTGAATAAATGCAATTTGACCTAACTAGTCATTTCAAGAAATTGGGCAAAGTAATTTCACCTTCAACCTCTGTAGCATCCTCTCTCCAGTTTCTTCTAAATGAAGAGACTAAATTAAACCTATTGAAGTGTATGTATACCTTTTGAGATTTCTTTAGTGATTGTTTAAATCCTCTTACTATTTTATTTCCTTCAGAACCTTTTGCAAATTATCTTTACTGCCACTTCCCCTTGCCAAAAATAATTAAAATACAACAAAAGTGAAATGCCCTTGGTAGTGCTCCTCTGCCTTTGGTTTTTAAAGGTGAGGGGTAACGTTCACTCTTGGCACTTCAATGTTTGCTCATTAAATAGGGATGCTCTGAGAAATCTTCATTTGCTAATTAAAGGCACCAAGGGGCATTCATGGAGAGTCTTAAACCTTTAAAGGCTGAGAAAGGCAAGAGCAGTGTTAGATGCTCGCGAGCGTGTCCACGCGCATGCACATGCCTGCACGTGTGCATCCATGCATTGGGGATCCAGTGGGCTCCGGTGGTTGTTGGCTCCCTGAGCTGAGGCATCTCTGCCAACTAAGGAGCTGATCCAGTTCTGTCCCATCTCTGTCGTATTTGCAGCTAATGCAATTACCTCAGCCTAAAGTTGGGTGGCGAAGAGCAAAGGCAGGTAACTTGTATTTTTCAGGTGGACTAACCTCTTGTCAGGAGACCCTCCCAAGCAGAGGACTCTTTCCCTGTAGAGAGTCACAATAGGTGTATGTAATGCAAATGATTTTATTTACATATTTATTATATATTTATAGATGTATATATAAAAATACATATTTTATTATATATTTATGTATTATTGGTTTTATATTTATTATTTCCTTATCAGCACAAACTTGTTTTGTTGCATACCAAGACCTGCAAAACAATAAATACCAGCTTTTTTTAAATGACCCCTTTTCTGGGTATCTTATAGAGAACAGGGATGGGGATCTGATTTACAGAGAGAGGTGGATTTTCCATGCCAAATTATGAAAAATGTGCTCTCCCCCAAAAAAGCAACAAACTGGTCCCAGCAGCTACCAGTGTTGGCATAGGGAAGCACCACAAGCGAGGAGAGTCTTTGAGGCACAGCTTCAAAGCTGTGAAGATCTAAGTAGGTTCCTTTTAAATGTTTGCCAAAGGATCCCCATGAAGTAACCTGTACGAAAAGTGGAATATTTAGATGAACTCAATCATGTGTCCTTACCATTTCCAATAGGAGTCAAAGGCAGGCTTTGATTTCCAACAGAGGGATAATGCTGGTTTTGTCTGTGCAGACTCTACAGTGTGTAGGCTCGTGAATTCTGGCTTACTGAAGTACTACTGGGTAATGCTTGCAGGAGTTTTGCAGGCTTGATCCAATGATTTATTCTATCCTTAATTTCTTGAACTAACATACTCTTTTTAAGTACAACTTTCCAGGACCCTATATTAAGAGACACAGAACTAGAATATCTCTTCTGGCTATATGTTTTCTACAAATTGTCTCTGCCAAAGGGTAATTTTTTTTGCAGAGGAGGTGATACGTGCCAGTTGCTTCAGACAAGCTATTTTCACCATGGCATTCTTTGCTGTTTCCAACCTGGCAGGTGTCAGAGTTTAATCTCTTTTTTCCCAACCTTACAGGGCACTGTGTCACATTTTCAGTCAGCCTGTGTCTTCTATGTAGGTTTGTATGGCCGGTTGGGTTGTATGCATTGTAATTGCATATGCGGTCTAGCTGTAGTTACAGGCTTGCATAAATTGTACTCATGCAGAAAGGCAGGGTTGTGGGGACAGTTATGACTTTTCTGTACATTTATAGTCGCAGTCATTTTCAGATGCATGTGACGTCAGAGGGCAAGACGAGATATTCTCCACTTACATATCTGATGGGCTGACTTAATGATAAATCAGCAACTGTTCTTCAGAAGGATGAGGGATGTTGCACTTAGAAGAAGTGACGCTTCATCATGTTTGTCCTACTACAAATGTCCAAAAGAGTGGCAAAAGCTAAAAAAAAAAAAAGAAAAAACTGAGGTGGCATTCATCCATCTAGACTTTTTTATAATCCACATACTCTTATACTCTGAGTGTTGATATAGAATCATAGAATCATTTAGGTTGGAAAAGACCTTTAAGATCAAGTCCAACCATAAACCTAACACTGCCAAGTCCACCACTAAACCATGTCCCTAAGTACCACCTTTACGTGTCTTTTAAATACCTCCAGGGATGGGGACTCAACCACTTCCCTGGGCAGCCTGTTCCAATGCTTGATAACCCTTTCAGTGAAGAAATATAGATCTGAATGGGTACAGAGGTAGAGAAAACCTTTCACTAGCTAGCAGATATGATACAACCATCAGTAAAGCAAGGAAAAAAACCTACCTTTGCAAAGAGCTTTATTTCTGTACATCAGAAGTATTAATCTGCTGTATTTTCTAAAATCGAAACCTCATGTTCATCTTTGCTACACAGTGTGACCTTGTTTGATATGATCTTGTGTGTTGAGATGAAAAATACTTTGATGAAACAATGAACATCATATTTCTGATGAACTTCAGCATCTAATTTTTACATGGACATAGTAAAAAGCACTGTGAGGAATGGAAGTACAATTTTCCTATTAAACAGGTTTTAGGATAGCACCATGTTTCTTTAAAAATGCCACCTCTCAAATAGGGATGATAAACAACAGTAAATGAGTATAAAACAAAGTGAGTTTTCTAGAATGAGGTAGAAATGTCTTGTGTAGAGGGAAGACGTTATGCACTGAGAGATGGAAGGCATTTTTCCTTTCACGGTGGGTTATTTCTTGCCATTTGTAGGCTGCAGTTGTTTTTCAAAAAAGCAATATGGAAATGCATAGCTGCATTCTGCTATAAAGAACCTCCAAGCAAAGATTATTAAAAATGACAGGCACATTTCTGTGTATTTGATAATGTCAAGAGCAGAAGTAAAGTGCAGCACATCGGTGTTATAAGATATCAGAATAATTCTCTTTTCTGCAAAGTCTGTAATGCCTAATGGAAGAATGTCATTTTGGCTTGCTTGCAAGGGTAATTACATTGTGACTCAATAAGGCACCTTAAACTTGCTTGACTTTAAGAGCGTCTTTCAATCCACTGCTATTCAAGACAGCACTAGAAAAGGTATGCATTGAAGTTTTTGCTTAAATGCTTTGCTGAATTTAGGCTTCAGAAATTAACTGTTCTCCATCAAATAGTGTTCACTGCATCACACTAGGAAGGATTACGTAAAACATGTGATTTTCTTGAATATGGCATGTCATTCTTTGATGTTGCACAACTCAACTGGCTAAGCTTGACAGTAATGGTGCCAACGTGGAAAGGAGAAAATCAAACCAGAAGAGACGGTAACTCCAGGAGCGGGTTTGAGGTAGTGCTTCCTACTCTACTGTGTCCTCCTCCTGCCCTAGTGATATGCCGTCAGCAATGAGGTGAACTTGGGGCTTTCTGTTGTTCTCTAATGCAATTTTTCTCTCTTTGGAATCATTAGTGACTGGCATGTAGAGTTGACGTGACATACCCAAATCATCTGCTGGGGCTGGCTGTGAAATTGGGCTGTGAAATGCCAGTCTGAATCTTTCTTGTGCACCTTGGCCATTGACACAGGATCCAATTTGTATAAATATCTCCTTGCCAGGGTTCCCAGGTTCCTTGCTTCATTTCATTTCTTCTTTGGGACTGAGGCCATTCTCTACTCAGAGCACGTGCTAGCTGAGCTGACCTTACAGGAGATCCACATGATTCTTTGGATAGTGCCTTCAAGGTTTACTGGCAGGCTGAAGCTACATTTGAAAATTAGTTTGGCTTAGTATAGGGTACAGAGTTAAAATGCACCGTCTGTTTTTAAATAGCGCCATGTGTGGACATTATCTGTATGACTGATTTTGTAAATTAATGCAGACTGAGTGGCTGTATGAGCTGTATGGGTAAATTCAATAAATAACTCTGTACATGTATGTGTGTGAGAGTATGTGCATTTTTTACATAGTTTACACCTATGCATTTGCAGTAATTTGTAACCATACATAAAATTCTTTGAACTTATCCTTGAATTATGAGTAGCATTTATTGGACCATACATACTTATTTTTTATTACCTTTGGTTTTTTTCAGCTCTTCTTTATGCAACTATTTTTGGAAATGTCACCACCATTTTCCAGCAAATGTATGCCAACACCAACCGATACCATGAGATGCTGAACAATGTGAGAGATTTCCTAAAATTATATCAAGTCCCAAAAGGCCTTAGTGAAAGAGTCATGGATTATATTGTCTCAACCTGGTCCATGTCTAAAGGAATTGACACAGAGAAGGTATGGGTACATGAGGTAACAATTTAGATAGCAAGAGTTTGTGTCAATTGTGTACTTTCTTAGAAACAGGACTGTATAACAGTATATAACTTACTAACAAATTCTTAACTGCATGCTACTCCATTATTATGTTTGTCTTTGGATCAAAAACTGGATGTTTTAAAAAAGAACTGTTTTGCTGCTTTGGAAATGTGCCTTTATTTTTCATTATGGTAAATGTTTTCTGCTTTCCAGTCTTACTTTGCCTAAATACTGAATAATTTTAATGTACTTCGCTATTGAAATCAATGGGAAATTGGTCTTCCAATTAGTCCAAGAACATAATTTGGTGTCTAACCTACATCAGTATTACTCTGAAAAGTATTGGCATCTGTGAGTTGCAATGAAATGAGTTTGATTGGCTCAGACCTTTTGCTGATGCCTAGGACATCGACATATCCATCAGCATAATTAGTATAGGATTTAATGGCAGTAGAGATTGATCTCCTTGAGTTAAAATCTCTTGGCTAGAACTTAAGGCCTTTGGTAGGGAGATACAGAAAATGTGGCACTGCTGGCAGCCTTGCGGGGTAGAAGTCCTACAGGACTTTAGCCCTCAGAAAGGACTGGTCATTTAGGTTTCTTCAAAAGCTGATTAAAGGAGAAGGTCACCTTCAGAGAATGATTCTTTGTGTGCCAGGGCAGACCAAGTGAATTTTCCTCAGGGCCTCTCTTTCTCCATGATATGTGCAGTGAGTCTGTCTAGCCTTGGATATTTGAGAGAGCTGAAGTCAGATGGAAGGGTTTCCACTTGCAATACCTTGAATGTAGGCAAGATATGACAGTTTTAAGTCTAGATTTTTGGTCAGTGGAGATCGGCAATGCTCCTGTGGCTTCTGTGGACCTGATACACATCAGCTGAACTTAGGTATTCAAGCTCCAGTTTCCATAAAGATTTCCCTCCTAAGAACTTAAAAGGCAAGTGTCCGAGGGAGGGTAAGGAAGCATCATGGCAGATTAATATCTTAAAATGTCTAGTGCTTGCAGAGCTTTGAAGTTCTTGCTTCAGTTGAATCTATTGCGTAATATGGAATGATGATGCAGCTTGTTCAGATATGCCAAGATGAAGTCGCTACACTGAAAAATTTAGTCTTACATCATGCTGATGCAACAGCAGTTATCTTAGTAATCATCGGCTGTGAAATTCGGTTTACCATCACAAATACAACTATTTTAAGTAACAAGGATTTTGATTTCTTTGATTCTTGTGCTTCAGTATGTCGCATTCTGTAATATGTTAACTCCTTATACACTAATACCCTAACTTCCCAATGCTGATTCATATAGTATTAAAAGTGAGCTTTTATATTGTAAACTACTGTAAATGCATTCAGTCCTATTGTGTAAACTCAAAACCATGTGAAAATTCAACTTTCGTTTGCATTTATCTCCTTGCAGTTAAGCCAGAATCCTGTATCCACTACAGTTTCGTTAGATTTTAATGATGCTTTGCAGTTAATTAGGAGAACCTATGCTTTAATTACTGAAATTTCCTTCCATAGTTTCCGCATGTCCAGTTTTATAGATTATAAAAATGCAGTTAGAGCCATAATCCTCAGCACATGGTAAGCAGTGTTCTCTGGTCTGTAAGATAGTAGTGGCTGCTTAGCTAGATAATTAATATGGCTGTAAAATCTGTGACCTAGGTTTTTAACAATTTTCCCTTGGTAAAGACTTGCCTAAACTTAGGCCTGGATCCAAAACCTATTTAAAACAGTGGAAGGATTTCAGGAACCTCTGCATCTGGACATCAGTAGTTGCATCTAATCGAACTTCCCAGAAAAGCCCATGTTACAGAAGAACAGAGACAAGATAAACGTAAGAACTTGAGCACCGGTTTGAATATTTTGGTGTTTTGTATCCCTTACAGCCTGCAAGTCTGCAAAAGCAACAGCACCAGTGGCCTGTAGTGCCCGCACTGAGCATCCCTGGGTCTGTATGAGTGTAAGGATCAGGCAGTTTGCTTTCAGCTGCAGGACCTTAGCCAAAGTCAGGATTTGTTTTAGCAAAAGGGTGGAAAGCTGTGTCATAGCCAGGCAGCTTTCCTACCTTTATCTTCACTCAGGAAGGTGTTATAATGTGCTTCACCAAAACAAATGAGAAAATGTTGTAAATCCCAGCTGAGAAGTGGTAGAAACAATGGTACAGTCCCAGAGACTAGTCATGTACAGTGGATCGTTTCTTTTGCATTAGTTTCTTCATTACCCGTTCAAGCCCTGTTGTAAGACCCTTTGCATTTAAATTGAATCCATCTGTGCTAACCCTAGAGCAGCAAGTGGATGGGAGAGCACTATAGGGATCTCCAAGGAACAGAGAGTCAAGTCAGATTTATTACCGTAGACACAGTGGGGCTAATGGGACTACATTGCACCTGCAGCTGACCTGCTAAATCCAGATAGTGCTCCAACGTGGGCTGGTATAGGGGATTACTGCCCGAGGTCTTGAATTGCTTCTCTGCACTGCTTTGTCTGGCAGCCTGGATGTGACCTTAGGGGTTTCTTCCAGTCTAGTTTTCAAAGCTCCAGTAATGAGATTCTGACCAGTCTGTTGTCCGGATATCTTTGCATCACATGATTTCCCATTCTCCTTAATTTTTATGAACTTTTCAATAAGCTTCTTATTATCTTGCAAAACACGTGTGCTTATGACACATGATAATCAGTGAGGAATTTCTCAACTTTTCAGTTTCCATCAGACAGCTCAGACAGTTTCCATCATCCAAGGATGTTTTTCAACCTAACATACAGTATTACATCCTAAACTGTTCCAAATATATCTGCATTGTCACACTGGAATGTGTTTTGCAACATCATTTGCCACACATTTGTAAGACATTTCATTCAGTCACTCAGCATGTTGAAATGGCTTTGTTTTGAAATCCAAATTCAAAGAACAATAAGGTTAATGTACTAACAAAGAATGAAATTTCTTATATGAGTATTACAGTATGATGGTGATGAACAATCCTAGCAATTTGGTGGAGTAAAAATAAAGACATGTGCATGTGTTTCTTTGATAACTAAAGATTTTAAATTCATATGCTTGAAATGAAAATATAAGTTAATAACTTGATTGGAATTACTACCGCTACACATATTGCTACCACTTAGTATGTGTAGATTTGTTGCATCAGAGCTCAAATACCTATTCTGCAATGACATATTCAGTGTGTAGTTCGAAAGAAAATCTTGGCTAAAACTGGTAAGGATGAGATGGGAACTGAAGGCAAAGTTGAAGTTAGCATGGAGGAAGTTTAATGATGATCTAGTCCTTGCTGCTTGTGAGAGCAAGCTGTCCCGAACAGAACTTGATTTTAAAGCCCCAGTCTGTTCTTCTATGTGGAGGAGGACTTGTTCTCCCACACTGAAGTGATGGTGCCTTAAACACACAGTTTTGGCTTCCCCGTTCTCCTTGGGAATAGCTCATCTTCAGATCCTGTCTTCAAACTACAGCGCTTCAGCCTGTCTCTGAGTGTTCACAAACAAGGAATTAACAATGACACTAAAAGCATTAGCGTATTTATTATTATTACTTAAGGGGAAGTAAGTGGCCTCTGATCCATAATCTTAAATCACTTAAACATGAGAGCCCTCCTCGGACAGCTGGGATGATATATGTAATACATGCACATGGACTCTTATCTCCTGGTGTAGCAGGGGCTCAAACAAGATGGAAATTTTTTTTTATGGTTAATGCTACAGGTTTCAGGGTTATTAATCTAATAATGAGTAGAGCTAAAAACATGACAAAACTAAGAAGCCTTTATATACTACTAAACAGTATCTTTCATCCAGCAGAACCTGTTTTTCTGAGAGAGGTAAAAGAGAGGCAGTATGTTCTCTGTATATGACCATTTTTAAGGAGCTGAAAAAAAATCTTTACAGTAATAATTTGATAAATGAAACACACACTGAATTCAAATCTCTTAGTTTTTATTGAAATCTCTAGGCAGCAAATGAAAAATTTATAGATATTAGCTCTTCTATAAGAAATAGGTCATTATACATGAAAGCTGAACAACCGTTAACTAACATGCAGATGTCTCAAGGTCTCATCTAATGATAGCATTCTGAAATGTCAGTAAACCCCAAAGATTTTCTCTTCTTGACCTCTATGCTGTTGTATGGCTTAGGATTTGCTCAGAAAGCAATTAAATAAATGTCTATCATGTTTTAACAGTCGATTCCTTCAGAAAAGTGATAGGTTGAAAGAGAAAAAAAGCGTCTATTTAGTCTCAACCTGAGCATCAATGGTGATTCAAATAATGAGAGCCAATTCCACATTGCAATGACTGAAATGGAAATCATGGGAAAATAACATGTTATTAAAACTATCTGCTGCTGGCCCACTAAGCTTTCATACAGGAGAGATGGGTTTATGGTAAATAGACACAGGTTGTAACGTTATTAAACATTAATCTACAGAAGGACAGTGCAGTTTAGTTGTGTTTGCTGTTAATAAGATCTTCAAGAGCTGTAGTAATAATTAGTGATACCCTGAGACAAACAGGAGAGAAAGGCTGCCATTCCTATGGTATCCCATCACATAGAGGTGTCTGTAAGTGCTGGCTGGATTTCCTCGTGGATGACCGGGGTAGAAGGCTTCCAAGCTTCGTGGCCAAAGAGAACTTCTACAAAATTAGGTGTGACAGCTACATACAATTCCCTGCTGAAGAGGGAAGGTAAAAATCGTTTGGACAAGTATTTTTGTTTCGTTGTAGAGGCGGGGTTGTTGGTCGTTCCTTGCAGATCGGGACGAGGTGAACAAGAAGTCGTCCCTCACCTCACAGAGCTGAGCTAGGACCAGGTACAGTTGCAATCCACGGTTCTTTGGAGAGTGGGATGCAGGAGAGACGGTCAGGGTCTCACTGTCCTTCACACGGGTCCAAGAGCGGGGCCTGTGCACCAGTGGGGCTTTCTGTTTCACCTTGATGGATGGTATGGATTATTTACCTCCTGTATGCACTGTGCAGAGCCAGGAAAGATTATCCACAATTATCTCTGCCTCTTGGATGTGTTCATCTTGGGATTGATACAGATTAAACTATGTCATGCTTGAGGAGATGCCAGGGCTATACACCGTGGCTATGAAGCAGCTCATGAGCTTATTTTCTGGGGTAAGAAGTACCCGAGTGGATGGGTCGGGCATTTTCCTGAGCACTGCCACCAAGGGGATGGAGCTGACAGAGGGACTGTCAGTTCCAGAGACCACATCTAGGGGAAGGTCTTCTCCAGATCTGTTTTCTTAATGCTTTCACCCTTGAATGTCTTTACATAATGCTGCATGTTAGAAAATAAAGCCACCTCCAGAAGAAGCACAAAATAAAATTATCCATTGACTGACTCCATTCTTCCAAGGGTGACCTTTGTGCCTGAAGTTGTCACTCAAAAAAATATTGTGACTTGAGAGATTCTTTGATGTATGCCATATTCCTTCTGATGTATGCTGTGTTCCTTCTGATGTTTATTTTTCTTTCTCTTATCTAAAAATTTTATTTTAATGATAGACTTCCCTGTAGTCTACTATCCTTTGCCCCATTAGAAGGTCATGTGATGATTGTTTCTGAGATAGATATTATAGCAAAACTGAAAACAATGAAACCTTTAACTATTCTGAGACTTCTACAACCCTTAGCCAACCTGGGATCTGCTACTTTGGGTCGTTGGTGAATTTTACTAGTGTGCCACAGTGCATTAGACAAACCAGCAGCCCTGTGCTGGTGAACCACTTGATTCTGTAAAACACATGGTGATGCCTCTCATCTTCCCCTGTTTTTCAGACCTTTAGCCAGATTCTATATGTGTTGAAAATACTGAATTTAATGTAGTCGAGAGCCAGTTTCTAGGGATTTTTTAATGTCTCTAACACTTGTTACTCAGTTAAAAAGTGGTTAATTTTGTTACTATACCACTAAATCTAACCATTTTGATCACTGGTTCAGATCATGTATTGTTAAAGAGAAAACAAGCCAAACTCAACTTATTAGACTTGATTTTCTGAGCATTTAAATCCAAGTGACCTTGGATTTTAGTGCAATTAAAACAGAGCACCTCATTGCTGCTGAAATTCAATTCTTAGTGCCAGGATATTCAGTGATGTATTAAAGATTACCCTAATGCATGCAGGGTTAATAACTGCTCAGTTCTGTACATCACCTTAGAGTTACTTACAAAATTACCTGATTAATACAGGAAAATGCTCTGTGATTTGCCAATGAGCTGTTTTCTTACCTTTGTCTCTTTGGCCTCCATCCAATGCCAAATGTAACACTTCTAGCCAGGTCTGCAAAAGAATTCAACACTCAAATGAGCCAAATCCTTCTAAAAATCTCAATAACTTGATCAGGTGCCTAGAGGGTATTGTGTTTTTTTGGAAAGAACTGACCTTGATTATGACTGCTGAATATGTCTGAAAACCAGAGTGGCCTTTCTCCACAAAATGAAAAAGAGGTATCTGGGGCCTATAGCTGGTTAGAAGTTGGAGGAGTTTATTTTATTTATTGTCAAAGCTGACATCTTTTGGTATCACCAATATTTGTAATGGTTATTCATTTAGGAAATGGTCCTTGTTATTCTACTGCTAAGACTGCTCTTCACTTGAATATCAGTCAATATATCCCCTAGTTACAACCCCGAGAAGGTGAGAATCCTGCGAAAAGAGGACTGCAGATAGATAGCGTTCATGATTTACTGGCCTCTGCCCTTTCTGTTAACAAGTCTTAACAGATTCTGTAATATTTGCTAAGCCATCCTGTAGTGTTTTCCAGCTGGGGAATATTTTTTTTAAAAATACTTGAACCCATCCTGAAAGGTATTGTTTGGGCACACTCTTAATCTGTACAGTTTTGTTTCGATTCATTTGCTTTTCTTTGAGTTCTTTATAATCTCTGCTCCCCGTAGAGTCCTTTGAGCTGTTCAAGGGGCTTATCTTGAACTGCCTAAGCATGCTGAGGAAGAGCAAAAAATCAGATGGAACCTCCTTGGGAATTTTATTCCCTCCTTACAGATCTCAAGCTGAAAAGATAGTGAAACGTTTTGTGCCAATTCTCTGTGAGTCTTCCAGAGCTGGTTCCCGCCTTTCCCAATCTCTAGCAGCAGCCACAAGCTTTTCACTCACTGCCAGCATTTTACGCATGCCATAGGGTGCTCTAGAGATGACAGCGGTGTTGAATCTGTGCATTGGGTGTCGTTGTGTTGGGGTTTGTATCAGCTGGGTGCCAAGTGGTGATGGCAGAGCTCAGCAATTGTCTTATACTGGCTTTGAGGACGTTTAATTTTCTGTGCGGAGAAGGGAAGTGATAAATCTTATTCTGTGCTTTACTTTCTCCTCTCTCAGCATTGTAGTGGTTCAGGTCTTAGTAGATACACGTGTACTGTTCGTGTATGGCATGGAGATTTGCTCCTTTTCTGGTAGAAACACAGCTTATACAGCCAGCGAAGATTTTTCTCTGGGTAGAATTCGATGTTCTCCTCTGATTTTGCATTGAAACGTAGCAGGTTCTGTTCTTTCATGCCGCTTGGATGCATATGGGAAAACTGACTGCAAAGTCTGTGGCTACAGATTTATTACAGAGCAACTTCTGTAGCAGCACAAGCATCTGGTCCCTGCAGACCGCCTGCTCCAAGTTGTGTGCTCCAAAACCGTCGGTTAGTAAAGCATTGCAGTCAGCAACCTTAATATCCTGCCTTGCTTATAAACTACAGGTTTCACTAAGAAAGGTCTTGAAATCTCTAAGGAAATTTTTTCTTCAGAAATTTGTCTTGGTGGTTTTTGATACGCTGCTGAAAGAATACACAGGCTAGAATAAATGTCCCAGCTGAACTTTGGTTCTACTAACATGAAGTGTTGGAGGCATTCCCCTAACGGTGAAACAATAGATTGAGCATTACAGGATATCCTCTCCCTTGAATTGAATTTCTCTTTTATACCCATGTATGTGCATTTGTACACCGTATGGACTCACATACAACCACGTTGCTACTAGTTTATATCTTTTTAGTTGCATGCTGCCTTAAAAATGCTGAGATCTCAGTAAGAGCATTTCACAATAAGAATGTCAAAGTCTTGTATTATCAATGACGGATCATTTTCAGAAGAATATTTATCTGAATTTGAAGTGCTCGTTTTCTCATTTTCTGCTCTTAGGAGCTTTGGACTATTTATTGTTAGCTTCCAAATGCTTCTGTGTGATCCTGTATCACATTATGTGTCTTCTTTGGAAGCAGGAAGATTACTACATACTGTAATCTGTGTGCAGATTCTTTCTACAGTACAACTAATAGAGAACCTGGTGGCATCTGTGAGACTCCTGAATTCATGATGTTGGTATTTGTAAACGCAAAAAGAAGTGCTTGAAAGTCAGGTTGGAGCTCATGAAGTCCTGTGCTTGGAGCATACAGTAAACACATAGCTGAATATTGAGATTGTCTATCTTTGCTCTTTTTTTCCCCTACATATATCTACATTTATCTTTATCGGTCAAAGCTCCTTTGCCAAATCTTTTAATATTAAGTATTTCTTTTAGTTGTCACCTGTTTCATTCTCTGTTCTCAGTACTTGCAGCATAACAGACAAGAAAACTGAAATAAGGAATATTCATTCCTGGCTAACTCTTGGATCATTACTCATTTACTGCTGTACTAGTTGATAAGTGATATCTCCATATATCTCCATACAGTAATATGTCAGTAGCAGAATCACTGTATCATGACATCAGAAAATTCCTGAATTATGCTTTCTAAGACTGGCTTTTTCTGTGCAATGGAATTTTTTCTGTCTCTTCGTACTACAGTGTGTGATGATAGATATGTTTGTTGTGTCTATAAAAAGAGTAATACTTTGAGTGCTCACTTTTAATACTCTGTATTTAACTCTGTATTTGTCAGGAAACAATATGCTGCTTTGCATCCAAGTGGCTTTAATTCTTGAGAGACACAATTAATTTACACTCCAAAATACAAAGGGTCATGGAACATCTCTGAATCTTACAGTAACAACCTCTGCAATAGTTTAACCAATTTTTCCTGTAGTTTGGAAGCTTAAAAGATAACATTCGGAAATCAGTCATGTATGAATACACACATTTTTCTTAAGAGCAGTGTTTGAGAATTCATAGCTCATGGCCTTGTTAAGTCAAAAGCACTTACATTACTGAAAGTATTAAAGGGACATAAAAAACTTCTAACCATGATTTTAGGCCCAAGTGTAGATAAAAATGTTAAAAATTGTCAATCATGATAGAAAAGAAAGCAGAATTTTTCATTAAATTACTGTTGAGAAGAAGAAAGATGGCATGTTTCTATTTTATTATAACAAAGACGAGCTTTCTGTTTGATCCAGAAGTAGGGCTGAAGTGACACAATCACTCTCAAAAGTAATTTTTGTTTTTTACTGGAAAAACTAAGGTGTGCCCATATTTCTAATGGTAAGTGGAATGACTCAGGTAAGTATAAGTTTATAAAATTGACATTTGCCCCTAATAAAATTATGGAAATGTGATACGGGATATGGTCAACAGTGACTCAGACAAGACATTATTACTAATGCAAATGATGGTTTATGGAGAATATGTCTTGTCAAATGTGTTTATTATTAATTTTTATGTTTAAACAGACTTATGCAGGGTCTTTTAATGTGTTCTGTACAACATTTTGTTACAGAAAAATAATATTAAGCCAAATTGACTTATTCTGGGTTAAATCAAGTAAAAACTAATTATCTGGTAGATCTGGGAAGGTGGTTCTAAGTGAAAAATCCTCATGCTATGGGGAAGTTTCCAAAGAGATACTGTGCTTCATAGCATTAGGCACAAGAAGCATCACCTCTCTTGTTTATTCAAGATGAGATTGAGACATGACCTGGTCATGTTCTATAAACACCTACGTGTGGAAGAGATTACCTATGATTGCAGGTCTTTTACCTGAGCAACATGATGAGATCTGCTGGCTGTTGGCTGAAAATTTAAAATCCATTCAGACATGTTTTAAAAGAGAGAGTAGCTGTCCATTGGAACAACTGCCCTGTATCATTTGAAAACATTAAATCAAGGCCTTCTAGGCTATAATTTTACCAGGTATTCTGGGATTGATATGAAAATTATGAGTGCAAGAGGTTAGTGCAGATGGTTGCGGTATTCTGCCTCAGACTGTAATAGTACAGAGGACAGGAGAATAACTTCTACTTCACCTTTTTGCATTCATTATATCTTTGACTGCAAAGGGACTTTGATCTATTGAAATAAGAAAGGGACTAAATGTTATTATTAAACTGGAAATTGTTTACTGTTTTCCCATTCTATGCTTTAGGACCTTTAGTAATACTTTACAATAATATGTTTTATACCTCTTCTGCATTAAACAGAAATGAAAATCGTGGCTTTACTTCAATATTAACATGACCATTTTCCTCAAAGCTTAGTCAGGGTTACCAGAGTCTCCCTCTGTTTGCTAATATTCAATAGCAGTCAACACATTGACCCAGTGTCCCTGTCTCTCACACTGTCTGCATAGCAAGCTGTCAGATTAATTCCATACGATGTGAAATTAATCAGTACTATTGATCTGCAGTCTTCTTTATATGAGACTTCCAGAATGCTCTTAATCTCATGCTCTTTTCTATTATTTATCCTAGGAAAACTTTAAAAGGTTTTATATGTTTCTCAGTGCAATTAGCTACAATGCATTTTAGGGTTATAAGGACGTTAGTGTGTTGAGGAGGATGTGCAAATATTAAACACAGGGTTTACAAACCTAACAAGACCCACAGGTTTTCACTTTCTTTCTTCAGGTGTATTTGTGTTACTATTTCGATAGGGAAAGCTATTTAAGGTAAGAAATTAATTTAAGGTCTTATTTAATTGATCTGCTATGAAGACATCTTCATGTTCACAGGACAGTTTTTCACTCACCTTTACTTTACATTTCATAAGGTTTCATAATACTTTCTTTTTGCTCTAATCTCAGGCTCTTCGGGTTTTCTAGTCTGTAAGCCCTCCAGGGCAGGTTGCTTATTATAATATGTCTGTACGGCACTGAAACTAAACCCTAGGTTTGTTTGGATACACGTCGGTAAGTGGTCATCTACATCAAGACTTTTGAAGACTAGGTGTTCTGGATGTGAGCAAAATGTGGTGTTTTCTATTGTGAATGGTCCGTCTTTGCATGCCTTCAAGCTCCTTCAGCTCTGAGCGTCCGTTCTGTGCTCCTGCAGGGATTGAGCGTAGCAGCGGGCGGATGGTCTGGGCACCAAGTCTGGAGGGATATCCACGAACAGGACATAGTAGTGCCACCTGCAATTCTGGAAAATAATTGTGAAAACTGTTAGGAATGAGAACAGTGTAACAGAATAGTCCCTTCTTCCACATCACCCTTTCAGCTGCAGTGAAAGCAGTAGATGGGTAGAAAAAGACTACCCCAGTTCAAGATGAAACTCCCAGCAGAAGCTTTATGAAATAACTGGATGGATCCACCCAGGTGGATCTTAAGATCCATCCATTCAGTTATTTCATAAAGTGCACGCTGGCCCAGTGTCATATTCCCAGCTGATTATTTTTCATCTTTCTTTTATTCAGGTTCTCTCAATTTGCCCAAAGGACATGAGAGCAGATATTTGCGTGCACCTAAACCGGAAAGTTTTTAATGAGCACCCTGCCTTCCGGCTGGCTAGCGACGGCTGCCTGCGAGCTCTGGCTGTGGAGTTTCAGACGATCCATTGCGCCCCGGGGGACCTCATCTATCATGCTGGGGAAAGCGTTGATGCTCTTTGCTTTGTGGTCTCAGGATCCCTAGAAGTCATCCAGGACGACGAGGTGGTGGCTATTTTAGGTACTGTGATCTCTATTGAAATGCTAGTGGTTTGGATATATTCGCCTTCTGCTTAGCTTCAAATATTAGCTAGTCTTGCCTAACATCAGCTGGGACTACAGGAGGCTAGTGGTTGTCATAAGATGGAGATGTTGTGTCTCCAGAGATACTACTCTAGAAGCAAACCCTTCATCTTTTATGCCATTGGGAATGCTCTCTCTGCCTGGTATGGCTGACTGGTCACAGTTATAGTGTCTCTGAGCAGAAGAGAATGGCATCTGTGTGCTTGACATCTTTTAAATAGTCTGATAGAAGAAATGCACAATGTTTTATATTAGTCTCTCAGGAGGATTTCCACATTAACCTTCACACTGGGATTTTCATTTGTCTGTGTTCTAGCCCAGAATAACACCTGCAAACAGTATCTACAAGGAAGCAAAATTGTCACTTGTAGTGAACTGGCTTTACAGAAAATAAGTAGTCTGATCTGACTATGAAAAGAGATAGGTATGCACTGTTTATCCAGCCACAGTCATGAGAAGTCTGAGTAATGGGGGAGCGCCTGGTTAATCACCCCACTGGGGTGCCAGCAGTGGCTGGGAGAGAGCCTAATGCAGGCTCCTCGCTAGCTTGTATGGAATTGGGAAAGGTGTAGCAGATGGTGGGACTGAGTGGTCAGCACTAGTGTTGAGGCAGGAATCATCCTCAGAGGCAGAACAGTATAGAGGAAGAACTGGTGGCTCTGCATGAAAACCATCCAGAGTCTGTCTTGCCTATTTAAAATAGACCCATTTATTGTAGAAGTCATCTCTTGTTGAATATTAGCTATTTGCCTTCTCTTAAACTGGAGCTGTGGCTCCCTGAGGGCAAATCCAGTGGGTGGCCTTGTCCTAGGGGACCTCTCACACCCCACTGAAGGTCTGTACTGCTGCTTCCCTGTCAGGGTGGCTCCAGAGAGCTCCATGGGTCCCTCTTGCATCTCATGGGGACGATCGCTGGGAGATGAGGGTTACACTTGGGAGTTGCGCTGGCATGTGGGAAGAGGGCAGATATGGTGAGTCAATACTGGTCGTGAATCAAGGCTTCAGCTCCTTCCCAGCTGGAAGCAAGGGGGAAGAGAGGAGAAATGGGGGCAAGCACGTAGCCAAAGGAGACTCCTGACGTGTTGCCGTACAAGCCTGTGTACGTGTGTCCTGCACTGGGGTGGGACTGGGCAGTGTGCAGGTGTGTGGATGGGACTGCATGGGGACGGCTCCCTGAGGGCGTAACCTGCGTCCTCCCAGCTGGAGAGTATGAACTCAGGAAAATGCACATCCATGCTCTTTCGAAATATCTGCTGCAGCTTTCTGTATTCGAGTATATACTCAGGTTTATAAAAAGAGAGATTTAATGTAAGAATGAATCTGTTTCCATATTCAGATGTGAAGTCATTATGGTGAAAGTTCCTAAATTTGCAATTTCCATAGTAAAATATTCTGTGTACTTCAACTCACTGGACTATTTCATTTTTATTATTAATCTCAGTGACAATATTTTATATTTGCTTACAGCTATTTAAAAAACAAAAGCTTTAAGAGTAAGCAGCAGCATTTAAACAAATAAATGGCTTTCTGGGTATTACAATGAAAACAAACAATAAATATGTAATTTACTGAACTAGAAGCCATCACTAAATGGATTACATGCAAAACTTTATTGCATTTACTAATGAATATTGTGTGTTTGGAATGACAGTAAGAACTTTTTGTTTCTACCTTGTAGATATGATAAATCTAGTATCTATGTTATTCTCCATTTGGCTGGAGAGACCTTTAACCATATCTAGTTAAAGTGAATTACCTTTAATTACCGAAAGCGCCTTTGATTCTGCCGTGGCTGCTGACAGGCGATCCCATGACTCAGAGCTATGTTCGTTGTGTACTACAGGGATTGGCAGAATGCGTAAATGTAACTTAAAGCAAGATTAACTGCTTCCTCTAGTCATGGAGCACACTGAAGGTTTTTTTTCATGCTCCGACAGATTATTTAACAGAATAGTGAACTGAGTAATTATGGGATGTTGTGTCCTAAAAATTCACTTGTGGAAGAAAACCTCTCCCAGATACAGTTGCAGAGACATTTATAGTGGCAGCTGTGGCACCCGAAATAGTGACTGCAGATCAGACGGTGAAGAACATGATTTTTATCGATCTGTTCTGCCTTGAAAAGTTGAAGCACAAGGAAAGTGAATCTGCCTAAGGGGGAGACCAGGTTTAAAAACATCTGCCTAACATGAAAACCTCTGTACCCTGCTTTGAATACACCAAGCATCTGCCCTCACACTGGGTTTCATAGGGAAAGGCAACTTACGGGGCTGCACTACCAGTCTGTCCATCTTCTCCATCCCCCAGCAGTAACCTAGAGTGGAAACATGATAAGTATCCTTTGGAAACTCGTCCACTTTAATTTCCTCTGTGGGAGCAGGAGTGTGGCAGGGCATGCTGTCTGCCGGCCTCTGCTCCTTGCAGAGCCATCCATTTCCTAAGTTTACTTTGGAACTGGTACTTTGCAGTTACTGTTTTAATAATGTAGTGTTATTTAATATGGTAGTGTTATTTGCCTTGCTTAAAGAGAGAGAGAGAGAGAAGGTGTGTCCTTTTTTTTTGTTTTTTACCATGCTCACCCGCAGATGGAAGTTTTGGTGTATTCTTAAAAGTGGAATATCCTAGAAAAATGAATCAGGTAGGGACACCAAAATGGGTTAAGAACATGCATCTTCCATCTCTTGCATTCGTGCTTCTGTCTGAAATGCAGGGCTTCGTCCTCCCTTGGGTCCTAGCATGAATCACTCTGCGATGTTGCTGCTTTTTCCCCTTCTCCATCTTCCCTTATCATGTTCCCTTCCCTCGCAGCCATGGTGAGTTGGCACATCCAGCCTCCCTGCCTGCCGAAACGGTGTCCTCAGGAGACTTGGCATCCCGTCCAGGTGCCTTTTGCAGGCTCCACTGTGGAGACAGCCATCCTTTTGTTCAGCAGCAGTTTTCTTAGCTCAACAGCCCCAGCTTTGGCATTTCTTGTGCTCAAAAGAAGGTGAAACCCAGTGATTGACAGGGCAACTTGCAGCACTGTGACATTTTGTTCTCCCCTGGTTTGGTTTTATTCTCATTTGTGCGTAATTAAATGCCCAGCTGCTGCAGTAATCAGCATTACAGAAATCGGTACACTAAGAGAATGACTCCAATTGTAGATCCGCAGTTTATAGGACTCATTAATGAAGATACCCAGGTGCCCCATTATGTTCCCCTCATTAGTCATCTCCATTTCTGGAGGACAGTCTCCCACCTTTTGCAGGTACTGACTGCTGCTGTAGCAGAGAGCACACCACATGCAGAGCTGGTGTGATGGGGTGCTGCTTCGCTGGAGAAAACAAGATCCAGTCATTTTACCATAACTCATCTGTAGTTGCCAGGATAATGAAGAAGGGCAAACAGTCTTGTCTCTAATTATCAAAACTTTCCTAGCGAGCGAGGTGACCCTGAGAAGGCACATCAGTAATTTTCCACCGTCTCAAGCAGGAGTAAACAATTTAACTGCTACTGCTCAGGGGAGGTGTTATCAGTGGAGAAGTCTCAGGAAGGACCAGGGGTTTGAAGTCCCCCAGGCTAATGAAACAAGGCATCTGCTAGCGGAGGGCACCTAACACCCTGCCACGATTAACCTGAATTTGCTCCTGGCGAGGAGTTTCATGTAAGTGGCGGTGCCAACCGAGTGTCTCTGGAAGCTGCTTTCCAGCTCCTGCTATTTGCACAGCCGACTGCATAAGTTGTACAGTAACTTAAACCAGGCAGCTTGATTAACAAGGTTTAAAGAAGTCGTTTTGCCAGCGGAGAAATAATGACCCACCACATTCAAATGTTGATTGTAGGAATTGATCAAAAATATTGCTCAAACTGCATAGTGATAAAAATATATTGAGCAGTGAAATCCTAGCGGGGGCTGCTGCTGAATGAATTCAATTTTGATAGTCAAGCCAGGATGAATATAGATTTAATAGCTCATGTTTCAGCCACACTTAAGGTCCTGGTCCCATATGTATTCAATTAAGTTGCTATTTGCCTTTATGTGTTGCATGTTAATTCTCAGCACGTTCTGCATGTAGTCCCAGAGCAACCTGTTGTATATTGGATTTATTGTTTTTAGGCGAGCCAGAGTTTCACTTATTAAAGGTCTGCTTCATGAATTCTTTCCAAATGTTTGGTCTGGGAAGGGGATATTACGCAGTATCAGAGGAGTTAAGGAAAGCAAGAGCGCAAGTGGCATGTCTTCTTGAATTTGGTATGACAGCTGAAAATAGGGATGAGTCTTTCTACTTTTAATCTTACATGTGTTTGGAGGTCAAAAGATTAAGTCTCCTACCAAACCACACAGAGGAAAGTTCTTTAGAGGCTGAGCGAGTAGCAGCTGCCATTTAGGTGAGCAGGAGACCCAGGTGCTCTGTAGCTCTCCTCTGTGTGCATTAGTAATTTAGTGTTTGGGATCCATGCATCAACACTTTGAACTTCCTTGGTGTTATACAGCCGGGCATGTGCTTTGTGCAGGACAAGACTGACTGTGTGTCATGTACTGTATGACATGAAAAACTGTCAGTCCAGTTCCATCTCATAGTATTAGTAGCCAATTCTGTGATTTTAATTAGTTTAGTTGCAGCTTGGGTTTCTTCTCCAGTGGAATGAAGATGGCAGAATTTGCCCCTATGCCAAATCAGCTCTTGATATTTTATACTGAACTTTTTTTTGTTTTTCATGTGAAGTAGAATTTGCCCCTATGCCAAATCAGCTCTTGATATTTTATACTGAACTTTTTTTTGTTTTTCATGTGAAGTAAACCAAGGCGGACTAATTGTGAGAGTTTTCCCAGGTTAGTAACATGCACCTTGTAGCAATTTATGGAACAGCCTGTGTCCTGTTTCATCTATAGGAAAAGTCCCTTTTGATCCAATGAGTTAAATCTCTAAATTAACTAAGAGGAAAATTAATTATAGAGGAAAGGGTTGTGGTTTTTTTCAGCTAGCAGGACTGCAATAATTAATGTGATGCAGGTTGTTTATTAAGTGCTGAAGCTCAAAGTATTTTGTAAAATACGTGAAGATTACTGATCTGAGAACCAATGTGACGTGCTGCTCTGCACTGTGCGGTTCTTCTTAAGCATGTGCCTTGGAATAAATCATATCTTGCAGGTCTGGGTTGGCCTATGTAGTACCATGTAAGATTTAGTTCTACTGATGCTTGTTCAAAAGCGTTATTGGTTCTTACTGACAGAGTTGAAAGGAGTGTTCAATTTTTCACATTATTTTGTAAATTTAAAATATTTTCATCTCTATCTGCATGATAGTTAACTATAAGAAGAAGCATTGATCTTAATTTAGTGCCAGCTGGTGTGGTTAGATGTGATCTGCAGCCTCCAATGTCAGAAAGGTTCCTTTCACTGAATTGAAATGTTTTTGAATTAGACCTGCACATTCCACTGCCAAATCCAGGAGCTCAAAAGTCTTGGCAGTGTAAGAAAGGGAAAATTATTTAAAAATCATGTGATGTATTTCTTTTAAATGAGACTAATATGATGTTTGAGGCAATCTGCTTTGCCGTATGAGTTTTGAAGATGGTGGGAATGATCGTGCTTTCCAGTTTATTTCCTTGGTCAGGAAGGATAGAAACTTATTTCTGTATAAAATCAAAATGGAGATATCCTGCCTCCAGGAGCTAGGGCTTCTAGAAAAATATGAAGTACAAGGAGACTTGTACTAAAAGTGAGAGAGATGGGGACCATAAACCCTTCACTAACAGGAGAAGATCTATATAGACCTTTTGCTCTTCTTGCAGCAGTCCTGAATGCTGGAAGAAAGGTAAATTCCTTTTGTGTTTTTAGGTGCAGATGGGGAAGGTTGCACTGTGTGAAATAATGCCAGGTACCTTTGCCAGCATGTACTTGGATCTTTGGCACAGTCTGTTGTTATTGTTTCTTTGCTGGCTATTTTGAAAATCTTTCAAATAGTAGAAATGCTGTTTTTTCTCATCATTCTGCCCTTTCAGATGTTACTGTGCAGTCCTGTAGAGCTGGATTTCTGACTGGTCAGTGCTCAGCTCTGATCTGATTTTTAAGGGAGTTCTGGCCCTTCTGGAAGCCATAAGAAAGGTGGAGATTTTGGCTAAAATGTTCACAGAGGCAAGGAGCCCTCTCTCACAGTCTGGTAGTCATCTCTGCACATCATAGGCTGTGCTTACGGGAAGCAATGATGTCCCAGCTGGCAGGAGGCAGCTGATGAGTTTGCACCACTACATCACCCCCATCTTCTCCAGATTCCCTCTTCAGACATAAACAGCTGTATTATCTAAGTCCAGAAATCCAGCCAGCCCAGTAGCCTGTTTCCAAAAATGGCCAATAGTGGATGTGCAGGAGAAAGTAGAAAGATGAAGTAAGCAAACAGTGATACTTCCCCAGAATATTCTCCAGCCTTCCATTAAATTGTGTTTTAAGGTCTTCCTCACCCAGAGTGAAAACTTTTGTGTTTAGTAGCCACAGATGGATTTTATTGCATGAATCCATCTGGTCATTTTGTAAACCTACGCAACTATCCCCGATGTCCTGTGGCAGGGAGCTGCAGAGCTTACCTACTCGCTGAACCATCACAGAGCTGTGTGCTGCTCTGGGTAACAGGAGCTGATTCCCTCCTTGCTCATTGGATTTCTACATCAGTTTGAGATCTGTCTGTCCTACAGCTAGAAGTTTCACGGCAGATGTATAGACACAGGCAGATGTGTTTATCTGAATATAGATACCAGTATATATAATTATGGCTGCAGGGACTTGATATTTGGTTGCTGACCTCCACCTCTGTGCACACTGCCATCGCTTTGTGGCTGTTGGTACCTGAGCTGATTAGAGGAACGTTTTCTCTACATGATACGGCTTTACTGATTCTGCAACAAAATCAGCCTTTGCTTTTCATAAGCAACGGAAGATTTGAGCATATCAAGGTGGAAAGCCTATGTTATTCATCACGTCTGGCTTTTACTAGTGTGACTGATGGGACTTTGGAGGTGTTTTAAAATGGGAGGAAGGGTAGCTGGCCTAATAGCTAAGACTGCACAGCACAGAAAAACAGCTTATCACCTTAAGAAGAAGTCTTGGTCCCTTTTATGTGTTTTTCCTCAGTGCTGTTTTCCACTAAGAATTAATTCTTTCACTGCCTGCCCAAACTTTCTCCCAAAGGCCCCATCAAGTTCTCATGTCTGCTAGGATATTTCTTAGCTCAGTTTCTGTCCCCATCTGGAGAAGGATAAATTTTGCCATTACGTAGATATCACAGAATCATAGAATCATCGAACAGTTTGGGTTGGAAGGGACCTTTAAAGGTCATGTAGTCCAACCCCCTGCCATGAGCAGGGACACCTTCAACTAGATCAGGTTGCTCAGAGCCCTGTCCAACCTGACCTTGAATGTTTCCAGGGATGGGGCATCTACCACCTCTCTGGGCAACCTGTGCCAGTGTTTCGCCACCCTCATCATAAAAAATTTCTTCCTTATATCTGTCCTGAATCTATCCTCTTGTAGTTTAAAGCCATTACCCTTTGTCCTATTGCAACAGGCCCTGCTAAAAAGTTTGTCCCCCTCTTTCTTATAAGCCCCCTTTAAGTACTGAAAGGCTGCTATAAGGTCTCCCCAGAGCCTTCTCTTCTCCAGGCTGAACAACCCCAACTCTCTCAGCCTTTCCTGATAGCAGAGGTGTTCCAGCCCTCTTACCATTTTTGTGGCCCTCCTCTGGACCCGCTCCAACAGGTCCATGTCTTTCCTGTACTGAGGACCCCAGAGCTGGACGCAGGACTCCAGGTGGGGTCTCACCAGAGCGGAGCAGAGGGGCAGAATCACTTCCCCCAACTTGCTGGCCACGCTTCTTTGTATGCAGTCCAGGATACAGTTGGCTTTCTGGGATGCGAGCACACATCATCGGCTCATGTCCAGCTTTTCAGCCACCAGTAGAGAAAGATGCAGAATTAAGATGCTGCTTTTCTATCACGACAGTCGCTCTGTGACTCCACTGTGTCAGTCCATCTGCTACTAAGCTAAAACAATGCTCCTGTACCAGTTCCAGCTCACCTTACAGATCTCCAGGTGAATCAAATTAGAGGACACCATTAAACTACCAACTTTTAACATCACATTGTACTCCCTGTGTGGGAATTTGAATTTATGAAGTCTCCTCCTTATATTTACCCTGTAAGTTTAACAAAGGTTTATTTCTTTTTTTGATTAAATTCACAATTGTTTTTAAAGAAATGTCCCCCCTGCAATGGAGTGAATTTTTTTCCCCCCATTTGTTTATGCAGTAGGAGCTTCCAAAGGCCACATCAACCCTGAAAACTGAGGCTCAGCTCTTTGAACATCTCAACAATAGTTACCTATTTCGAAATAACATTCGGAGAGACATTTCTGCACCGAAACAAATGCTGTAAACAGCTGGTTAAACTCTTGTGTATGGGTTCTGAGACGCTGTTTAACAAGAGTCTTCCCTCTCTGAGTTCAAGGACTTTTTCATTCCCTTTGCAAGCTCCCGTGGAGTTTCATAAGGCCCTTAAGATTTTTTCTGCCTGAAAGGTCCAGGTGTGAGCTGCCGTCTCACAAATTGGCAAGTCAGTCCATGGTGCAAGGCTGTGGAGAACATCTGCTCCCCACCCTCTTCTGTATGGGAGAGTTATAAAACAGAGAATAGTGTATAGCCATATCATTTTCTATTATATAGTTACATACCATGCGATTGTCTCTATATATACAAACATGTATGAATATATATGTATGTTTTATGTACAGGTATATGTACATAATACACCAGCAAATTTTTGTCCATGTTTAGGATGATACTGGTGTAGCTATTTCAGCAAAAATGATGCCTGTCACCAGCACCCTGCACATGTCTTCTTGGTTTCCGTGGTTCTTTTAGTCCCCAAATCCTTACACCCATGTTCCTGCCAGCTTTAATCCAGCAGTATCCAAATCCTGATGCTCCTCTTCCCTTTCCTCATACCAACTGCAAAATGTATGCAAGCAGTTCCCACTCTAATTTTACGACATTCCTTTTTTCAGTGGTGCTTTGGGCACTGTGAGAGCAGGGGCAGGAGGACTTCCCGGAGCTTTCCTCCATTCAGGAGGGGTATTAAGACTGCTCAGGACTCAGGGCAGTGCAGATTTGGGAAGTAACGTGCTGGGGCCTCAAGAAATCTCTAGAGAGAGGCTTTGAAAAGTCTGCAGGCTGCATCAGCCCCAGGTGCCTCTATATTCCCACCCCAGCCCCGGGCTTTCCCTGGAGGCGTGCACATGTCGTGCAAGTGTACAACGTATACGTGCCTCTGCGTAGCTGGTGTTTCAGACCTACTGGTTAAATTTTCTCTTGCAGCTCTGAAAGACTTTTTTCATTTAGTTGTGCCATGTAAAATTAAACTAGAATGAATAATTACTGCTCTCTACTCAGTGAACTACAGTTAATAGGGACGAAGTATAGTACGTTAATCTCTGTATTTATGAGAAAAGACACGTTTTGGAGAACCTGATTGGTTTTGTTTTCCTTCAGGACATTCCTTAGCACATTTATAACAGGCAAACAAGACTCGGAAGTGTGTGAGGGAAACGTCAAATTCAAGAACTTAAGGGTTCTTAATGCTTCCAAGATTTTATACTTTCTGAAGAGAATAAACCACAATGTAAGAGGAGCTTATAGCTTCACCATTCAAATCCAGTGACTGATGACTCATGGAGGAGTGAACAGGTTCAGTTCATGTCCCAGCGTTTCTGAGGGACCCATTGTGGTTCCCTGCCTCACTGAACTGAAGATCATGAGAAGATCTTCTCAAGTTTAAGAATGGTGATTTCATTTATCCGTGGTTTGGGTACACATCCTGTAACACACCATCGGGCAGAGTTTCGGAATGAGCATCCACTGCTCTCAACCTCTTGGCTTAAATTAGCTCTGTATTACCTTAAATTTGGAAAGAAAGCAAGTATTTTGCTCACATTTCAGTGGGAAAATCATAATAGTCCCTATTATTGAAATCAGTCTTCTTAACTGCACTCTGCAGCCAGTGAAAGCAGGACTCGAGTCTGTCCTGTGTCCACCTCAGAGAGCAAATCCATTAAGCAATTTTGTGCATTTCAGAAATGGTCTATTTTCCATAAATTATGTAACTGTGCTGAGTATGTCTGTAAACCAGGTTTTGAACTGTGGGTATAGACAAGGACAATTAACTGCAAAGGTTAATTTCAAAACAGTACATTAGATAAATTATATGTTACTAGGAAATGCTCCACGATAAGGAGAGCGTTTTAAAGCAACTTGTTTTATAAATTATACCGTCTATATTATGTACTGTAGTTAATTTTAATTACATCAAAACATGTAGAATTATTTAAAAACAGTTCAATGAGAATGCAGTTATAACCTCTCTAAGGGTTGATTCTGCTATACAGACTTTTGTTAGGAAATTAAAACAAGGAAATGAAGATAAGGACTTGCACATTTTATTTTACTCTACGTGAGAAATGTTGGCTATGTTTTAGTGGATACAATACCTAAAGCAGAAATGGAAATAGAGAAATAGAGCCTCTGACCCCAAAAAGTAATAAGGTTGGATAAATTATTACTCTGCCCTGTGTTCCCAAAATAGAGTTAAGTGAAATGGTGCAAGTTCTTAAAAGAGGAAATATTAAAATGTATTACCTTTTTTATCCCAAAACTATAAAATCACTAACCTTCACCA
Source organism: Nipponia nippon (assembly GCF_047370975.1). Lineage (NCBI taxonomy): Eukaryota > Metazoa > Chordata > Aves > Pelecaniformes > Threskiornithidae > Nipponia > Nipponia nippon. The sequence goes on from NW_028262302.1 coordinate 24,390,189, forward strand.
AGGGGCTGCTTGAGGTACCTGAAATCAATAGTGATACCACTACTGACTGATTGATTTTCGGTTCCTTTTAATAACTGCTAAAATAAAGAGCTTGGATATCATTGGGGTCTGAAACAAAAAATACCCTTTGTACCATGGTTTCTGCTTCAGGATTTGAGGTGTCAGCCACAAACCACACGCCATGGCCCTCGCCCAGCACATAGCTGGCAAGAAGCTGGGAAGCAAGGGGCAGCTTTTGGATGCTTCAGGGTGCTTTCTGCTGCTGCTGCTGCTTCTCAGAGCAACCATAGGGTCCAAACCTGAAAGTGTCTCTTCAGTCTGCATCCATGCTGGTGTTTTGGTTGGGTCAGAAGTGTGATTTTGAATCTGATGTCCTGATCCTCCTCGCTTGTCCTGCTTCAGTGTCTAGCACGGCTGTCTGGGGGTGTGGATTCCTCGCAGAGGGAAAGAAACTGGGGGATGCAGAGGGGCACATCTCATGCACTTCTACTCCTTGGAGTTCTTCTGACCGTGGGACTGGACTACAGCTAGTCCTAAGTCCTCAGAATGTGCAGGGTGAAGGTCAGGTCCTCAGCATCAGCTGTTTTGCTGCACTGCCTACTGATGTAGAAATAGCCTTCAGGTGTTAATTTTCACATCTGGTTGAAGTTAGTTATATGTGCAGGTGTCTAATGGGTCAAACCCTTCCTTACTCAGCAGACAATTAAATACAGACTTAAGTGTAAGCCTCTACTTAAGTGGATGTGTTTGGATTTAGAACTAGACTTCTGGATCTGTTTAAGGTTTAGAGCCAGTTATTTATAGGTTAAAAGTTTCAGGGAGGTTTTTGGTGGGTTTTCAGAAGGAGTGTTGCCACTCACACTGAAGTAAAAACGTTTAAACATCCTTTAAAATGTGGTCCTTGGGCCCTGGAAGCTGGCTCTTGCACCGCACTGCAAAGCCTTGGTGATGTAGGAACCTAGACATCATGGGCTTTTGGTGAGAGTGGGGCTCCTAAGTCACTTACGAACAAGCCCTCAGAAATATTCAGTCATCTGAACGTTAGTTAAGTGCTTACTATATTCAGGAGCCTTTCAAGAATCTATTACCTACATCTTCAGCTACAAGGAGACCTTTACAATCTGGTTTTCATGCTTTGTGACACTTCACAGAGCAATCTATGAATACCTTAAAAACCTGGGGCTACTGCTAAGGATACTCAAGTACCTCAGATACTTTTAAAACTTTTACCCTTACTGGTTTTCACAGTTGGGAGCTTATGTTAGAATAATTGGAAGCGTAAGACAGTTTGGGAAGAAATCGTTTGTGTGCTGAAGAACACTGCGTAAGCTTTATCTTTTAACAAATTTGTTCTGCTGTTTTTCAGGTAAAGGTGATGTGTTTGGTGATATTTTCTGGAAGGAAACCAGTCTGGCCCACGCATGTGCCAATGTACGGGCTCTGACATACTGCGATTTACATATTATTAAACGAGAAGCCTTGCTTAAAGTGTTGGACTTTTATACTGCTTTTGCGAACTCTTTCTCAAGGAATCTCACGCTCACCTGCAATTTGAGGAAACGGGTAAGGCGACTGCTCTTGTTTTCCCCTTTCTCTCACCCAGAGATTGCACAATCTTGCAGACTGTTTGCGGTGTTTAACAACCCCCAATTTACTCTTGATATTTTCAGGTCATTGCAGATTAACTGGCCTTTCAATAAATATTGTGGCTGTTCATTAATGATGGCTCAATAAAAGTTTCCCAATGATTTGCAGCTCTGAGCTGCAATCCTAACAGGGTGACACATGAATTACATTTCTTTTCCTTTTCTTCACAGTTGCTGGGTTTTGGCTTTTTTTCCCCATTGCATAATGGATAAAGCTATATTTTAGTCTGATAGAATCCGGATTCTGGATTCCTCAGAGGTGAGGTTTTGTCTCTCACCTGCTAAGATATAGGTCAGAGAACAGTCTGATGGATCTGCATGGTATAGACAAACTAAGAGAAATTTATTGATGTTAAATAAATAGAATGTACTCAGCAGAAGTATTATATTAATACCTGCTTCTCTCACTTGCATAGTTTAGAATTTTAATATGGCAAGGTTAATAAAGCTTGGTAGCAGTTTTACATTCACAGCTCACTTCTTAAACCCTCCTGCTCATTTTATAATCAATCAGCAATGCTCACTATCCATTAGTCCTTTCAAAGAACACTCCATCTGAAAATTAATTAGCTATAAGGACGTATCTTGAAAACAGGTTAAGGGATTCTTTAATTTGCATTGCGGCTGCAAAATTTAATCTTTATGATGTGTTTTTTAAGATTGATGAGGGTTATATAAATTTCATTTGCATAGAGAAATCTCATAACAATGATTTATAGATTATTGAGCATTAACTGTGATCCTCTAGCTGCTGAAACACATATTTCTGCAGCTGTACCTAGGGCATCTCACCTGATAATGTACCGAGACTACTTCAGTATTTCACAAGGCAATTTCAGCCTCTGCAGTAGCAGGCGTTCAACACAATTAGAATTTTACTTTTCTGAGTCTATTTTCTCTGTAGCCACTGGAGCATCTTACAAATGCTTCTTTCAAAGGAGTTTTAATTTTTAGTCCATTCCTTGTGCTCATTAATATACCAAGTATGGCACAAAATACCCATGGCAAAAAGCAGATGCAATGGGATTACAGTCCCCCTCTGTCTGTGATTGAGCCTGAAAGAGCTGAATTATAATCAGGTTTGGTTCCAGCTTGTCAGCTTGCCTCTGACTTGAAGCTTTTTAACTCTGCTTCAGACCTGAAGGGGGGGTTTGGGTGCTTGAAAGCTGGTTTGGGGTTTCTAGCTTATCGCTTCTCTGTTGATAAGATATCCTCCAAACCTTGACTTCAGCATCCCCCCTCTTGCCATCTCGCCTACCTGCGATGTGCCACCAGCTACAGTCCTGCGATGACAATTCTGCTCAGGCATTGCTGACAGTGATTTCATGGGACAAGATAATGCCACATACCTTGTGCCAAAATGTAGTCTTTCCTTCTTAAAACTGTGAACCTGTCACTTCAGCTAGCTTCCTGGGACTCCCATTCCCCCATTAGCCGTGACAAGGTTGTGTACAGCAAAAACACCTACAGATCTTTTCCTGACAGGAAAATGTGCTGGAGTTCAACTCTGTAGTCCAGGGATGCATATGGGAAATAGCATTCTGGCTAGGTTTTCATGGATTTTCTTCTCTCCCATGCACCTTTTATTAGGAAAACTGGTTCCCCTTCAGTCACCCAGGTGGAAACAGTCATGGAGCTCAGGTCCGCAGTTACAGATACCCGCAGTATAGCTCACTGTTAGGTACATGGACTTTGCCATGGGGGCAGTGACTCAACGCCAGAAGGACCAGCACTTCTAAAGAAACGTTGGATTTTGCAGGAAGAAAGGAAATGTTGGTTGGGTGCATGTGTGGCCATTACATGAGAGTGGGTGGAGAGTCAAAGAAAGGTCATGTCAATGTGGTAAATGCAGGGTGGAGTTAATTTCACTAAAACCTGGGTGATGACATCCAAGCTAGTCACCAGTCACCTTTATAGCCCATGAGGAAAGGGTCCTCCAGAGGGCAACCATCTGGCCCCTCTTCAGTGCCCAGTAAGGGATGGGAAAATCATCCCCTTTCTGTTGACTTTTGAGAGAGTCTTTGATCACTAACTTTTAAATACCTAGGGTACATCAGATGAACTCCACCTATCATGTCTCCTACAGTTTTACTAAAGAACTATTTTGGGAAAAGTCTTACTTCTAGTATTGCAGTAAGATGTGCTGAGCCAGAGCCTGCTTTGCAGAAATTCTGTGTCTTGTTCCTAGGCACAAAATAAATCATGCTACTTTCAACACCAGGGACACAATCTAAGTCCCTGTTACATAAAGTTATTCAGGGGATTGTTTCAAACCTCATATCTGCTGAAAGTCTACGTGATTCCCTGTTGGGCACAGAAGTGTTTGACGGTGAGTTCATCTCTAAGGAAAAGCAGTGCCATCCAGGACAGTTGCGTCAGGCGAACAGAAAGCAGTTGTTCAGGCAACGAGACCGGGCTGACAGAGCTGCACTGTACTGCCGCAGTTTGTGCTGGAGTCCTGTAACCTAAATGGAAAGAAAATCATTGTCTCCTTTAATTGATTTCAATAGAAATATACTTAGCACTTTTTCTACGTAGTCATTACTCGTAAAGTTTGGCATTTAGTTATAACAAAAATACAGTCCTTGCAGTTCTATGCTGAAGAAAATGGCTGTTCTCGCTGTCGAAAATACATAGACAGAATTGTTCTTTCATCATGTCTGCTCTCTGAAATATGCATACATGTATGTGGATGCACACACACACACACACGGGTTTGTGCTGCGTTGTCCCTCAACAAGCACTTAGATGTAGTCCATAGGCTGCCAAACAATTCAGACGTTCAAAAGGCTAATAAATTAATAATAGTACTGAGCACAAAAGGTTAGTTCCACATGACAGGGAAGAGAAAGTCACGCTGAAGTAGGAAAATGATGTTTTCTCACTCCCAAATAACATTTAGAGGCCTGGCATGTTGAATGACCTACTTAAGGCATCTGCTCAGCATGCTATTATCAACTCTGGATTTTTGGTTTCTTTTTTGTGTGTTAGGTAGTTCAGCCATCACACTGCATTTATGAGCCCATGAAGTGAGCGTGCCCGCTAGCTTTTCAACCTGCAGTCATCTGTCCTGCCCAGGGTGGCGAGGTGACTTTTAAGTTCATAATTGCAAAGTACTGCAGCATATCATGTTTCATGCTCTGAAATCTTTATGGCACATCTAACCTCACTAATGCACACTCCAAGGCAGAGCCAGGACTTTGGACTTTTTTCCAAACAGAGAAAAATAATTAATCTGAAAAGATATTCTTTAAAGTCACAATGAGATTACATTACTGTCAGCCACCTCTGAGGACTGAAAGTTATAAAGCAGTGTTTAGGATGAGTCTTCAAAGAGTTAATTACTGCCTTCCGATGTTGGAAGAGAATATTAATAACGTCTGATTCATTAAGTGACTTTCAAGATATCACACAGCTGGAGGAGGGCATCTCTGCAAGCTTGAAGCCATGGAGCTTGGCCTGAGGAGGGGAGCCACAGACAGATTTCTAGGAGGCTCAAACCCATATAAATGTATGTACATTTTATTGATGGTCAGAATTCAGGAAGGAAGGCTGATATCAAGCTACCAAATGTGTTCCCACAGAAAACAACTGAAATATTTTAAAAGTTTTTTTTTCTTTTCTCATCATCGCTTCCACTTGCACAAGCTAATGCACCATCTCCAGCTAACTGCTAGACCAACACGGTCTATGTAAGTGCAAGAAAAAAATCAAACTGAAATTTTGGCCCGCCTGAAATCTCAGCTAAAATTCTCCTGTGCTTCACTAAAGCAAAGATTTCCCCCACAGGTTTTAAGGTACACAGTCACATAACTGCTGTTTTCTCCCATGAGCAAAATGAACTGTGTTGAAGAACTGAGTCAGGAGCAGCCAGGGAAGAGGACAATTGTCCGTACAGGACCTCTGGTCCATTTGCTCCTGGAAGGCGTGCTAGAGAGTGAGCCAAGGAGATGTGAGGAGAAATGAGTGCCTTTAAGGCAGTGAAATACCGTCCAGAGAGGCTCGTTTCTTTTCCCTGTGATGCTCTTAAAGCCAGGGACAACACTGTGGGCGACTGATGTTATCTAGTTCCTCCAGCACAGTGTGAATCTCTGAGGCTTTTTAGCGGGTGAGGCTATCAGACTGTCTTAACGCACATCCTGCTTTTCCTTCTATTTCAGATTACAGTAATTTCTTTTTAAATTGGCTTTCTGTTTTTGTTTGAGGTTTTAAGGTATCGCATGTTGTTTCTTGACCGACTCACTCGTCGTTTCTGTGTCACATAGTTTTTAGAAAAGCTTTATTTTAATTTGAATTCTGCGTTCATGTCTCCTAAAAATGAAGGTTGTACCAAGGTTCATTCAGGACCCCCCTTCTTTTTCATTTTTAAGACTCTCCAGATGGTGTGCTATATTAGTGAGTGTCCTGATGCAGAAGCAATGTCAGAGGCAGAAAGCATTGCTCTACTTATTGGCTCTTGCTCCTGAAGGTTGCACATGTTCTGGTGAACCTGAGGACTTTCGCAGGTTTTGAGCTATGGAAACCATTCACAATTACAGCAGCTTAATTCAGAGCTGTTTGCATTTTGCCAGCTGGTGCTCACACTCAGTCCTGATCAGTTGTGGGGAGTGATTTGCTCACATAAGAAGGGATCAGAGCACCATCCTTGGGTAACTGGCAAACAGAAAGCTGTGGGGTAACTGTGGAGCAGGACATGCTGAGCACCTCCTCTGCCCAGTGATCCATCTGCACTACCAGGTCCATTGTCCATTTTCACCTTTTTCAGTATAGTATTGGGAGCTTTCCCCATGTGGGACAGCAATGGACAAGAGGAAACGGCCTCAAGCTGCGCCAGGGGAAGTTTAGGTTGGATATTAGGAAAAAATTCTTCACCGAAAGGGTAGTCAGGCATTGGAACAGGCTGCCCAGGAAAGTGGTTGAGTCTCCATCCCTGGAGGTATTTAAAAGATGGGTAGACATGGTGCTCGAGGACATGGTTTAGTGGTGGACTTGGCAGTGATAGGTTGTCGGTTGGACTCGATGATCTCAAGGGTCTTTTCCAACCTTAATGATTCTGTGATTCTATGAATGATGGCAAAACCTGTCCGGGAAAAACAAGTTTTTCCATCATTATTAATGAAGAGAAGCAGGGGAGAAAAACATGCTGCTTAGGGAGCTGCTGTGACTAGCAATGTGGATCAGCTGGTGGGGGCTTCAGCGGGGTCCTGGACTCCCGTCCTGTGATAGGGAATGTGCCCACCCCCAGGCTGGTATTCGGTCCTCATCCATGTCTCACTCCTGGTACTTTTCTTTTGCATGCGCAGCTTATTCCTCTACTGATTTGAGCCAGTGGCAAGAGTCCCAGGGAGTGGAGGATCAAGCCTCTGGAAGGGCAGATCCAACAGATTGATTTTTATTATGGCTTATATGGCCAGCAGGCTTTTGGCATGACTTAACTCAGCATTTGTTTGTAACTCAATGGCTTGCTCAAGTCTATTGAAAATTAATTTGATCAACTTCTTGTATGGCATGTTTCCTTTCCCTGTCTGTATCTTTTCAGGGACTCAAAGCATCTACAGGATAATACATCCTGCTGCTTGCGGCCCCTAGCCGAGGCAAGGGGACACAGAGGGGTTCCCCAGCCAGGCATGGTGACACCCCTTTTCACTTCTCCAAGGCAAAACACAGAGTGACGTTAGTCACAGCTCCTAGTTGTGCTGCCCATGACATTGTGTTTGGGTGTTCACAGCTCTTACTTCATTACTGCAGTAACAGGCAACTCTCTCGTGACCATGGCAAAGGACACCTTTCTTAGTTTTCTAAGCCAAAGGTCTTGCCTCTTACTTTTCCTCCTCACTCTCTCCTCACCTGTGACTCCAACAAAAGTAACACACCTCATTCCTTTTTTTGTCTTTTTTTTTTTTTTTTTTTAAGCAATAAGGTCAGCTCAGTTTTGGCATAAGGGGGGAATTTACCTCCTCGTGCTCCCACTGTAGAGCTTACAGACTAGCCTTGCCTTTAATGCCACCAAATTCCTTTCTCCATCTCCATGTGAGAAAGGAAGGATTGTTTTACTTTTTCTCAGGATGCTTCTGCCCTTTCCTGTCCCTCTCTGGTCTTCAGTTGTCTGGGTTTTTTTCTTCCTTTATATGAACATGTTGTCCCAGAAAATGAAGTCCTATAGCTATAGCTTAGCTGTAGCGACAGTTTAGCATGATTACAGAGCAAATAAGTTATACCATCAAAAATCAATATGGTTTTATTTTGTTCACATCTTAGCAGACTCTGCAGCCTCCATTATGCTTGAAGAAGCTTTCACTTAAGACTTTTTTTTTTTTTTTTTATTTTTGTCATTTGGCTTCATTGCATTCACAGCTATCTCCAGATATGTTAATATTCCATTGCAATATTTCCTAAAGGACTGTTTCACTGATTTAGATCCAGTACCACTTCTGATGGTGTCTAGACTTGTATATTGAAAGTGCATGGGACAGAAAAGCCCACTTCAAACATTCAAACAACATGGCCTCGTCCAGACTGCCAATTGACAGTGGTCCCTGGCTGGTCCATGCCTGGGAATTTCTTGAGAAACTGCTAATGGGTCTGGGCCAAACCCATGCGAGGAGTTTATCAGTATGGAGAATGGAGTAATTCCTTGTGTATTCGTAGCTTTGTGGTTACAGGCAGCCCATCACAGCCCATGCTACACCTTCTGCCATTGAGAGACCCATGCGATTCCTTCTGACTGAGGATTGCAGGTCTGAGGCTGGAGTTTTTTCTGCAGCCCTTCCCTCCTATCTCCTGCTCCCCTGAGCAATTTCTTGTGTCTTTGCTCCTCTTCGGGGGCACGGGGATTTTTTAATTTGAGGCAGTCAAAGCAAGGAAGTTAGTCCTTGGAGGACCATGCATGACTTTGCTAGGTAGAAGAGCAGCATAAAAATTCAAAGAGAAAGCTGCGGCAGCATTAACTTACCCCTCTGCGCCTCTCTGCCAGACGGCATGGGACAGCTGTCTGAGCAGAGCGATTGCTGTAAAAGCTGTCAGTGGGTTTGCTTTCTCACTTTTTTTTGGTAGCTGTGAACCTGACTCTTTTCTGCGTGCCTCACTCCCTTCCTTCTCCTTTTTGCCACTTCATCATCTCCCTTATGGTGGGTGGTGTCTTCTGGGCACGCTTCGGGTCATACGGACCATGGGAAGTCGTGGGTATGGGAGCAATTTCACCTCTGAACCCCTGCCTGGAGGCACAGCGGGAGCACAGTGGGTTTCTCTCCTTTGACAAGCACAGCATGCTCCCTTGGCTGTGCCAGTGTTCGTGGACGGGTGCAGAAGTGGGTGATAAACCTCAAATCTCTCCTCTCCTTGCCACCTCAAGGACTTGGGTATCTTAGGGAGTGTTTAAATACTTACCTGTAAAACAGGCACTGTATATCCCCCATGGTCTTTGGGAGGCCTGGGGTAGTATGGATTCATGGTACAGTCTGGGTTAATGTATTTGCCTTTAGACTGCAGGCAGATGCAGAGATTAGCCAACGTGCTATCATCTTTAATAGTGTTTCAGAGCCACATTAGTCCTATAGGGTACCAGCAGGCCCCTATTCTATTCTAAATATAATCTCTAAATGAAATACCTTCCTCAGAGGTCCTGACTGTGCTTCTGTAGGAGCAAGAGGCAAAGCACCACCAACTCTGTTAAAAGTAGGACTGAGCCAATTCTGATAATCCTTTGGCATTACAGAAGTAGAATTATTTTTTTCCTGGACATGTAGCTTCTCTGTCTAAATCTAGATCAAAAGGACATTTGATCTTGTTTGTCAGGCTATTATTTTACTGTTGGTTTTTGTTAGAGAAACGCAAGGCAATTTAGCATACTTTTCTTTCAAGGATCTTCGAGCAGTATGGTATGGCTGCAGAAAAAAATGTGTGCAGTGTGCTGCTTTCTGCAGGTAGGGACTCAGCAGCTGTTATAAAAGGCACTCTGCTGATGTACTCCAGTGAAAGGTATGAGCATCTCTTCTTCTAGGCAGGCAATGCAAACTGAGTGATATATTTGTGTGTGGACAGATCATTAAACAGGAAATGTCAGGGATGGGCAGCATCCATAGGAAAACAAAAGTGTAAACTGGCTATGTTAGAGTGAAGATCCAGATTGATGATGATTTGCTATTGTGCTTTTTGTGAATTAATACCATTTTCTGTTTAGAAAGCTGTCACAATTAAGAGACTCTCCTTAGCTGACTCAGAAAGCCTTCTGCAAGCTGTCTGCTAGTATCGATTCAGGGCAGTGTTGCTTGCACAGGACTTGAATGATGATAAAAAAATAAATCAAAGGTTTACTATTTTTAATCTTGTAAATATTAAAGAAATAAATACTTTGTGTTTACCTCCTCTCATCAATTAAAATTGATGCTTTTAATCTCTTCCTACTGCTAGGGAAGGGGAGGGAACGTGCATGGTGCAATGAGAAGCAACATTGCCATTTCATTTTTGGTTGCCAGTTAAGAAGGTTTTTATCATCAGCCTCCTCTGTGTTTTGATGTTGCGATGAACACGGGCACCGGCAGCTCAGCCAGCAGCAGACCCAAGTGGATCACTCTCCTTGTCCCAGAGCTTCCCTCGTGGTCTGTTACTTTGCCAGGCTTAGCTCTGTGGCAGGCTCTTTTGGGCAGGCGTCCTAACAAAGCTGATCTCCCCATAGCTTTGTGTGACTCCTCTGGTGCCTAATAAGCCATGGGAGTGTTACAAATGCATTTTTGTTACTGCTGAGAGTAGCCAATTTATTTTCTGATGCCCTCAGTGCACCCAGCAGCTGCCACTGCTGCAGGTGGTTCCCTGCTTGTGGGCCATCTTCATTACGTACAACTGTGCCTAATGCTAAGGCCACCAGCTTCCTAGCAGGTAGGATTTGCACAGAAAGTGGGGAAAGAGGTCTGTTGTGTTATCTCACCTGCCCTCCCAAACAATTAGCCCAGAGCAATGGATTTCTTCTTGCATGGGCTGCTGAGCCTAATTACTGTGTAGATCTACAACTTTTCCAACCACAAAAAAGGGGGAGATGTTACAAAACTGAGATGATTAATTCCAAGTGCTCTGGTTGCTTCTGTCGTTGCTTCCTGGAGCAGTACACCAGACATTTTAGTAACACAGCACAGCGTGACTTGCAGGTATAAAAATGAGTTTCTGCACAAGACTTCTCACTCCCCAAACCTTACTTCTACAAGGCTGGGAATGCCAGTTGCAATGCGCCCAAAACCACGGCTGGGGAAAGAGAACTTCTGCCTGTTCATTGGGATCATATAAATTGATTGGTACCATATAAATTGGTGCTTAGGGACATGGTTTAGTGGTGGACTTAGCAGTGTTAGGTTAATGGTTGGACTTGATGATCTTAAGGGTGTTTTCCAACCTTAACGATTCTATGATTGTATGATTCTATGATTCCCATAGGCTTCACAAGGAGCAGACAGAGCTTTAGCATTCACCCGAGTGGGAGTTTTCTGGGTCTGCTCAAAATGGGGTGTGTTTTGTCCACTCTAGAAATGATAGATAACAATTTCACAGCTGTTTTGCACTGGAGAGAGCACTGGTTTTATTCTTTCCTCCCCCTCTCCGAACAGGTTTTTGCCTTGGCTTGCACAGAAAGACTCCTCAGCAGTTACATACTGTAAGCCTGTAAAATGCTAAATAAAACTCCCTGCATAAGGTCTTTCTTTTCTGTGCAAGTATAAATCCATCCATCTATTGTTTTGCAGCACACGCTTCACAGATGCAATAATACCCAACCGTGCTGGTTCAGCATGTGATAATCATTGCAGCTGTGCAAATCCTAGATTTACCTTACTTTGAATGCTATTTTTGGGCTGCCTTCTCCAGCAAAGAAACAGTGCATGTAGGAAAGTATTAAATTGTACACAAAGTGCAAGAGAAACTTTGTGGGGAAGTTTGCATGAATCCCACTAGTTTTAGTTAAAAATAAAACCCAGCCTGTCACTTTCAACTTAATGATGGCTGATTGATTGTGCCTTTTTTAATTGTCAGCCAGTTGGTGTGATTAGCAAGCTGCCTCAGTTTAGGTCCCATGCAAAAGAAGTCTGGAGGAGCAATTATGAGAGTAGCTGATTTACATATATGCCAGAGGTGGGCATAGCTGTTGGGAGGGACAGGGGGATTCTGGGAAGCACCTGAAATAAGCTGAGTCCCCTATTATTGCACTTTTGAGCAACTTGCTGAAAGGCAAAAATCTGCTGTGTGTTTAGGAAGGAATATATATTATTAATCCATGTTTTTTCCTCATATTTTTCCTTCTCAGTTTTCACAGCCCTTGGTCTTAATTTGTTTCCCTTCCTAAAGAAAACAAAATCATAAGTTTTCAGATGTAAGTTACTGTTAAAAAAAGGAACATAGTGTAAGCAATTATAAAAGTCTCTGATTCTCTTAACTGCTTTAATTAAACTGTCAGTGATCTTTTGAACTTTGGGAGCTCCCTTTGGACTTTTTTAGGTGAATTTTAGATTATTTTATTACTACTCCACAAAGCTGTCTCAGCTGCCAAAAAGATTTTGTATAGTGCTTCCTATCTAAATATTTCCGTCAGTCACTGTACCTCCAGAGCAGGGGGACTTACCTCTCTGTGCTCTGTGAGTACATATCCCTTTTGGAAACAGTCCATTGTCCTCTGTTTTTTATTATGGACAGCGCTCCTGTTAGCACAGGAACAGGCTTTGGCTTTTTCTGAGAGTCTAAACCACTTTGCACTCCCTTAAAAATGTGAAAATGGGGACCTAAGCAACCAGTAGATGACAGCAGCAAAGAATAGCCATTTCTAAGCAGGATATTCCTACCAGTCAGCTGAAATGTAGCATTTTTATTAAGATGAGCTTTGCTCTTCCATTCGTGCCCATCGCTCGCCCCTCAGTGCACAGACGTCTAGTTTTCCTTCTCTGTGTCCCTGACCTTATCAGAGCATCCTGACATCTCAGCGCTTAATTTCTGTGTCTAGCCTCACTATTTTCACCAATTCTGCCTTCCTTGACTGCCTGACATTGTAATGAGTTTCCACCTCCATCATGTGTCTAAGGCAAATCCATTTTTTAAATGGAACAGCTGTTGGTAGTTCAGAGCAGCTCAATTATGAATGACCCCATCCTTCTCCCAGGCTGTATTAGCCCTCCTGCTGAAGAAAGCTACAGTAAAAGTGTAAATGGATGAACTGAATCATGCATGTTTTTAATGTGTTATTAATTATCCCTGTTGCCATTTGTTAAAGGACTTAGCCAATAACCTCAAGGTGTTCTACAAAAGTACATGAATAATAATTTACAAGCTCAACGCAGTCGTGCATTAATATACCAAACAGATGCCTGACTGATCCGCATGAACCATCAGCCATAACTTAAAAGCATTTGTCAGAAAGTTTGAAACAAGTCACTGTTTGCCCTGTGGTCCATCAGTAATGTGTCCCATGAAGAACTTCCTCCCAGACCACTTGTGCTCAAATTCAGTCCAGTGTGTCAGATAGCTGCTAATAGGGTAGATAAGGACTCTGCTGGGACAAGAGATTGACCTTGCAAAATTCCCAACAGCCTTCTTTAACCTTGCTAGCCTTCTTGTGGGCAGATGCTCTTGCTCCATGCATCAGCCCTGCCCCATGGGTGGAACATCTGGCACAGTTGCACATCTGTAGGCATCCTCTAGCATTCAAGGTGGGTGCCAGACTCCGCTGAGAAGAGTCAGCCTCCTAGAAGTGCCTGGACAAGGCCTTCCTGGGAGAAGGTGGCTGAAGAACTGCTGTCTCATGTGGGAGGCTTAGGGTTAGCTAGATTTTTCAGACACCAGAAAAAAAAAACAAACCAGAGTAAAACAGGGAGGATGCTTTAGCCAAAGTCTCAGAGGTCAAAAGGACCTCTGGGAAGCAAATGCAGCACTGAGATGAAAAGTAACAGAGCCAGAGGTGGAGATGTGTACTTCTTCTGTCTGGTGTCTCTCTGCATCGTTGCAGCAGTGTTTATCCTGTACCAGCTGGTGTTTTGTTAATTGTGTGTGCACAGGGAGTGGTAGAAAGGATACAAACAGTGTGTAAACAGGGTGCAGCATAGTCACAAATGGGGAAATACAGATTCATCAATGTTATTGATTGCGAAGACCTGTTATTTGTGCAGGTACAGGGTTTTCTTAGTAGCCCCAGACAGGAAGAGGGGACAAATCAACTGGACTGACTCCAATTTTACATGAGGAGGTCATTTCTGATCATTTTTAAAGCCAGATTTGCCAAAGTATACAATACTGAGGATTACAAACTAATTTGTTTGGGTCTGGAGCAATGAGATAAGCTAAGGCTGCAAAAACAGCAGGCTCAGCCCCTATGGAGCATCCTGTGTCAGTGCCTAAATACATGGATAGGAACATAAAACAGTGCTGATGAGCTTTACAGAGATACGCATCTAGAAAAGAGGTGAAGGCTGTGATACAGCTATTAGGGAAGATCACCAAGAATCACATGAAAAAAAAATGGAAGGACCTTTTGCCCGAGAACAGAGTAAATGTCGGGATACAATAGAATGATACCCACAACTAGGATATAGCCAGATCATTAAAATCCTCCCCAGCAGAGCCTTAGCTTATTGCTATGAAAGCCCAGGGATTGATTTAATGCAGTCAGCATGTAAATGGGAAGGAAATGGCTCTTCACCACACCATCTGTTTATCCTATCCCCATAACCCCACTCTTTAACTCTTTTGTGCTGTCTCTTCCTCTTCCTTCAGAAATAAATACAAAGCTCTGCAGAGTCACCACTTGCCAAGTTCCTCAGTCACATCTTCTGAGGTTAGAAAAAACATCTAATGGTCCCTTTGGGGACAGGCAGAGCACTTTGTCGTCCCTGGGTGTTTGTCACGTAGGCAACCCACTGGTTTTGCCTGATACAACTATCATTAGCAACTTCATTTCTGCACAAGTAACCTTCAGGGAACAGCACACTTCTCTTTGTGGTGAAGTTTCACATGGCTGATGCAGTATTCCCATGCTGTCATAGGAAGCTCACTAGTTGGTGGATAGCTCTTCTGGCTGTGGGGGATTTTCCTTGACTTTCTGCCCCAGAAAGGAAGAGCTCTTCACTAGTGCAGATTCAGGTACGAGGAAACATGAGGAACATCACTGAAATGGGGTCTTGCTCTCTAAAAATTTTTACTTTGATTATGCCATAAATAGAAGGCCCCTGCTCTGTTGACAATTACAGATGCCTCTGAAAAACTCTAATTTCTTCAGTCTCTTGAGCTAAGGCACCCTTAGTGGCTGCTCTACAACCAACCACTTTTAGCTAAAGGGAGATGCTTAGGTCAAAGTAGCACATCCTCTTCATAGTATATTTCTTCTTGACTGGATACTCTTCAATGTTTGCATGCTTATGTCTTGGGTCTTTTTTTCTTCTCAAGAGGTTCCTCCCCACTGAAGCACTGGCTGTGACACTGCCAACTGGGAGCACTCAACTGGGAAAATTTTAGCTCTTGCTGGGTGAGAAATTTCACTTGAAGAATCCCAGGGATACTTGTTAAGGTTATTTCACAGAGCTTTCTATAGTTAAATGAAGTAGATATTAAAAGTTTAAATAACCTTTTGGTCTTTTTTCCTGTTAAATTGGGATTTCCCAATGGTTTAACTGAGTTATTTTGCATCTATTACACAGTGGGCTGACCCCGTCTTTCAGTCAGTTAGTGATCTGCCAGAGGTGTTCGTCTTTTCTGAGTCTTGATTTAAATTTAAAAGAATTGCCAGGTCACACTGCCAGTGGATTTTGTGCTGGTGTCTCTGAGCTGAGAAGCAGAGATGTGAGTTGCTGAATTGCCCCAGCTGATTCTCCCTTGAAGCATCCCTGTGGCTTCGTTTGCAGAGCATCCCATGGGGAAGGTAGGCATGGGGATACATCCAGCGGTCATTTGAGCTTGGCTTTCATCCAAAAGATCTACAGAAAGGGAGTGAGCACTGGCAGCACTTCCCTGAATTTGATCCAGACAGATTCAGTCTTCTCTGATATGGCAGTAGGCTGTATTTATGGGTCAAGAAGGAAAATAAGTAACTCCGAGGTGATTTTGGCATGGCTGGCTGGCTGAAAGCAGAACCATGGTGCAGTGTGAGCTTTGGGCTTGAAAGCAGCAGAGCCAGATTAGAGCAGTTCTGAACTGAGCCTAATTAATCCTGCCTTTCTGCGGGGGAACACTACTATGCTACAAGAGGGGTCCTTGTGCCCTTCTCTGTGTTGTGACATAGACACGCCCTCACTTTCAACCCCACGAGCATTTAAAAGATCAGGTCCTTGACTGGGATCTAGAAGCAAATAGGAAACAAATAAATGACTGCATAGCCACCAGCCTAAATCTGCTCCACTCAGGAATACTGCCATGTTTTTGAATTAGCTTGAATCTGGAGTCAGTGGCTCTCGCCACCAAACTCGTCTCCACTATTAGACCTGGTTCAGGGGAGAAATGTCTGGCAGTGACAGAGCAGAATGTTTTACCTCTCTGTTTTGTAACATGGAAAGATACAACGAGGTTTGATGCCTTGGCTCTTTGAGGTACAGAGGCTGCCCATTGTCCCTTTCGTTTGGGTCTGTTGTTCCTATGTTCTGCCCTTTAAAATTATTTCTTCATTTCTGACTCATCACTTCCAAACAAAACTAATGGTGTTCTACATCGCAGGGCACTGGAAGTGCATTGTTTTAATTGAAGCTCCCATTATAAAAGCTTTTCAATAAATTAACAAAACCTTGAAAATGATGAAGTGAACAAACAGTAGCTGGTAGCACATTCCGTATAAAACCAAAGTTTCTGAAAGCCAGGTAGAATGTCCTCAATGTCAGAAGCAAGGCTGATAGCAAGGGGTGTTATCTTTTGTTAGACCAGTGTATATAGCTGGAAAAAAAATCAACAAGCTTTCAGTTGCAAAACACTTTTTCACGTCTGAAGACTTCAGATTAAATTTCAGGCACTTTATAGTTTGGTACAGTAATATTTAATGAAAAAAAAACCCATAATGATTCCAATTAATTTAAATTTCCACTTAAAGTAGAGAGGAGAGAATAGTTCATTTTGGGAACAATTTGCAATTCTTTTGCTGATGTATTACTTTGTAAATGGAGAGTCTCTCTCTGTTAGGCATTTACTGAGACCATTCGGTCTTCAGGCAGAAACCCAGAAGAGGCAAAAACACAGAGAACAAAACATGAATTCTGCAAATCCTCTGGGCCCATGTTCTGTGTGGCTTTGTGCTAGCACTATGCAGGAATACTGGGTCTGTCAGAAGTAGGGCTGGCCAGTAGCCAAACGTGAAGATTTTGACATTTTTCATTTGAACAAAAGCAAGACCTTCTGAAAATTTTCACTAAATAAACAGAGATAGTGCTGCCCACCTCCCCACCCCTCTTCCAACACAAATGTGAACAGCAGTAAAGTTGTCCTGGACTGGATTTAATTTCAGCGATTAACTGAAATTACAGTTGAGTCCTTCCAACTATTTCAAATCCAGAACTATATTTCCCAGACTGGATAGTAGTGGGAAAAAAGTGTGTTATTATATTAATAATTTTATTTTACTTTAATAAAAATCTTTATATATTTAATCTTTTTGCAGTATGGCTTTTCCTACTATGGGGGCTCTAGGCTGGAAAGCTTGGTTCCATCCGCCTCGCTCATCCATTAAACAGCTCAGTGACCCTGGGCAAGTGATGCATGACCTCTCTGTGCCCTGGTTTTGGCATCTGGCAAAAGAGGCAGCAACATGAATCCTACTTTCTCCCATACAGGGAAAGAAGAGTGGTAGATTAGTACTGCATATTATTATTGATGATTGATTTTCTGTTCAAGTTAAATCAGGCTGAAGAGCAGCTTGAAAAGTCTTTCACCAGAAAGCACCATTTCTGCAGTCTGCTCCAAGCTCAAACCACACTGCCGTCATCTGGAGGCTTTGAACTATCTTCCCCTATTTATGCTCAGAAACATATCACTCTTACGAGATACTGCACTGGGCAAAGCAAAGGCTGCTTTCTTTGAGGAGTTTCTTTTTTTGATCATCTGTAATAAAATGCACAGACCGTAACTCATCTGCACCACAGCAAAGCCTGAATCAATTGACACTGCTGCATACTGACATTTCATTAGGCCAGTGCCAATAGCAGATATTGATCCAATGGCCAATACAAGTTTGCAAGTACCAAGCCTGCCTGATCTAGTTGGAAACTGTCCTGTTGAAGGGGCACTGTCTCGCAGTGAGCACACCACCCCACAGCTGGGCTGGAAGGCAATGGGAAGCTCCCTTCAACTCTTGAGCCCTAGGGTAGCTAATGGTGATGTGCTGGCAGGATTGGTGGTGGTAACATGGTCTTAGTGCACCACTTGATGGTATGTGTCACCAGCTATTTACATCAACGTGGAGTTATAAATGTCATGGCATGGTTTCGTTGTGGTGGGTGGAGGCCATCTTTGCTGGGATTCTCCTCCACATCCAGTGAAAGATCTCAGGTCTGTTGAGCTTGGGTTTTTAGCCTTCTGCAGGGCTCCTCTTTCCCAGGGGCTGGAAATCCACCATGGTCTGTAGAAGTACCTCAGCTTCCCTTCTTACAGGAGCTCTGTCCTATACAGAGCAAGAAACATCTGCAAGATGGAAGGAAAGAAAGTCCAGCAAGAGTGCTAGAAATCTGCTCTTCTCTCTGCCTTAGTGTCAGGCAAAGAAGTAGGAGAAATATCTCCCTGGCCCTTTGCTCCCTCTAATAACTGCTTCAGTAAGGAAGAGAAGGGGAAGGGGAAAGGGAAGGGGAAGGGGAAAGGGAAGGGGAAGGGGAAAGGAAAGAGGAAGGGGAAGGGGAAGAAGAAAGAGAGATGAGTACGTGATGCTCTCCATCAGGAGTACATCTGCAAGAAGGAGAGATTGGTAGAGGGAGGCAGAGAGCAGGAGGAACTGTTTAGTTTGCTTACCCACCAAATGACCGACCCACGCTAGACTTGTTTACATGATAGAGTTGTTATGGTGTAAAGGAAGGCATGAGTTTAAATCCCAAAGTGGGTAAACCTAACTAGTGAGAGGGAACAAGGGTCCCCATGAGACACTACTCAGTAATAGTTACACTACTACAGTTATCCCAAAATCGTTCTCTGCTCAATCTCCCCATGTTTAACTATCTCTGTGTTGTATACAGAAAACAAATTAGGCCCTGATTCAACAAAGTATTTCAGCTCCCTAGTCCAATTTAGTCTTTGTATTGAGTTCAGTGTAGAATTTAGGGTCCTGAAAAGGAATTAGGAGGCTAAAGCTTGGTTTCATCGCCCCCAGTTGTGACAGGAGCCCCGTAGGAGGGACTGTGTCTCTTTGGTCACAGTTCAGTCTCTTCTGAGGCCACACAGATCAATACTCCTCTCTGCAATGGACTGACAGTAAACTAGGCCAACCAGCAATAGACCCTGGTTGAAAAATACCATAAATTCATAAATGAAGTTGCCTTTCTGGTTTATTGTTTTAAATAATTTTTCATGTGGAAGGTGTGTTTTGCTGTCTTTGATAGAGTTGGAGAAATAGGTCTGAATCTGGCTGTTCTGCAACATGCTGAGGCATCTGCTGTTTGGTTAAAGCAAAGCAAACAGAAAATAGTGAGGGCAAAGCAGGAAACAAAGTGATTGGTTTCAATTCCAGACTCTTGTTTAAAAACCACGGCAAAGCTCCCACTGCCAAAGGTGCACAGTGCCCTTCTTCAGCATCCCTTTCCAAGCAGAAACACAGAGCCCAGCAGGCATCAGCTATAACAGCTAAGCCTGCAGCAGCATAAAATCCATGCAATGTTTTCCCCTGGGGTACAAAGAGAAGGAGGTGTCTGTAAGAGCTGAATATATGGGCAGGAGGTGCTCAGGTCAGGGTGACTGGAAGAACAAAAGAGTTCCTGATGCAGGAGACTGAGCTGCTCTCAAAAAATGCTCTTGTGGTTGGTGTAAATGCGTGCAATTATGCAAACAGAGTAAGAGGCTTTGGCATTTCTTTTGGCAATCTGACTCCTTAGCTCAGCATATGCTTAGTTAAACATGTAATCACACCATTTTGAAGAATCAGTGCCCATCACTCAAGCTGAGCAATTTGCCTGATCCTTCCTTGCAAAGTAAGTGTCAACGCTACCCTTAATCAAGGTTTGACTGATGTATCAGGGCATCAGGAAAGGACTTCATGTAGCATTGTACACCCGTTGTGCACTGCCCTAGATGTCTCAGTGCCCCGGGCCCTTAATCTTGAGTTGAAATCCTGAGAACACCTATGTGTATTTTTTATGGCTGTTTTTTTAATGAACTGTCTCAGTTTTGGTAATAGGCCAAAACAGTGGCCTCTCTCTGCTGTCAGCCATGGATTCTAGTCTCTTGGTTGTAAATAGTTAGCAATGAGAGAGGGATTTCTAATTAATTGCAAAAGTGAGGGCAGTGTTATTATCCTCTCTTACACTGGGAGAGATGGAGACATGAAGAGGCAGTATGATTTGCACAAGACCTCCCAGCTGGCCAAAGGTCAGGCCAGCAGAATAATCCATTCTCCTGAATCCCAGCCTCGTGCTGTATGTGTTGGGCCATGATGCTCTGGGGATGTGACAAATGTGACTTGGATCTCTGCCTGCATCTCTTCTCTTTCTTCTTCAATCCAGACATGTTTTAAAGTAAAACAGGATGACTTCAGATCCATACCAAGTATGAAGTAGATGGGGCAAAGTCTCAACCACTCTATTCTTAATATGCATGCATGTTCACAAATGCAGATCAGCATAATTGACTGTCAGCAGGCACAGATGTCTCTCTGCAAGAGTAGTCGGGTGCCATGCAAATTGATTGCAAACACAAAATGGAACCAGATTAAAATTTGACCTACAGTAACCAATTTCTAAAACACAGAGCAAGCAGTAACAAGGTGATGGAAGTTCTGGGCTCTGGGGAATCAGTTATTGGCTGTTGTTGGGTTCTTCTGAAGGGTCTCTCCCTCCCTACATGCCCTGCTTTTTCTTTAGATGAGCAGCTTGGAGGACACAGATCTTTATTAAGTCATGATGAAAGGTTTAACCCCTTTCTTGCACATAAAATGACATTAAATTTCCCTTAAAAGGGCTTTTTCAACATCATGGAAATAATTCTCCTTTCCTTGAAGTGACATCACTTTGTTACTTGGATTGGAAATCTTCACATCTCTTACAAATCAATTCTATAATCGCTTAGGAGGAAACTACATGAATACAGTTTCTCCAAGGCAAAATTAAAATGTGCTTAGTAGCAAGCTTTTGCTTTTGCATGCTACCATATCTGTGAAGTCAGGATCAATGGAAATTTGCAGAAAGGCTATTATTTACTGTTTCTTTCAAGCAGACTAACCTACAAAAATCTTCTTTTCCTCCAAAATCCAGCATGAAAGACTGTTTAGTCAAACATTCCTATCCCGGAGATTAACTAATTGCTCAGCAGTCAGTCATTTTCACTGCACAGCCAAGGACAGTGATTCCTCTCCCACACGCAGATGGAGCAATGGTTTAGCAGAAAACAGTTCCTGGGACAGGAGGATTAAGGAGAATTTACTGGAGAGCAATTAAAACAGTTGTTAGAGCAATTTGGTTTTGAGGCTGAATTTCACATCAAAGTAAAGCTATCTGAGGAGTGTACAGAGCAGAAGAACAATAAAGCCATCATTTCAGGCCATCTATTCTGCATCCTCAGAGTGCAGATTAATAAAGTGAGCTAAGAGGACATGGAGATTTACAGGAGTAAATTAGGTGAAGCAGCCTAAATGCAGTTTGCATTTGGAAGGAGGTGCCCTGCCTTCAGTCTCTGTTGGCTCTTGCTTTTTGTGGCTTCAGCTCCCTTCCATTTCTGCCAGGTTTCTTGTCACTGTCATATTCGGTAGAGGGTTTCTGCCCATGCTTCTTGGTTGCAGAGACTCCTGCCAGCGCAGGACACCGCGGTCGGAGGCTGCTCTCATGCACAAGCCATACTGAAAAGGTGTTAATGGAAACTGTGTCGGAGCCAGTGCTCCTTGCTGGCCCTTTGCTGGTGTTTGCTGGTCTTGCTGGCTTGGTCTTCCTATCCTAGCTGTCTGCTCATACCTCCTTGCCATGCCCTGACTTAGGAGGAGGCATTACTCCAAACTCTCCCTTGGGGTTAAGGGCTGGAATTGCATCTTGTAGGTGGTTCTGCCGTTGCCCTCTCTGTTTTGGAAGGGCAGTAAAGCTGCAATGAAACAGGTTTTCAAGGCAGGGAACCTGTCCAGACACAGTGAGTCCATCCACAGTGCATGGCAGCAGCTTCTTGCTTCCACCCCAAAGGAAGGTTTGCATTAACACCGACTGTTCAGGTTTCTCTGGCTTGCTGTGAGGCTCACAGCCTGGACTTTCAGATGAAGGACAAATAGGGATGGACTGTGGCTCTTCTATCAGACCATCCCAGGTGGGCTTCAGTTTCCTAGGAGCTGCGAGGAGATCAGCTCATTTCCCCACCAGTTGCTGGAGGGTTTTCCTGGGGAGCATGGTATGAACAGGGGAGCTTTGCCTTCCCTATTAGTGGTTCATCTGATTGCTCTATGCAGGCAAAATATCTGTTTTTTCCAAAGCTCTTACTGGGACCTGCCAGTCTGGCACGGTCTTCTGTGCACTTGTCGCTTGTCCTCCCTCTGCAGCTTTTAAAATAATAGTGTTTATCTGGAAGGACTGGCTGGTCTCTGAGGTTGGGTGGGGAATGCATCCCAGCCGGGAACTGGCAATACCCCAGCATGCTGGGCGGAATAAAAATAGCATCAGATGAAGGGTATAGTACACACACA
The DNA here is from genome assembly GCF_047370975.1 of Nipponia nippon. NCBI lineage: Eukaryota > Metazoa > Chordata > Aves > Pelecaniformes > Threskiornithidae > Nipponia > Nipponia nippon. The sequence goes on from NW_028262302.1 coordinate 24,412,626, forward strand.
CATACACAGAGACAAGCTTTATAAGAAGGCTTTTTACACGATCTGCACCAAACCCTGACATTTGCACTGCTAGAGGCAGGGGTTTGGATACTTCCTACCCACCATCACGTGGAGGATGTCTACATCTAAGCAACATGCACAAAGCTCCCTGTATAGACACAGGAGACAAGCAGGCGTTTCAGGGTACAGCTTGTCTGACCTGTTTTGACATCTAGCTGCAGGTGAAATGACTCACACCGTCCAAGTGTCTTTTTCTCTACCTCGACTGTGCAGGGCTCCTGGAGGATGAGTTCATTTGCAGACACAGGCTTCATATAGGTGAACACTGTTCTGAGTGTCTGTGCTCTGGAAATTGGGCGTATTTTGTAGTTTGTTCTCAGAAGCAGGAAAATAACACACTCGCCTGAGCACCGCATGGGTTAGGGTATCCTGTGTCTATATTCTGGATCTGACACAAATTCGCCTCCCCCATTAGCATGAGAAAAATGGCAATTACTTTTCTACAATGCACTCCAAGATATGAAAATTAATAGTATTTTTTGCAAACATCTTTACAAAAGTACAAAATGTTGTGCAGCCTAGGCATGAATTAAGCTTTCCTTATTATTTTCATTTGTATTTGTTGGGGTTTTTTTAGCATTGTTTCCTAAGAAAATGAGGTATATGTGATTGCAGTATTTGTCTGATATTGGTCATATCATCAAAAACTTCAAAATCCATTTGTCAGCTTCAGCTAAGCTTGTGTGAAGGGCTCACCTTGAATCATTTCAGGCCAAGGAGGCAATGGAAAACAGCTCTCCTATTTCCAAAACAGGACCTGTATAAAAGGGTGCCAAGACCACCACACCTTGTGAGGACATCGACCCTTTTTGTGGGAATTAGACATTCCCATAGGATGTGGACCAGATCAAATCCCTCTGGTGGGATCTGAAAGCTGGTGAAGGAGCTGCTCTGTGGGCCTCAGCCAGCTCCATCACTGCCTCCATCACTGCAGCTGGCTTGGAAAGTTCCCACTCGCTCCATCCACTCATCCCACTCGCTGCATCTGCAGTGTTTTCCAGTACAACTGTGGGTCTGTGCTGTCAGATGGGCCACTGGCATGGCCCATGTTAAAAAGAGACCTATTTATTTCTTCAAATTTATTAACCTGGATCATGTCACTGATCTAATTTTCAGTGCTGCTGGGGAGGGGAACAGTGGATAGTTGTCTTCAGGGCCACAATATTGAATTAAGGTGTCTTCTGGGATGTTCCTGTATTAAATGGGAACAAAAATACAGGGATCTGGACAAATACATTAGGTTATGAGTATCCAAATGCAAGGGAGATGGGGCTTCTACAAGACATTAATACAGACAAGATAGTTACCTCTGGAACCAATTTTTGAGAGATGACCAACACCCACATCAGCCTAGCCTATGCATTAATGAATGTGACCTGTCGGTTACTGATTGTGGCCCCAACTCAGCCACACGGCAGGGCTCCTCCTTCTGCTCTACATGGCTGTATGTAGCTGTGGGGGCCAAAATGTTGTGTTTGCTTTCTGTTCCAGTTTTTGGCACTGCATAAACACCTGGTGAGCTGAGTCAAGCTAGTTCTGCTAGGACAGAGTCTCCCCTTGCTGCAGGACTCCAGCATCACTTGCCCATCAGCCACGTTTGTAGGATGCCTCAGCTTGGGCACCCAGAGTTTATTAGTCACTGTGAAAATCTTTACGTTGATGGGCTTGTGCAGCTTTCCTTCTCTCTCACTTGGTGCACACCCGCTGTATTCATCACCATGACAACTCTGTGCCCTTTTGCTATACCGTTATACGTTTCTGTGAATTTCTGTGGTGAGGGGCAGGCGCGTAGTGAACACCACTAACAGCAGCATGGGATGTTCTAAAAATGGGACAGGATGATCTCTGGTCAAATATTTGCCACTTTTATGAACTTACTGAAATTCTTCAAGACTTTTACCAGTTCTTTACTCCATTCACGTACCTTCCTTGGAGTCACTTATTAAGGGGTCTTTGTGAATGGGGCAAGGTCATGGAGGGATGATCTTTGCAGTACTGGTACAAACAAAGACAGCAGACAAGGGATGCATTTCAAAGCATCTGGAAAGGCCAGAGCTTTACTAATTAGTTCGGCAGTAGATGGGAGAACTTGTGTGTGTCTCAGCCTTGAGCTGGCTTCCCGACCTCTCATTGCTGCTGCCCTTGTCTGCAATTGGCTTTGGGTTTGGTTATACAAGCTGGCACCTCACAGGAGCTGCTCCAGCAGGTTGCCAGTACTTTGGTAAGGTCCCTTTTTGGAAGTGGTGATGGGCTGAGTTCTCAGTCACAGCGAGTTACCTCTCGGTACCGAGGGAAGGGAAAGGAGGTTGGGGTTAAGATCAAGTGGAGAATCTCAAGTTGCTGTTGTCTCCTCTGTGCCTGCCTTGTAGTTAACCCAAATACTTCAGTTCCCAGGGCTAGCCATCAGTTGACTTCTACTTAACCTTTGCCTCCTCAATAATTAATGTCACCTCCATTCCCCCTCCTTCCCAAAATAAATACATTAAAAGCAAGAAAAACAGGAACCTGGTCTCATGAGGCAGGATCTGTATCGCACGGGGCAGTCTTTCACAATCCCATCCATAAAGGAAATGAAGTCCTACACTGAATCTCCGTCACATTAATGAATTTAGCACTTGCTGTGAGACAGGGATATGGCTCTTTACTCCTTGAGATGTGCTGTATACACAGTTAATTCATTTTCTTCTGATTAACTTCTTTGGGGTCTGTGTTTATTCCTGGGACATACGTTTGGGCAGGCCTACGTGTAACTTCTCTGAAAAGGGTCAGGGACAACTGAAATAGCTCATCCAATTTAAGATTTAAAAATAAGCCTCTCTCAATTTGCTGAGGAATGTCAGATTGCATGAGGTGTTTTTCTGTTCTTATTTATAAAGAAAAATAGCCAGTAATCGTTATTAGACATTAATAGAATTAAGTCTCCATGTAAACACATTTAATCCTGATCTGGCTTAGGTTGAACCACTGTGGAAGTGGATTAAATCCAACCACATGAAAACATTCCTAATATGGAAAAATTTGGTAATGCAAAACAACTATTACTGCTAGAATTCACATCTCATTTTTTTCCCCAGTTCTTTGTCTGTATAAGAGGATCTTTCTTTTCTTTTACTTGTACATATTCTAACAATATTGAGTAGTCCTGACTGAGACTAGATCCCGGCCGTGCTAGCTGTAGTGTTCCCTTGGTTGAGGGTGGATGTCCTGAAGAGTCTCCATGGGGTGATGCTGTGATGAAATGGTTTCCTTGTCATGACAGCGTAGTTCAGTGCGTGAACGAGGTCCGAGACCCTGGTGTCCAAAGTGCCATAATCACACAGTGTCAGCTGGGATACGAGGGTCTGCTTGGTTATGCATTTCAGAGTGAAAAAAAAAAAATAGCAAACACCTGTGAACACATCCAGGTTTCGTGAGAAAGCCGAGGGGAGGGTGGGTGCAGGGCTATGCGTCAGCCCACTCTGCTTCCTTGGAAATATGGCTCCACCAAGATAGATCAATCCTGAATTCTTGACTCCCAGCTAACCCAGATTTCCAAGTCCCTGGGCATTTTCTGCACTAATTCAGAGTGCAGCAGGCTTGCTTCTTCAAAGGATCTGCCCATAATTGTTCCAGGGTATAGCACTTTCTGTCCCAAGCAGAGAAAGAGGAAAGGATTTATTAAAGAGCTCTACCAGGCTCCTGCTAGTGTCCTACAAAAGACTGAAGGAAAATCTCCTGAGGAGGTGACAGCAGGGCTTTGGGAGTGTGTCTTCTCCACTGCATATGTGTAAACTGGGGAGAAAGCCCACGGCTGTGAGTGGTTACTGGGTCCTTGGTCACACTTGGCTGGAGCAGATTTACACTTCAAATCTGACGGCGTTCATCAGCTCGGCCACCCATTCCAGCAGCAGGGACACATTCAGCTTCCCCCAAAGCATTTGCCCCATGCTGAGGCACAGCACCACTTGGGCTCAGACTCCCATGCCTGTGGGCTCGGCTCATCCAAGTGAAGTCTGGCCAAGTGGTTCTGGGGCGAAGCCTCCAGCAGAGAAAAACAAAGTAATTTCCTGGCTTTCGGAAGGGCCCACTTCAGGAGTGTGAGGTACAGGCAGTGTCAAATTAGCAAAGTCTTGGCTTTTATTCTGCAGAAGGCAGCAGCAGCAGTCACGGGTAGTTATATTCTGTGCAGAGAGATAACGTCTGGCTGGAGAAGTTTTGAACTGAGAGGAGAAAAGGGAGAAATGAAAGAACAAGAGTAGACTGGGGAAAAAAAGGGAGATGAGGGTAGTTTTCAGTGATGGGCAAGTGTTTGGAGAGGGATCAAAAACTGGTGCTGTGGTCTTTGTTGTTGTCACTCTGGTCTTTATAAGCAGCTGGCAGGACAGAAGTTATCAGTTACCTCATGCCTCTCCGGACCGCGCACTCAGTGCTGCACTGGACATGGCAGCACTGCGAGCCCCTGCCAGGCTGCAGGCAGCACAGGGCAGAGCAGCCCAGCCAGATGTGGAGACCAGCAGAGACATACCTCTGTGTCTCTGAGACACATCTTGGGGACACATCCTTGCAGCTGGGGGCTTTCAGCATTGTGCCATCTGCCAGAGGTGCCACGCTGCCCTCCGGCGAAAGAAAGGCACAAACAAAACAACACAACTCACCTTCCAAATCTTTGTTTAGAGAGCATGGCTTCAATCAAATGTAATTACTTAATTTTGAATCAAGGGCAACTTCTCTTGCATTTATTTGCTGTCCCCAGTGGCTTGTCCGAGAGAGAGAGAGTTGCTCCATGAGGGTAGGTGGTAATGAAGGGGAGCTTCCAAGTGAGTGTATCCGTCGCTGCATCTAGGTCAGAAGAGCCAGATGAAAGTATCTGCCATGTTTCTCTGTTGTTTTTTTTTTAAAACTGGACTTCTAATAAACATGTTAACTTTCCAAATTATTATAAGCAGCTGCATCTATCAGCAGCCCACAAGGATATATTTACTGCATTTGAAAGCTCTCTAATGAAGCTTTGAAGTCCAGCTCATTCCAGACTCATGCAGGGAAGGAGCTGTAGCCATCGTGGCACTCCTCTGCTGACTTCTGAAGATGTGAGACTTGAAAGCAACTAGTTCTTTGCAAATATGGACAGGCGTGAGAAGCCTTTTTATAAAATGTAAATAGATACTGAAATATGGATACTCAAACAGATACTTCAAAACCTACATCTGACTGTCACAGAGTTTGTTTGTGTATTGCAGGGGCTTTTACTTTTCTTACTAACACTATCCCTGTAGGGGATCCAGTCCATCCTTGCATTTAATCACATGCTGCTTTTCACTTTAGTATCGTCATCCAGAGAACCAGAGCTTCCCTGTCCCACATTCAAGAAAACTGGATGAACCTAAGGAAAAAAAAAAAAATTTGTACGAGTAACATGTATAAAATCAACAGAAAGGTTTTTACTCTGTGGATCCTTCCACAGCTTGAGGCTCAGCTTCCTTTTTCTATAGAGGCCTGAAAGATGCTGCAGGGTGAAATAACTGCAGCATTAAATGGCATGGCATCACAAAACGGTGGATATTGCTGGGTTTTATAATCACACAGCCCTGTTACAGTGCTTCTCCATGGTGCTCCCAGTACACCCACACATATTAGACATATAAACTCTCCAGGAAACGCTTGTGGTGTTGTGTGAAGCTACACAACATGGCACATGGGGAACCTAATTGCACCCTCCAGCCACTGTTATAAAACTAGCAGTAAGCAAAGCTAAGAAGTATTGAGTACATTTGGATTTTCCAGTCTCTGGAAGGGTGTGCACATATTGAGTTAAACTTACAGCTGTGTAGTCTCCACTGAATTAGTTTCCTTTTGATCTGTACTAAAGATAGTGATGGAGCAGGTATGAGTGTTAGTAATGGGTAGGTAGATATCACAGTATTTGGGTTCTTGCTCACGTTATTTCTTCTCTTTATTCAGTTTCTTTCCTTCTCTTGGTGTCGGGATATTTTTAGTTCTTCAGGGCTCTATCTTCCACATCAAAAATAAAGGTGAAATCCACTTTTAATCTATACTTTTAAGAAAGTGTGTGTGTATACATGTATGTATGCAGCAGCATATATCTGAGGTTGCTATGTCTTGATCAGCTCCATTTGAATTCACTACAAGAAATTAAGATAGAAAGGAAGGAGATATGGCTGTTCTCTCAATACTGTTTCCGTATCTCCCAGTAACGTTTGCCGTATGCGATGTCCTTTGGGTATTAACTCTGTTGTGGGTTTATCCCCCATAGATCATCTTCCGGAAGATCAGCGATGTCAAGAAGGAAGAAGAGGAGCGCCTACGCCAGAAGAACGAGGTGACGCTGAGCATCCCTGTGGACCACCCCGTGCGAAAGCTCTTCCAGAAATTCAAACAGCAAAAGGAAATGCGTAATCAAGGCTCAACCCACATCGACCCGGAAAGGAACCAGCTTCAGGTGGAAAGCCGGAGCGTGCAAAACGGAGCCTCCATCACAGGCACCAGCGTGGTCACGGTGTCTCAGATCACACCCATCCAGACGTCCCTGGCTTACATGAAAACCAGTGAGGCCGTGAAGCAGAACAACAGGGATGCGATGGAGCTCAAGCCAAATGGAAATGGAGACCAAAAATGTCTGAAAGTAAACAGTCCCATGCGGATGAAAAACGGGAACGGGAAAGGGTGGCTTCGACTGAAGAACACAATGGGGACCCACGAGGAGAAGAAGGAGGACTGGAACAACGTCACGAAGGCTGAGTCTATGGGGTTACTGTCCGACGACCCCAAGTGCAATGACTCAGAGAATGGTGTAAATAAAAACCCGCTGAGGAAAACAGACTCTTGTGACAGTGGAATAACAAAAAGTGACCTTCGCTTGGATAAAGCTGGTGAGACTCGCAGCCCCCTGGAGCACAGCCCCATTCAGGCTGACGCTAGGCATCCTTTCTACCCTATTCCTGAGCAGGCCTTACAAACCACGCTGCAGGAAGTCAAGCACGAACTCAAAGAAGATATCCAGCTGCTAAGCAGTAGGATGACTGCCCTTGAGAAGCAGGTGGCAGAAATTTTAAAAATATTGTCCGAAAAGAACGTACCCCAGATTTCTTCCCCTAAGTCTCATTTATCACCCCAGCGGCCCCCCCAGATACCCTGCCAGGATATTTTTAGTGTTTCAAGGCCTGCATCACCTGAATCAGAAAAAGATGAAATCCACTTTTAGCATATACCTATGTGTATATATGTATACAGTATATATGCAGAGGTGTATATATACCTTTATACATATATATGTGTGTGTGTATACGGTAAATATATATACATATATATTTTCACTTGCATCCAATATGACTTGAACACACCAAGGATTTTGATATGTAAATATTGCATGTCCAGCTGGATTCTGGCCTGCCAAAGAAAACAATTATTAACATAGATATTGCTTGTATAATATGCAGTTGACTGCATGCACACTTTACATTTATTTATAATCTCTATTATGTAATAAAAGAATGACTTTTGTTTAACAAAGGCAATGTACTATTTAAAGAATCAGGGTCTAACCTGCCAATATTGCCATGACAGTTTTGATCTCAGGCTGGGTGAATTGAGCTTTTATTTCCTCACTGTCTATTCTGCCGAGTTAAACAGTAGATTAACGTGACCACATGGAGGACACATTCAGACTCCAATTAGTATTGTTTCCTGGTATCATCCCATTACGATATACTGTATATTTGGTGATGAATTCCCCTACTCCTCCTAAAGGGAGGGCTCAGCTCAGTGGCCAGGGAAGGGCACCGTGTCCGGTGCTGGGGTGGATCACTGGAATTTATTTGTGTGGGTATTGTGCATGCACAGCCTTTTATTTCAAGTATCCTCCTGCTCTTTTAACATTGTAAGTAAGAAATAATAATGGTGATTTATGTAACAAAATGAAACTAACAGAAACTCTCTCAGCTGCACTCCCTATATGTTTGGGGGTAACGTCTTTCTTGAAAGCCTCCTTTTACTGATGCCATTTTTACTGAACTGTTAGAGTAACATGATGTAGATTCTCTTTGCAGCACTCAGCGATGGTGTCCGGTTCTGTCAGTATCTTCATTAGGATGTCCCGTTTCTGCAGGGTTGAGGTTGCTCTCCCGCTGTCCCCCTCCATTGCCCCTGGCAGAAAGACTTTGCACAAGGTCTGAGCAAGGGAGAGAACGACTGTAGTTCAGCTCCTCGGGAGCCATGTGAGCAGGTTTGAAAGCTTGAAGTGAAAAGGCTGCAGTTAATCCTCCTCCACTCTCTTTTCTGAGGACATTTATCAGTCTGCAACTGCTTTTGAGAAGGAGAGAAAATAACCAGTCAGGATGAAATTCCCTTTAGTCCAAGGCACCTGGATGATAATGTTTGGGTGGGAGAGTGGTGGGTGTGTTGGGGAGATGAAGCCCTCCCTAGGGTGCTGCCCACTGCTCTTGCCTTGGACTCGTGGAAGGTTTCAGTGCATGGAGGGGGCACGCTTCAAGAGCAGGCTTGCAGTGCCCACACAACCAGTCGTCACACACTAAGTCCCTTAGGTCTTTGTCAGATGCTCTGACCCTCCTCCTAGTTGACTCCCATCAGCATCTCCGAGTCTTGAACCATGCTCAGAGCCCCATCTCCACCTCCTGGGCTGGAACATCGCCCTCCACACGGCACTGCTGGCTTCACAGGGCTGCAGGAGGGCAGGCTCTTGTGCTGGATCCTGTTTGTTCTCCTGTTTGGAGCTGAGGTTTTGGCCTCTGCCTGGGTTTGCACCTGAGTGTAGTGGGTTTTTATTTGGTCTCCCCGTTTGCATGGGTTTTGAATCCAGATACACATGATGCACAGCAGAAATGGCCATCACAGCCTCAGAGCTGTTAACTGGTACAGCTTGAGGCCAGCTGAGCAGTGTGCAATGGCTCCTTCAGAGAAGGATTTCCCCTTCTTACTTAAATGGCCTCTTGCATCAAGATCCCATGTTTTCAAAAGTGCCTGGAGTAAAACATACATGTACCACAAGGCATCACTATCAATCAGATAAGTAAAAGACAAGTTTATAATTAGTGGGCATCCTTACCAGACACCAATACCAGATCCATTGCTTAACATAAGGAAACTAAACTAAACTAAATTCCTTCCTGAAAAACTAAAACAAAACAAAAAAAAAGAACAAAACCAACCATCATTTGCAGTAGTGGCAATTAGGAAACTGCATCTTAGGGTGAACATATCTTCCACTGTGAAATCCAAACCCATAAACCCCCAAAAGTTCATAAGAAAGCCAAAGAAATCATTGCTTTTCTTGTGTCAATTCATAGAGGCTTTTTGGGAGATGAAAGTCTTTCTCATTTGCTGTTACTTTCTGGCCGGTTTCTGCCCCTTCTCCAGTTCCTTTCTTTAGGAAATTACAGACAAAAAAAGGAAGAATAAAAAGCTACCGAAACGGACAACTTTTCCCAAAGCCTAGTGGTTAGGCTGCCTGCTCATTATAGTTCTCTGCTGTATTTTGCAGCTGCTGTTCTGACACAAGCGCAAATCTGTAACTGCAACCATGCTTTGGTCTGCAAGGACAAACTGCACTTGCGAAAGAGCAAGACCTTCAAGGTCCTACTCTACATCCTACCCTGGGACTCTGAAAGAATTGGAGGGTTATAGGGTTAGGGAGTTACAGGGTTGCTGCAGGCTGCTGGAGTATGTACAGACCTTGTGGGTACAATTTAAGTGCCAAGCTTTGAAGATTTGAATGTTCTTGCCTGACTTGGATTCCTGGTTAAGACAGACACACAGCAACTGCCCAGAGCTGCCCAGTGAACAGCTGAGTCACGCAGGCTGTCTGGGGGCCAGATTTTGGTAAAGTTCCTTGAATGCATGAATCTGATGTGATATGATTCTGCAAACGAGCCAGCAGGGTAATGGGGGTGACTTTGTTAGAAAGCTTTTGCCTTAATGGCGTTCCTTTGCCTTTGTGAAGGACTTCTTTTCTTTCTCTGTAACTGATATTAATTCTAGATAGAACTGCATGGCATGTGAAGGGATCTCTATTTAGGTTTATCTTGCGAGTCAGGCGTAACTTTGTGCCACTTTACAGTGAGAGAACATGTAACAGGATTAATCTGACCTTGAGAATTATTTGAACCCAGAATGTCTATTACGGTTCAAGTGCAACTCGACTGGTTAAAATGTGTAGTGGCTAAAAGCTATCAATAGTGAAAAATACCAAGTTCATGAAACAAATACGGTGTTTCCAGGTCTAGTGCAGCTTTGACTCTGATATTCCAATATTGTCCATTGCAAGTTCAGTGGAACCAGCTTGTACCTTGTACGAGTCAGTAGAGCGATGGGTGTCTTGCAAACATGATAAATGCAGCCTGCAGGTGAGCTATCCCAGGCTCTGTGTGCTGGGGTTGCAGCAGGAGGCCCAGTTTGCAGGATTGACTCTGGTGGCTATTGCTCTGAAAATTTGGCTTGTACAATTCTGAAGCACTTTGCCTCCAAAATTTCATGATCGGAGCATTACATGTTGTTTCATGGAGTTGTTACTGGGGCACTGGTTCAGCTTTCCTGTCCCCTCCCGGTTGTGCATGATGCAATCAAGCGTGCTGCCAACTGGGGCATTCCCTTTCTGTTAAAGACGCATGAGTCATAGTCTTGTAGTTCAGGCTTGACTGAAAGCAACCACCTATAGTCATTAAGTGCAGTGAGGACACAAATGTGTCTCTTCCACCTAAGCCAGTGCTCAAGCAGCTACGGGCATCGTGGAGGGAGCTCTCGGCTGCATGCTTTGCTTTCCTTGAAGAGCTGTATACCTGTACAGATGTTCCTGCCACATGCTGGTAACAGCATTCTTAGCACTTACCTTGTGCTTTGTGTGTTCAAAGCATTTTACCTGCACACAAGTGGATTTTATCTTTCTGGACTTTGCAATAGAAATAAAATATGTACGGAAAAGTAAACACTTCCCAAAGCAAATGAACTAGAGTACCTTTAATAGCATTTTTGTGTAATATTACATATATGAGATAGAACAGCACTTCAGGATAATAACTGAAAAAAATTAATTGTTGTAGTGAAGATTCAGTTCTTTTGAATTTGTATTTGTAAATCCTTTTTTCCATCTTTCTGTCTTTGCCAGGGGACAGGGGTTAGAGCAGAGCTGACTCTCGAAGTGACAAACTTAAGCTTTGCCCATTTTTCTTTTCCCTGTTCTGGAGAAGTAGCACAACTATAGGGACTCGATGCTGCTGGCACCGAAGTTTGGGCTCATTGCTAGATTCAAATTCAGGCTTCATTTACCACATGGAAAGCAACCCTGTTACACAAGTGTGAACTGAAGGTTGAATCTGACGATCATATTGGACATTAAAGTGTATTTTGGATCCCAGAAAATTATAGAGAACTGGCAGCTGCAGAAATAACGTTGTACTATTTGCAAGCCGTGAGCAGTCGGTCTGGAAGTAACTGAGACTGTTACACAGACGTCATTGTTTGCATGGATCAGAAAACAGATGTGCTCATGAAATAGCTTGGAGGCTTTTTGAGGAAAAAAGATGTCCTGAACTGGAAGGGAAAATAAAAAATCAAAGGTTTAATATGGAATTTGGGAGTGAGGAGGTAGAGGGGTATACTGTAATGAATTGACTTTTTTACTTGGATTCTGAGCATTTAGAAAACACAAACCTATCTTTTTGGATATCAGAATTGAACAGATGATTGTTTGTTAAAATAAATATTTTTTTCCTAAGTGAGGTGGCATCAAAGTGACACCCACTTTTTAAAAAAGTGTTTAAATGCCATTTTCCTACAGAAGAGAGTTTTAACAGGTTTTGTTATCGTTGTTTTTAATAGGCTGTATGTAGAGGCTTTTTTCAGTTCTTTTTTTGTACCAGGAGCTCCTGTGTTAACACATATCTTTAGGTCTATAGAATCTGTATTGCTTTATATTCTTGCTGCTAATGTACTTGTTAGAGAGGGTTTGACAATCATAGAATTGTTTAGGTTGGAAAAGACCTTTAAGATCATCGAGAAGTGGGATTTCTTTGGAGAAAGGCATCTCTTCACGGCAGCCTGGGCTCTCTGATTCTCCTGTCCTGAGCTGCAGTGAGAGCACTAAACAGCAGCAGTTTGCATTTTTCTTGGCACTTCTGGACCTGCACTGATTTCCTTCAGGGAATTTAAAGAAGGAAATAGAAAAGTTGACACTGTCATTTTTCCTGGATGGCCCCAGTCCTTCACCTGTGTCTGTGCCACCAGAGCAGTGCTTTCCCATGGAGCCTACCGGGAGGAAAAGTTTGATCCAGCTAGATTTCCACATCTGGGAATAATTTTTATAACTTTCTCTCTTTTTTTGGTACAAACAGATAAAATGTTCTCTACATTTTTGTTGGTTTTTATATGTTATAGCGCATTTCAAAATTAAATACATTCTTAAAGCAAAGTGCTGAATGAAGCTAAAATAGACAAGAAGTCCACATTATTTCTGGCAGAAAAGCAGCATATTTTCTTACTGACATAAAGAATATTGTGCAAAGATCAGTTTTGTGATACCTGACAAATGGCAGACAAAATAAAATCATCCTTACTGAGGGTGCATTTAGTCATAGAGAAAATTGACCTTGTATTGCACAGTGGGACAAGAAGGCATATATTGATTTTGAATACTCAAATGATAGAAGCATTCAAAAGGGCTTGACCAGGCCATGATAAATAAATTATGTTAATTTATTATGTTATGTTAATCAGCCTCCTGATGCAAGGCAGGTGGAACCAGGCATCTGGGGCAATAGTCTCACAAACCTTTTTATCCATTGTCTATACAGCAGATAAGTGCAGTTCATTATTTTCTGGTTGGACACGTAAGCTTGCTTGGCCCACAGTCTGAGACTATTGGTGTGCACCAACTCTGTATCTGGCTGCCTGCCACAAATACATCAATTAGCCTTAATTAAAAGCCCTATAAAAAGGATTTTTTATTAGGCTGGGCTCAGCCTAACCCCCCTGCCCAGTGACATGGCTGTATGTTAACTGGTTCAGAGCAGATTCAGTTCAGACTAAGCAATGACAGAGTATGTTTCTGCCTGCCTGCAAAGGATGTATAGACACACCGTATGTATGTATACCTACCCATTTGGAATGGGGACTCGGATCTGGCCTGTTTGAGACAGGTCTTTCAGACAGGTGGGATAAATCATGCTCCAGAGGTGCCAGTCTCTCATCATTTACTGTAGAGTAATGACTTTAGATTAGACACTTGATTTGTAGACTGCTAGAGGGTAAATGAAGTGAATCCAACCCATAACTCAAGCTCCCAGCCTGATTTCGTTTGTATAAAAAGGTACCTCTGAAAGGGACCAGTTCCAGCACAGAAGGACTTTCATACAGGTGACTAACAGTAGAGGGAACACTGAAATGTCTCAGCATGCAACCAGAAACAAAGCGTTCAGCTCCTAAACCACTAATGAGAGCTCCATAAAGACACTCAGAGGCTCAGTTCTTGGCCTGTGGTGATCAGGTTTTTAAGTTTTTACCCCAGTGCCATGGCAGGATAGTCCAGGGACCCCCATTTTCACAGGTATATAGCAGTTGAGATGCTCTTCATTGCGATGTGCAACACCAAGGCACAGGGGAATCGCCGATCACTTTTTGGATGGTGAAGGACTGCCACCTATGTGGGATCTGTGGCTGCTCGGGGGTATTGAGCCTGCTAGGAGTTTTATTGCTGAGCTGTGTCATGCCGTGGAAAGAGGCCAAGGCTTGGAAACGTCCAACAAAGGGAAAAATTGTAGTGAAGCACTTCCAAGGTAGATAGAGAGTGACCGATGGTCAGGTGATTGCCCAGATCACAGCAGAGCCCTGGCTCTGTGCTGTGCAATGGGAGGAGAGAGGAGAGAGGGAGAAGAAAGGGTATAAAGAATGGTGTCCAAAAATGGTGACAATCTTCCACTGAAGTCAATACTTACTAGTCTCTGCATAGTGGCTGTTTGTGTCTTCGTAATTTATTTATTCGGAAGTTGGCAGACTCCTCTTTCCTTCAGGTGGCATTCAAGGATGAGGCTGGCAGCCCTTTCTAGGGTGACAACTGTGGGACAGGGAAGGGCCATTAGAGGATACTCAGATATAGATGACCTTAGGGGAAAATGTGGGCTTCAGGAGAGCCAAAGCTCTTACAGCTTGCCAAAGACCTGTCAAAAGGAGGCATATAATATCCAAACTGTGTAGAGTCAATGTATGGACTGTATATTTGAAGTTGGCCCTGCTTTGAGCAGGAGGGTTGGACCAAATGATTTCCAGAAGATCCTTTCCATGCTATGTTGTTTTATCATTCGGTGATTCTGTAGTTTTTAATAGCACAAATAGAGAGGAGGTAGAATTTTAAGGTTCTTAGTTATGTTCCATTATTTTCTGGTTTTCAATTTAAATACCATACTGAGGAATGTGGTGCCAATTTTCAAGGCAACGAATATTTCTATGAGCTGATAACTCATCAAGCAGACACCAGAGAAATTTGGCATATTCTAAAACTACAGCATATAAATAAAGTAAGCAAGCCCTTCACTGGGCATGAGCTAACATCCACACTTGATGCCAAATACTGAGAAGAATGTCTCGGTGACCATGCAGTTTCTGGAAGCAGTGGGCTAGTATGGATGCATCAGCAACACCCACTCCCTGTTCCAGCCTCTTCCCCAGCCCAGTGAAAGGTGATTATGGTATCTGAAAACGCCATCCAAAAAGCAGTAGCATTTGAGCTGGTTTTCAGTGTTGCACTGGCAGACATGCACAGCCAAGGCTATAGGGAAGGTGTGAAGGGCAGTGGCAAGTAGGTTTCTCGTTAGTGGCTGGATCGATGGATGATTCTCGCCCCTCTAGATTCAGCCTGCTCCTCTCACTGTCAGCGTGTGGACACCGTTGCTGAAATGGCCTGGGCTTGTCCAAAGGTTCTGGGTACGTCCGTGGGACCTGTGCACATCCCTGGAGCCTGCCCCAGCCCCATTCCCAGGGTTATTCCCTGCTTTTCTAGGCACATTCCAAGGTTTACACCTGGCCCTACTGGGTTTAACTGAAAAGCTATTTCTCCAGATTCTGTAACCTCCTGCATATCCCTCACAGGGTTACTCAAAAAATCCTTTCCAGTCTGTGGCTTAGGAGCAAGTCCCCAAATAAATCAGGAATAACAGGGCAAACCTTATGCCATCTCAGTGCATTATTTTATTAAACACACCCTAATTTTTATTTTATTTATGGATCTTTGGATCTGGAACACAACAGTGTCCCATAGAATAGCAGGGATTGGAGTGTTTGAGGTTTTTAAGGAGCCAGTTTGAGAAGGGGAACTCAAGTGAGACACCGGCTTCACACTGACTGCAGCAACTGCCACGTGTGACCATTTCCTCAGGTTTGTTCCTCCGGTTACACCTTAGGTGAACCTCACCACCAGCAGCACTTTGAACTGATGCCATGTAGTGCTAGTAAAAGTCCTTTTCATTTCCTTGGGCAGACCCTAGGGCTCTGCTCAACATTTCCATGTGTGGTATGCCAGGACATGCAGGCGCTTTCCTGTCCTGGGCTTGGTTTCAGAGGAATTTCCTGAGATGTTGCGCCTCTTTTCTCTGTCACCACTTTGTTTTCCTAGGAAAAAAAAAAACCCTTTCGCGCTGGTGTCCACCTCCTCCAGCTGGTGGGGCAGGAGAGGACACACACGGCTCATTGCAAGCAGGCGAGAAGCAGTGTGGTACACTGCACTTTCTGGCTGATCGATTGGGAATCCAGTTGCATCCAGGGCTGCTGCCAGGACCATTAGTCGGAGGTCGCAGTTCAGTTTGTAAATTGGGTGTCTTACCCGAGCTCTCATGGAAAAAGTTGTTTTGTTTTTTTTTTTTCTAAAGCAAAATAAAATTTCTGCTCTGCTTCTAATTAGTCCTCTGTTGTCCCTGCAGGATTAATTACTGCCATCTTCACTTGTATCATCAAATGCTGTTTGGCAACAGCTTCTTTTTTTTTTTTTTTTTTTTTTGTTTTGTTTTAGGTATAATTAGGAGTCCTGGCATTACAAACAAGCTCAGTCAGGTGGTACTTAAAAATTACAGCACTGAAATGTCACCTAAACTAGCAGTTTAAACCTAGCTTTTGAATACCAACGACCCCATTTCACTCACTGCCTGTTCAGAGCTCATTGCTTTGGGGTCATCAGTAGGGCAGTGTGAAGGTCCTTCTCCTGAAATCAATAACAAAAGGGTTTTTGTTCTGCAGGGTCCTCCCACGGTGTGGCTCTTAGAAAAGGGCTGTGGGTGCAAGGATGCAATGGCACCTCCCAACTCTTCCTAATGCCCATTGATGCTCTGTAGATTCCCAGCCACATTTTTTTTGACTTAAAGGAAGGGCTGAGTGCCACCAACTGCATAATTCTATCAAGTGGTAAATTCAATTTATCGACTGGGAGAGGCAGTAGCTAGCAATAAGGCAGGATTTTGGTTTTTAAAATCTGCCTTGTGGGAATTGGGCAAGCTACCAAAAAGACAATAAAGGATTTATCTGGCAATGCATGCCAAAGGAATGCTAAACATGTGAGCGGGAGAATTTATTGATACCAATGAAAAAGCTCATTAGTGTTAAAGTGCAAAGCAAGTCTGTAAATGTACCTTTCAGCTGTCCCAATAAAACCCCTGTACTTAGACAAGGGGAGCTAAGCCTTGTTTCTGTGGAGTGCAGAACTGGCTAATCAGCTTTCCCAGAAAACTTGCATGCAAAACACGTTTCCTCAAATGCAATAGTTAGCGTTATTTTACTAGCATGGGCAAATTTCACAACTAATCTCAATGTATTTCCCCTGCCACTAGTTTCACAGTGATTCAGAGATGCTCCTAAAGCTGGTACTGCTGTATTTCTCAAAGGACAGGTTTGTTCCCTTCCTTGCTTGTCACTGATTGTCGATTATTTGCCCTTTAAGAGAGCTGTGGGCTTGTAAGGGACGTGGGACACCAAAATTAACCTGCAGCTTGTGGGGATGCAGTGGAGATAAAGGTTCACCATACTTTTTCTGGAAAACATCCCAGTAGTAAAAGTACGCTTGCTAACTGTCTAAAGCTCCAATGCCTTATCAGCACAGTTTATGTAACAACATCCCATTAGTGCTGCAAACCGTTCTCACATGAATTAGGACATGATATGCTTCATAAACTTTACATACCTATTTACTGTTGTTATGCACATAGCACTTGGCTGGGGCTTTTACATGCAGGTGTAGCTGCATATCTTGCGTTAATTTCTGTGTGTTTTGAAAGCTATGTAATATGAAGCAGAACATTTTCCGCAATGAAAAGCACCGTTTCCCTTCCTTGTTTGCTTGTTTCTCTCTCTCCCTCTCCTCTCCTCTCCTCTTCTCTCCTTTCCTTTCCTTTCCTTTCCTTTCCTTTCCTTTCCTTTCCTTTCCTTTCCTTTCCTTTCCTTTCCTTTCCTTTCCTTTCCTTTCCTTTCCTTTCCTTTCCTTTCCTTTCCTTTCCTTTCCTTTCCTTTCCTTTCCTTTCCTTTCCTCCTTCCTTCTTTTCTCTTTCCTTCCTTCCTTCCTTCCTTTCTTTTCTTTCTTTCCCTTTCTTTTTCTTTCTTTCTTTCTTTCTTTCTTTCTTCCTTCCTTCCTTTCTTCCTTTCTTCCTTCCTTTCTTTCTTCCTTCCTTTCTGTCTCTTTTTCTTCCTTTCTCCCTTTCTCCCTTTCTTTCTTTCCTTTTTCACTTTTCCTTCCTTCCTTGAATTCTTTTTTTCTTGCCTAGATTATTAGGCTAGCAACTTGTAGAAATGGAAAGATTGATTAAGTAATGTTGCCTCAGCAGATGTAATGAGATAATGACCTGTTTTGCTATTTGTGTTCAGAAGAAATAACATGCTAATAGGAACTGTAGTTAGGGCTAACTTGTTGATGTCCTGCTTAAATACCAGCCAGTGACGGAATGGCTCAGTAAAGTGTCTCAGCAGATCTTCTAAATTGTGTTCTTCATTTTGAAGGTAAATATTTTGAGACTTCAAACATCCTGTGTAAATGTTCTTATTAAGGTCAGTGGAAATCTTTCCATTAACTTCTAACCAAGAACTGCGGGTACTAGAATTTTAATTTCAGGCCCTTGTCTAATGTAAATGGGTGCAAGATTTCATGCCCTACTAAATGCTGCATGTGGAATGCAGGCAGAAATGTAGAGGGTGTGTTTGAAGATTGGCACAGCAGGTAAATTGCCATAAAAATCAGCTGAACTGATCAGGGAAAGGGCACTTTTTAATTAATACATATTTGAATCCGAATGACTTAGTGTCTGTACTGTCAGTAATTTCCATCCAAAGTAGCTGCTCAAAATTCATGACTGTCTAGAATATCCTTGTACAAGCCAGATATGTACATAAGCTGCACAAACTCTCTCTGGGGAGAAGCACAGTTAAAAATAAAGTTATTATTGCTACCACAGAGAGAGACGATGACAAAGACAGGAGGTTGTGCACGAGATACTGTGAGACTCTCGAATCCTGTCCTGCCATCCCTGTATCCAAGCGCTGCTGATGCAGACATGGGCTGACGTGCTCAACTTTTGAATCCTGTTTGTGTTTCCTCATGTCCGTCCACACCTGGAGTGGAGCAGAGCGTCACGCAGGGAAGGAGCAGCTTGCCTAGGACTTCGTGAAGTGTAGCCCCCACCCCAGACCAGGCTTCGAAGGGTGAAGTCCTGGCTCCATGAGGGCTACAGGAGTTTTGGCATGGGTTTTAGGATTCTTCTCCTGCCTTCTGCATCTCTTTGAAATACTTATGAGTTCCCGCTCATGTTTAGGCAACTGGTCATCCTAGGCTCTTAAAGGAAGAAAAATCTGGGGAATATAGGAGGAAAGGGGGGATGAGGTGTGGGTGTGATCTTGCATATGTCTCTGCACCCCCAGATCCCCAGTGGTATCTGGTGAAGTATCCTCATAACAGCATGCTCAGAGTGCTTTCACAATTAGTGGCAGGGGGAGATTTTTCCTAATGAATTGTCATCACAGAGGACCTCATTACAGACAATATGTTGTACTGTTTTTCTAGCTTTTTTTCCTAGGCTTCCACCTTCACCCCAAATGACAGCTGAAAACTGAACTGAGCCAGGTGCTGCTATACAAGCCTGCACAGCGAGAGGCTGAATCTAAAAATTTCAGAAATATAAAAATAGAGGCTGAATCTAAAAAACCACCCCAGCCTGCCCTTGCAAGGTACCCACACGGTCTGTGCTGAGCACCTATCCTAGGCGTAACCTGCCTTCTCTTTCTTTTTCTCTGCTGAAATGCAGCTGCATGGCCAATATGCATTTTTTTTTCTTTCTCTGAGAGCAGGCAGCCTTGTGTCACCAGCCCAGCGCTCATTGACCCATGTTTGTGCTGCAACGTCTCGCTCTGCACCTTTGAGCACCTAACAGGGACAATCCTGCAAGGCTAATCCCTAGTTTGTGGGAATCGTTCTACTAAAGTTAGCAGGACTTTCTTCCCAAGAAAAGCATAATGGGCTTTAAAGCCTCTTTTTTTTCACCCTGAGGTCCTTAGTTTTCAAATTTCAAGGTGTCCCATTAGCTGAAAAAGCACCAGCTGGTATAATCACATTTGTGCAACCTTCATGGAGAAGTTGGGCAAAACAACTGGTTTTAAAAGATCATATTGGAAAAACTGATCTACAGAATAACTGCAGCTTTTGAATGTATGTGATTCACAGACACTGGACTGTGGGGAGGAAAAATATTTTGGGAAAACTCTTTTTTGCAAGGGAGAAATTGGGGGAAAGTGTTATTGCTTGGGTAATGTTTCTTTTGTTACTACTTGCTGCTCTTTGTACACTAGCCAATGCAAATGGCATTCATGTTACTGAAGATATTTTTGAACAGCCCAGCTACCTTTTTTGCTGTTGTTAATATACTGAGGATTTGGGGGGATTTTAAATGCCTCTGCCTTTCAGGATTATTTCTACAAAAGCAATTGAGAACTGTATTTTGACAGCAGGAAGCTTATAAAAACCTAGAGAAAAAAAAAAATAAAGCATTTGAAACTGAACAGCTATAAAAGGAATGCACCTCTGCTACCATATCCGAAATCTGCAAAGCGATCATGAATTACATCAAGGAAGGACCATCTTTCTACTGAAAATCACGCATCAGTTTGTACAGAGTGGGTGCTCCCTTGACCACTCGCATGACTGCCGAGGAGGAACGCGTGGGAACGCTTTGGTTAAACGTGACTGCCCTGTCACTTTTGGACATTGCCATGTGTGGTCGATTGAAATCGGTTAATCTGTAGCAAGTTTCTTGTTGCACTTTTCTGTTTGCTAAAATTCAACAACAAGGAAAATGTGGGTCACTTTAAAAGCATTGGCAGACAACTGTTTCTAACCCAAAGGATTATGGGTTTTAGCACAATGAACTGTACTTCTTCAGGGAGGATCAATGTTGATTTTTTTTTCCACACGTCTTTATTTACATGTGGCTATATTTTCATTGATACAGAATAAAAAGTGCATTTTATTGACATTGCGTGCTTGTGTTGTTATTCTCTTGTACTCTGGCACCATAAAGTGATAGCTCTTGTTTTCCTGGCCAAAGCAGCACACAATTTGCTGAGATTAATGAGAAAAACATAATCTTATTTTTAGGAGGCTTGGGGACGAGGAAGACACATAAATCTATTGTTAGAATAGAGCTTGTATACAGAACAACAGGAGCAATGCTTGGCCTTCCTCCTCACTAGCCTGAAGACAACAGAAAATAAATCAAGCTGAGCTGGGCACAGGTATCTCATCCATAAAACTTTTGTAACATTTAATTCCCTCCCCCAAGCAAACCAGGATGAAGAGGGAATACTTTATCTAAGTGGATAGTAAATATTTGCTTATAAGCTTTTGTTCATAAAATGTTCCATTTTATTTGGTGCAAATGCATAACTTTGCTTCAAAACAATTCCATACGTTCATTACATTCCAAATGAAAAACAAAGATTGGGAGGGTGGGGTAGAGGCAGAAGTGTTCCACTTGGGAGTAGCAAGTTCCAACAATTTCTAAGACATTTCATCCCTTTGCTTCTTACATCATGAGCTTTGTCACAAGTGGCATTCCCCAAAGAATAACCTGTGCCAAGGTGCCAGTGTCTTTTCTGACACATATATACACAACATTGCTAACATGGTCTTGAAACCACGATTGCTCCGACACTTCTTCAGCTCAGAAACCAAAGCACATGGAAACTGGTGGAGTTTTTTCTATTCCCTTGCAAGTGGCTTTGACCCAGATCCTACAGGCTTTGTCCCAGCCAGTGATGGTATTAGGGTGTGAGAGGGGTAATTACAGCTGTGACAGACAGAGTGGAACTAATTCATTTTGAAGGTAAAGCACCCAAATCTAACTGTCCGCAGATAGATGTTGCAGTCTGTAGGGACAGGTTCTCTGGGGAGAAAATGTTTTCTGTTTATGGTGAAAAATGCCCATCGCTGACCTTTTCTTTTTTTGACTCGCTTGAGTGCTTACTCTTAGCATCCTCAGCTGTGGTGAGGAGACCTCGGGCTCAGCACAGGAGGGAGGACAGCTTAAAGCCTTCATGGCAGGCACTGGTAGAACAGGCCATAATTTCCATCGCTGAAAACCCAGTGGCAGAAACCACTCCTGCTGCTTTTCTTTTGTAATTAGGGTTGGCTTTTGCCAGAGAGGAAGCTGGCAGTGTCAGCACAGCAGCTTTTTCCAAGTGGGCATTTGGGACCGTGTCAAGGCTGTGCATCCCAGCCCTGGGAGCCATGCTGGAAAGGGAGCTGCCAGCCACAATGGAGGGAGACTGAAGGATGAAGCAAGAGTGGATTTATTTGCAGGAGCTAATTTGTTACTGACTGAGAGCACTGGTTTGTGTGGTAGTGCAGCTGTGCCTGAGAAAGCTGGCAACTTCTGTCGTTACCCATGGGACTGGTCCTCACCAGCATCCCAAATTCTTTCCATCCCCCCAGAGAGGGTTTGGCTTGTTCCCCTGCAAGTCGCAAGGATGCCGGGTGAGATGCAGGATCAGTCCCTGAAGATTGCTGAGGTCCTGGGGGAGACAAAGCGCCCATTTGGCTCTGCAGATTGCTTTACCTGTGCATATTACCTCTGCCTAAACAAGCCCTGAAAGCCAGGGAAACAAGTTAATATGTGTGCACACCTAATTCCCTTTACAAGAGCACCATCCAACACACTGGACTGAAGATTTATTCTCCAGGGCTGATGCTCCCACTGATTTAGGAGCCATCTATAAACAACATGTATAAGCTAACACGAGCCAGGAGCACAGGGCAGAGAAAGAGGCTTGGTTCAGACCGGCTCCTTCCTCACATCAGTGCACCCTTTACAGGCAACTTCTTACAAAAGTTTTTTTCCTTATTGTCCACAATGATGTTATTTGGCAGAGAATGAGGCTAAAACAATCATCTTACACCTCTGATTAGGTGAAGTAATGAAGACAGAGTGAGCAAGTTCTTTAATGCTGGAAATTCTTCGGTGGTTAACTTTGCTGCATAGAAATAAAACAGCTGCTCACTTCAGAGCACAAATTTAGCCAGGCATTGAAAGCTACCTGCGTTTTTTTAGTGCACAACTCAGAAAGCGGATGAAGAGAGATAGAGCACTGGTGTCAGCTATTTTGGGGGCCACATTGACCACCTCCCTCTCCTGGCCAATGATTTCTATCTAGCTGGGTCTGCCTGAGTACAGTTTCTTGCTGCTTTGGTTGTACCTAAGAAAGTTCACAAATCATTATCCTCAGGCATGAGCAGGCTGGTCCTGCAAGCCCGAGGGTGGAGCATTTGAAGCATTTGGGCAGCATGGGGTAGATATTTAAAAAGTTACACTGAGCTCATACACAGTAATATGTCTCTGCAAACACCTTTGTGGCAGCACTGCTCAGTGCTTTTGACTGCTAACACCAGCAGCTGCTCAGCAGTCACTGCCACAACTTTTTGGAGCTGCTTTTCTGCCCTTGGTTAGACAGCAAGACACACAAAATAAGTCCTGATTGCTTAGCTCAGGTGTGGGAAGCAGAGGTTTGCCTTGCAAGCCATTTGTCAATGGCTTCTCCTGATCATAACCACTTCTCTTCAAAGGCTGCCAAACAAATAAATACAAATATATGGTGTATTTATAGACTTAAATATAAATAAATTGTGCTGCATAAAGAAATGGCAAATAGAGACAATAGCAAAATACCTTAATTTCTCTGTCATCACAAACGGGCATGCAGAGCCTCAAGCTCTGCTGACATTCGCCAAGGGAGAGACAAGATCTGAACATTTACTTTCCTATTCTACTCCCTGTGGCCTGCCTTCATCTCACCTAAGATTTAGGCAACTCATTGAGGATCCCAGACTGGAACCTGGTCCTGCTAAAGATCCGTCATGACAGGCAAGACACAGGGCACTTCCAGCTCACTGAAACCCTTCAGATGAGTTATCTGTCCCCATTAACCAGACTGGGGAGGCCTAAGGTGACAACACCCTTATGTCATTAGTGTCCTGGGCTGCTGGTTATAAATTGCCATTGTGCTGTACAAACACAGGCATGGAAACATTGACTCCTGTGTTTTTGCAAATACATATCCTGCAGGTGAAATGCAGTATTTAGAGTCATCACACGAGTCCTTCAAGAACAACATGTACCATTCTTGATGGAGAGCCCATTTGCAAAATACTTGAAGAAATTTGTTTTTAGAGGAGCTGCCAAAAGCTTTCTGTGAACATGTTATGGGGAGCTGGCTAAATGGTTATTATAATGCAGATTATGAAGGGAAAAGTTAGGTTCACTGGTAGTATCTATTATTCTTCTGCTCATGGAGAACACGTGGTTTAAGAGGGATGAAGGAAGCATCTGTCAAGAAGGGACATACGGATTTTTTGTTGCTGAAAAGGAAGGCACAAACAGAGCTACATCATGAGAAAGGTGTGCTTCTGCCCAGGCTTTTTATAAACACACCTTCAGAGGAAAGCCAGTGGGCTGGTCTTCCCCTGCAAACGACAAGTCTCTCTGCTTGGAAGTGCCCAATAACTAAAACAGCGAGAAAGCACAAATCTGTGAGGCAGCTCCTGTCTCCATGAGCTCCCCGGCTCAAGCCTGCCGGCGCTGCACCCATTGCTGCCTGTTGTCTCTTCATTTCACCCCGTGCCTCCAAGTCACTTGCTCCTGCCCAGCTCTTGCAGACTTTCCTACCTCCCAAGAGCTCCCACCACTGTCAGCAGTGCCTGTCGCTCCCGTGGCAGCTAAGCAAGAGAGACAGAGAGCTGAATGCTCGTTTACTCCCTGTTCAGCGCACAATTTTAAAGCCAGCCTGCTATTCTGCAAGGGAGAGACAGATATTTAAAGAGATCCCAAACCTGAGTTTTCCCTACAAACCTGGTTGCTCCCCTTCTAATTTTCAGATATGCTGAAACAAGGATGGGAGTACCTGAAATCAGAAGAGGCAGGTTGCTGCTTCTGGAAAGCTCATTTCTGGCTCCCAGGATGGAAAAGCAACCTGAGAGCTCGAATGGGACACCATTTGGGACAGTCTAACCATTTCTGCAGCAGGTCATTGAAACCTACCACCAACCCCACACTGAAATGTGGTCAGGTCAGAACAAAAGTTGGCCACGTTAGCCCAGTGCTGTGCTAGCCCAGTAACTTTCAAAGATGACCGAATGTCAAAGGCATTTTCAGGAATTCCCAGTTTATACAGACCATATGAAGGATTTTTTTCTCATTAGAGCAGTGTAACTTAAAGTGTTCTTTTAAAATAGGCTCTCACTGAGAGGGTTAGAAGGTAAAAAGTCTAAGATAGGTTAAATATTGTAGCAAAGTGTCTGAATCTGTATCTCTGTATCTGTATCTTGTCCTATTGGCATGAAAGAGAGCACAGCTACATCAGCTGGAAACTGCCCACTGAGGCATTGAGGTGACCTTCCTGATAAACAGCAAAGTGTGCCGTCCCAGAGGCGCTTTCTGGCTTCACAAGTGCTGCTGCCAGGATTAGTGCTACTCAGCACCTCCTTTAACCAACAGGAGGAAGGTCTTCCGAGTATGCTTGTGCCGCTCGCAAATGGGAATAAATGAGGAGGAACGGCGATCGGCCAGGAGCGCAGAGTGCAGATGCAGGATGCGCAGCCGGCTAAGTGCTCCTGGCATGGGATGGTGCTGGCTGTGAAGAGCCCTCAAGGGCAGGCGCCGGCAGCACATCATGAGGCACTTCGAAAACACCGCTGGAGCAGAGCCGAGAGTGTGCACTGTTGGGAACTGCCCTTGATTGGCGGGAAGATGGACCGACCAATTTAATAAACCTCTTCCATCTCTCCCCTCTGTAATTCTGTGACATTTTCTCCAGGAAAGTAACATACTTCCAAATTAATCTGATTGCAGTGAAGCAGACTGTTGTCAGCCCCTGGAGAGTGCAGGGCTTCATTGGCAGAGGCAGGGTGGTGCGATGGTCCGTCTCAGCCGAGAGCAGGTGAGACCACTACCCCCATGGCATGGGGTGAGGGTGACCCTCCGAGAGGCCGCCAAGTCTATTTACTAGTAATTAGCAGGGGAATAATAAAAGGCTGGATAAGGAGATAGACTGAATCAACTTATTGCCTGCTGGGTAAATAAAGCACAGGCAAGAAAAGAACTGAGATGAGAAACAGGTGGACAGACAGACTTGATGGATTAATCAGTCTTGTCATCTACTTACATGTAGGCATTAGGACGACATTATAAATTAGTGATATAGACACTACTCAAAGAATAGCACATTGGTATGCAAGATCTAAGACTGCAGAACAGACACTATTCAACACAGGAGGAGAATTTGCACATATTTAGCTGTTTTTCTTATATATATATATATATGTGTTTTAACATTCGAAGACCCCAGCTCCACTATGCCACAACTTGGCAGTACCCTGCAGCAGAGGCAGAAGTTACCAGTGGGACCACCTGTGGGGAGCTGGATGGACGCAGCCCCGCCACCTACCCATCTTTCTCATATTTATTCCAGCCATTAGGGCTGAGCAGAACCTGAGCGAGGGCTAGGTAGTGCAGACATGGGAAAGCACATTTCTCACTCAACAGGCAGCAAGGGAAAAGGCAAATCTGTGATCATGAAGCACAGGATCAATCAGAAGTCACATATAGGGATTCAAAAATTGTGGCAAGATTTTGCATTTGTTGAGATGGAAAGAAGGGATGCAAGAGGGTTGAAGCAGCATAATTCTGTCCCTGATGCTCCCTCTCTCCTCTAGTCTCTTATATTCTTCCATTCAGTTGCTATAAATTACTGGCTTCTCTTGGGAGTGTAGAAAATATTCATTAGAGACAATTTTCCATGAAATGGAACAGTGAAAAATGGCATCCCTGGTTTCATGGGTGTGGAGAGGTCAAAGGGTCTGGAAATATCCCCAGCTTTTCAGAAGTAGCTCAGCCTGTCATGATTTTCCAAACTTTCCAAACAAAGGGTTCTGCTTCATGATGGGGACACCAAACTTCCTTCCTCAGCAGCAGTTTTTGAATAGGAAAAGCCAGGGATCAATGGGTATAAGCAGAGTCTTTGAATCCCATTTGTGGTTCACAATCTGATAACATAAAGCATATTATTTATCAAAGATGCCCCCATCCTCCTTATCTTCTATGTACTTTGTGAAACAGGGCCAGGAGTTACAGAGATTTCCTCCAGCCAACAAATCACCCACCCTTTGTCTTTCGCCTTCCTTCTAAAGATTAAAAAATGCTACCTCAGTCTTTCACAGAATAGTTTTTTAATTGTGTGTGTAATCAGCTTTTCTTAGTGAAAAATGGAAAGTGCACAATAAACAATAGCTTCAAAGACATGTGCAGACTTCTGCATCCCTGTAAGAGATAAGGCCTAGCTCAACAGTGACCCATTTCTAATAATCCTATGGCTTCAAAAAGTTGGGAAACTTCATCCTGGGAGCACGTGGCTTTACAAAAGCCTCAGTTTTCCTTTAGTAGGATGATGTTTCTTTCCCTTTCCTTTTTCCTTTTCCTTTCCCCTCTCTTTCCCTTTTTCCCTTTTCCTTTTTTTCTCTTGCCCTTTCCCCTTCCCTTTTTCCCTTTTCCTCTTTTTCTCTTTCCCTTTCCCTTTCCTTTTCCCTTTTTTCTTTCCTCTTCTCTTTTTTTTCCCCTCACTTTTCTTCTTTTCCTTTTCTTTTTCTTTTTTGAGCTTCATCAAGAAACGCAGACTGCTGTTCTGGCCAGTTTGACCTCCAGGTTTGAGATTGGCCTTTTATTCTGGCCAGATGACTTTCTAACCACAGCAGGGAAAGAAAAGTAACAGAGGGAATCCAAGCTGTCAGTTGTGCCAGCAAATGTACGCTAGTAGTCTAGCACACTCTGTATTTCCAGATAAGCTTGCTTGAAACAAAGACAACTAAAGAAAACAAACAAACAAAAAACCTCAACCTGTTAGAACTTGAGAGAACTAACCCCTCACCATATGATATTTGCTAATGAACTGCATGCAGTGAAAAATGTGTGAGAATCCTTTCTGCGGCTTTTTGGGGAGAGTGATGAATTATTATCAAGTAATGTAATAAGCAAGTCTGAAAATGGGTTGTGGTGGGTGGTTGCTTTTTTTTCCCCCCCTGCTAAATCATGCCATAAATGTTTCCCTCAGCAGATGCAGACGCACATCATTTCTTTCGGGATTTTATAACCATGACAACCAGCTTTAAAGGAACGTTTTCAGTTTCCATAGTTTAAATTAGAAGTCTATCCAAAAAGAGGGTTGTAAAATGAGCAGAAGTAAGCTACTATTTCCACATTTTCCTGAGAACAATGGAGTTTTACATTTTTGCCTATATTATTATATACAAATATGATAAAATGTAAAATAAGGCTTCTATACCAACTTTTACTTTAAAAATAATTTTTAAAGCAAAGTTTATTCCCTTGCTAAAAAGCCTCATTTTAAAGATAGTGAAATTAAATCTTCCTCATTTTAACTCCTGTTAGATTTAATGATACTGTAATTTATAATGAGTAAAGCATGTTGACATTTAATGCATATGACTTCTTTGAAGTTACATCCTTTTAGTAAAGAGGAATTTTGATGAGTTTTACCAAAAGGGTTGAAAGAGTTTAGGTAAGCTAAATATAACTCAGGAATGAGTTTAATCTGGGTTAGACACGGTTGCTTTTATCTTACATTGAAATCTCATTAGCAGCAAGGTGCAGAGAATCTTTCAGTGCTTTCAAACACTTCTTTAAAAATCAATGCCAAGCTCTGGGCTGGAGTCACGAAGAGGGGCCACTACCCAAGCCCAACATGCTGCCAGTGCTAGCGTCCTGGTGATCTGCTGAGCTGGGGCTTCACCCCAAAAGGCTCCTCTGTGCTGCCCTTTCTGTTTCAGTCTATGTCCAGCTTCACCCAGGACCCATCAGCTCTGACCTGCACGTGCTCTCCCAATGCCCAGCACTGGTATTGCCCATTTGAACACCTGAAGGACCAGGGCAATAGGAAAAAAGATGTGTGCACCACCCACACAAAGGGAGAAGAAGATGATCCTGTCTCAGAATTCCCTTTTTTCTTGTCCAATAAAGAAATCAGAATCACCCTTTCTAGAACCTCTAAATAGAGGGCTGGGAGCTTGCTTGGATGCAAGCAAAGCACTGAGCAGCGCCAGGCAGAGAAAAGCTGGTCCCTCCCAGGTGTGTGCTGCTGTCACAGCTCCACGCAACATAGCATTCATTTGGGGCTCGTCTATTCACCCTTTGGTGCCTGACCTACAGTTGTTTGCATCTCAGCTAATCACCCAGACCTCTTTTGCAGACAACAGAAAAAGACAGAGAAAGTATGTGCATGTGTGTCTGTGTGTGTGCACATGTGCTCGTGTGTGTATGCATGCAATAGTGTGCCTATGCAGAATTTTTTTCTCAAAATTAAACATCTAGATAGGTCAGATGAACAGTGCTTTACGAGCATCTCTACCTCTCGGTTTAAATTAGGAACCTAGAACTGATGTGCAGGTGCCTGCCGTTGTATGGATAATCCCACCTGTTCTTTGAGGCCCCGATTAGGCAAAATATTCCCCTGTAACCAGCAGATAACTATGAACTGCTGGTCCCCCAGCCTCTGGTTACAGCAGCCTGGCTACTGTCCTTATGCTTTCTCTTGGTTCAATTCCATGCTTTGGCTACAAGAACATTTATTACTCAGATTATTCATTTTAACCATTGGTGGGCTCACCTGCTTAATGCTAAATGTCTTTTTAAACAGAGTGCTCAGTAGGGCTCTTACAGCACTGGTACTTTGTGAGTCTCTCTCTACCTTTACAAGTTTCATGTGGTTAGTCCCTCATTTGTGATTTCCAGCTCATATTTCTAACCCATCTTGAGCAGTTTGCATAATGGCTCTATGGAGTTGCTTTTGTTTGCCTTGTTGCCAAAACACCATGTCAGCCTGGCTGGGTGAGGCAGTTCTCCTCTTCTCCCAGTGCAGGGTAAAACCCACATACAAAGTCCAGGCAATCACTGGGTTCATTTACCATGAGGTGCATATGAAAATGTGCTTTCAAAACAGGTAGCACATGACATTCAGTTGATCCTTGCTGCATAAAATCAGTATTATTTTGGCATTTCTAAGAGATGCAAGTTGTTCTGTGCTCAGATGTAACAAGCAGCAAATTCTTTATCCTTGTGACTGGGGATCCATCTGGGGATCCATCAAAGGAAGATGAGCTTGTTGGGTCGTTTATTAGAAAACCACTGAGGACTCAAGAGTTGTGTAATTTCTCCTTAGGTGACCTGGT
The DNA here is from genome assembly GCF_047370975.1 of Nipponia nippon. NCBI lineage: Eukaryota > Metazoa > Chordata > Aves > Pelecaniformes > Threskiornithidae > Nipponia > Nipponia nippon. The sequence continues at coordinate 24,442,435 of NW_028262302.1, forward strand.
CATTTCTCCCCTGCAGTGGAGGACTCCAGCCCTCTCCTGAGAACGCAATTTCAGCCTAAAATGCAATCCAGGGTTTCTGATCTGAGGTTCACCATTGCTGGAGGGGCTTCTTCCACAAGCATAGTTGCACACCACTGCTGGCACTGCTAATTGATCGTCCACTCAAGCTACCTCCCAAGCTGGACACGGCTCTTGGGCAGCACATAGCTTCTTTTGCAGAAACACCTCAGTAGCCCCTGTGCAGTGCTCCCCTGCAAATATTCAGACCCGTGCCTCGCTCCATCTGGCTTGCAGTTGTATGTTCAACTTGAACCCCGGTGTCAAGTCAAACCAAGCTACCAGTACAGGGCTACAATAATTAGCTCATGTTTCCATTAGCTAATCACATCTTTTCATGCTGAGCAATAAAATCCCATATAAATGAAGCAAAATGTTAGCTTAAAACAAATGTGGCAGACAATTACAACCAAGAACCGATCATCCGGAGAGCAGGAAACCAGGAATCAATGGAGAATGACCTCAAAATCCTTCAAAAGAAGGCAACTCAACATTGCTAATGTGAAATTACCAGGAGTTTGGCTCCCAAAGCACCTTGAGTTAGTGTTTTTTTTAATCTGGAAATACATTTCTCACATCTGATCTCTCTTTGCTGGTTCCACAGTTTCGAGAATGGCAGTGGGCTCATCTCATCTGAAGATCCATTTGAGGGGTTAGGGTAAAGTGAACCCCCCCAAGGTGTCTCTGCTGATGAGATGAGATGAGAAATGATTTATTCTGATGCCTGAGAGCAGAGGAAAGGAACAGCTCTTGGGGTATCAAACCTTTCCCCCCTTCTGGACTTGCTGTTGCAGAATTAAGGAAGATAACAGAAGATTTTAAACTTAATTTTCATACCCTGGAACAAGCATGTGACGCACAGGTATACAGAGGAGAGATGGGGTTTAATCTAGCACAAAGACCTGCTTAGGCTGAGGGTTACAGAAACTAATAATTTTATATTCTTATTACTATTATTACGTAAAATTTCTTGACACCTGACAGCTGTAAAAGCATTAGACCCTGCAGCCATACGAACACACCAGAGTCATCACTTACATGTTTTTAGTGTAAATGCGTGGCTGACCAGCCCTTGAGAACACCATGCAAACTTGCACATTGAAGTTATGACATCAAACTGCTGCAAGCACTGCCTTTACATCTGCACGATCTCTGGGGGAAAACATGCTCATCGTTTCTGACTCTGCAGACTACTGAGGAGTGACACTAAACTTGGTGCTCTAAAAACACCTTGGATTTCTTTGCTTTTTAAACAGTAATCTAATCCAACTTTGACACGGATGTGCGTGTGAGAGAGATACTGCACAATTACATTTCATAGCAATATAGACTTTTTTCTCAGAGTCCAACTGAATTTTCAGTTCACTACTGAGACCTCGTGCCCTTCACCACCGCTGTACCCTCTCACTTGCTGCCAGAGCTGTGCTCTGGGTGCAGCATCAGGCATGCAACACGCTTTGCAAAAGCCAGGAGAAGCAGTCACTCCTTTTGTAAGCTGAACTAAATGCAACAAAGGTAAACAGACCGGTTTCTCTTCCCTTTTAATAGCAGGTCAGTGATGCAATGTCTCTAATTAGCACTCACAGCTGGCCATAGCTGAATTGCTGGCAAATGTTCAGTGGCCTGTAGGTATTTTGCCATCCTCCCCTTTCATCAGTGGTTACTTTCAATCACAAACACTTCTGCTCTTGACTGCTGTTACTTGAGCTGAAGAGCCAGCGGTTACAGCCTGGTCTTTAGACAGGGACAGAGGATTTTTGTTAATTGGGTGAAAAGAACAAAGAAGCGGGCAGAATGCAAAGAGCAGCTTTCACAGACGTGTCTAACCTTTGCGAAATCGGGAAGAAAAATAGGCATGGGTTAGAGGGCCATTTAAATTCCTTCCCAGTGTTACCTAGATCTGATCTAATAAGAGCTAAGAAAATGCTGGGTGTTATTTTCAAGCAGGAGCAAATGCATATGACATTTACTGTTTAGAACAGAGCTCTTAGTCTATAAAAATAGTAGTATCATGCTTTCAATTCAAATCACAATGTACAGACACCCCTATATAAAAATGTGTATACACATGTACCTACACACACGCACACACATATTCCCATGTGTATGCACATAAAGTTATTAAAGAGATGGACTGAAGAGAGAAGAAAAAAAAGCAGAGAAAGAGGGCAAGTTTTCACTCACTGGAGCAAAAGCCTTTCTTAGAATGACCACCAAGGAGACGGCAGTGTAAAGTGGTAATGATTCCACTGCCTCTGTTTCTCCCCTAGCTAGTGCTGCTCCTTTTCTGGCCTCTGCAAAATGAATTCAGCTTAAGGAAACACTTTGCAACAGCAGTGGTGCAGGGCTCCTCCAGGGCCCTGCTACTGCTTTGTTTGCGAGGAAGGGTCTTTTCTACCATGAGCAATTCTACACTGTGAAGGATAAATGTTAAATCTAAGACGGCAAAGATTTGCGGTCCCATGGGAGGGAAGGCACAGTTTAGCACACAGTTAAGCGCTGGTTGAAGAAATGAAAGTGTGGGGTTGTCCCTAGTTACTGACAAAGAGCACAAATGTTTTTGCTAGGTAATATTGCACAACTGAATATCATTTGGCTATGAATGGCCCTACTCAGAAAGACAAGAACTCTTAAAAGAATAAAAATTGAAAATTCTGCAGGGTTTTTTTAGGGATCATCCTTTCAGATCAGATATGACACACCTAGTAAACATGTGAGGCTTGATAGGGCTGAGTGGTATATTAGACTCTCTTCCCAGGGCTCCTATCTTAATTTTAGCACAGCTCTCAGGAAATTAAATGCACTTTATATTGTTCCTTCATTTGTGATGTACCTGACCTTGGTCCAGATTTAGATTTTTCCAGTTGGATCAAATTAGGCAGTCATAATCCCTCTTTCTTCTGTTGCTGAATCTGAAATATCTGAATTAATGAGGTCTCTTGTTTCGCTATCCATAATCTAAGCTGCCAAAATATTTACTTTCTCCCTGAATGATGTACAAAAGAATGAAAATGTAAATCATCTACGTGCTCCTTCAAACGCTCCTTTACATATAAACTACTAACCTAGCTGCCTTTTACTTTCCAAGCTGTACACTGCAATACACAAAGAATGCTCAAATTCTGTCAAATTTAACCACAAGTATGAAGATAATCCGAGGCATGATGTGCTTTAGACCCACTTAAACTGTAAAAATCAGCTTAACCAAAGTATCTACTTATACTGTATCTTTGGACTAAGTACCTCAAATAGATAGCTCCCAGCTCACAGGATAAACCAAAAGATACATTATGAACTCAAATGAAACCATAAAGATTAGGGATAGCTAAGACTTTAATGTTCTTCTGACATTCATTTGAAATTGGAACCTCTCTCTAACGGGAAAGGAGAGCTGAAAACCTAATAAAAATACTCGCACTTTATGCTGCGTCTAATGAACAATCCTGTAACAAATGGTAATAGTTAAATAAGGCAAAAACCATTAAAGTGCTGTTGCTCTGGTCCTGCTGTCAGTTGGCATAACTCCATATCTTCGATGTAGTGAAAGCCAATTTAGCAGCAGCAGCAGATCTGTTCCACCATGTTTGAAAAGAAGCAGATGAGTATCTCATCAGTACGATGCAAGAGGCTTTCCTTTGCATTGTCTACATACTTCTAGCATACGGATGACTGAAGCAACTTTCCACTTTTCAACTTGCAACCTGCTGAAAGGAGACAAATACCCATTTGTTGGCCGTGACAGTCAAGAGGCAGGCAGCAGACACATTAGGTATTCTGAGCGTATACGTATATGTATATGTAAGTGTTTCTGCATACTAGCTGTGTACCCTAACTTCTGATAAATCTGTTTTTCAGAACAGAAATACTGTTGCTTCTTTCCTGGTCTGTAGGAAATACTCTATAGTTCGGGATAAGATAATTAGGTGCAAGTAAAGAATTTACTGGGATCAAATCAAGGAGGTATCTTGCACAAAATACACAGAAAAGGATTCTTATCTCTTTTGATGCTTCTCTTCAGTCCAGAGAGATCTTGAGAAACTTGATCAGGACAACAGAAACCTCATGGAGTTCAATAAAGAGAGATGCAAAGTTCTGTGCCTGGAATTAACCCCATTCCTTCATGCAGGCTGGGATCTGCCTCAATAAGCAGCAGTCCTGCTGAAGAGGAGCAGGGGATTATGGAGAACACCAGGTTCAACATAAGTTCAGAGTGCACATGACCTCCAATGAGATGGTGAGGTAGCTGGGTTTGTTTAATACAGCAGAGAGGAGGCTAAGGCATGATCAGGTGGCTTGAAGGGTAGCTCAACTACTTGAAGGGTAATTACAAAGATTACAAAGGCAGACCCAGTAGGGGCAGACAATATAATAAGGGGCATAAATTGCCATTTTGGAGGTTCAGGAGAAACTTTTTCATCAGGAGGGTCCTGCAATGCTAAAGCAAGCTGCACAGGGAGGGGCTATAATGTCCATCCTTGGAGGCTTTGAAGACACAACTAGACAAAATTGGCTGACCAGTGAACTGGACTATAGACCTGCAGAGGTCCTTTCCAACCAACACGACTATGTCTGTGATTCCTGTAACAGATATACCATGCTTACACACCTTCCTCTGTTGCTAATACGTGCGTTCTCCCAGATAAATGGAGCTTTTATGGTATGTCACAAAGTTCTGATAAAGCACAGATGTCTTTGAGCCTCTAAGGACAACTTTGGTCAGAAATCTGTTTTCTTTGGGACAATCTGTGTTACAACTTTGTTTTTTTCTTCATATCCTCAGGGTATTGGAAAGAAAAGAAAAGAAAGATTCCAAATATCAACATGATAAAAAAATTAAAATGCACTAATAGTAGGATATCTTCTGCTTTCAGCTACAGGAACTTTGTCTCATTTGAAAGAGGAGTGCTAGCTACAGAGCCAAAAATCATTTATTATGAATAGGGTCTACCAACAGACCTTTCCTCGCATGAATCCAAATGGAGGATGGGCCACAGGCTCAGCTGGTGCAAGTTCAGCATGTAACAGTCAGTGCAAATATTGTGATTTACACCAGCTGAGATATGGCTTTCTGTTTCTATTTTAATAAATCAGCTCTAAGAATAAATTTCTCCTTACTTGCCTGGCATGGTTCTGTTGAGATGTTTAACCACACTAACAAAACGACTATGTTTTTAGTGCAAACCACAAATGAAACATCCTTTGTGCCACATAAAGCACATCTTCTAGCCCAGATTGATTTTAGAGGTGCTAATTACATTATATAGTGTTGAAGGAACTACAGTAATTCACTTCTAAAATCCATTTTTTAATTTCTTTTTAATTACTCATGTTTACCAATTCCTTTGGATTCGGAAAAGGCTCAAAATTGCAGTTAGCAAAGGAGGCTTGAAGTGGAATGATTAAGAACATCTGGCATATACATAATTATACTAGGCAATTTATTCCGCCTTTACCATTTCACTATAGCCATGGTAATGAGGTAGAACTGGATTCTATCACTTTTCTGAACATTTAGAAGTACCTTACTGCACAGACTGTTTCACTGAAATAACTGGCAATAATTAAAGTGTATACTGCCAGACCTTGGCAGAAAGGGTGGCAGATTCTTTCCCTTACTAAGTGGAGCTGCCAGTCCCAGATGTGTGGTCACCCTTTCCCATGAATGAATTCAGGCAAGTCTGTCTGAGTTTATCTGAAAGACTACCTGAATGTAGCTATAGCAAACACCATGGACAGCTTGTTATAGCTTAACAAAAGTATGAATCAATACTAAAATCATGTTGATTCTACCAATATTCTATCTTTAGAAACAAACAGAAGAAAAAAGCAGACAATATCACACCATACTATTTCAAGAATTTTTTAAGTTAAACATTTCATTCTTGCTTTAAAAAGTTGCGTGTTATATGAACATAAAGGAGAAATGGACTAAAGCATTTTACTTCCAAAACACGTTCTTCTTAATTTTCCTTTGTGGACAACTTAAAAGATTTAGGTTCCTTGAAATTTGTGCAAGGCCAAACTTCCAAAGCTTACTGACGCAGAACTGCTTTTGAGCCAGCATATGCGGTAACCTTACTCATGGTTGGCTTGCTTTTGCTGGCCAGGGGGATCCTCAAATGAGGTCAAATGAATTAAACGAAGGACCTTTAATATTTCTACATCTACAGCCTTTTGCTATCCCTTCAGCCCACTGAATATCCCACCTGGGCAGTACCACAGGGGTGAGAGCGACAAGCAGGGCAGCAGTAGGAGAGGGAAAAGGGCCCTTTTCTGGATTTTGCTCCTGCATCTCAACAATAATTATCAGTTCTGGTATGCAACCCATACATTTTCACGGTACAAATATAGTCAGGGGACTTCAGTGACATGTATTCAGATAAACCAAGAGAAAGTGATGAAGGCCATAGTCAAGATCACGGTGGGGGAGATCTCCCAGTTAATCAATGATGACTTTATTGCTTGTGAAAGACATTACAAAAGCCAGTGTGCAGGCCACTGAACCAGTTCACATTAGAGAAGAGAGAGCACTGCTGTTGAGCTGACAGTGACTGGGTTCCCAAACTTATGGCTGGCAAGTGGTGGGTTCACCATCCCTTGGCGTATTTAAGAACACACAGAACCTCATTTAAAAGAATTTAAAGCAACTCCAAGAAGAGCTATGAGCTTCACACATAAATTGCTGCCTGTATCTGGCTTTCATTATGCAAGCCATGAGACTGACTGATCAGGGTGACTCTTTCTGGCCAAAGATCTGTTAATCTTATTCCCTAACTAACATCTTTTTGGAGCTCTTTATTCTTAGCAACATTGATGAGGCACAATCCAGACTCATCTCCTGGGAAGTGCCACTAGCCACAGCATTACCAACAACTCCTATTCCCATGGCTCTGTGAGAACCTGGAAGAAGACATCTCCTGAGAGCATCCCAGGGTGACATGACCAATGTCAGGAATAACCATCATACCCAGATGACTGCAGAAAGCCTGACTCCTGCTATCTGAGTTCTTAAAATATGGCAAAAAATGGGCAAAAAATAAATCAGTGAAATGTGGGCTCCTTTCTCTGCAACATTTCGCAAGAAAAGTATTGCCATCACATTAATTTAGAGTCTCAACAGTCCAATTTGAAAACAAATAGCATTGCTTCTGAAAATTCTGCTTTATGGATTTCCATAAGATACGTAATGGAAAAATGTAGCCCTACTATACAGTCAGAACATTTTCAGCTGGAAGGAGCCAGGGCTGAATAATGAAATATCAAAGGGATAATAGTAGGTTTGAAAGTTTTGGAGTGCTCAGTCTGTTACGCATCACCACAATTTAGGACCACCACGGCTCACCACTCTGGTCAGCTGATGGAGGGAAAGCTCACCCTCTCCACCTGGACTGGTCAGTTGAAGGAACACTTCATGTCTACACATCAGCTTGGGCTCAAAAGAGGTGGGCTAGCATATCCTCACAAATACCATGAATAGTTACTCCTCTCACCATGAAACTAATTGCAAAAAGAGTGATGCCCCAGGCCACCAGCCACCCAACTTTATTTTTAAGGATGACAGGATACACTACATATGCTCCCCATGTACTACAAGTAAGCAAAACTATAGGTAAGCAATATTCTGCAGTGTCCATTTCCTTGTGCCATTTCTTCAAGTTCTTAGCCCAGGACCTTCTTTCTTCTGCCATCTCCTGTCCTTATCATTCACTTGTTATTGGCTCCTAGCTGCCGTGTGCAACCGATTTCCTTTTTTCATTCAAGGAATCTGTCAAGTCCACCCCAGCATTGACCTTTTTATATCTTTTCTTGTGGTTTTGACTGTCTCTTGCTCCATATTCCTGTTTGGTTTTTTTGTGCAGTTTCAAAGTACCTTACTCTGGTCTATATTATTCTTGTGAATACAAGTGACAATTTTATTGAAGATTCAGCTTTTCTTCCTTGTTACCTATCTGCCAAATATTGAACCAAGTTATTTTGGAGACTACTGTTCAAATCCAGGCAACAAAAATGCATATGCTTACTCCTGTTTTAACCAGACAGACTGTATAGGATGCAGTCCAAACTTGATTTGAGTTGGCCCAACACCTTCCTTTACACAATAACATTAGCATTTCCCTGCATAAACTGAGTCTTAGAAAATTCATTGAAGAATGTCTTACTCTCAAAAAAAAACCCACCATTTTTATAGGACAGGTGCATGTTCCCACCTAAAATTCAGATTCTTTTCATATGTAACTTGCCTGGGCATATTTTCAAATTTCTACAAAAGAATTTATTTCATACTCTTTCAAAGACTGAATGGAAAGATTTTTTTTTATTCTAGTGGTTGTTTTCATTTGAAATAATTATTGGCATATTTGCATATTTCTTGCCATATGCAAATTCTGCATCTATGGCAAGGTCGTGATCCAATTCCTCCTTATAGAACCAAAGTGACTCCTTGTATTTTAGTTATGTAACCCCTGATTTAAATCTATTTAATTGAGATGATACGTTTTAAGTCTGGTCTGCACAGCTCTAGTGACTGTAAATTTTCTTGCTTAGCACAAGATTGTGCACGAATATAAATGGCACCTTAAATCTTCCTTCCTGAAAACCACCTTTTGGTCACCAGTCCTCAATCCATTGAGACAACCAGGAGAATTTTCAGGGTATGTCTGATGAAGATGCTCAAGCTCAGAACTCTACTAGCTGTCTTTACCATTGGGGCTTTTTTTGGAAAACAGTATTTGCTTCGATACTTCTGGCTATGGTGTCAGTCCACTTAGCAGAAGTTTTGCATGAAGACAGGTCTCTACCAGACCCACCAGACCACCCTATTTTTTTGGAACTACAGTGTTTCTGTGGATAGCACAAGATGAAGGACAAGAGAAAAAAAAGGTAAAGAAAGAAAAATTAACTGAACAAACATGGAAAACACAGCAAACATGGAAACTCACAGAATAGCTGGTGCAAAGATTTTATTTCTATTAAGTGCTTGTTTTCATAGTCCTCGTATAGCCCATTTCTTAGCTTGCGTAAGTACAAATGTGCTACTGGTGTTCACTCTAGCTGCACTCTAGACAGAATGAAAGCTTTAGCCCTCAACAATGGCAATCCCCATGTTTTAGTACAATTTAAGTTTAACCTTTATGACGGTATAAATCAGTGGTAACACCAAACACTGTTGAGGATACACATGGCTTTTGTTTTTTGAATTAAATTAATGGTATGCCTTTATCAATGGCAACTTCTGTTGTTTAATGAAGGGGAACATCAATTACTGAAAGCAGGATGGTCTCTAAGCCATTTCAGGGAGGGAAGGTGTGCGTGCATGTGAGGCTTGATAAATACAATACTTCCTTTAAGAGAACCTGTTTTCAGTTGCTTATAGCTTTGCCATACTACCACTAAAATTTTCCACTCTGAGAATTTGTATAAGGCAGGGGTTGTTTAGGCTTTTTGTTTTGGTTTTGGTTATTGTGGTGGGTTTTTTTTTCTCTTTTCTTTTTTGGTGAAAACCAGTTGAGAACAAAGTTTAGAACTTCTGAACAAGAATAAAAGAGAACAGGAAGCATATTTTCCTTTGCTGTCTTAAAATAATATTGGCAAGCCTATTTGTTTTGTTTTGCTTTGCTTAGTTTCATTAGAAACCATTAGCATACTAGAATTTAGTGCAGGTGTGATCTTTGGGATCACAGCTCTGCCTTTTCTTGCTGCTGAGAAAATCCACCAGATCATAAGGCTCAGTACAGTGGATTTTTCTGACTTTAACGGTTGATACTTTTGAAGGTGGCAGCTTCAGTCTCAGAAGACTGCACAGCCTCTGAGATGTGTGATCCCTCTTACATGCAACTGGCATGCAGCACAGGCCACAGTCCTGTGGGATACCACATCCTGCAGCCTGCAGTGGCGAAAGTGGAGCTGGATTTTCTCTTCAATTACTGCTGAAGCATTGTGTAGCCCTTGACTGGGTAAACAGAAAGGCTGTATGTGGACAGCTGGGATGACATGCAGCCAAGATGAAGGAGATGAAAAACACTCAAAATATGAAGCACTGATGGGGCACAGATTGGGGGAAAGAAAGGGGGAGACGGGTTTGGGAGGAGGATCCAGCAAAGTGACAGAATGGAGGAGAAAGAATGAAGAGACAAGACAGGGTCTGAACTTGGGAGAAGGGGATAAGACAGGATTGAATGGTAGAATAGGAAAAAGAGACCAAAAAACCAGGTTGGAGTTGTAGGGCTGAAGAGCTCAGGCCTATAGATTGAAGAACAGAATGATCTAGTTGGGATTTCCAGGAAAACACAATGATGGTTTGGAAACTTCTGTTACAACTCTCTGAGCATCTTCAGACACGCAAAAATCTGGTCATGTTACTACAGTGATAAAATCTGATTAATGAGGAACAATATATTGGGGCTAAATAGCAGCAGTAAAAAAGGTTTGAAACTACACTTTGTCCAGCAAGGAGAAACGAACAGTGTCCACTGAGGAACTGAAGAAGGCAGGTTTAGACAGCAATCAGTCAATTAAAGACTGTATCATAAAAAGTCTGCAAAAATGGACCTTGCACAAGCCCTTTAAACCTGACAGTTAACTTCTGAGTGCATAACTCTGCACTTGATGATGTTCCTGGAAAGTCATAGTTTTCTCTCTAACAAGTGATCTTTTAGGGTAAGAGGTTTGAAGCACTTGGTGGCAGCTGCTTTCCATTGACTGTAAGTGAGACCAATACCAAGCTGTTCTAAAAGCCTCACCCTTATTTTACGTAAAAGTTTTCCTAAGCGCAGAAAGGCTTCTTCAGGTACTGAAAAGCAGTAGTGCCAACCAGACCACACTGAGGTAGGAAACAAAACAGAAAAAAAAAAGAAAATCTGCTACTTTTTGCCTAAAAAATGCAATACAGAGCTATTTGGGACCCTCAAAGTATTTTGAATCCACCTCACGCTGCACTTGAACTTGTCCCCTCTAAGAAATAGCTGATAATACTGTTTTCTTTCTGCCTTTTGTCTCTCAGTTGATGGGTATAGACAAAAAAGTCTTTATCAGTAAAAAATAAAGCAATTATTTTTAACAATTTCAATTTCTCAATTGAAATAAATAATGAAACAATTACTTTTTCCTTAAGATCACTGCGGAAAATGAGCACACCCTGTCTATGAAACATGACAGGTGTAGCTCATAGGCTTTTACTTCTAGTCATAACAAAAAGGCCTTGCTTCACTCTCTACCGTTGCTACCATTTGCAGAGATGGTAAATGCTTTAACTCCAGGAACTGATAAGCATGTCAGCCTACCAAGTCAGATTAATTGCTATTCATCTGTACTGTTTTGGATGGCACAGCTTTTATTTAATCCTTAAATTCTTCCTAGACTTAAAATACTTCCTTTGTACTGGACAGGTACTGTCTGCAAGTGCCCAGTCTGCAAGTGGCCAGACTGACAAAAGAGAGCACCGTGCGATGGACCTGCTCAGTGGAGCTCGTTATGCAGCACAGCACATTTCAAACATACCATCAGTCATGTTAAGAGTGCCATTTTTGGAAGATTGGGGTAAATGTAAGCATGCTATTAAATTCAGCTGATTTGATGTTGCTGAATTAAACCGTAAAACCAAAGAAGCTCTTCAAGCTATTGATTTCTGCAACACATTGTATGCATTTACGTAAATCTAATTAAAACACTGTGCATAACCCAATTACGAGCTATTCCCTTACAGCAAGTTTTATATTTATCTAAGCCAGGCTGCGCCAGCTGTGAGACATAACCCTGGGTTTGCAAATAGCTATTGTGTAACAGCTGAAGTGGTCAGATAACTACACTGATGATTTTTGTCTTTCTGCTAATGAATCTTGTACTTGTGGATCAGGACCAGTTTTTGCTGTATCAGATTACTGATACAGGTTACTGTATTACTCAGGTTACTGAGTTTTACTTCACTGACATTTCTGCTATCAGATTGCTCAGGAGATAAGTTAAAGGTACAACTTAAAAGGCAAGCAGTTGAGAGGCTGAGGGACAACAGAAGACCCTCTACTTTGTATGCTGCGAGTAAGTGAGGAGGCAGGTCTGAAGAGGCAGTATCACCACTCTGAATTGCTCTTTAGGGGAGGCAGTCTCCCTCCATTGGGAATACAGCGGCATTGGCAATACAGGGGACTGGACTTCACATGAAGGGCCTAATGCTAGGTGCTCTGAATAACCTTATTCCAGCCTTGAGGTTGAATAGAGCATCAGTATTTAGATTTTGATGGGGATTGTACCAATGTTGATCAGAATTGCCCTGACATCCCATAAATGCAGCTCCATCACCTGAGTAATAGTGGCAGAAGGTGCAGCAGGGACCAGCTCTTGCCATTTTCAACCAATGCTACGCACAAATCTTCCTGCAGCAGGTCTACACTATGTTTGTGACAGTAATAATCTATGTATAATCTTTTCTAACGTTGGATGAAATATAAGATTCAGGGGGAGAAAACAGTAACTCAACGTTTCTTTCTGGAGTAGAGCCATCCCTAAACCTCCTTGTCCCCTTCAGGAGCACTTCAAAGAAGTGCCCTCATTCAAGGCTCAAATCTATGCTCTCCATAGTTTATAAAGAGCTGACACAGAAGAACCCTTCTAAGGCTGGGAAAAGGGAGAAGGAGGATAAACCCAGCTGAACCATATAAGAGAAGGAGTAGTGGAGTAGGAAAGCCCAGTTAGGCATATGCAGAGGCAGAGAGGAGAAGGGGAAAGGAGAAGACAGGGAGGCAAAGCACTCGTGAGGCTGATACAGAGCCAAAGGGACCATGAGCAGAGCATGGGTGGGACAGCACAGAGTGACAATGGGAAGAAAGGACGCAAGACTTCCTCCAGTGAGTCACTCACTATTTCATCCCTCTAAGGCAGGAATTGATGCTGTTGGGTGGAAAGCCCAGCCAGGTTCTCACCTATGACTCTCAATAAATTACTTTTCCTTTCCTTTCTCCGCTTCCTTGATGTCAGAGGCTCATAGGGACAGCTTAGCTGGCCAGTAACGTAGTATCTATTCCTACTCAAGTAGCACTTTCCCAAGCAACGCTTCAGCTCCCAGCACAGTGACTGGAGAGGCAAAGCTGCTGGCTGCAGAGCAGCATGACAAGTAGCGGTCTCCTCATGCGACCTTTAAGCGTAGGCTTAGTACAGTGCTACAAGCATTCCCTGGGGCAAGTGAGATTGACGTGGCACCTGAGCACATGTACTACCCAACTCCGGGATTTCAAACTACATGCTATTTCCTTCCAGTTGGAGACAAGTTTATGAGCTTGAGCAGGCAATAAAAGCTTCTCTCCATGCTAATGAAATGTCCAAGTCCTAATGGATTAGTAGTTTTCATATCAGATTAAATCTGAATTTTTGCTGATAAAGACACAAAAGTCACTCCTAATAGGCTTTCAGATTTTGTTAGCAAAAATACATCTCAATAGAGCACAATCGCCTATGGGATACGAACAGGACAGAAAAGGCACTAACACATTGTGACAGACTGCTCGAAAACTCTGCCTTCCTCCAACTGGCCAGAACACAGTCAGGCAATATGCAGAAGGCTATTGCTGATGTGGAGAAACCCTGTGGGCACTTTCCTAGAAGCCCATGCACAGGCAGCCCACCTCTGCTCTCCGCAGCAGTCCCTGTAGCTGCTCTGCAGCCGCGGTCAGTTACAGGGCCCCTGGAGCCAGGGGAAATTCTCCCACTCACTTCAAAGAGTTCAAGCTCTTTTGCTACTAGAAGCTACTCCACATGTCTCTTTGTGAAGCTTCTGAATGAACAGAGATCCCAAAGTCAACGCCTCACCAGTAACTTTCCACCCTAAAGAACTACAAGCGTTATTTTGGGTTACAACACCAACCAGGCAATTCCTCCAGAAAGCTGTTTAAGCCATGTCTGTGCTGCTAAAGGAAACAGCCTCAGATACCAAGAGCAAGTGGAACCAGCTGGCTCACATCTATGCTGTTTAAAGCTTACCCTTTCTGTCCAGAATTTGTCTAGAAATGTGTTGGAGAAGTCCACAATAGAGTTGGAGAGTGAGTTATCAGCTAAGCGATATGGACGATAGAGGTCCAGTGCTTAAGCTGGCTCCCTGTCTTTCATTTCACAGCATAGATATTCCCTAGCAGCCTGGCAAAGTGTAGGGCATTTCTGTGTGGTTGGACTACTCTGAAAACAAAGAGCAACCCTGTCATGCTGGAGAGCAAAGCCTATGCACAGGGTGCTGTCATAGCGTAGAGCTGCTATAAGACTCCACTTCCAGGTGTGAATTCCTGGCTGTGGATCCTCTGCCTGCAGGGCTCCATAGGTGCCCACACACTGAATCTCAGAACCTGGATCCCGCTTCTCGGGCACCTCGCCATTCCTGTGCAGCAGTGCTTTGTCATATGTCCCACTATGCTTTGCAAGCATGTTAAAGCCCCTGCACATGCCAACCCTTTCAGCGACTCTTCTGTGGAAGCGGTTTAACATACAGGACAAAATTGACTCAATCAAAGGGTACTTTGCTGACATTTCGTACGCATGTCTGATTTTATTTTTTTTTTTTTATTCTTTACCTTTTGGAAACTTTTCCATTTGTTATTTTCGACCTTAATAGAGTGGTGCCATTTTCCATTTCAATCAGGGCTTCAGCTTGCTCCCCTACTTCCATTTCTGACTGAGTCTAAGGTAACTTTCAGAAAGGAAGGAAAAGAGATAGATGAGTTATGGCACTTGAAGTCAGAGAAGAAATTCTGAAAGGAAAATGTAATTAAGAAATAAATTGAAAAACAGAAGCACCTGTGATACAATGGCCAGGAATGATTATTTTAGGGGGGAAACCATCACAGGCAGCTTAATTCCATTTCATTCTGTTGCTCTTGGGATTTGGACTGTTTGCTCATTTATTTGAATAAAATGTAAACCTCTTCCACTTGCATTGTTAGATGAAATGAGTATTATTTTGCATTTAATTAAAATACTGACACGTTCCCACCGATAGAAAAGTTTCCATTGCTTTTCAGAAAGCACTAGGTCATTTGATTTATAGGACATAGTTATTTACTGCTCAGCAAATACCTGCAATGGAAACAGTTTCACCTGTTGGGAAAAGCACTACCTCTCCTGTAAAAACAAAGGTTTTAAAGAGATTGAGACGTCTGGAAGAAATTCAAGATGGGAAAGGAAAATAAGCAAGAAGGTGACTGTAAAAATGGTAAAGTGACATTTTGAGTGTTTGATCAATGACTGATACAAATATAATTTTTCGTGGAAATGTGAGTACACTGGGACAGGAAGCACTGCTGGACCTTTGTGAAGTTTGGATTCAGTAGCTGGTTACCCAGGTTGAAGTGGGACAAGTTGCAATAGAAGTACTGACATCTTAAAAGCGACATTGAGGGACTGAGGCAAAGCTTCCCACAGTCTGAATTTGCATGGTATAAAAGAGAGCCTTTTCTTAAGTGAGTTAGCTACTTTTCAGTAGCATTTAAAGTTGCTTCATTGCTATGGAAGAGGGTGAGCAGAGCAGGAGACAAATTCAAAATTGACCCAAAGTCCAAAATTACAAGTCAGAAAAGTTCTGCTCAACAGCAACCCTGTGCTGTCAACCTCTTCCAGCTACCTCCTACATTTCTTCTTCTGCCCAACACCAAAACTACTCTTCCCAATACTGGAGTTCTCACTCATACTGAAGACTGGCTAAGCATCCAGAAATCAGGTGGGGCAGTGACTCTCTCTGGAAATGCCTGCTCTGTTCAGAGCTACACCTGACAAACTTACAGGATAAGGCCCTTACAGGATGAGGCCTATCTTCTCTGGCCATTTTTAAAAAATAAAGCAACTCAATTTTTCAGGGCTTTTTTTCATCTGGAACAAGACAGGAACTGGAGAGCTGCCATAGCTATTTCTATGCTACAAAGGAGGGAACTAGTCCCTTCATCTCTTGATGGTCTCGATCATCACTCTATGATGGCACCATTCAAAAGGTACCTTGATATGATGGAGACAGACTCTGTCCTGGGATACTAGATGAGCATTAGAGCTTGTCTCTAGCCACTCACACTTGCATGTCCCTCTCACAGGGCCTGGAATTGAGGTCCCATAGAAGATCTTGTCTAGTAACACAGAAATACATTTCTCGGATGGGTTTGGAGCCATCCCATCACCACAGAGCATTAAACCCTGTCACTATTTTTTCCAAAGTTGCAGGAAACTTCTGTCCTCTTTTCTTTTAAATTATCAGACACACAGGGAATCTTTGGTAGAAATGAACACTATCGAGTAAGAAACACTAAGAAACACTGCCTGAATGTGTCAATATTCCTACTTCCTAGGCAAGTTAGCTCTTTTTTTTTTTTTTTTAAACCTCTAAAGATAGAGGGATGTGTCATGTCTAAAAGTTATACCTCAAATGATTTCAACATGCCTTAATTGAAATGCTGAGGAAAAACAAATCCCTTCTGAACAGATCAGGAATACAACAGGTGCTATAAGCAATCTCGATTCACAACTTCTTAACAGCACTTTTAGTACGCTGTTCACTTCTGTGCTATTACATATTTATCAATACAACCTTAACAGCTGAAAAAAGATTGAAGCTGCATAATCCCACCAGAGCATCATAAGAGAAGCCAGAGAAATGGATGAGATGGCATTAATCTAGTTACTAGGTTTATTAAATCTAAAGTACTTGTTAAAAGTAGAGATCAAAATTTTAAAATTGCTGCAATTGTCACCAAAACTCTGAGACTTTGAGACAGCAGCAACCTGCATAAAGAATAACTGAGCTGATTTTATAGCATTTATGTTGTCTTCGGCCTCCCTGAAAAACATGCACAGAATCTAGTTAGCAATACATCAGACCTGGTAGGAATTCAGAACTGGTCTAGACGGCAAAGTTTCAAGTGCTAGTGTCTCTGCCCCCAGAGCTGGGCATGTTATTATGGATTTGGAAGGTTTTCACACGGCAACTCTGGGAACTACAGCAGTTGAAAGTTTTGAGAAAGGCTGTTTTTACACTAGAAAAATACATTCTGGCAGATTGGAACCATATTGTGAGGATAGGGACGTTCTGAGGAAAACAAACAACAAACCAACATACAAAAGTGTTTTCAAAACAAGTATTTCAATATTGTTGCAACCAAACAGAATCACAGGCTCACAGAATGGATGAGGCTGGAAGGGATCCCTGGAGACTGTCTAGTCCCACGCCCATGATCAAGCAGGGTCTCCTAGAGCAGGTTGCTCAGAGCTGCTCATCTACCAAGCCTGCTGTTTCACCCAGTCTCCTAGAACATGGCCCACCTGCCTTTTACAAAAGTTCTCAGACACTTCTGCAATGAACATTGATGGTCAGGATCATGGGTTTGTTAAGGTTAGAATATGAAGTTTATTGAAACAAGCTCTGTTTCAATATATTTAGGAATGTATTGGCTGATATCAACAGCTGTAGCTGATTGAGGAAGTAGAGAAATCCTGGGTAGTTTCAAGAATTTGTTTCCCAAATATTTGGCTCAGTGAAATCATGGGAAGACTGTAGTCTTTCACGGACTGCACAAAGTACGTGCACAGAGTGGACACATTTATGAATGTTTCTTTTTATTACAGTAGCATGGATCAGTACTGAGCTCTTACTACAGTTCTGTGCATTTCAGACTTCGGGGGTCTGCAGAGTAGTCCAAGGCCACTGCTCTGAAGGAAAGACACAAATGATTTCTTCAAATGACCACTTGATGTCACTTGACACCATGCTAATAAACTTGATGAAGCCCACTTCTGGGCAATAAACAAAGGTTCTTACAATAAGGTGTCTGAAAATGGGAGAGCAAGATGCTAAAAAAGTACTATAAAAAGATCATATTTATTTGTTATGGGTTTGTCTACTGTTCTTGTAAACTACTGTTGACAACTGCTAAATTACTTACAAATACACAATCTCTCTTGTCCAGAGAAGTATTGGTATCCACTCTCTCTTCCAGAGAGAGTCTAGAATTAATCACTAAGACTAAGACTTATTAAGTTATGATGTGTTCCTCACTTTTTGGGTGCCTGGTTTTGAAGAGACATCAAAGAGACACAGATGTTTCTAGATTACCCTTCCAAAAATAAGATTCCATTAGCAATCCAGTGTCACTAGTCACTTTGAATGTTTTCGCTAAGCCTCAGGTTTTCTCTCCCCTAGAGTTTCATATCTTACTGACATAGTGAATTTCACATTTCCCATGCATATAAAATACCAGCTCTGAAAACTAAGGCAAGATGCCATATTTCCTAATCTATCCAGTCCAAAGTAAAGTGAATTATTGTTCCCCGACAGCATTTTTCATACATCAGCATGACCTGAATTCTAATAAATTCACATGATCACAGCCTTACAGTCTCTCCTCTCCCACTTTCCATTTATGTACTGCTGGGACATTGATTTATTTGTGACAGAAACCTTTATCCTGAGACTTGTATATGTTGGTTTTATCCCCTGGTATTCACCAGCCAGGTGGTCTTGCCAGGAAATAGATCTGACTGTCTGCAAAATAAATGTTAACCCAGGACATTTTCAATCCCAGAGCTAGTTGAAATATTTTAGCCAGAAGAGATTTTCCTTGCAGTTTCATTGAAAGTGAACTGCTTCTCTGGATACTGTTTTCGAACTATTATTAGATAGAAAAAAGTAAATGACTTATTGAGGTTGTCCCATTTTGTTTTGAAAATGTCACAAGAGATTTGTTCTTACTTTAATCAAAGCAAAATGAATGAGTCGTATTGAACTATATTTATGAAATTTTTTATATTGGTTTTGATGTCTTTTTAGCATTTGAGTGGTGCCAAATTTAAACATTTTGGAACCTCTATTATCCAAAATTTTGAAGAATAGAATAGATTCTGCTTCTTGTTTGCCTTTCAGCATTGGCATTCATCACAGAAAAAAAATAGCAAGCCTAGTGATATAAATGTTAGGCACTTGTTCTCATTTATGAAATGTTTTGCTTGGAGACTATACAGTCTCACCCGGGTAACAAGCTTTTCCTTGGCAAGGTAGTCTAAATCAATACCAACAGGCCAGCTGCACTCTTCATTCGGTGTAAGTCAACTGAAGACTGCAGAAACTCAATCCGTACATTCAAGGACTGCCTAAAACCCTTCCAGGCATCTCATTTATGATTTGTTGTGCCTTATCGCTATCACTCTTGCTGCCCTGACCCTCAATTCTCAGCTAGTGCTGGAAGCAGCTGTGGCAGATCCTTCTATGAGGACTTCTTCAAGAAATGTGGGGGAGTTGTGGAACCTTTCCAAAAACCTTCAAAGATGATGAAGTGATGCATTTAATCTCAGCAGCTGTCTGTAACAAATTTACCTTTCTTCAGTAGCTGAGCTCCTGCTTGCTTTAGTGCATGTCAAGCCAAAAAAAACCCAAAGGCTGGGTGTCTGTATACACACCAGAAAGTTTTCTGCAGAGCTCTTTGGTAATGTACTGTATCAAGCCACAACTGGGAGGCAGCATCCACAAATATGCATTGCTGCAATGCTGAGTATTGCCATGCTTATATCTGGGACAGGGGGAGGAATGGCAGAAAGAGGATCAAGCTTGCAGGTTTCTGCATTCCATATCAAGCAATCCAAACTAGATTTGTTGTATAGTGAATCTGGCTGTAAATTTGAGCTAGCTGTGACTCCTTCAAGAGGACAGAGAGCATAAAGATGACTTTAGATAGCAGACATAAACATCTGTTGGACATTTTAACCTCCCTTACTTGCCATAGGAACCAAAAGCTGGAATATTTTTAAAGATCAAGATCCAAATGTGTCTGAGGTAGGTAGGAGAAGTATTCTCCATGCTCTTCTCTCTGGAAGGTGATGCCTTGAATACTGCAGTTGTTTTATTTCGGGGCATTTCTAGATTTGTCTGCCTATACTACTGCTCAAACTCATTTCCAAAGTTCTGGTCTCCAAAGACACAAAAGAATAAGAATATTATTATCATAATTAACTCTCTTCCTTAGGGAGGTAACTTTAGAGACAAACTATTTTCCAGCATCGTCTTCTCCAGCTGCTAGAGCTTGCAGCTCTCTAGTGCTTTATAATCTTCGTTTCCACAAACACTGAGCAGATATTGGTGATTTATTCCTGTAATTATTGTGCTCTTGAAGTTGTACCAAATGAAGTGTACAGTTCTGTGCTAAACATTGCAAGTTAAATCCCACTGGTCAGGAAGGAGGAAAAAAAAACCTATCGAAGTCTAGCTAAAGCACATTTCAGCCCTTGTTTGGCTGTCCATCAAACAAGATGGTTTACAAGAAAAAGATGAGAGAAGGAAGCACGTGCAATCCGTCTTCTTTCAGTGTAGGCAGTGCGTGCAAGTTATTTATCTAACGCTTTAAATTGTGTCCCTTGGCCCATTGCTTTAAAATGAGAGCTGACGAGAATTTCTAGCCGCAGGAAATTTTACTGTTTCATTGCAAATCGGAATGAAAACTCTAAGTATTTTAAGAAATTATGAAAATAATTGGTAAAGCCACTTTCTTTTCGTTGCAGTCACAGAGTTGGGTTCTAATGCACCCAGAGATGTGATAATGTTGAAAACTGACATAAAGCAAAAGATTAAGAAAAACAACAGAGACCGAGAAAACGACTGTATCTTACCAAAACAAAACTTTCCGCAGAACCAGAAATGATGGAACCATCTGTTCGCATAGAAAAGCATATTTGCAGAAATTTTTTTAAAGTAGATGTGAAAGTGTATTTATTTGCTTAACTTGGGACTCCTGACCTCATGGTTTTGGTGCCATCTCACTGTAATCTTAAACAATGAAAAGCAAAAATCACTCCAGCAGTGAATCACTGGAGCCAACATCTTCAGAACCAGAGCATGCTGGTGTTTTCTTTTCTCCCATCAGGTTAGCAAGAAAGGAAGTGCATTTGCACTTGCCTGCCAAGTTTTTCGTGACCCTACATGAAAATGAGAGAGCAAAAGGAGAAACTGGTTTCTTGGACCTCAGCTTAGCAAGGTGATTCTGCATAAGCTCAGCTTTAGTTGTAGCACATGGCACATTTGCATCTAAAGGTGGGTACATCCTTCCGCCCTTCGCTGCACCTGGACATAAATCCAAATGTCACTATTTCAGCTCAGTCATGCTGTGTATCAAATCACCAGTTACCCATAATTACTCCTCTCATTAGCAACCATTACACTGTGTTTTCCTTTCCATTTTCCTTTCTTCAACTGTGTTTCCACTTGCATTAACTCAAGAAACTCTTAGGGCTAAATCTGATCTTGGAGAGTTGTAAATCAGGCAGCACCATAAATCAGGTGTCCACACTGGTATAACAGCCATGTAAATGAGATTGAAAGAGACTTGCAATTTCATTCTATGAAAAGAAAGCTCTTTGCTTTTTCAGCAAGTTAACTTAGCCTTCCTCCTGAGAGATGACTCCACTTAAATATGAATCCAGGAGGAAGTGGAATGAGCCCGAGTAGCATGTGGCTAGCCCTGAATGCAAAACAGCACCAAGCAGTTGTCCCAGCAAGCTGAAAACCTGAGGAAAACCTGAAAACTAACAGTAGTTAATGTTCTGTTGAACACCTTTGAACTGTGAGGAAGCCAGGTTTGAGAAGACTATTGCTTTGGATAAAATCACAAATTAAAATGAAAAATTGTAGCATAGGTTCACAGCTGTGTTTCACATCCATGCTCATTTAAAGGAGGCAGACTTGAAGGCAGTTGTGGAAAGCAATTTATTTACTAGATATACTCTGGCTTTCCACCCAGAGGCATCAGCAAGGCACGCAGGTAGTTCATTAGGGTTCAGGATATATGGCAACTCTGTTGCAAACATTTACCTTATAACTTCTCATACCAAATTCTTGCCAAAACTTCCTATCAACACATATAGTTAATCAGTGGAGACAGAGAGCAGGAAATGCCATCCAGAGTTCTCCCTGGCATTGATCAAACGCAACCGAGTGTCACTCTCCGCAATTCCCCCTCTTCAAGGAAAACTCCATTAGAATTTCAGAACTGGACGTGCCCAAGAGCCACATTAATCACTCTGGGATGGCACAGCACAGACCTCCAGCATGATGCAAGATAATGGCTCACAGCTGTAACACAAGCTTCACCAAGAGCTAATCTAAGGATATCTTGGCTGTCTCTCCAGTGACATGGGAGTGCAAAAAGGAAAGCTAAAATAAATAGCTAACTGAAGTGCTCCATCAGAATTAGGATCCTGAGAGTAATGAAACCATCTTCCCTCCTTCTGCCTCCCACCTTTGTAGCTAAAGAGGTGACTTGTACAATATCCATCATGTTGCACATCATAGATGTGCAATCAGCGTGCGAAGAAGTCATATAGTAAATTTGTGAAAGAATGGATGACACAGACAGTGCTGTGATGTTCTGTACACCTTACAATGCAGTGGAGAGGCTGTGATCCTTGACCCTCCCTGAAATGGCCCATGGGTCTCACCATGTTTCTGTGTGCCCTAAGTGTCCTTCCATCCTCACTGAGACACCACTTCCTACAAAGGGTGGTGGGCTGGGGTACTCCCTTACCAAACTGTCCTTATAATCAAGAATTTTGGACAAGAAATCTCTGCACTCTGTGAGAAACACAGGCTGGAAGCGATACCCAGAAACCACCCCTGAAAGGAGGTAGCTTTCAGGAGGAGCAGTTCCGAAATGGTGGTTTCCCTTTTCACTTGTCAGAATCAGATTTCTTTGTTGATTGTGTGTTTGACACAAAGATAGATCTCAGTAATTAATATCTTGTGTCAAGCTCATCTTATGCTACTGAAAGAAATCGTTTGAGAGTGTCACTGTGATTCATTTGAACTATTGAACTCTGTATCTTTTTCAGAAGGAAAATGCAGGATGACTGTATTTACAGGGCAGAAAGCACTGAAAACCACCTATTTATTTTCCTGAGAGCTTTCCTAGGGCACACATCAGCACAGACTCAATTTACAAAGGGTGTTTGAAAGACAGGATAGCACTCTAAAGTAAAGCACTATGAACATAACAGACCTGCTACTCATTAAGAGGGATATATATTCTTCCTGGTCACTCTGGACATTCCTTTTTGCCCCCGCTTTGCTCCCCACCTTTCCCAGTGCTCCTCTTCTTGGACTCCAAATACTGCTCAGCTTTCCTTGACCTTGCTTAATGCACACCAGACTAGATGTGGACTACATATTTGTCCCTTCAAACCATTTGACTTGGCATCTCTTCAGGCCCTTTCATGGACTGCAACATCTGCAGTCCAAGGACAGTAAAGGTAGTGAGAAACCATGCAAAAGTCCATTCCTATCCTTTCGCAAAACATCTGAGCCAAGTCTCATGCTCAGGAGAATATGGCTGCTCCCTGTATTTAGGAGTTCAAGTTGCCTTAAGAGACATAAAGTGAATGTAGAACCCTGCAGTGAAACAGCAGAGGAAAGAGTGAGGCCAATGGGTACTACAGACTAAAAAATCGGGCACCATGCCCTTCATGAGTTATAGAAAATGTGGATGAGAGCAATGGGACCGAAGAGATGCTTAATAAGCTAAGGAGCTCACCAGTTTCCTGCCTTCTTCCTCTCTGTTCGTTGGTAAAGCTCAACAGGATGAGTTCTGTCCACAGCATCCCCATTTTCACCCAAACACAAAGGGGATTTTCTTACTTTACCATAACTTTCTAAGGAGTTGTTGGCTGCAGCTGTCTCTCTGGCTGCAGTACTTTCATTATTATTTAGTGTTTCTTAGAACTTGGTACATTCATTTCTGAATATTTTATGTATTTGCTACATGATGCGTCCATCCCCAAATACTCAGAAGTAGAGTGAGACTTCCAGACAATCTCCTTCCATGACTCAACAGAGGGCACTTGCTCCTGAAAGGGGTGGAGATGCATGGGGAGCACACTTCTTTTGTCTCATTGATCAGATCCTGCAGTTGACATCCAGGCAGCCTAAAGTCTGCTCAAGTCCCAGTACTGATGCAGCCTATTTGCTCTTCAGCACTGCTTAATCCTTGAATCTCTACAATGTCCTCTGAGGTGGCCAGAAGGTTCCTTGGGCATCCATAAGAAAAGGCAACACTTTCTTGGCTAAACTGTCATGTTTGGGCCTCCAAAGCCTCAGACTTTTATGCTCAGTGAAAGCCTCAGACTTTTATGCTCACACTCAGTAGGGCAGTTGCCACCTTCCTTATAACAGTCAACAGTCAGAGGACTTGGCCTGAAATAACTTCAGGTGAGGGTCTTTGCTTAAAGGGGTTTCAGTCCCTCTCAGTTGCCTATGTAAGAGTTCCAGAGCCACCTGGCTACTGTGGGATGGGGTTGCTGGGTGGGTGAGGATGGGGGGACACTTGCTGCCTTTCCTGGGACATTAAGTAACCAGGAGCACAGGAATTACAGGTCAGTGGGAGAGCACCTTAGAGAGAAGCGACTGTAACTCCCCAGTTTGGACACTCAGATGCCTGTGTGTGGTCTGGAGCCGATCAAGTTGGATCTTCTCCTGGCTGCACTTAACCCAGCCCCTGAGGGCCTCATGTCAGATGCTGACAGCTGAACTACATCTGTGGCCAGTGCAAGGCCAAACTTCACCACTCTTCAGGAGAGCTGAGCCCATTGAACCAGCTAAGGGCAAAATAGTTCTATGAACCTGACACTTACTTTTCAGAAAATATTTTAATATATATGTTACATTTCTTCAGTTTAGTTCTGACTAATGATTTGCTTCATGCCCACAGAAATGGGGCAGCAATCAGGCAGGCAGAAATTAATGCAATGAAATTGGTTTAATGTCCTCCACACCATTGGAATAAAATTTGAACAGAGTGCAAAAGGAACTACAGATAGTACATTTATATTGAAGTGGAAGAAAGAAAATTCTTCACTCATCAGAAGTGTCCTAAAATAAACACAGCAATATCAAAGACAATTAGGGAGACAGTGATGTAACTCAAAGACATAATAAGCAGTCTTCTGTGATGCGGTTTATGAACAATTTATCACCACACTTTGGCTCCAGCAAGAATATAGTCCAATAAACTACTGGCTTCAACTTACCTTTAGATCTCTATAACCGACTCATATTGATAGAGCCAGGACCTGACAGTGGTGATAAAATGAACTATTTTTAATTATTCAAACTCAGTGAAGGGTTTTCTAACAAACGCATCAAATATATTAAACTGAATTAATTTTCTTTTATGGATTCCCAGCACTACTAAAATCAGTGGATCGGTGGAGCGAAAAAAAAAAAGTCTGTGTGTTGAAGCGACAGCATAAATCAATAACCAGATACAAATGTGAAGATAATTTATGCTCCTTTTGAATCCCGTTGGGGTTTTTTTTCAGCTCAAATATTCCTAATATGCTCCATGATCCATGCAGGACTGGGGATGTTCTGGGAGGGATGATAGGATGGGGAGGGAAGGGTATTTGTGAGAGCTGATGGCATGCAGGGATGGATAGAGTGAGGAGAGCCAGCTCAGAGACTTGATGAGAGCTATAGATGGTAGACACAGTCTAAAGCCAAAGTGGCTCTGAAAAGGAGCTCCTCACCCAGGCCTGGAGAGAGTCAGCAACACTAGGGTCCATTACTGAGGGTCAGACTCTGTGTGAAGAGTCTGTCACCAGGTAAAGGGACACAGATGATTTGCACTGCTACAGTCATGAGTACAGGGCTGCACCATGCAGAGATGCCAGCTTGGAGGTGCATTGGCACGACATCATTTCCCAGCCAATGAGTCCTGGTTTATGAAGCATCATCACAGAATCGTCAAGGTTGGAAAAGACCCTTAAGATCATCGAGTCCAACCGTCAACCTATCACTGCCAAGTCCTTCTATACCATGTCTTCAAGCACCGTATCTATCCGTTCTTTAAATACTTCCAGGGATGGAGACTCAACCACTTAACCATCCTGATGTAACTAAATCATTTCCAGCTGTACTAACTTTTAGGGAAGCAGCTTGGGTGCCCCCCAGCAGCATGAGAAGGAAGCACATTAAGATAAAATACACAGAGAGGATGTCCACTACTGGAGGCAGGAAGGGAGCATGTACATTGTGCAGTATTTGCCTAATGCATAAAATTAACACAAAACCCATGTTTACTCTAAAAGATCATTGCAGCAGTAGAGGAATTTGAAAAGCTTGTTCCAGACAAGAGAAGCCAGGGTGAGTGTGCTGGAAATGCACAAACATATCAAATACGAAATGTATGGACACTTGAGAAAGGCTTTATCAAGGAATAAACAGACAAGTGCACACCTAAGACTTCCCTGATCTTTCCTTCTACAAATCAAGAAGATATGCAGCAGAGATGACAAGACTGGGCCTGGTTTCCAGTGAGCCAGAGGCCCAAACTAGCCCATGGGTTTGTTTTATTTCTGATTCCAGACTCACATTCCTGGCTCTCCGGAATGAGGCTTCTCAGGGAGACATTTAAGAGCAGGGCACAGCAGCTGGACAAGATGTTTCTCTCTCCAGGATTACAGAAGGTGAAACACCATCAATGAAATGGAATTGCATCAAGGTCAAATCACCTTTTTCCATTGCAAAGATGTTTTGAGGGTTCAGACTCTTTGATGTGATTGGTGGAAAAACCAACAGACAGGTGGTCCCAAACTATCATTCAGTGATCTGGATACCAGCCCACCAAGTCCCTGCTTCCCACGAAAATTTTTCTTCTGAATGACCCTACGCACTAACAGCATGCTAAGGTCACTTTGAGCCAGGCAATCCCCTTAGTGCCACTATGTCTTGCTTGTCCTGAACTTGATGGGACACAAGGGAGGGAAAAAGCTTGCATGACAACCAAGCAACCTTTGGCTCCCTAGTCTGAATGACCACACCGTTTGGCACAAAGCCTGAACAGACCGCTCCTGCTCTGTAGCAAGTCACCCTCAGTATTCTGCAACTTAGCCAGAGGTGTTCTGCAAATATAACACACAGAGCAATTCCTGCTCCAATGACACAAAGAAGAACTATAGACACTGATTTCCACTTTACGAACTAGAAAGGGAAGCACCGGAGGATGTTGATTGAGCTACACCGCACAAGGAGCTGCAGGCACTAACCAGCCCAGGAGAAGTTCGTAGGTAGTACCGTGGCCATGAGGAACACCAGGTTTGCTGGTACCTGTGCTGCAGACCACTTTGGCACATGCAGCCAGTCTAGCCCCCCACTACTCTGCATGGGTTGGCTCTGTGTCACAAGAGGAGTGAGTCTGAAGCACCGGCCTTCCCTTGTATGTAGTTTCTGTGCTGTGTGCACACCATGGCCATTTGTCTAGCATTTCCAGAGGACCAAAAGTCAGAGCTGCTGGGTGACTGCCTAATACAGCACAGTGCCTAATACAGCACTCTAGGAATTGTGGAGCTGGCAAGTTGAAATGCATGGAAAAACTGAGATCTGATGAATAGCACATGTAGGGATTTGGGGACAGGACTGACATTCTTATTCCCAAATGCATTCTTCAGAACATGTTTTCTGTCCCTGGATTTAGGAAAAAGATGCCCCGTCTCATACCACTCATTTTCTCAGTATGGGGTAAAAGCAGCAGATTCCTGGGCTCCCAGCTGTCTTGTCCCAGTGGAGGGAAACGGGAAGAGTGTCTTCTGTTGCACGATGAGCAACATATTACATGACGGACACATGGACTCCACTTTAGTTTGTGTGATGGGAACAAATCCCTCCACCAGTTGCCTAACGGGGACAAATCCCTTACACCATGGTAAATGAAGAAAGCAAACACTTACGTTTGTTTAAAACTTCCAGCATCAACCCTTTCTCAGAGGATCCTCAACTTCTGTGTCCTATTTGCTTTTGTTAAACTGCTCGACTTCTCCATCTCTCCTTTTTAGGAAGACTGATTCCTTTTGTCACATACACTCCTGGTTATAAACCAAGTAATAGTAGCTAAACTTGCTGGCAGATGGCACATTCATTATTTTGAGTTGGTTAGCCCCAGAGCCACCGCAAAAAACAAAGTTGAAGAACTAATAATTTTAGTTACACCAGCAAAGTGAAGGGCTGATACATTCCCTACCGAGCAACAAATTAAAATAAGCCTAAAGCAACTAGCAATTTCTGGCTTTTCCATGTGTGTTTTTATTTCCATGTCTCTGGTAGCTACCTACAAGGAGGATTATGTCAAAAGCTTCCCTTAACTCTGAATTTCAAGTCTGAATTAAATTATTAATGTCAGCAGAAGCCCCACCACGCTTATTTAGCTCATGCAGCATGGATCTTGCCTGCCAGGCTGCCTGGGCTGCCTGCCTGAACCTGGACAGCAGAGCCTTCCTCACGAGGAACCGTGTGGGAACCGGGGAGGTCTTGGTCAGCGTGAGGATGTTCAGCCTCAGCTGTGTGAGGTGTCTGAAAATAAAAACCTAGTTGCTGCAATCCCTTCTGAGGATATACTACCAGGTCTCACATCTCCTCTGTCTCCTACTCCCTCATTAGACTCTTTCCCATCACAGTCTATGGCATTTCTGAAAAACTGTTGGTGCATCAAATTTTCCCTATATATTCTACAAGGATGAAAGGTGTTAGATTAGCAATGGTTAAACTGTTCTAAACTTTCACCCAGGTCTCCAAAACCAACTGCACCATATCTTTTTGCAGGTTCGAGGGAGTCTAACAGCTTCCTTTTTAAATTATTATATTTATTTCTAAACATTTTCTGTGTTCAGCCTTCACCAGGAATGCTGAGACTACAAATGCTTCTTGGCATCTGTAGATAGTAATATACCTCATTCTCTGATGGCAATGTACTTTTCAAGACTCATATTCATAAATCTTCTAAATGCCCGGGAGATAAAGAAGTAGTACTGTGTACTATTATGGTAACCTAAGGCATAAAGAGGTTAAGAAACTTTTCATGCATTACCAACTGAGTCAGAGCTGGGTATTGAACCTCCAAGTCCTGAACCGTCACTTTTCTTCCAACCACTCACCAGCCATCCCTCTCCCAGTAACCAAGCAGTTTGGTAACTACAGTAACATTTCCAAACATTAGCTGCTGATTCTTTTTCTTCCCTTCAGCAAAATCATTAACTTTTAAGATTTTAGCCCATTGCTTATGTAAATAGAAAACACATTTAAAAATCTCAGCACAGAGGACTTGGATTTTCATTAAGGAAAATCCACCTCTCAGTGAGAGGGAGAAGGGTCCAATTCCCGCACCACTCAGTTGCTGTCTTCCCTTTTAAGGATCCACCTTGCAAGCAAATGTCTGATCCAGCAACCACCCTGCTGCCTTGCAGCCACTTTCGGATACTCAGCCTAATGCCAAATGTACGTTATGACACCAGTGAGACAGTGGGAGGAGGTGAGATTTCACAGCAAGGAGTAGGAAGGGAGGGGGAGAAAGAAGAAAAGGCAGTGGAGTAGGAGCACCACCGAAAGGCCGTATCTCCTCAGATGAAAGTGGTTTGAAGGTCCCTGGTACAGCGTCTTCTTGCATGCCCCTGTCAAGCCCTCTTGCACAAATGAGGAGGACAGGCGTTTTATATTGCTTTGGCTCCCTGCCTGTGTTGGGCACACGCTCAGGCTGGATAGTGATGAATTCGGCCAGAGGCCTCTAAATTGAATTCATGCCTTTTCCAAAGCAATTTTTATAAGGTGACACCAGCAAGTGTATTTTTCTTTTTAAAACAAGAAGGCTGTTATAACAGGAACTAATCCTGGACTGGAAGAAAAAAATCCTAGGACTAAGTTTTAGATATTAAGTTTTTCAGCTTTTTAAATCAAGGTGTGTAAAGGTCACTATCT
This sequence comes from Nipponia nippon, assembly GCF_047370975.1. Classification (NCBI taxonomy): domain Eukaryota; kingdom Metazoa; phylum Chordata; class Aves; order Pelecaniformes; family Threskiornithidae; genus Nipponia; species Nipponia nippon. The sequence continues at coordinate 24,472,220 of NW_028262302.1, forward strand.
ACTGCATCTTCTTATGCCATGCTCTGCTGCTTCAGCCACTCAGTCTTGTTTCACCTCTAGCATTGGTCACTTTCCTGCACTTCTGTCATAGTCCAGTGCTGTGGCCAAAACTAAGACACTCCAACAGGCTATCCAACACATCCTCCAGAGTCTAACCAAGGCTTTCCTGGGCTGGAGATCTGAGGACAAGCCTGTTTAGCGGGGAGCTGCTTTACCTTGCTAAGTAAAGTTGCACAACTCACCCAGTGGGGAGGTGGCAGGAAAGAGGGCCCTGAACACCTTTGAATTCTGTTTGAAGCCTCCATGAGTCCAATAGATGTTCTGGTAAGAGTGGTCCTCAGCCTGCCATCTGCAGTCTGTGACACAGGAAGAGCTAAGGCCACACCAATGAGATGATCTAGTCACCCCAACGGGATGATATCTCCCCATTTTAGCTCCTTTCTTACAGGCAAAGCTGGCAGAAGCAATGCCATTCTTCACAGGTCTCAGCAGCAGGGGCTACTGCAGGGAAATGAGGAGTTGGATGTTGAGGGATCTCCCCCGAGAAATCACCTGTGGGGCTGTTGAGAGGCTCAAGTTATCCAGCACAGATCACAGAAAGAGCTGAAGTACTGGAAACACAAACCTCTGCCAAGTTCCTTAGCTCTAAATGATGCCCTTTGATCACTTCTTGCCCCATATCCCCCAAAACAGGCCTTATTTGAAGGAAATATTCATGATCTCAGATGCCCTAAACAAACCAGTTAAGCACAACTGTCCATCAAAAGTGACTTCAAGCAGGTTTGTTACAGATGGGAAGACTAGAAGAAAGCGAGGATTATTCATACTTATCCCAAAATCCAAGGACCAGCTGATACAGTACCTGCCAAGCTACCCACAAATTTGGAAGCCGGGCAGATGCACCCTCTGGCTCTGCCTGAAGCCTACTGACAGAAGCTGCTAAAGGAGCAGGTGCTTTGTACAGACCTTATTACCAAAGAGGTTAAAAGATGACAGCTGTGAGAAAATGAAGCCATTCTCTGTGGAGTGGCTGCTGGAGGAGTGGGAAAACATGTCTTGGAAAGAAGCCCTGGTGCAGTTTTATAACTCAGGTGTGAAAGGAAAATTGTATATCCATATATTCATGCTGCAATGCTGTTTTTCACATTTAACCTCACCCTTCTTTTTATAAGGGTTGGAGAAGTGCTTCTTGCAGTGCAGCTAAAGGGAGACCTCCTCTCCAGTGAGTCTGTCTGACTTTTGCAGTGTTTGGTGGCCGAGGCTGTCAATGCAGGTTCAAAACTCTATGCTGGGATTAAAATCAACTCTGAGCAGATACCTGAAGGCTCCCACTCCATCTGAGGGCACTTTTTTGGACAAGTTCTGGCTGACCATCACCAATATTCTACTAGTTATTTTTAGAAAGAATAGGTCCAGCAGAAAAATTGCTTGGATTTGCAGAAAAAGGCCTAGTCCATACTAACTCCTGTTAAAGGAAGAAAGCACAAAACAGCCTAAAAAAGATAGACAATCCTGGGCAGGCAGCAGAACAACTACATAATTACAGATGCACTGAGGGAGTTACAGTCGTAGCAAAATTAAAAGCAATTAAGACAATTACCTGATAGTCTTAACAGAAAGCAAAACCAGCAAAGTTTTGCAGAGTCATTGTTGAAATACTACCCAGAATGTCTCTGCCTTACACCACCCTAAGACACCACCTCATGCTCTATTTTCATCATCCTGGATTGTCCCTGAGAATAAAGCATTTTGTCTGATTTGTTAATATACCCAAGCAGGTTTGTAAGGAGAGAAGGTGACTGGTGACTTCTTTTTTAGTTCTGTACCCACATGATACAAGGCTCAGACTTCGGGGCTGTTACTGCTTGCATGCAATGTAAGCAGTAAGATTTTCACATTTCTTTCTTATCTTGCTGCAGAATTTAATTTCTGGCTGGTTGCTTTTTTCTGCTTTCTCTGGGCACTGAAGTGCAGCCAAATTTCAACACGAGAGGGAGGCTGCTTTTCTGGGACTCATAATGACATTCTGCTCTCTGAAGTGTGCAGTGCTTGCACTCAACCACCAATTTTGGGACTAGGAGGGAATTTTCCCTCCAGGTAAGATTGGCAGGAAATTTTGAGGCTTTTCTGGCTTGCTTCTATCATGTGCATCATCTCTCTTCCATAACCTTAAGGGAAATCTGTTTATCGAGTGCTCTAGTATCACAGGGGTGTAAGTCATTGGTGATTCCCCCAACCTCTTCTGTCCTCTTTTTGTCATATGCTTATGGCATTTTCTCATTTACTACAGGTCTTAGATTGGTCACAAATGGGTCATGTTTTATGGTGGTGGTTGGTGTGAGGAACAGCCTGTAGACTTTTTTCGATTACTGCTTGGTGTCCTGCTCTTCCAAAGGAGTGCATTCAATGCCCTGGGTGCCCTCTTCCAAGCCAATGTTTTTATATTTCATTTACCTTTCATTAAATGCAAAAAACCCAACAATTTTAGTATATCAAGCAAACCTACTTAAAAACGGGGTTCTATGCCTTACAAAAATGCTCCATAATATCTCTGCTTTTCCTGCAATCATTCTGTTCTGACAGTGCCATGAACCCAGTTCTCAAAGGTTTGGAAAAGGAAGAGGAGGGCCAAACTTTTGCTAAAAATGTCCAGATATTGGTTGCTTCAGGATATGCTAGCAACATTAGGTTACTCTTAGTACAAGAGCAATTTCATGCAGCTTTTTAACCATGTGGTTAAAATGGCCACTCTTTTAGAAGCCACAGTCATTTATGAGGACTTTATTTGCCACTCATTCCAATTACCACCTCCTACCTTGCAGATTCTCTAGAGCAATGGATAACGTTACAATCCCAGTTTACATAATGTACTTTAAAGGCAATTCAGTTTCAGCCTCTGAAAAAAACCAACTATTGCATAGAAGAATATCTCACTTGTTTTTCACTTAAACACACCGTAGTGAGTGTTTTAGCTTTCCAGTCTGATATATTTTCATTTGCTTCTGTTTCATATGTGGATGATATGGCACCTACAAGGTCAGTGTGTGGGTCTAGTGACACTCCAGTACACATATATTGAGTAGTTCCTTACGGTAACAACCATCTTCTAAAAATCTTTTCTGCTATGCTTTCTCCAGTGCCTAGGAGAATCATCTATGATCCATAATTGGAAGCTTCTAGAAGCACTGATTAATAATATGATATAATGGGTAATGGAACAAACATTCTAACATGCACACAAATGAGACACACATACATTTGCTTTTAAACAATTGCTGAACTATCTTGCTATATTTTAGCACAAAGATTTCTAGAAAAAGTTCTTGATGACTTGAAATATTACAGTAATTGATTTTGAAGGTATTCACCAACACAATGGATTCATTTGTTAACAGGCACTAGGAATAGTTCTTGGGTGCTGAATAATACACAATCCAGAAAGCATGTGAATCTTTCCAATGTCCATACTCTGTAGCAAAGAAAATATTGATGCTCTGGAAACACAGATATCAATGTAAAATACTTTGTTTTCACAGTATTGAATATTAATGACATGATACCTGTGTTCTCCATTAAAAATAAGTCATGCTACTTAAATGGACAGCCTTCAGACACAAAGCACAGATATTCAATCAGGTGTATATTTTTTTCAGTTTGCCAGTTGGAAATATTTAATTCATAACAGAGGCATGTCAAGGGAAAGGAATACAGGGAGACTGCGTTAAGAGTCTCAGCATTCAGAGCTCACTGGAAGCTAGTGGACAAGCGTTGATAGCTCTTTACAAGCTAACATAGACCATGTCAAACATTTTCAATGCTTTTTCAGCAAGCAAGATTGAGACTTGAAACTGAAACCTGTGGCCTACACTCAGGTTTCAGTAAGCCCAAAGCTAAGGCAATGACCACAGGGAGGAGACTGGGAAGGGACTTACAACCTTATAGGTCCCTTCTTTCAAGGAAACCCTCACCTGAGGGTGGGACTGTGAGGTTGTGGCTGGGCAACACCCTTGACCACATCTCCTTTGCGTGTGGGGTCCTAAAGTGGGGCCTGTTCACACCTTCCTTCTGCTTGGTGCAGTTGAGAGGACAAGCTCACTTAAAAACGCCACCTCTGAAAATGCTGTGCTTGGGCCGTTCTCACCAGCAGTTGTGTCTAGCTGGGCTCTCCCTGCCTTTACTTTCCTCAGCCTCTGCCTTTCTGACTTACAGTACTGAGCTCTCTGGAAAGGACAAACCAAATAATGCAACTGGAAATACTCACAACAGTGTGTGCTATTGCTCATCCTCTGCAGACTGCTGGCTGTGCCAGGGCTGCCCTGCAAGCAGATAGTCCAGTTTGACCAGAGTCCGTTAATCGTTCCTTTAAAAACTGACTCAAGATTTTGACTCAGGCCCAGCTGGAGGGCTGGGAAGCACTCCAGAAATCATTGCAACCAGCTGGACCTGCAGTCAGCAAGGAGCTTTTTTTCCTCACACTAGGTGACACATTTCACATGTGTCTTCAAGGATTACTAGTCACAAAGATAGACTGAGCAAGAAATACAAATATTTGAGCTCCAATCTTTGAAAATATCCTGTAGCAAGGCACCACTTCAACTTGGCCGCCTGCTTCCATTAGATATGGGCTACCACCTTGATGGATTGAAGTCCTCATGCTCTGAGCAAATACATTGACAATGAAACATCCATTCGGTTCTTGGGGTCACCATTGACTGGGCTGCCCCAGTCAAGTTCATTCAAAGCAACATTTGTCTTGTTTATACCTGCCAGTGCTGCAGGGCTGTAAGCGAAGAACAGCCCTGACAGACTGTTAATCAAAGGCTGGGAGAAAAGAAATTAAGAAACTTCAGCAGTCCTCACCAGCAGTCTTCTACCCTCTGAGCAGGCTGCTTGTTGGGGTGAGCTTGTTGCTCACTCCAGCAAAATAACATCTGCAGAACTTTTTACTTTGCCACAAGCAGAAAATCAGCAATAGCCTCAGCACTGTGTGGTTTACTCTAGCGAACTCTAGTTTTCCTCCATGTATCCCAGTGCTATGCTATGAATTCTCAGGCTCTAAAGATCTTAAAGCTGGGTGGCTAAGACATTGTGCTATACATACAGGCGTTCAAGCCTCTGTGTAGACTAGTACCAAATTGCTAAATCTGCACCAACAGTAGCATGCAGCTGTCCGTTTCAGAGTAAAACTCTCTATTTCAAACACTACAGACTCAGGCAAGAATGCAGCATTACTGGATAGCTCTCAATCTTGATTACAACAGTATAAATTTGAGGCAAATTCTCTCATATGGTCAATTAATCCAGACTGACACTAAAACAACTGAGAGCCCAAGAGCCATGGAACATCTTTATAATGCTAGTTTAATTATGATCAGCTTTGTTGTCTTAAAATACTCATTGTGTAGTTCCATATAAAGCAACATGTAAATTTATTGCGGTATTATTTCTTAGTGTTTTCATTTGTAATCTCCCAAGATACAAGTAGTAAAAGAAAGCATCAGCTCCTAGTGGTTAGAGACACAAAGAGAAGATCTGCTGTCTAGCTTCAGGTCTGCTGCTGACCTGCTGAACAACACAAGTCATGTCTCTCTTACATTTGCCTGCTGCACAAGGACAGCCAGCCCTCCTCTGTTCAGCACTGTGAAACCCACGTATCTGTGTTATTAAGGATATACAACAGGAATGAAAACAGATTTAACTGAAGACTTGACTAAAGAGATTGAGTATGAGATGAACTTCTCCTGAGGTGTCTAACGATCTATGATTAGAATGGCTACCATACCTCCACCTAGCCAGCCTCTCCTGAAGTTAATACCTATGGACAAATGACAAGCTTTCTTTTCCTGTATTTGCCCATTTCGCGAACTGTCTTTTCACTTCCAGCACTTTCCATTTCTGGTCACAGTGTTTAATTCCATCAGTAAAGTCATTGAGTCATTTCATTATTCACTTCCTTTCACATTAACGTAAATGACCCACCAAACCTCCATGCTAACCCCCCTCCCCAACTTGATGCAGCACCTCTCAAATAGATGAGAAGTTCCTGCAGAAATCTTACTCCAGCATTTCTGATTTGGCACATTTAGGTGAATTCAACTACTGGCTTGTGTAACAAAAGCAAATAAAATCCCTTGACACAAGCAGAGTTAGAGGCTATACGGGCATTTCTGAGGCATTGTCTGGCAGACAGTTTGCGTAACATTAAGTGTTATAAAAGCACAAATACTTGTTGGCTAGGAGCTTATGTTACGATATCCCTATAGGGTACATGAAACATGTGGGTGCATGGCATCCTGAGCAAGCGACTCCCGCTGGAGGAGTGAGTGTCTACTTTTGAAAACATTACTTTCTATTTCAGTTTGAGGACAGCTTTGCTGGTTTTCGTTGTTGTTGCTATAGCTGACTGATCCTATACTCTGGTGATATATTATTCTCCCTCGCCTGCCTTCACCAATCACTGTACGTCTGTCAAAAGTGTTAGAATCAGTTGGCACAGTCTCATCGTGAGTGGGAGCAAGCCAGGTCTTTTGGAAATCCTATGAATTTTCATAGTGCGAATAAGTTAGCTACAGAACCTGGCTGAAATTTTAGTGTTCTTCAAGACATTGAAAAAACCAGTCAGCACTTAACAGGTCTGAATTATTGAGGCTGGAGGTAAAAAAACACACCCAATAACAAAAAAGCAGTCAGTCACAGAGGACAATTGTGAATTCTGCAATTGGAACATTTAATAGACTTTTTAAAAGCCCTGAATGAAGTCACAAAGTCCTCAGACATTGAATTAAAATATCCACAATAGCCTGTTCCAAAATGGAGCCTTCGATGTTTTAGAAGTTGAATAAATGGCAGACTTCGTACTCAGTGCCAAGGCTTCAATTCCAACTTTCAGTTACTTCACTTCAATATTGTCTAAACTTACTTTTTTTCTGTGTGTTGAGATTTAGAAATGATATTGCGTTGCTGGCAAGAACTGTTATTAGGTGCTGAAAAATTCAATCATGTAGAAGGGAGTGGGGTGGGGGGAAATGTATGCCAGGTTATTTATTATCTCTCTATAGGAGCCCTGTATTTTGTCAAGACAGCATCCTAAGGAAAATTTCGTTGTAGTTATAAAGACAAGATGACAATGGAAAATCCAGTTAAAAATCTGGAAATTCTGATAGCAGCTCTTCATTCAGTCTAGTTTAATTCAGCTACATATCTTCAATATATGCCCATCTAATTAAGAACTGGTGAACAGCTATTAATAGAAACGTATCTTGGATGCTAATAATGTGGGCTTTATGCCCCTGCCTGGCAAAGCTGATATGTTGGAAGTAATAGGAGTATTAGTGTTAGAGAGCTGCCACGCTTGCAAAGGCGGGTGAATAACTCCATGTGGGTAGGATCTTCCTATCCAAGAGCCCCTGTAAGTATTAAGGGTGCCCCACTGCCTACATGATGCAAAGGATTATCATTTATAGTTCCCAAGTGGTTCAAAGAATGACCGGTCTTCAAAAAACACAGATGAGGAGGAGTTTATCCAGAAACAGTTTGTGAAATAGCATCTAATAGCTATCATCTCCACCCCTACACCTAACCCTATCTAGCTGTTACAGCCCTTTGAACTCAGTTCTAAAAGAAATAAATAAAGTCACAGCCTCTAGCAGAGAAAGCCGAGCAGAGAGTAAGCACATTGCAGAGCGGGACTGGAGGCATCCTGTGCAGAGGCAGATTCTACAGCACTGCCAAGAATATTGAGTGCAGCAGACGTGGCTACCAGTCCCAGTCAGGATGGAGAAAGAATGTCTTCTCAGGTCTGGTACCACAGCCTGGTGCTGCAGAAACTCAGCATCTTCCATGTCAGAAGGAAGAAGAGAGGAAGATAGTCATCACAACGCTTTAATGGATTTTCCTGTCATGTGCTAGACTTAACATCTCCATGATTAGACAGATACCATGAAAGGAGGAAGGGAACTCGGTGAGACTAAATTATTAGGTCAACTGAACAGAAAATCATATACAACACAGACCAAAAACCCCGATTCCTACCTGTGTGTTGGTTATCTAAATGTAACACATCCAAATCTGCCTTTCTGTTCTTTGGCTTTGATTTTTTTTGCTGTTTTTACACAAAATATCACAAATGACAATGGAATAAAAACAAGTCCTAAAAGGCTGCTCGTTCAAGTTTTACAACAATAAGTGTTTTTTTGACAAAATTGGGAAATTTTCCAGGAAGGTATAAAATTTCATCAGTGCTTTCACCAGGAAATTACATTTCACTGTGATACATTCAAATAGTTTTGTTTCAATAGAATAATTTTAGCTACTATTATGACAAGCAGAAATACGAGCAAAATGTTCTAAATTACCATTACGAAGCATTTTAAGAAAGCCATTTCAATGTTTCATGAACAAAAAATTTCCCAAACTTCAGCTGGTATTTAATTTTGACTTCTAGTGCTGGTTTGAAAATAAAATGGTAAGTTTCCTGCAGAATGAAAATTCCATTTTCTGACCAGCCACCTTCAGTAACAGCACTTCAAATGTAATTCAGAGGAATACAATGGGCTTATTTTCACACACTGCTATGGGGCACTGCTCCAGTTGGCTCTTGGCCTATTACCTTACCAGAACTTCTTCTTCTTGCAGGGCAAACACCAAGGAATATTTAGTGGGCAACAGCAGTGAGTTGCACACAGTACATCAGGCCGCAATAATAGCCAGGAGATGTCTTGGTCACTTTAAAATGTTACAAAGCCAGATTCAGGCAAATCTAATAAACCAAGAAAAGGAAACCTATTTCAGAGAGCACTAGAAGGGAAGAAAAGGAAAGGAAATAGAGTTAAGGGAACCCATTTACCCATTGCAGGCTTCAGTGGGTCTTGCGTAACATTCACAGAGACGGAATGGGTCACAAAAGTTTTGTCCCTGTGTTTGACAACTTAACTTAGTCTCATACCTTCCACTATTATTTTTTTTTAAGTTATTTGTATCTGAGAAAAAAGGGAGGGAGACACCCCTCGTAATTTTAGTTTGTGTGCAGAGGCACCCCCTTTACCCACATCCTCAGTGGGCATTTCCTTCCTAAGCAGACCCTGCTTTTCTGGGAGGGTAAGTGTCTTGTGGGAATGCACTTTGGAAAGGTTTTTTTCTGCAGAGGACAGACCAGACAGGTATTTCTGTGGTCCCTTCTGGCCTGCACAAGCTCATCACCCCCACCTGGGCAGTGGGAGCAATGGAGGTGAAGCACCATGGGGGATTCACACACAGAGGTTTATTTGAGGAATCGCTTCCCCTCCAACAAGTTCAAGGCCTTGCACAGTCTAAGGGCATTTAAATGTTCTCTTTTTTTCCCTTACTGATAAATTTCACATCTCAAAATAGTGCTTCCTCATCTTGGGGATAACAGGGAGGGTTCCAGAGATGAGCATTGCACACTGCAAAAATCTTGAGCAAATTTGTCCAAGAGAAAGGGGAGAAGGCAGCACGCACACACAGAGGCTGTGATGGACAGCTCTGCACTGGGGCAGCGCCAAGGCATGTTGTTTCACTCCAGCCACTGGGCATCATGAGAAAACCAGCTTGGATTCAAATGGGCTGGGACCCAAATGGGTCCTCTCGGTGCCACGCACAGCGCTGTGCGGGGAGAGATGTACAACAGGAAGGTCTAGGCTGCCTCTCCACTTTCTTTGCTACCCCATGGTGTAAAAGACAAAAAGTGCTGTTTGATGACTTCTGCCACCTCCAGACAGACCCCGACGTGTTGCCTGGCCCCTCAAGTAGGCTGCATGCTGTGAAGTCAAAATGATACCTTTTGGGGGACCAGAGAGGTTGTTAGCAGCCAAGAGATGACCTTTACCAGTACACGCGGTGTCCTTCTGCCCCTATCCTGCCTCTGTATCAAACCACCCCTTCCATGCATCAAGGAGCAGGGTCCTTCAGCCTGACCCTCTGGAGATTCTTGCACTGGGAGCAAAATCTACAGGATTATTTAAGGCGTCACAAGTCTCCTGTGATTTCTGTCTCCTCACTGAGTTACATCTGAGTTAAAATGGGTAGGAAATGGGGAGGGGTGGGGTGGTAAAGTTAAAGGGTCTGAAAGAGGCCACATGCATGAACCTGGGGATGGCGGGAAAGAACAAACAGCTAAATGTCTTTTTAGAGAGATTGCAGAGACGGCTGCGCTGCACCGAACGCCGCTTTCAGCAGAGGGGCACATTGCCAGGATGTGACCGGGGCATGCATCTGAGCGGTTCTGAGTCCTGTCTGTGCCTTTCCTGGTGCGAAAGACATACTCCTTCTGCAGGCTGTGCAATAGGGATGATTTCATTTGCTTTTCGTAGGCATCTGTCCTGAATATCTGCCAAAATGCAAAGATACGATGTTGACAAGCCAACCATCAGCAGGGTTTTATTTCCTAGTCTCTCTTTAATTGCAGCGTTAACTTGTCGAATAGCACAATATTGCTTTCCCATGACCTTTGCTGTTAACCAGAGACTTCAGGGCAAGTTGGATTGCTTCTCATGTTCAGCAGCAGCTGTGGGGAGCAGCCGATTGCATTAGGCGATCTGCAGCCAGAGGGACTGACTCAAAAGCACTAACTGAAGTGTGAAATTCGCCTTCCCTTCTCCACTTAATCAGCCCTTCACATTTAAAACCCTTGTATCTACTTTGATGCCACCATACGGGGCAAGGCGGGGGGGGATAGCTGAGTGAATACAAATTATGGCATATTCATTAATTATGAATATTCATTAAGTGGGCTAGCTAGTGTTAATATGCTCCTGTTTGGAAGGGTCTCATCAGCATGACAGAAGGCTCTTTAAGAAACAGCATTATTTTTAGGGGACAAAGTATCTGGGAGAAAAGAACAGTTGTCTGAAAGGCCAGAACATGTTATAAACATCCAGATCTTGCTGGGAGATTTTCTTCCAGGGGATATGTGTATCTATCTTCCATGTCCATTAGGTCAAACTCTGGTCTGTTTGTATTCCCTGCTGATATTTCATGTCTTAAGCATGCAAGCACACATAAAGCTAGTGCTGTTTCAGGCCATACAACAGTGCTGATTCAGATGTAATCTTTTTTGTGGTTATATCGCAGCTCTGCTGACTTTCTGTGCATTCCTGTTCTGAGGGGGGGGGGATCTAGTTCACAAAATGAAAAGATCATCCCAAAGAAAATTTAAATTTTCCACCTGAGCCACAGTCAAAAATCCTTTTGAAATGATTGGAATTATTTTATCCAACATTACTGATCTGCCCTTTTATCTCATGCTTTACAAGAAAAAATCTGTACATTGGGAATATTAACAATGCTAGACAATAAAAATATAGAAAAAAAATTGAAAGAAATTAATGGCTTCTAAGAGGGAGAGGAGAAAGCATCTTCAACCCTTCCAAAAACACTTTCTCTTGACAGATGAATGTGGCTGCCCTCTTCACACATTTCTCAAGGAGAGGCTGCCAGAGCCAGACATAGCCTGGATCTGCTACACCACCCCTTGTCATCTCACTGCAACCTTGAGCTTCGTCTCTACCACGGGAGAAAATGATCACATTTTCCACAATTATAATGAAATAGTCTGAGTTCAGAGCACTTCACAAACAAACTGCTAGGTATTACCTACATTGCATTAATAGGGCAATACAGACAGAAAGGCAGGGCTCCGTGCCAAAAGTAATGTGGTAAGGTGGTGATGGGACTGGAGAAGGACACCCACCCACAACCCTCCAAGCTTACGCTGCCATCAGCCTTCCGGGGCCAACGTCCCCAGACTGTCCCTGCAGTGGCACAGCTGGTGACTGGGAGCATGGCGAACTGCTGACTTGGGTTGCCTGGTCCCCATTTCTTTTTCAGGCTCCAGACCAGCATACAAAGGAGTACAGCCAAGCCAAGCCAAACTCTCTTGGCAGAAGCACAGTGAATATTCTTTTACCAATAACAAGTTGCAACATTTTCAAAATATTTCCCTTGGAGGCTTTCACAGTGCTGCCTGTTGGAGATCTGGGGTTGATTTTGGGGCAGGATAGGTTTCTTTTTAAAAAGCAAGAGGTGGGTAAAGAACTACCACGGTGGTGGAAACATGAGATCTGTCTTCTAGTTACACCAGGATACACACGGCAAAACACCTACTATCATTACAACACTTAATTTTTGAAGTGTATCAATGTCCTTTAGGCAGAAGTTCAAACCCTGGTACAGTCTGTTCAGCACTTCAGTATTCCCATATACAGAAGAAGAATACCAAGTGTTTAACCAGCCCCGGCCCTTCAGATGAGAGCTAAATCCTACTTGTGCTGCATGGCCATTCAGGAGTTCACAGAACATCTTTTCCTCGGGACATGATTTCACTCATCCTTTGGCTACTTATCCTTGTACCCACAGCTACACAGTATATGTCACTCCTGGCTTCTTCCACTCATCAGGACATCCATGTAGTATCTTAAAAATGGTGGCCCTTCAGTGGTGTAGGGTATTTATAACTTGGGAGATGCCTCGGGATCCTTCAGCACAAAAGGCAGAGGAATCTGAGGCTTCTGTCTTCATTGCTCTTTGAAGCAGCTCGTGCACACTTAGCAAACACAGGGTAATCTTCAAATATTTCAGTCTCAGGGCCACACATGTGGGATAAGTTTGTGCAACAAGATCAGTAAAACATACCGAACTGGTCTGAAAACTTTGGCTCAATTAGAGGGAAATGAACTCTCCCAGTTCAGTCTCTGATAAAAAGCAGGCTCCTTTATAACCTTCCATGAGTGTTATGATAATCAACACCACAGGTCAGCTGTTAGTCTGTGATCAGGAGCTGTTTGGGATGGGAACAGCAGAGGATGCTTCACGCCAAGAGATCAACACATCTATCTGGGGCAGTCGCAACACAGCCTACCAGTCCTATGTCTGGCTCATATCCATGCTACTCATCCCTTGCTCTCATAAGAGCTGAGCTCCATCTGCAAGCTTAAAAAAGGAAAAAACAAGCAAACTTTTTTCTTCCTGCATCAAATTCTGTCTAAGCAGACAGCTTTCAAAAGGCTCAGCATTTTCTGAGTTGCAAGTTCCCTTTATGTTTCTCACCAAGTGGTTGCCCACAGTCATCAGATCTGTTTGAAAACCTTTGGCTTCACCACTAGGAAATTAGATGCACAATTGCATTTTCCCAGGGTTTCAGAATGGAGTCCCTGGCTCACAAAACAGAGCGTGAAAGAGGCAGGTTTATGGCTGAAATGCAGACAAATAAATGGTACGTCGCAGTGTGAGGATTTGTCTATTTAGCAAAGACTCAGAATGAAAAAGGAAGACTTGAAAGGAAAGGGCAAATATGATCCTTATTTTGTCCATGGAACTTCTTTTATAATCTTTCAGCCATTTGAATACGACTGCTCCTGGAGGCTGCCAAGATCAGAGAGACGAAAAGGCAACCCTTCACGTAAGCACCAGCCCTCCACTTTAAAAGCTCCCTGTGCACTCTTTCAACTTATGCCCTCAATTATATTTTTTTAACATTTGAAAATGCTTTAGGACAGCAGGTGCCTATCTCACTCGTGTATGGTTCACACATCGACGCTTGCTCTCCCTGTGGCTGTCCTGTCCCACTGTAAAACCTCACTTTTCTGTGAAGGTTAGCATAATAGTCATGTATCCCAAAGGGGAAAAGGTGGGAAGACAGAGGAGGTGCAGTACTCTGGTACATGCTAGCTATATCCCAGCCTGAGCTGTGACAGGTCCGTACCCTGAGGTGCTTGGTCTAATTACAACACTTCTGCTACAGGAGAAACAGTCAAGTTGGGTGCACACCTGTATCAGGGCTGTGTGCTGCAAACCACTGGTCCCTCACCATTGAGGCTCTGCTGGCTGCAGCCGGCTTTGGTGACTTGAGATCCAGGTGGAGCTGGCAGAGCCGGCGGGAGGAGGCAGCAAGGACCACACAGCCCCCAGGCAACTGTGATGAAGATGGGCCAGTGAATCTCATGTGAAAGAATGAAGGGACAGTAGCAGACTCTGCAGGGTAGGTTGGTTGCTTGTTTTATTTCAATGTGGGAACACATGAAGCCATATTCTGCCTATATAAAATGTGTGGATAGCTGGTGCAGGTGGCCTGGCTTTCAAATCACTCTGAAGACAAAGACACTGTGAGGTCCATGCCACCTGTCAGGGAGACCCTGTGCTTAACTTGAGTGGTGAATCCCACCCAAGGGGATTCCTGGAGCTACAACGAACCGGGACAACAGCTCATCTTTCAGCTGCATCCAGTGCATTGTATTTTGCGCTCGTAAGAACTCAGCTGGAGATTCATCTAGTCCCACATCCAATCTCCTTGCTATTTGAGGATGAAGCTAATAAGCCAGGCCTACTCTAGCAGCCAGCTAGCAGCTCTTTATGAAGTCTAGATAGCTCCCCAAAGACCTAGGGCGTGAGCTTCTGTACCTTGGGTTATCCAGTGTTGGAGTCCGTGGAAGAAACCAGAAGGTAATAAAGATACACCATTTAAAAAATCGTATCTACATAGTGAGTCCTGCAACTGTTTTCTTTACCCAGAATAAGAAAGGCCCATATGCCTGCGGAAAGCATTTAAAGTGATAAGAAGGCACTATTTTCTCCAAGTTGTTCACATAGACATTAACACTGCAGAGAGAGTTTGCAAATCATCACATCCCGCTGCAGAGCAGCTCACACATTGTGCTGCACGGGCTGCCATCTTGGTCACCCTTATTAAAAAATAAATCGTGTACAGAAAGGGAGGAGCAGCTTTGTGCTGCTGTGTAAGGGCTCCTGATTAAGCACGCTGCTGCTTTTAATGGCCCTCAAATCTGGCATTTTAATGCCTGGCAGGGATGTGGTGCTTTGATTTTACAGTATCAAGGGCACATGAAAAGCAGATTCAGATGATTAAGTTTATCAATATAACCTTTTGTTTCTCATTTCTTTGTAGAAAACTGCAGGGTTTAAGGCACAGAGAAGAGACAAAACTATCCTGGTATGTCCTTATTACCTCTAGCCTCTTCACAGATCTCATACTCATGGCCTAGTCACAGCCAGTGACTACCAAATACCCATCTTTACCTGTAGATGGGACCTGGGAAGGACTAATGAGAGCGTTTTGAAGTGGGAAGGAGAACGTTTAGTGCCTGTACCATTCCCTTGGCTTTGGTTTCTCCATTGCTATCTGGTAAGACTTGTGCTTGTCCATCCTGACTTGCTACCTGCTAGAAGCCTGCTAGAAGATGCAATCCTTACTGCGTTCAATGCCCACTCTCCTGCCACCTGAGCAAAATGCCAGGGATAAGCTTCATCTGGAAATGGGGCAAGGGAGGGGAAGGGAGTAGCTGGTCTAGCGTCTTCATCCCCCTTCACCTACAAGAGCACTCAGCTAAGCCTTCAGGAGATGCAGCCGCAGGACACCTTTTGAGAACCTTCTCACTCAGCAGGACCCCTTAAGGGACATGGGAAGAGAAGGAGAAATGTGTCGGGCATTTCTGTTAGCAGGATAGCAGCAGTAAAGCTAGAGAGAATGCTCTCTGAATACAAATTCATAGTAGCAAAAATGTCTTGATTCCCACTGCCTCACAGCCTTTCCTTTCTGGTTGTACAGCCTTACCATGGGGTATATAATATATCTTCAGACTACAAGGTAAGGAGGAAATACTGCTATTACCTAGTCTGACTTTCTGTGTAATGTAGAACTGAGAACTTCCTGGGATTTCTCCCCATTTCAAGTACAGTTCCATTCTGAAAAATATCTAATCTCATTTTAAGAGATGCCAGCCACAGACAGCTGACAAGAACGCTTCCCATTTGCTCCGGTGATTACCTGCCATCACCATGAAAAACACAGTCTGTTTCTAGTCTGGTTTTGGCTTGGCTTGAATTTCCAGTGCCTGCACACAAGACTATGAAAAGGAAGTGCAAGTTTAGCAAAGATGCACATGCCACGATTGCCTTTATGAACATCTACAGCACGAGCAAAAGCTCTTTCACTGGGCTTGTAACCCATTTTTCTCAAAGACCACGTGTACCGGCCCTTCATAATGAATTCACCAAGAAGTTACACCCAGGTGGCATTTTCTACTCTCTATTTAGGTCTGTCCCTGTAATAAAGATTCCCTTTAAAGACCTGGTTCACAGAGGTTATTGCAGATGTCTGAACTTCAAATACCCTGACCTACCCATTAAAATGATAACCTTAGCGTATGTTCAATCAGGGCTAAGAATGCTTTGAGTTCAATGAAGTCTCTGAGTTTTATCGTGTTTTTCAAAAGCTAATTCTAGGCATTTTGTTCATATTCTATTTTTTTTTTTTAATTTGAAACCAACTTGATTTAGATAAGAATATTAAAAATACAACTTTGTGACACTTTTCTCTCATCTTCCAACCCATGTTAGCAACTCAGGTTGCAGTGAACCCAAAGCGTCAGTTTTGGACTATCTCAGAAGATGGAGTAGATGCAATTACTTGCATTCTTTAAAACATGATTGATCTAATGCTGTCACGGAAGAACTCATGCTAGATTCTGATGGCACAGTCTCTGCTGAAGTAAACCTGAAGTGTCACTCTATGACTAAGATACATAACTAAAGGCAGAATAACTTTTTTTTAGCTTAGGTCAAAGATCCCTGATAACTCATAGAAAATTCTGAAACATGCTTGGAGATAATTTTGCTGACATATAATTTTCTATGTTTTTCTGTCTATTTTAAGCACAATCCTGTGCTCTCTTTGCCATTGATAACCTACATACTTATACAATACCCTGGGCTATGTATTCTGATACATGGATGAAGAGGATCTTTCAAAGATTTGGACCTCATCTGCTACCATTGAGTATTTAACCAGATTTGTGATCTTTTGGTATACATGTAATTAGGAGACCTGTCTGGAATTTTGGGGGGAGGGAAAAAAATCACTTTTATTGTTCACCAAAACTGATCAAATACTGATTTTGGTCAGACAAGGTTTATTATCATCAATGCACAATTAATGATTCAAATGGGACAAAAAGTTTTGCCCAACGCAAGCAGGAAAGGGGCTGTTAAGAAGATTATTCCTCCTCACTATGATGTGCCAGTTACAGGTGTATAGGGTATCAGTAAAGACTGTGAGCCCAGATTGCCTGCAATCTAGGCAAATGTCCTTACAACCAAGCACTTGGTTAGTTGTGACAGTCTGTCTCTTTTCTACATATCTCCTGTTGGAGCTGTTCCCTTCTGTATTGTAAATAAAAAGTAGTGGGGAAAGCAGCAATTCTGCAGACTCAGATTTAGGACACTCACTCCCCAAGAATAGGGAAGAGTTTATAAGTCAAGTTTATATGGCAGCAAAACAGGAGACACGTAAAAGACACCAACAACCATGCTGAAGTAGCTGTTTGTCACTTAGAAACCAGATACTTTCATCTGGGGAATAAAACTAGAGAGAGAAATACATTCTGAAGCTGGAAACACACTAGGACTGAACCTCATCTCATGGACATGGCTTTATCCTGAGTCCTTTCCCCTTTGATCAAACAATTCAGTTACTGTCTGCAATGGCAGATCAAAAGGTTCTGATCTCCTAAAGAACAGGGTTTTGCCACAAGGTACACATCAGTACTGTCTGGAATGGAAAACAGCAGGGAATAAAGATCACAGCCCAAGCAGGACAGCATAGTCCTAGCCCTTAGGCCCTGGTCCTGAGTTATAAATACCATAATAAAAGAAAACACGACAATCAAAAGAAATTTTAAAGTTTCCCCACCAAAGATGCCACAGTAACACTTGCGTATAGGGCAAATGTGGCTGCGGAGCCTCGCGTGGCGGCAGAACCAGCACAAGAGCAGAGGACATCACGGCAATGTGGCATGCATCTCAGATTCCCAAAGTCTACACATATGACTGGTGGGTGAAGAACACTTCAATATCGCTTGCTGTGCATTGTCCCCATCTTCCCTCATGTCCACACCTGGTAAGGTAACCCATTCCCACTAGGCTTTTCCATCCACAGGAGAGGTTTCTCAGGGAGTTAGCAATAAAATAAATGTATTCCTGAACATTTTTAGAAGGGAGTCATTGTTAAAACCAGACTAATAGAAAAGAAAGTGTACACAACCTGGAGGAGAAATTATCTGGGACCAAGTTCTCAGCAGCTCCATGCTGAGTGAACAGACTGACCTCTGTGGATTTATACCAGTGCCGACAATCAGCTACATACCAAATGATAAGGGTAAGAAGCACTTGTAAAAATATGCAAAGATAAAGAAAACACAGATGTCTACAATTTGAAAAGAAATGAGAATTGTTTAAGAAGTAGTAATTTGGTTCCTAAGTGGATCATGTTATGAAACTGAAGGCAACAAGTAGTTGTGAGGTGGTTTATCGGCTAATAAAATTGCCAACAATAAGACCACTAAACTGCACTTATTAAAAATAGAGTAATGTCGCATTTGGCAGAATAAACGGCAGAAAATTCAAAGCAAGGTAGCATGGCAGGGCTAATCATGTCCATCTATGCACAGCAATGATAAGTAGACAGCAAATGTCTGTCTTAGCAACTTGTTTGTGTAATTGACCAAAAAATAGGGAAAACTATTGAAAAGGAAACTGGTGCAAGAAAATTGAATAAGAGGAACAAAATATAAAGAGAGGAACACCTAAAAGGTCCTTGCATATATTTATAAAGGGGTGTCATACACTGTGTTTATGTCTCCTCCGCAATATGGAATAATAAACTCACCAAGGAAATATCCCCAGTTCCAAAAGGATGTTGGGAAACTACATTATCTTAAAGACATACCTTGAAAGAAAAGAGAAGGAGCTTAGGCTAACCAGTAATTTTCCAACAGCACGATCTCACATGTGAAACTATCTTTTCATAAGAAAAGTTTTCAACACAAAATTGTTGCTTTCAGTGAAATTTCTCTCAAAAACACACAGACTGAAGTACTTGAGTCATATTCCACGTTCCAGTTTGATGTTGCTCCAACAGGTTACCTGCATTTTGCAATACAGTTTAATCGAAGATGTTCTCTGGCCCAATTAATGTAAATATCACAATCCATTATCTTTTGTGGAACACAACTTCTGATTTCCATTTATGTTATTTTCTTTATCAGAGAGAAACTTAAGATGTGATTTAAACGAAGGCAAGAAACAGGAACAGTGGAAACAGGCCTCATGCAAAAGATACTTTAAACCAGGAAACATAACAATTTCCAGTCCCTGGGGGCTTAAGTCCAAATACAGAATAAGACATCCTGAATGGTGAAAATAACTAAGCATTGGACCATAATGTGAAGGAGGGTTAGTACAGTATACCATCATCTGACCTTTGTAAGTGAAGATCAGATGTTTCTTCCATTTCAATCACAAAGTATCTGGCTCCAAGAAAATTAAGCTTCTCTGTGCAGGAGACCAAACCGGGTAATTGCAATGCCTTAAACGCAATGAAATGTGATAGCAGGATACGGATGTTGTCAGGATATGTATGCTACCTCTTGATAGTAACAGCCGTTTCTGGACCATTTTTGCTCATGGAGAGGATGAGACTTTCATCTGGGTGAAAAAGTGAGTGAATTTGGTACTGTGAGTGGAATATAATTTCTGGGCTAACAAATGAAAGGGTATAAAAAGTTTTGGAAGGTTGCTTTGAACCAGACTCACTAGAAAGTTCAGAGGTTGCTCTAAGACTTGTACAGCATAACACTACTGCAAAACAGCCAATCAATCCAGCAAAAGTGGTTTCTCAGCAGGAACGACACCTCTTCTCTCTCATCACACAGATGGGCAGGACATGTGTTGTCCCAGCTCAGTGGGCACTGCGAAGGGGAGGTTTGAAGTAGCACTTATTTGATCAAACTGTTTCCCCCTAAATTAATTTCAATATGTTTTTAAGGAGCATTCTTGGGGAGGGTTATTACATGGTAAAAAACCTGAAGAGATATGCAGACCTACAGGAGTGACAGAGGCTCTGGGAAACCTTTATGCCTGGTACGTCAGGTACTATAAGCCAGTTCTGGGTTATCATAATAAGAAACCTTTTGCTGTGGTATCTCTGCCAGTAGAGACTCTTAACTCTGTGAAATGGAGTGTGTGCTCTCATCAGGACTGACAGAAGAAATGTGTTTCCACAGAGAGTTTGCCAGGGGTGTACTCTGTAACAAGGTATGAGGCCTGGCTCTGTTGGAAAAATGGCTAAATATTTCAGTTCCCCCCAAAAAATGGGCAAAAATAATGGGACGTGGAGTGCAATCACCATCACAGTTTAAACTAGTAAGCAGATACTGCAGTTTCTGGTATAATCTCAGATCCCATTCTTATCCCCAGAAGCAACCATTCACCACTTCTCTGCTGTGATTGCATCAGCAATCTTGTGGGGCACATCTTAATTTGGCGTGAGCAATGCCCAGAATTGAGGACAGTTTATAATAATAAAGTTAACTCAAGTGGAAGGATACTTGCAGGTACTGACACCGTATTCTCTGGTGCAATCCTGCCTGCGCTGCAGCCAGTCCTCTGCTGTCAGGGGGACGCAGCTCTGCCCTTGCTCACAGCAAACAGCTTTGAATCACCACGCAGCAGAGTTTATGATGAAGCTCCAGCCACAGGAATGAAATACAGCAATGTCTCCACTACAGAGGACGTAATAATCTCTCCAAAAGAACAATTGCCCTGGTTTCTCTGGCTCTGAGCGATACATTTGTGCAAAAATTTTCTTCTACCTCTTGTCTTCTGTTTGCTTACACAGTTCAAGCACTACTGAGTTTTTATACCTGTGTTATGGCACAGTCCCATGGAGCTCAGACCTTCAGCCCTCAGACAGAAAGACATCTGAGATTGATTTGATCACTGGATACCCTGAGGAATACAGGACACCCCTATTATGTATACCAACACAGTGTATTTTGAGAAAACTATCCAGGGAACAGGTTTTCCCAAATTTTTTGGGCAATCACTGTTTGCTGAACATCTGACCTCCAAACAGCTGCTGTGGATGCAGAGATAGATCTCAGGGGTGCACAAGTCCATGCACCACATGGATGAACTGCACACACACAACACAGCACCATCACATTCGCACTGAGTGTGCCTGGGATGTTAAAGGATCTCTGGTCTGCACAGGGCTCACAAAATCTTTCTGACAGGACCCCCTTAGCTCAACAGCTTCTCAGGGAACTCCTTCATGCGGCTATTTTTTCTCGCTGCTTCTTGGGACACTGATGAATTACTGCCTTCTCAGCCCCTCACTGCTTCCCTTGAAGATGGGGAATTTCAGCACGTTGTCCCCAAGGTTCATAGTTTACCCAGGTTGCCTTGATAACCAAGGCCACCTGCTAACCACGGTTACTCATTTGGAGATCCCAAAAGCTCTCTGCACCTTGCCCTCAGGGAAACCAAGAAGTGAAATTCTTGGATCTGAAATGGGAGCTGGTTGGCATGGCCTGGGCTGAGCATGTTCATACCTGGCATGGCCCTGAAGGATACTTCATGGCTGGGCAGACAGATCTGGGAAGACAATATTAGCACTTCAACTCACTTCTGTTAACCACCCTCAAATTTCAGGGCAATCAGCTCATTTGCCTGCACAGCCAAAGCCTCACCCAGCTCTCAGGCTGCATTTAGGAGGAAAGGAATGTCAAAATGGCATTTTACAAGCTACTGACAAAAAAAGAACAGGAGCCTCATGCTGCTGGTCAATGATGCAGAAGAAGCATTGGATTTATCAACAAATGCATAGGGAATGAGTGCTGCAAGACAGAGCCATCCATTATGATTTTGTCTTTTGGGGTTGGGGGGGTTTTATTGCCTGACTGGCATCTGCATAAGCAGCTGGACTGCATGTTACCAAAGGAGATTAAAATAATAAATATGATTAATTAACAGCATCAACACCAGTCACATATATGCATTACTGGAAAAGCTAATGGCTATAAGAATAACCTTAAGATAGTGGAGCAATAAGTTATAGCATTTCTTAGCTATCCAGAGGGAAAGGTGAAATGAAATGGACTTACAGTGCCTGCCAGGTCTGCTTCTGACGTCAAGTCACCTTTTTCCAGATGAAGAATTGTAAGATTAAGCTCCTAATGGTTAGCAAATCTATTTCAAAAAAATATTTCATAAAAGAGTTTAAAGTTCCAGTTTATTCAGGAATAGTCTGAGGCCTATTTTCCCATTCAGGGGCTTGGTTAGATTAAAAAGATTACCAAGGGAAGCAGCAAATTCTGCACCTCATAGTGTTGTTAAAACATGACTAAATCCCTGTTTCTGAGAGATCTGTTCTAGCTCAAACAGAGGCTGGGGTGCAATGCGCAAGGCAGGAATTACTGGGAAGAATTCTCTGGCCTGTTAGGCAGGAACTGAGAATGGAGTATTATAAACAGCCTCTTCTGGATTTAAATTATGGCTTTCTGGTCCGCTGCCTTCGGGTGCAGGGAAGTACAAACCTCATCTCCCTGAGCATGTGAGGACTCAAGGGATGCAGCCTCTGGGGAGGGCACACAGGATTTGACCCTTTACCCTGCTCTCTGGTGTTCTGCTGGATCCACGGCTCCAGCCCACAGCCAGGGAAGCATTAAATAAACTTCCTCAGCAGCGCTGCTTTCACACCCCATCCTGGCTATCACTCCCATTTGTGGCCCTGTGCAACAGCAAAACCCTGGAGAAGGAAGAAATGTTGGTGTTTCTTTCCATTGCAACCTCCCTCGAGGACATCTGCCTCAAACTTTAATGTCTCAGAAGCTAACACAACAAACACAGAGGGTGGGCGCTGAACTCCAGGTCTAAGACAGGCAGACCCTGTACCAACTGAGATGGTGAACTGCAGCTACAGCCTAATGCAAGATGAAACCAAAAAGCTATTTTGGAGAGAAGAAAGGGAGACTTGCATCACATACCAAGAAAAGGGAGAAGGGAGGCATGTTTGATATTAGGACAAGCTAAGAAGGCACCTCTTGCCTTCCCTGGGAAGAGCACCTGTGCTGTGCACTGATTTACGGTCTGGTACATCATCAGTACATGAGTTCAAGCTTTGGAGCAGGCTGGATCTCACCAGTGCTCCCCACTCTCACCTGTGCCTCTAACATCTGCTTTGGAGCTTTTCTGTAGCTTTTTTTTTTTCTGGTAAATCCCACAAGTTCTGCCAAAGAGGATGCAATTGTCTCTCTGGAGACCACAGGATGTGCAGATGCTCTTATAAACAGGAGCAGCGGGGGCACAAGCAATGCACACACTTACTTCTGAGTTCTTTACCACTTGCCTCAGTGTGCCTCACCCTCCCTGGCCATTTGCAAACCTCATATCACATTTGGCTATAGTTTATCAGCAGTGTGTCCTTGCAGCAAAAAAGACCAACAGAATATAGCCAGCAAGTTAAGGAAGTCATGCTTCCCCTCTATTCAGTGCCTGTCAGACTGCATCTGGAGCCCTGTGCCTGGTTTGGACTAGAAGACTTCCAGAGGTGCCTCCCAACGCAAATTATTTAATGATTACCTAACCCCATATATTGCCTGTTATCATCCCACACAGGTAACAGCTGTCTCCCCTGGGGCTTCACAATGTATTTCATTACAGAAGTGGGTACCAAGCAGGAGAGAGTGGAACATGCCCTAGAAATGATGCTAGGATCGTGCTCAGCCACTAATGGTGCACACAAAAGAATGAAAGGGGGGAAAAGAGCAATTTAGGCTAATGCTGACTGATGTGAAGAGGGAAAATACTGGATATCGGGAAAAGTCGTAAGGGCTTCTGATGTAAGGGTGAGATAGAGAGGGTACTTTAATGAAATTCCAGTTACTGTGGACTGCAAAATCACAACCAAACTATTTTCAAGCACTTTCTAATGTTCCCTTAGATAGCGCAAAATATATTGCCATGTGACATTTTGATTTAAGATGGGCAAGCAAAAGGAGCAATTAATAAGGGCAACAGCAAATAGATGGAAAAGTAAAGAGGTCTCATGCCTTTTACAAGTCCAGAAATTATTCCAAGCTAAAAGTTTAGAGCAGGGGATGCAGAAGCTGCAGAAATCCTTCCATTCCTGGATCAAACTCACTCCTCCTCAGAAACAGGCAGGGGCACTGACTGTACAGTTACAGTTCAGTTTAGGTGTTGCCTTGAACAGATGATATTACATGAAGTTTGACTTTGTCTAAGATATTTTTAAATCAGATGCTAGACAGAATTACTTAAGAATAGTCACAAAGCAAATGTCCATGAGGTCTGATTCAAGATGGAAAATAAGACAGTAAGGTTTTCTCTTGTACTTCTCAGCCCATGGGTTTGGTCTGTAATGGAGAAAGGGTGATAAAACCAACATGTCAAGTGGAATAAAACATATCAGGAGCCACGCTCTGTGCAGATGCTGAGCACATAGTTGTCTTTTGGCAGATTTAAGTGGGTTTGACTTAAAACAGGCATTTATGAAGATACTTGCTGAGGACAGAGCTGTCAGATACTCAGGTTCACTGCCTGGAGTGTGTCTGATCTCTCCATGTGGTATGAAGGAGTCTGAGTGCACGCTGAGGTTTTTCCCTCAGATAAATCTCCTGGTGCCTGACTGATGCCTACAAGGGGGTCCTGGGCCACCAGCTCGACCCCAGGAAGGGGCCTGGACCTGCGCTTTGCAACGTGGACATGGTCTGCTCAGTGACATTCACTGCTCAAAATACCCACAGGAACAGGGCAAGACCTGGGAACACGACTGGAAAGAGTTGTCAAATGAAAATGTGAGAAGCAATATAGCCGGTACAAGAGTCTTCCCCCATCCAGGGCAGTTTTATATAGCTAACAGAGCTGTGCCTTAGCATTAAATGCCTGGCATGGATAATGTTTTCACACTGTCTTGGAAAAGGCATCTTTTCAAAATCTGTTCAAAAAACACATCACAGTTCAGTCTGCATTTTCATTCACTTAGCCCTGTTCACCATTATTAGCTCTTTTTTTATCAATCCAAACTTTAGGAAATTTTTTTAATGGTAGAAATGACAATCTCAGATAGAATCTTTCTTTCTCAATACTGGTGTTCCTTCTTCAAAAGCAGCTCAGCTAAAACTTTCTTACTTCAGGTAATCCAGGCAAAAATATAGAGACAAAACCTCAGAGGAAATTCAAGTTAAAAAAAGCAAATCACATATCAGGAAAATCAATTTCATGAAGTCTTTCATGGGCAAAGCTTCTTATACAGGAAACTGCTAGCAAAATTACTTCATTTTATTTATCCCAAGTGGAGGTTTCTCCTATGGGGAGTTTGAGCTAGGCAGAAGGTGGCTGCATGAAAGGGTAAAACTGGGAATTCCTGATTCCTCTAAAGCACAAACACTAATAAAAAGCTATACCAAGTACTGAGCAGGGATTTTTAAAACTTTATTTATTCTGATCTGTGGAAATTTTGGGAACTCCCAAGTGTTCCCATCATACCTTGGGAGAAAATTAGGACTCAATGTTTTTTGTTTCGGCAAAGAAAAGAGACCGTGACTAATGGCATGAAGGATGCTCAGCTGGACTCTGGCAAGCTGAGGGACAGGCACCGCTCTGCCAGCTCAGACTGAAGAGTTAATCCTAGATCTTCTGTCACCTCTAGTTGCTTTGGGGGTCAAGGAGCCAAGCTCTTCCCCACTTGGAGGAGATGTTCCACTTTGTAATCAAAGTTTGGGCAGGCTGATCCTCTGGGCTGGTTAGGGCATCCATCTGCAAAGCAGTACATATGCACTCCAGTGCCTGCTAAGTATTTCATGGCCAGTTAGACAGCCGAAGAGCTATAGTTTACCACTTTCTGCAGGGTGAGCTAATGCAGCTGGTCGCAGTCCTGTGTCTCAGTGAAGATGCTGAGCCAAGGTTATTCATCCTGGTTTCAGTTGTCCAGGGGAGATCTGGGCAGCCACAGCAAGACCTGTTACTTATATAGGTAGAGTACGTTCCTTAAAAGGATCATATCCTGCATAGTCCCCAAATAGGAGGCAAGCTATTTTATTCACGTTGTATCTTCTAACAAAAACTGTGCTATATATTGGGGCCAATACAGTTGCTGTTGCTTTCAGTGCAACTAAGAACACTCTAAAAATAGAAAACAGTCAAAGAACCAAAACTCAACAGCAGCCTGCGTCATTGCTGTACATCTTCAAACTACAGCAATATGAGATGATAAATAAAAAAGAGGGAGAAAACCTCCAGGCCATAAAAACAGAAAAAGGAATAAGTTTCTAAGGGGAAAAAAATGCCTCTCAAATGTTGCAATTTTAAATGAAAAACAACATAACATTAAGATTAGCATTTTATTCATTCCAAGACACAGAGAAATACCCCAAGCATATAAAGAAAAAATACTGTGGCCAACAAAGTCTTCCCTCTAAAGAAGTACACAGAATTGTTCAGAGCCAAAGATCCCCCACCCCAAAACCAGCATCGAACCCACAGCTTCTTTGAAGCTCCTGCCCATGTTTTAGAAGGCTGATCATCAAGTATAGAGTGGTGACAATCCCATATATTTCCTCATAAGCAGTTTCAATAGGGAATTATCCTTATTGTCAAGATCATACTCTGTTTCCAGCACAACTTTGGCTGAATTTCCTGTTCCACCTGTTTGATCACATTCTGTCTTTGCTAGTTTGAAGACCATTACCCCCATTTCAGAGGTCACCCATCTACAGAGCTGGCACACTAAAGCCATGTTCAAGCTCAGTCTCTTCAGGACGCAATCCCAGGTGTGGAGCCGTTTCTGTAGCTCTTTTCCAAGTTTTCCAATCTCAGTTTTGAGGATGGCCACCGGAACTGAACATGTTATTCCAGTGATGGCCTCGCTAATGCCACCTCTCCTCACCTCCTAACCAACAGCACCTTAGTCTGTGATACCCAAGGGTCACACCTGTCCTCATGTCTCGCCTGTGACTCCACAGCCACCTTTCTGGAGTACCTCTCCCCACACACCCAGCTGCCTGTTCCTGCCCTAAGGCCACTCTGTCAAGCAGCCTTGCTGCACAGGGGCAACTCTCTTTGTTCTGCAATATGAATGCTAAATTTAAATGTCATTAAAATTACATCATGGAGCCTGAAGCTTTCTAAACAAAGCAAGTTAGATTGCATCCCAGAAGAAGCTGCTGCTGATAGATAGTGTTTACTTATTCACCTTCCTTTTAATAGCATTATACACTTAACTCTTCAGAAAAGAGTTTTAGGAAAGATAAAGACTCTGATCACAGGTCCCAATATATTATTCTTCATTTTCTTCTGCATTTTACATCTACTTTAAGAATGTGACATTTTTTGTGTTTAAAGCTAGGGAGGGCAGATTTGTGCCCCTTCAGGCAATTTAAATACAAGGAGTTGTGTTTGGTAAGGTTTATCAAGTCCTGTAAATTAAAATTTCTTCTCAATTCTCACTGCTATTGCTAGGCTGCTACATGATAACAAAAAATCTTTTGTGACTAGAAATAGATCCATGAAATTTCCATCGTCCAGGCTGAAACAAATGCAAAAGCAGAATTAGTGGTAAAAAAAATCACTGGAAGTCAATGACGTATTAAAAAGCCTTCCTGGGTGAATTAGACAAAAGGAAAAATATCAAGACCTTTCACACAGCTCTCTCCTCAAGTGCTTCAGTAATTGTAGAGAAAGTGGGAACCCAGCCTGGTCGATCATTGTTTCAGCTTTGTGGAAACAACAGTACTGTCTCCCTGACTCACCTCTCACTTTCATGATTTTGTCTGTCTCGGCTTTAGCATCAAATGAAATACAGGAGAGGATTTTTTTTACCTAAATTGCTTAAGAGCAAAAGTCTCACTAATTTTCAATGTATCAACTGTCATCCAAGACACCAAGCTGCTTTTGAAAGTCATAGAGTGCATGTCTATGTTTTTTATGATGGGATTTTTCAGCCTTATAGACTCTTTGATAACAGCTCAATGTCTCAGAAGAAAGCAGCTCGCTCAGTTTGCCAGTGACCACTTCTAAGGCCTCTGTTAGGCTTATAAATGGAATTAGTGAGGTTTTCAAATGTTAGCACAGATTCATCACCAAAAGTTAAGCTCACATTTCTCATTAATAACTTTAGGCGTATGAGATAAAAGTAAAGCAAAATAAAAACTCAAAGAACATCTGTCCCCACAGATGTCACAACACTGAGGAGTGCGGCATGAATGCACCTCTCTACATCCACTGGCCTGCTTTCAAGGTACAGTTTTTACAAATATATTAGTGACAAAAGGAGGGCCAGGGAGAATCTCCCTCCTTTGTTGGATGTGGAGGGAAACATTGCCATGAAGGATGAGAAGGCTGAGGTACTTAATACCTTCTTTGCCTCAGTCTTTAATAGTCAGACTGGTCATCCTCGGGGTTTCAGGGCCCTGAGCTGGGAAATTAAGACAGGATGCAGAACGAAGTCCCAGTTGTCAAAGAGGTGGCAGTCACCGACCTGCTCCTCCACCTGAATGCTCTATGGGGCCAGACGGGATCCACCCAAGGATACTGAGGGAGCTGGCAGAGGAGCTGACCAAGCCACTCTCCATCATTTATCAGCAGTCCTTGTCAACCAGGGAGGTCCCAGATGACTGGAAGTTAGAAAACGCGATGCCCCTCTACAAGAAGGGTCGGACTGAAGATCTGGGGAACTACAGGCCCATCAGCCTGACCTTGGTGCCGGGAAAGGTCATGGAGCAGATCGTCTTGAGTGCCATTATGCGGCACATGTGGGACAACCGGCGGATCAGGCTCATCCAGCATGGGTTTATGAAAGGGAGGTCCTGCTTCACTAACCTGGTCTCCTTCTATGACAAGGTGACCTGCTTAATGGATGAGGGGAAGGCAGTGGATGTTGTCTACTTGGACTTTAGTAAGGTCTTTGACACTGTCTCCCACAGCATTCTCCTGGAGAAGCTGGCTGCTCACAGCTTGGATAAGTGCACCCTATGCTGGGTTAAAAACTGCCTGGACGGCCGAGCCCAGAGAGTGGTGGTGAATGGAGTCAAATCCAGTTGGCAACTGCTTACAAGTGGTGTTCCCCAGGGCTCAGTACCGGGGCCAGTTCAGTTCAATATCTTCATTGATGATCTGGATGAGGGGATTGAGGGCACCCTCAGTAAGTTTGCAGATGACACCAAATTGGGTGGAAGTGTTGATCTGCTGGAGGGTAGGAAGGCCCTACAGACAGACCTGGCCAGGCTGGATCGATGGGCTGGGGCCAACTGTATGAGATTCAACAAGGCTAAGTGTCGGGTCCTGCACTTGGGTCACAACAACCCCATGCAACGCTACAGGCTTGGGGAGGAGTGGCTGGAGAGCTGCCTGGCGGAAAAGGACCTAAGGGTGCTGGCTGACAGCCACCTGAACATGAGCCAGCAGTGTGCTCAAGTGGCCAAGAGGGCCAATGGCATCCTGTCTTGTATCAGAAATAGTGTGGCCAGCAGGACCAGGGAGGTGATAGTACCCCTGTACTGGGCACTGGTGAGGCCGCACCTCGAGTACTGTGTTCAGGTTTGGGCCCCTCACTACAAGAAGGACATCGAGGTGCTGGAGCGTGTCCAGAGAAGGGCAACGAAGTTGGTGAAGGGTCTAGAGCACAAGTCGTACGAGGAGCGGCTGAGGGAGCTGGGGTTGTTTAGTCTGGAGAAGAGGAGGCTGAGGGGAGACCTTATTGCTCTGTACAACTACCTGAAAGGAGGTTGCAGCGAGGTGGGGGTCGGTCTCTTCTCCCTAGTAACAAGCGATAGGATGAGAGGAAACGGCCTCAAGCTGCGCCAGGGGAAGTTTAGGTTGGATATTAGGAAAAAATTCTTCACCAAAAGGGTAGTCAGGCCCTGGCACAGGCTGCCCAGGGAAGTGGTTGAGTCCCCATCCCTGGAGGTATTTAAAAGACAGGTAGACGCGGTGCTTGAGGACATGGTTTGGTGGTGGACTTGGCAGTGCTAGGTTAACGGTTGGACTTGATGATCTTAAGGGTCTTTTCCAACCTTAACGATTCTATGATTCTATGCAGATAAACATCTATTCGTATGACGACATATATGCGTATTACATGGTGATAAATTATAGCAACCTTTTCCTTAATTTCTTATGCTCCCTTACCCAGGGTTGTGTTCTCTAACACGTATAACACCAAGCGCACATAAAACTCAAAGAGTTTCTAAAAGTACTTCCTTAGCAACCCTATACAGTACGGGCACTATGCTATTGACAGAGCTTCCATATCAAGGTATTAAAAAGGTAAGGACAATCAATCAGAAGCATTTCTTAAACATGCCTTCTCCAGTATCACTACGCAAAAGACAACCGAGAAACCACATCACTGTAGGACTGAGGAATGCAAAATATATTAAACAAACAAGGGATCAATGGAGAGAAAGGACAAGGTTTTGCCTAACAGATGACTGAAAGCCCAGTGTGCCAGTGGGAGGCACTGGATTAAGTGTAATTTATAAATATGAGTTAAAGGGCAGAGGCGCTCCCATTTTGTTCCCTGAACTGGAAAGGTATGTGTCTAACTTCAAATGTAAAATCTTATATGAAGATACTTTATTGAATACATATTACTATCCTGATTATAAATTCCCCAGGCTCTCCTGGGGCCAATTTACAAAGGTTTATGTGCAAGCCTAATGCTGGGAGATGACATGATATTCTTTAATACACAAAGAAAACTTGACCAGAGTACTATGATCAATGACTTCAGTAGCACCGAAGACAAAAAACCTATCGAGCTTGGAGCCAGCAGATCTTAGAGAGACATCTCAAGAAAAGTCACGCTTTATGGCCACCTTACACACTGCAGCAGACAGCTTGTTACTGAAGCCGATCAAAGCATTTCCAACAGAAATCAAGGGAATGAGGATTTCTTGGTGGTTTTGGTTTAGGTTTTTTTGTGGTTTTTTTGTTGTTGGTTGTTTGTTTTTTTTTCTCTCCATAAGAAGAGGAATTCAGCTTTTCTTGAAAAATTTCAACTTACTAGAGAAAATGGAAAACCAAAGCACTTGGATTCTGAAAAGTTCTCAGATTTCAGCCAAAAAAATGACATGTGACTGGCATGATATTGAAATGCCACATGCTCTCTCCATCTCTCTGGGCTCGGGTTCTTATGGAAAGCGCAGAAACAGGATTCAGGAAGCTCAGTGGGATGCTTTGGGAGGAGAGGGGGTCAGGAAGCCTCAGGAGAGAATGGATGCACAAGGCGTTGAACTTGAGCTCCCATGTTGTGCTTCAGCAGCATTTCTCACCAGACCAGGAAGCCAGGGTGTGTTTGCTTTTTTTGGACAGGAAGAAATAAATAGCTGAAAAATTGACAGTTTCTAGTTTTATTGTCTGAAAAGTCAAAACTCTTCCATAGGGAAGCCTTCCACCCCCTCTCTGATCCCTGACCACATTTGTTTGACCAGGTTTTCTGGGAAATGGCATGCTGGTGCAGTGTTCCTTTTTAGGGAAAAAGAGGAGACTAGTCTGTCATATCTGAGGGAACTGGGTTAGAGACAAGAGACACATGACAAGGGTGGTTGGGCATGGTGTTGGCAGGGTGTCAAGGGGAGCTGAGAGGGGGTGGGAACCATCTGCCTGGAGAAGGAGGTTGCTGAGATGGAGGTAAAGGGGGTGGCAGAAAGAGAACAAGTTTTTACTGCATTTCAGAAGTACTTTTGGTTTAAGTTTGAGAGTAGGGTAAACGTGCACCCATTTGTAATCCACCCATAGGGAAGTTATTAATGGTGCTCAATATGAGCTTATTTTCATTGAACAAAAGGTGGGTGAACTTACACTCAGGAAGCTAACATTTACCTTGCCTCATAAGGGTATGGCAATATTGAATCAACCTGCAGGGAAGTGAATTTCAGCTACAGAAAACCTTAAAGTGGATGACTCATGCTCCTTCTAGGTATACATGCCAGAGGGTCTAATCGTAGGAATCTGAATGGCAATGAACGATTCCTTCCCAGGTTTAAGTTATCCTTTCCCTGCATGCATTATTCATCCTGTTATAAGTGGCTTCAGAGAGAAAAGCATCAGGTGTGTCCGTGTCTATAACCCTAAATGTGAAGGCTAGTAGGAATCAGATCTTTGCAAGTTTTCTGGCCTTACAGAGTAGTGAGTATGCTCATGAAAAAGAGGTGTACATTCCTAGTTCACACCAGCCTAGGTAAATGCTAAGCAAGGACCTCCAGCCAGGCAGCGCTCAGAGAATACCAGCTATAACATAAGCTTGAGGAAATCGGAGCTATAGACCATGCGGGAACAAGAGCAGAGTGAAGAGGAAACCAAATTCACATAAATGATTGATAAGGAAAGTAGCATTTTCTATGACTGTTCAAAATATTCAACTGAATACCAGTGTTCTAATATGAAACTGAGAAATTAGTGTCAGGCAAAACAATAAAACTTCATGGAGCTGCAGGACACTCAGCACTATCAAAAACCAGCAATTCTTGGTCAGGAGCTTAGTAGTGTTGCAAGATGAGCCCCAGTGAACCAGAGCTCTCAGGTGAGTTTGTGAGAGCCTTTCCTACTTGGTGAAAAAAAAAAAAAAAGGAAAAATTCAAAAATGTCATCTTTTATAAGAACTTGAAGCAGAATACTTCACTTCTTACAGAAAGAATAATTGAAAATCACCAGGAAAGCTAGAAAGATAGAAGACAAATAAAAAGGGGCTTATCAGCTACCTCCCCTCTACATCTTGGCAGAGCTGGTTCCAGCCTTCAGGATTTGCTTTGGCCAGCTCAAGGACTTTCTCAGTCACAAAGAGTCTGTGAATCCCCCCCTAATTCCAAGGAAGCTTTTTGTCTCCATTCTCTGTGAGGTCTATTTCATGCCCGCACTATTCTCAGACTCTTTGCTGTAATGCTCATGCTGTCTTTCTCCTCTTATCACCTGCACCCCGGAAATGTCCCTCCTTGACCAGACTCCGCTGTCCCCCAGGTGTGAAGCGATCTCCCTCCCTCCAGAGCTACCACTCAAGAAAATGATTCAGAGGGACATAACATACAGACCAAAACCAGTCCCATCAGACACTGCCCCTTGTGTGCTTGGGAATACAGCTGCCTGTAAATTAGCAATTTTGGGGATCCCATCTTTCCATACCCAAATCTCCAGGCAGAAATGTGTGTTCATGAGCTATGAAATACTTATGGACACATCTACTGTCCAGGCACTTCACAAAGCCTCTAAGACTGGACCTGTTCTGGAAGTCATGTCACTCGTCTTCATGGATAAAGAACATCATTGATAAAAACAGGTCTTTGGGGAAATTTTCTGAATGGAAATGTAGCCATGGACATACAGATTTGCTTATTTACCCTCCTAAGGATAAATGGATAGGGAGGATGGGAAAGGTTGAGGTTCAACACTCTGAGTCTGTCTGGTTCACAGCCACACATCAGAGGTCTCTGACAGAGGCAGGGTACAGGCCTAGAGAGCTGCCTCCTGCAAGCCCAGCCAGAGTCCTAACTACTTGTAGTGGAGTCCCAGTCCCTCCTCCCCTTTCTGCCTCTCTAAAGAAGATACCATTATAAACAACCCACCTTTATGGTAATCTGTAGTTGTGAATGTATTGTTTCATTGAAATGTTCAAAATTAACTATATTTGCGAACTTGAAATCATCATAACATTCAAGTATATGCTGAAATCCTATTGAGGTCAAACTACTCAGTACAGCCTGCTCTGTTGCATTATCTTAAGTATTTGCATTAAATAGAGTTGGACTAAGGGTGACAAGCTTGCATATATGGCAGCTCATTTCTCCTATTTCTGAAATCCATAAAACTCCTCCCCATTCAGAATTCAGGATGCATTCTTTTAAACAGATCTGACTGTGTCGCTGTCAGCTCAAGAGAAAGACCAAGCAAGAAAGATACAGGTGGCAGATGTGCAACATCTTCACAGTAGTAATTTTCATATGGTATGATTTCAAATGTATGGCTTTATTTTCATATAGACTAAATCGAATAACAGACATTTGGATTATCTCAGTATTAAAAGAATAATCCTGGTTCTACTTTTATCAGAATCTGAAAATACTGAAGGGGGCAAAGTAACTGGAAATCTTATTGAATCCGCAAAACCCAAATGAATCTAAGACAAAATCCATAAAAAATTTTCTTTGCTCTGCTGAGCACTCACAGTGATTCCAGAACACCTGCTGGATAAATTCATGTTAGACGGGAGGTCTATGTGGAAAAGAGAAGCTAACTGCTGCCACGAAGGCAAACACAAAATTTCATTATGGGGATAAATCCAAGTAGCCAGGACATAACCAACCCTCCTGCAGTCAGGCTGAGTGGAAAGTAAGAGTATCCATGTCTGATGTCCTCAAAATTTTTTGGCATGCGATAGCACAATGGCCTGTTTCAACAACCGCCAGCAAAGCCAGAGATGCCCGAGAATCCCAGCCCTGCCTAGGGCTCCTGCTCGCCCACGGGGCCACCCTATCTCCATGTTTGGGCTGTTAATTGTTCAATACAGAATGCTCCCACATGAGTCCCAGAGGATGCAAGGGCACATCTGTGAGTGATGCGAGTGCTCCAGAAATGGAAATGTGTTCAGGTAAATCATTTGATCAACACTTGCAGACATGAGCACTTCCTCTCGCATAAAGGGAACCAATTAAAAAGGAAAAGATGAAATTTGTCAGGTAATTTGTTCTCAATGATTAATTCAACTAACTCTAAACTATTCCATTATTTAGTCTTCCCATGTCCTACTAATCTTAACCTCTTTCCCCCACCTCCCAAGAAACCCTGTGCAAAAAAGCAGATGAATGATTTTTTTTTTTTTTTTAGCATGAGACAGCCTGACCTTGTACTCCATTAAGCAGAGTGTTTCCATAGTTTCCATGTAATTTGTCATGGACGAGTTCACCTATGTACCAAGCAAACTCTTTATATTACCAGACTTGCACACAAAATAAAATCTGAATTGCTGCTATTTAATGAAAATATAAAACCCAAAGCAAAACTTTAAAAAACAAACATTCATATTGTCTGCAGAAGGCCAAAACCCACTGTATTTTTAGGCCTGTCTCTGTGTACTTGCAGGGCGTTTTATCAAATGAACAGACACTGCAGCATCCTTAGCATTTCTGAGGATGTGAATAAAGCAGAAACACCTTAGGACAAAGCCCGGATCCACTGCAATCAACAGGATTTAGGCCATTGATTTCAAAGGATCATAAGGCTTCACAGCAACTTGTTAGAATTTCATTTCAGACCTTTAATTAAAGGCTTAGTACCAGAGGTCCCATTGCTCAGGGCAGACATTAAAGGCTGTCACTCGCCTAAGGATTTACAATCTTGTTTGCAGTTCTCTTTCTGTGAAGGCAAAAGCTCTCCTGATAATGCCAGGAGAGCACAAACGGACAGCTCAGCAGGGTCCGGCATCCCATCCCACTGAGACCCATCTGATGGCTGGAGCAAATCAGTGGAGGAACGGAGCAAGAGAAAAGGTAGCAGCGATGTGGGTTTGCTCAGGTGAGGAGATGCATGCCGCCGGGGTGCTTGCTGTGGTTGTGGTTGCTTTGGTAATAGGTACTACCAACCTGATAAGCTGTGGTACCCTGCACTTGCCAGCACCAGCTGGCAGTGATCCAGAGGTGTATCAGCAGGATTAGAGAGTGCCTTTGGGATGGTTTTTTGTTGTTTTTTTTTTTCCCCTCAGCTAAGTGCAAATGAGAGGTACTGGCAAAAGGGATAAAATGTTAACTGAAAAACTTTTCACTCTCTTGACTGCTAGAAAGTTTCATACATTTTCCTGAAAAAGTTTTTTCTAAATCAGCCAAAGGACTCAGCTGTGAAAAAATAAACAAGAGAAATGTTTTGATTTAAAACAAAACAGCTCTTTCTGTATGCCACAGTCTACACTTAAGGGGAGAAAACCCTAACATTCTTCTTAAGTTTGCTGAAGGAGAATTGTTCATGGTGAAAGACAGCTAAACACAAACGCGAGCAGAAAAAAAGTTTCTGAGCAATCAGTTTCACATATCCAGATGTGTTCTTCCCACATCTCCGTGTGTGAAACACATGAATGATTGTGCTTGAGCAACCGCTCAGAAAGTACCCAGGAGCACTGAGCTCATATGGACTCCCAAATTTGGGAGTCTCAAAGAAAAGATTGGATCCTTTTTATAAAGATGACAGGAGAACAGATTGTGCCATCCTTTCTTAATGTACTGGTAGCTGATTTAAAAGATAAAAGTATACTACAGTCTTCAAACTCTCCTCCAAGCTAGATGAAAACTCCACTGAAACTAGTAGAGCTGATAGAAAAGAAAGTATTTCTACATTAGGACAGTTCCTTGGGCAATATAAAATGTCTTCATTCCATTGATTTCAAAATGGCAACATCAATTTAATCAGACAAGGATTGGTATAGGGAATACTGCTGCAGGACCCCCAGGTAGGTGCTTAGTTGGAATTGCCCAACCAGGGAGTCGACACCATTTGGAAAAGTGATAAGAAATTGCTATTGCTATGATTGGGAAAGAATAGGTGTGACTGCTTTCTTCTCCCAAACCTGTTTGTCTCTAGGGACAAGCAGTACTTAATTTTCTGCTGTCCGTGAGAAATCAGTGCTTCCTGTACTAATTCCATAGGCAAAAGCCACTGCAGCCTAGATGTTTATTGGCACTCTTGGGGGGGAGAGAAGAACATCACAACACAAAACTATCTGTAAAGAGCTAACTGTACAAAGTCGTATTAATGTGAAGAAAATTTCTCCACCTGCAAATTGTAAAACTTTATCACCAGTTTTGATGTGACGAAGTTACATTAGTGAAATAAATCTGCAGTGTGACTGTGTGCATGTGCGTGCCTCTCTAACTTTATTGAGGTTTTAGGTACTGCGTACCATGGTGGGGAAATGATTGATATCAGTGATGGTAACTCAATTCTACATCAGCATAGAGTCGTCAATCTTCTGGCACCCTTAAAAAAAGCCTGAATAATGTTCTATTGATGTTCTGTAGAGTTTCTCCTTTCTGATGTTATGTATTATTGCTGCAGCTTCTTCCAGAATTGTAAAGATTTTTATTGTTTACAAAGTGAATTATGCTTTCATATCTTTTGCCTTACTGTTTTCCCAATTGCTTAGCAACAAGTCTCCACAAAGAAAAAAACAGAGCACGCTTTCTTTCATGTTGTACATCAGCAGCATCTCTGGTACAACAGTGACCTCAGACAGCTTAACACCCAGGATGCATTTGGTCTGTTACGTTAATCCTGATGTTCTGTAAAGAGTATATATATGTTAATATTTAAATATTGCCTTTCTGGATCTGTAACTGTTCTAGTCCTGGGGCTACAGCTTTATAAACACTATCTTCCACGTTCAACATTTTTAAAACTGCTACTCATTTCAAGTTTTTCCTTTTCAAGAGAAATCAGCCCAATTCCAGAACTTGAGGTACGTCAGATTTGTGCTAAATTGAAAACTGTAGTTACTGATCTAACAAGTCGGTATGTGCAACACTGGAAACAGACTTCTGTAGCTGTAACCAATACATGGTACCTACAAAATTAGCATTACTGCTGTTAGATTCAAACAGCCACAGTGATGCCCGCCACGCAAAAAACATTTATTTGTACCTTGACAGCTACATCTCCTTTCTTTGGCTCAGAGTGAGTCCAATGCCTAAACTGACTATTGTTATATGCTAGATATATAAAATCCAAAACTCTCCTATGTAGGTATTCCTTGCTCCCAAAAGTATCTGAATGGGGAAAGACAGACTGGGTGATGACACTGTACAAGAAGTATGGGGAGCAGTCAGAGAAAATATCCCAATAACACGTGAAAATAAACTGCATCTTCTCAAAACAACACAAAGGGTCAAACTGGAACATCAAGGAGGTGCCAGCCCTACATTGCCAAGAGAAAAGCACTGCATTATCTATTATTATTTTCTATCTTTAATTTTAATGAACATCAAGCTGCTATATTCAATGAAATGTATCCCCAAATGGGAAGGTTAAATAGGTTTACAGACTTATATTGGTTTTAGAGTGCACTGAGTGGATGACTTCCAATAGAGGCTAGTGCAACTCAATCAATCTTTAATATAATTCAGGAGATACATACACAAAATACATAGTGTGTACACACAGGCCAGAACACCTATGTATTGGTTTAATGAGTTTGCTAGTGGCTGGAAGCTATAACAGTAGCCTGCTACGATATTTTTGTTTAGTGGAGGGCTTCTGCTATTCAGGTGACGAAGACCCTAAGTTTGCATGCTGAAACCCCCTGCTCCTACTGCCCTGATTCCTTGGTGTCTGTGTGCAACACTGCTTCAGTACACCCCCATGCACTAGGTAAAATCCTAAGTGGAGTTGCCCTATTGTGGAGAAATGAAGACATTTCACTGAAAACCTATAGCCATGTTCAAAGCAGGAGTCGTCCTAGAAGGTTGTGTATGTTACTAAGGAGCCCACATTTCCAGTTTATAAAGCCCTTTGCTTTATCACGTGGCTGACAGCTATCCCATCCCTGCTAAATTAGCCTGGTGGTGCCTTTCCAGCATCTGACAGGCAGCATTTAAATGGCTTTTGGAAGTGAGTGTGTTTTCTAGATGAACTGTTACTGGCTCCCTTTGTCCATTTCCACAGCTCACATTTTACATTTCCAGGTGCATTTAATTTGTTCATGCAAAGCAGAACTTGCCAAGAAAAAAAGAATGCCCAAATATGCTAGTGGAGTTGGACATCCTTACAGGGAGATCTGAATATCGTATGCGCAGGATGGATACTGAGGACCTAGAATGATAAAGTTCTTTAAACCAAGGGAAGATTTTCAGATCCCTTGGGGCTTATTCTAAAGAGCAAAAGCCGTATTTCTTTACCTTGAAATCGGAGCCAATCTTCTCTGAACTTAGTCAATGCACTTAGTGCTTTCAGAGCACAATACCTGCATTGCACCACAGTGTAAAAGGTAGGTGAGCAATAATTGTAAGAGGTTCTGGTAAACACAGGATGTACAGCAAGACTCCAGGACTTAACTAATTGCCAATAATCAGCCCTACTAGCATTGCTTCAGTGCAGGGACTGGGGTTTTCCTCTCCTGCCTTTATGATGAGTATTATTAGTCATATTCACAGGGCAACGCATGCTTCAGTTTTGCTAAGTGAAACAGCTATCAAGAAGTAACTGTGTTATTCTATACAGTTCAGCTCCAGGACACTTGATAAAAGGTTGGACAGAAGAGTAGCTCTGGGATGTCCTGAGATTTAGTCACAAGCCCTGTGTAAGAAACACCCTCAGGTTCCATCCCTTCAGAAATAGGACAGAAAACACATTGTTTCTGGGAGTCATCACCCAACTCCAAGTTTTCCCCTTGTTCATGCACAGGGCGTCACTGATTGCCCCATTGAGAAAGAGCAGCCAAGAATTCACCCGTCTCTGCTCAAGTCTCACCCATTCAAAAGCAGGGAGAGCAGAGAACAGAGGTGGCAGATAGAAACTGTGCTCGATAGTCCTACAGCCAAAGACCATGCAGACCTGGAAGCAGATGTGGGTAGTCCAGGAGAAGACTCTTCAGCACGGTAGCTCTGTTCTCTCTGCATTAGAACAGACTCCTGACAAAAACTGTGAAAGACCTTCATTTGTGTCAAGAGAACCAGACACTGCTGGAGACTCTAGTTCAACTCACAGTTCAGCTGTGTATGGGCTGCACAGCCTCACATGAATTATCTGGATCTCACAGGGATCTCAGCTTCCCGGGCTGTAAATGGAGATTATCACTCCACTTCTCTTCCTTGTAGAGCTTAGCAGGGCTGAAGTCCAGTGAAGACTACAAGGTGCTACCAGGCAAATGAGGACCATGGAAGCCTCTAGACAGATGGACCTCTTAACACCTTACACAGCAAGCAAAAGCATTTACGAGTACACTCCGGGCAGAATGGACAAAGGTGAACTGCACTTTCTTGTGTCTGGGAAGGTGTCTACATATTTATGGAAAGGTATATGACCCTCAAGGATACCTTCCAGAAGCACACCAGAGCAAGTCTGGGTGCACATAGCTCTGCCCAATAGCAAAGGCATTTCTAGACTAAAACAGACATCCCTGCACACCTCATGTACAAGGTAAAAAAGCATCCTGTGCAAACAGTTCATATTCTCTAACCTTTTTCCACATTTGCCAGTGCAGGTAAAGGCCAGAAGGACTTATTCCAATAGCTTGCTTCAGTGCACTAACAGTCTTTCAGACCAAAAGCTGAAAGAACCACCACCCCAGGCACATACTACACAGCAGCATTTAAGCAGCAATGTGAAAGCCAATATCCTTATTTGCAAAGCAATCACAGCTAAGGAAAGTATACCTGAAGGGTATGGGCAAGGCAATATGGGAAGACAAATTATTCCCCAAGGGAACGTTGCATTCCACGCATATTACTTTTACACAGAGTTGATTACTTTCAGTACTGTGCAAGGAGGCTGGCAAAGAGTACTTCAATGGCTGTTATTAGTGCTGATTTACAAGAAATCTAAAGTAATTTTTTAAGTATTGCACGTTGGAAGAAGACATTAAAGTGCATCAATCTGCATGCAAAGATAGACTTGTTGAGTTTCTAGCTGCAGCTCCCCCTTGAATTGATTCACCTGATAAACAACTTGGGTTTTGCTGCCTTCAATAACTCTGCCCTGCTTTTGCTCACTTCTCTGTGTAAGTGCAATGAGTCTGTGTTGATTCCTTACAGACAAACTGATCAGCCATTGCATATGTACTAGGTTAGGGTCATGCCTAGTCCTTTCTTCTTCGACCCAAGGGGTCTTTACCTTCTTTAATGTTTCTTCAGCACAATAAACAAACCTTGACTTATTACAGAGTAAGGCTTCCTATTCTGAAAGATGAAAAGACACTTAGCAGAAGAACAAGCACAGGGAAAAAAACAAAACAAAACATACCCAACAAGTATTTCAAGTACCCAAGAAACACTCACTCACGTTGAAATGCAGAATCCTTCAGGACGTGCTAGGCTCCCCACACACAACACCCCACAAGTTAACAAAGAGAGAGGAGGTTTGCATCAAACAGAAGGCTCAGAGGAAATATACTGAGGCAACTCTGAAGGCATATTGAGACAGCAGAACATAATGTGTCACTGTCAAGATCTCCTCACCCTTTGAGCCACTGGGCCAACAAGGCAGCTCTGAGCTGGAAGCAGCATAAAGACTGTAGCGAGTTACTACAATGGCACTAACAAGTCATATGTCTCAGCTGGGCTTCCTAGTCCAGGCAGCACTCCCACTAACTCAAGTACATGATCTCTGAGCACAGAATGAGGTCCTGCCAGTTGTGAAGGTGAGGTGTGACTTGATTGCACCTGGATGTATCTATGAGTTCTTAGTTACCCAGAGTGGGTCACCTAAAGTCTGTTTGAGACAACATAGAGAGTCTTGCAGAAGGATTTTTATGGTCATGGTTTTACCACCTCCTTTGGTCCATGACATCTTCGGGAACATGCTGACCACAGGGATGCAATATCTAGAGCGCTACCTCAGTGAGGAGATGCATTACCTATTTCAATAGAGCTTTGCAGTGTAATCACAGTTTTTCACTCAAGGCTTACACCATTGCAGGGATCAAACCTGACTCTGCTCAGGTAAGGAAAACTGAGAACATGAAGCAATAGAAAAGGTATCGCTAACCTGAAGAGCTGACACTAGATTTTGGGGGACTGGAGAGAGGATGGACAAACCTAGGAGAGATGGTAAGATATAACCTGTTCTAGCAATACTTTGGATAGTTTGTATTTTAGCCAAATGTGAGGGAAGGAGGAAGGCAATCTGTAGTTATTGTCCTGATTCCTTGTTGCTGACTGTACATTACTGTAAGTACTACAGCTGGGTGAGTCATTCAGAAGAAATCGGTAATTTGACATTGTTGACCCATTTCCATTTCACAAATCACTTCCACCACGATTTTTTTTTTTTTTTTTTTTTTTTTTTTACAGTTACACTTCTGCAACAGTCTTTCTCAACTTCTGTCAGGGTGAAGGCTGCTCATGAATTATTTATTGTTCAGTACATACAGTGTACTGATTTGTCACCAAATATAGAAGGTGATTTGGAGGTTCATGGGTCAACTACAATACGAAAAGCAAGTCAAATTTCTTTTGCCAACTTTTATCTAAATATGTTCACATGAGACTCTTGGATACTTTACTGCTTTCATTGAAATGTTTTTAACCAAAAGGTTTGGTTTACCAGCAAACGTAGAAAATTAATTAAAAAGGTTGTAGAAATCACAAGAGCAGGCTCTAAGATATTTGCTGTAATATGCCTTTGTGAATTTCTGTTCTGCATGTGATTGATTGTGCTTCTTGATCAGCATTTTTTTTACACATTCTTGGAAATAAAAATGCATGCCAATAATTCTACATCTGATTTTGTAATATTTGTATCCAAAAATATCCGAGTAATTTTCCAACAATACTGAAAATATATACATCTCACAAGCCTTTATACTTTATAACCTATAAATGGTACAGCCATCAATTTTAACACTTATTTGGTACATTACTTCTTTGTCATGTTGCTATCATAATCATAAAATGTGATTGAGGTACCTTCATCCACTATGTCTTTTAGACAGGTTTATTGGCTAAACTACAAATGCTTAAACTCAAAGACTATGGTCCTTTTACAGAGGAATATTTCATCAGCACGTTTCAAAATGAAAAATCTATTGCTATTCCATTTCTAATCTAAATATGGCTTTAGAATTAGCCTTCAGACAAAACTTCTACAGCAGTGTATATGCTAAGTGTTGCATCTCAAACTTGTTTCGTACTTATCCCTTCTAAGAATCTATCATCTAAGTAAATATTTATTTATTTTTTTTATTACAGCTCTGCCAAAGAGTCAGGAATAATCCTTCATAAACTGTTTTATTTATTTTACCGTTGGCAAGACAATAGATCATGTACCCAGTTTTTATTGCATATGTAAATATAACTGTATGAGATAATTTGCAGATTCAAAGCAGAACAGCAAATAATTATGATGATAAAATAATGTTGGAAAAGGAATTTATCAAAACCAGTTTATTGCTTAAATTATCAGCAAGCAATTTGAATTTGGACTAAAGCAATAGTGGTCTAACTGTTTATGCTAATAGTTATGCCCTGATTTTATTGCCATTCATGTAAATGGCAAAGTTTCCATACAGAGGAACTGGGAGCAGAATTAAACCTGACCTTAGGTTCTAAAAACGTGGGTCTCACCATGTACAAAAGACTACCACCTGAAAACTGCAAAAATATAAAGCTTGGGTTTGATTTTTTGTTCGTTGGTTTGTTTGTTTGTTTTTCCCCTGAGAAAAACAGGGGTTGATTTTAATTAACAGATGAAAATCTGAAATTATCCTTTCTGTTCTCGCAGAGGTAAAAACGAATGTCCCCTATTCTTTTGGAATGCATGTTGATAAAGTCAAGGCTAACATGTAGCAAATCAACACCGTGCAAGTTACAAATGATCTTATTTTTCACTTTCAGAAAAGGCAGTGTGAAGTTTAGCATGAAATTAGGCCATGGAAGTACAATTTCAGTTTAGAGCAATCACCAGTGTCAGTCTGCAGACTGAGAAGGTCAACTGCCTTTGATCGAGTTCAGCTGGGAGATGAGCTGAGCAGCAGAACCCACGGCGCAGGCAGAAGAGGATGTCGTGATGTGATGGGGACGTGAGAATTTCAGCAAGTCTCACACGGACAATGAAAGGAGGAATTTTCCATGGGACAGGAACTGGGAGAAAAAGCTGAAGCAGCACTGTGTGGACTGACAGGAGGAGCAGCACTTCTGAAATGCAGGAGGGACTGGAGAAGAGTAGTACTTCACCCGTGATGACATGAGACTAGGATCAAAGATGCACAATCCCAAATTCTCTATTTTAAACCACTGGCAAACTCCCCAGAAAGCATGAGACAGTCTAGGTGTTAAAACTTCAGTGTGACTGAATCAGCCCTATCCCTAAACA
Source organism: Nipponia nippon (assembly GCF_047370975.1). Lineage (NCBI taxonomy): Eukaryota > Metazoa > Chordata > Aves > Pelecaniformes > Threskiornithidae > Nipponia > Nipponia nippon. The sequence continues at coordinate 24,516,104 of NW_028262302.1, forward strand.
GGGATCAGCTGTGCCACCAGAAAAAGCCACCGTTGCTGCAGGAGCACTTTCCTATTTCGCTCTAGCTGGGAAGCTGAACACCAACGCCTATTAGTTTATGCCAAAGAAAACCAACCTAGTCTGCTGATCTAAGCATTAGATGCTTGAGCTCAATTTAAGTATCACCTTCATGTTTTTAGTGGCCAATGAGTGCTACCAAAAGGATCAGAAGAGGCCAGAGGAGAATTAACCACTGATTATTAAATTAGAGAGAATACTCAATACATTTCAGTCTCTCAAGTTAATGCTGAGCAGAAGCATGTGGGCAAAGGCGCATCGTTCATTAAAAACACTGCACCAAAGTGAAGCTTGATCTATTATTCAATCAATGCTCTTTTGAAGCAAACGGTCATTTTACATCAAGCGCTTTTTCTTTTTTGTTTTCTTTTTAATGCCATGTCTACCGAGGGGGTGGGGGCACTAAGTATCCCTAGGCACCATTCATTCAGCTGCAATGAGAAAGCAGGGAAAGGAAAGGAACAGTATTTATAAAGCTACAGAAGGCACAATAGTGGAGCCTTTTGCACTTTCCGTGGGTGCAGGCAGATAAAAGGGCTTTGTTTAAATTTATTTTTTGGATGAGACCACAAGGAAGTTATTTATGTTTCTGGCCACATTGGAAGTCCGTTTTTGCTGACAATAGAGGCCTCACAGGTATATCTGCCTGCACCTTTATGCAAGGAGAAAAGAAAAGCTGCAGGAAGTAAGAAGAGCCAGAGACCCTGACAGTGCGGAGACTGAGCAGGGAGAGCTGACAAGACAAATCAATAAAGAGTTTACAGGTGTCTGTAAGATAAAGGCTGCTGCAAAATAAGTCTCTGTCAGAAAGGAGAGGCATATGGCACATGGTTATGTATTAAAAGAAATAGTCTGGCAATAGTGTAAACTGGAAGTCTGTCCTTTGAAATAAAAAGGCAAAGAGCTCTCACGGCACTGCCCGTGATGGTGAAGATGGTGGAGTGGGATGAAAAGCAAAGCAGCTTTAAGTGGGAGAAGACCTCCCTGCCTATGAAAGGGAGAGATGGCATCAGTGAGAGACGCATGTGAGCAAAGGCAGGAAAGCAGGAGACAAAACAGAAGGCAGCTTTGTAAAAATAGCTGCCAGTCAGAGACGATGGACTGGCAGGGAAGCGTGCATGTGCGTACATGCGGTGGTGGGCTGCACGGAGTGACAGCAGAGCAGTAGTTTCTGCAGACAAATCATTTTGGAGGGTGATCAATGTGTGTATCCCAAGCAGTGCCACCAGCTGTCTCAAAACTGAGGAGTTTCAGGTTCTTCCTTTAGAGAGACCAAGAACAGCAGTTTACATCAGACCCTGTCCTAGAATAGCCCAGGCAGCAGCATGAGACTCAATCATTAATCAGGAAAATGCCTCCTCTTTACAATCCAGATTTGTCACCAGCAGAGAACAAAGTTAGATTAGGAACTGAAGCCCCATCTGCCAAAGTCAGTGGGAAACAACATAGGGACTTCAGCTGGCTTTGGATCGGGCCTTTGTAAAGGACTGAACATGGTGGGATACTGGGAAGTGGGACACAGGGTTCAGTAGCACTAGTTAAAGTACAGACACAGAAGAATCTGGCAGAAAAAGATGCTTAATATGTATAATTTTGCAGGTTATCTGTGCATGCTGTGTTTGGCTCACTCCACTTTCCCTTATCCACAGGACATCAGACTGGTGACAGCACACAGAGCAGACTGGCCATTCCTGGTCCGGGAAGTTTTCTGATCACAGAATGGCTGAGGCTGGAAGGGACCTCTGGAGATGGTCTAGTCAAAGTCCCCTGCTCAAAGCATGGCCAGGGAGGGCAGGTTGCCTGGGTCTGTGTCCAGCCAGGTTTTAAATAACTCCAAGGATGGAGACTTCACAACCTCTGTGGGCAATCTGTTTCACTCTTCAACCACATTCACAGCAAAAAAGTTTTCATATGTTTAAACAGAATTTCCTGCCCATTTGTGCCCATAATGCAAAGTCTAAAAATACATTCCCATAAGGTTGGCCCATGCTACATTAACCCTCATCTTCCTCAGGATTGCAGAAGGAAGAGCTGAACAAATGCAAATCTGTGTGCTCCCATTAGGAAAAGCTTTATACTCAGCTACGAGAACTGAGTAACATCCTTATGGTCAAACCACACTGCTGATTTTGCAAATAACATGAGACAAGAAGAAACCTCTGTCCATCTCTCTTGAGGGAGGATCAGCTGTCCACAGCCATCCCTGAGAAACTGTCCCTCATCTTCTGTCATGAGGGGTGGTAACCATTGTGCTTTATAGAAAACACATCCCATCCCAGAGCCTGTCTCACAGGGAAGACAAGGGAGAAAAGGCCACTGCACTACATACCACATATTTAATTATAGCAGCATGTCCAGATTCTTTTGACTGTCCACGTTTCCAGGGAAAGAGGAGGCGGATGGGGGGGTGGAGCAGGCGGGGAACAAAAAAAAAGGCTTAGAAAAGAATTGGGTCAGTCTTCTTGGGGACTTCTTGTGCCACTCTGGTCAGATTTTGCTGTATGCTGTAGCTATGCTGTATTCAGAAACACCACTGAAGCCTCTGAGTTTGGCCATACTATGTTTGACTTTTTGCAAGAAGCCTGTTTGTTCAGGGAAACCATGCATGCACACAGAACAAGCGAGCTGCAGGAAGCACTGTTGCGAGGGGAACCGTACTTTGAACACAGCCATCTGCATCATCCGCCACGAAGGAGGGGCATCCTCAGCACGACTACACAGTTTGTCTTACTCTATTCTTTTGCTCTGCAGTGAAGTTAACTGCATCACATTTTAAGTCTCCTGTTAAGCACTGTAAATTTGTGTCACCGGATGCACGTACATTGTGCTGTATTTAGCAGGACTTTATTAACTAAAATGTGTATGGGAACTGAAAGGTATCATTTCTGTCACTCAAAGGATTATTTAGCATAACTTACTTGGGCAAAATGGGAACAAAATATTGAAGATATACTGAAGCACTTAATTTCTACCACACGTTATACGTAATTCTGTCTCCTATACTTCAGCTTTGGATTGCTTGGTTTACATATTCAGGTATATTAAATGTGTTTTTGATTTCTAAACCTAAATAAGTAGAGTTTTCTTCACAGGATAAGAAATGCTTCAAAACACCACAGAACCTTTTCACCCAATATTGCCTGACTCTCCAGGTGAACTTTCTTTGTTTTCACATCCATTATGGTCTGGATTCCTGCAGTCAAATGACTAGCCAAAGTTAGTCATTTATCTGTTTTGGAGAGCAGTAACATTTGCAGAAAGCTGACATTTTAAATCTTGCAGAATCAGGTCTCAGCAGAAAGCTTCTTTCCCTCATTTTTATGCAAGCCTGCCCCATTCTGCTTGTATATGTGGGACAAGGACACACAGAACAGGAGAAGGGAAAGATTTACACAACTCTGCTGAAGCAACAGTACTAAGGACAATCCACCCAAAGAAAGAAGTCTAGTGTTTTCCCACATGCTGTGAAAACCTCTTACCAGTCTGCTCCAACTTGTTCCAGATACATAAGCAAGCTGATAAACAGCTCTTGCTGATTTTATGCCCCTAACTTTAATAATGCTTTAATATAGCGTTGACAAGCTTGCACCTAGTAATTATTTAGAAGCTGCCTCATAGTCAGGTTTTGTAGCTTATTGTTGCTGTATGTTTTTCAATTGTCAACAATTGAAAGAGGGCCAATATTAAAATACCTCACCTAAAGTATCTTTTCTTACCGTGCATTGTGATATAAAAAGAACTGGGAAAAAAAAATTTCATTGCATATTTATGCCTTTCAAATTCTCAGATTATTGAAGAACAGGAATGGAGGAACGAAACAGCATCCTCATTGTGCCGGTTCCTTTTATCATCTGGATGTTCAAATCAGACAGTGAGATGCATACGTACATCTCTCTCTTAATAAATGGTTGCTCATTGTGTTTTACCACATTACGTAGCGTCTGCTTTAGAAGACTGGCACTTCGCACCTATCGTAATGTTACTAGGGGCAAGATTTCAGATACAGTTTAGTGCATGACTGGAACAGAGAAGCATAACACGGTTCAAGGACTGGAAGCTGAAGTTAGAATATATTCAGGTAAAGAGAAACAAGCAAAATGTGTGTGTTTAACTACAGCCCAAGGAAAAGTATGCCAGGTACCCTCTTTCATTTGAGCCTTTCAACCAAGATTGGGTATGTTTTACAAAAGATATGTTTTTCTTTAGAGCTTTAGCAGAAAAAGGCAGAAGAATATTTGAAAGAGAACTCAAGCCACATTTTTAAAAGCCTCAGAAATGTCCTAGCTGAACTCAAACGTTGCACCAGGCAGAGCTCTAGCATTTTGAGGCCAGAATCCAAAAGGACACAGGCATGATGTTAAGGTCTGCAGTACATAAAAACACTGTTCAAAGAATAAAATTCACACTACTTAGTTACACATTGCACAAGGATTCGCGCTTCAGTACGCTGAATAAGTGACACTTAAAAGTCAACCGTTGCTGAAGTCAAGAGGACATGTACCAAACTGCCACAATCTTGGCCGTAGGTCTATATCTTGGGATTGCAGAAAAGAACATTAGGGAAATCAAAATTCAGGTTGAAGCCTTCTCACTTAGCAGCTGACATGCCCATCCTGATTTCTGTCTTCTGTACAACAGTACACAAATCAAAAAACCAAAGTCTTTCTGTAGCCAAGAACCTAAGAGTTGTAAGGTCAGAAGAAGAGCAAAGAGGACAAAGACTCATTTGTTTGGTGCCAGGGAGTCAACAGACAACAGGCAGAGCTGCATACCAATTTCTGCCTCCTTGGGAGAACTTTGTTGCTTCAAAGATATGCCAGACTGAATCATAAGAGACATAGATCAGTGTTTTTCTCAGTGTTTTCTCAAACAGATTTCACAAAGAATGTTCTTTCGTATTCAGTGCTCCCCTGAATTATGGCTCAAAGATGAAAACCTGATGAGTGCCTGACCTCTTGAGCTAATGTCCAGACTTCTTATTGGTCATTTCTCTTTCATAATTTGACCAATATGCCATTTTTCTTCTGTCGGAATATCTTCTCATTGACAAAATACCAAGAGCAAAAAAATCTCACTAAGACTTACCATATCTCCTACTAATTCTTAATGTTCAGTGTAAAATTACATGTTATCCTTCAGTTTTCCCAGCTCAGAACTGCTTTGATGTTTCTTCTCCCTCTTTTTAAGGTGTTTCTCCCCAGACCTCTGCATCCTCCAGTTGAAGCATGTTTCCCCTCACTGCTTTTTCCTTTATTGGAGCTCATTCATGATGCTTTCTGGCACTACACCAAGTAACCTGACCAACATTGTCAATAGTTTATTCCTCACCTCTTCCTTTCAGGAAAGATATATGATTCAAGGAACATCTTATTTTAAATAACAACAACAACAAAATCCTTGCTCTTGGAATAGAGGGAGCATTAAAGATGAAAACAGCTTTGGCAGCATTCTGGCTGACAGCAGCCTTCGTATTGCTGCTCTTTGGTCTCCAGTCATATCAATGGTGGTGGTCATCTCCCGCACCTATTCCTCAGTATGTTCCCACAACCTAGGGAGCAGCTTTACATTTCCTGTGTCATTTCAGGAAACACACAACTATTTTACAGATACTTTTCCACTGGAAGTGTACCAACTGTTAGAAGAATTGATACCAAGCACTGCCCTACTCTATCAGCCTGATTTTGGAAGCCGATTTATCCTCATTGCTCTCTGATTCCTACTCCTGTTACAAACCCCAAATTTAACATTATATTCCCCCATTGCTAAGCAGAATGGAGAGTGACTCTTCCACTTTGAAAGCTACAAATAACACTACTACATACCCAAACATGTTATGCTTCAATTTTCCTTCTAAAACACTTTTTGTCAGAAATAAGACATTAACATCCCTTATCTCCAAGGAGTTCAAGCTTATAATCAGCATATTTAGCACCTGCACAGCTTTTGTTGCTGCAGCAACCCCTCTTCTCTCATACCCCGCCCCATACTTGCTTTAATCACAAGTTTTACTAATTAGTACAGGCTTCTCTCACAGTTCTCTCTCAAATATTAAAGTCTTTCACCATAACTCACCACTTCCATTCATTACAGACTTGACTAGCCCAGTAGGGTACAGGCCCAAGGAAGATTTGTACCATTGACCAAGATTCAAATCTGGAAAGCCAAGTGACTACAGCACATGGAGGAAAGAAAGGAAGAAAGATGTTCTTTTGGTAATGTTTGAGATCCCTATGAGTGTTCATAGAGGTTTTAATAGCAATGTAGGTGAGCTGGAATGAAGAAGCGATAACTTAAACATGAAAAATGGAAGAATTTCTGTTTGTAATCAAGAAATAAAGACAGTAATTCTTATTTGCACCTCTTGTTAGCCTGATCTACACGCATCGCCATGTCTAGAGTGTGTTACTTCTATGTACTGGTCCCATTGGGCCAAGTCACGGATATGTACCAGAAGTATAATGTGGTGAAGGAGGAATCCTATTCACTCACCAGATGGAGTCTGTGAACACATAGTCCCAGTATGCTCCCAGTCAGAACCACAGCTTTTATGAGGGCCCAGAGGTAAGCTCTGACCTACAAAAACCTACATGAAGTAAGATTTCCATACTTGAGAGATTGCTTCATTCTCCAAGCACAGCAGAGCTGACTGGATTTGCCCTGCCAAAACCAGCATATTGCTGGCAAGAGCCTCCAAAGGGCCCCAACAACTTTGCGAGCCTTCCTTCCCTGGTCTCAGAAATGGGTCCTGAACCAAGCCTAACTGCCTGCAGTAAGCAAAGCCAACCTTTTCGAGCAGGCGTTCAATCAAGGCTGGAGCCTGACGTTTCTTTGGGGAAACAAAGATCTGGGAAGTTTTTGCAGTAACATGAAGGTGTCAAATAGCTTTCTAACACAGGAGAGCAGATGCTATTTCTGTCTTATAGCCTTAGACAGTAGTCAAGATTTTTCCAAGGCTGAGCTGGGGTTTGGGATGCCTCTGTTTTGGAAGATGTCTTAAAGAAATGCAATCTTAAGAAAGGAAGTGGTAAGCACTCCTTCACAGGGAGGCAGCAGAATTCATCTCAATGCACCTGGGAGGGATCCCAGAAGCCAGAGCACCTTAATTTGTACTTTAAATGGTACTGATAGATGGCAAAACTTGGATATACAGATCCATACTCTGAATGAAAACATTCTAAGAACATAATTTCATCTTTCCATCACTTTAAAGGGATAGCTTTCTAGGAATACTGATATATTTGGTAGAAAAAGACAATTACTTCACAATAATTAACTAACATTTTATGGGGAATATCCCTCAGTTAGCCTAACTGCTCCGGGTACAAGCATAACTGCAAGAAAAATTTACTCAAATATTGAGTACTTTGTATAGCGCATTATTATGTTAAACATACCTCGTGTTTTTTAAATATATTTTCAGAGATTCGTAGTCTAACAGAGTACAATTAGCTTAATGAGATTTAAATTACACTAATGGACCTCATTAGGAGAAAAAGGTTATAAAGTCTTCAGCAGTTATTCAAAGGCTCATGTTAACATAAGGAGACAAGGCTCCCAAGCTTCCTCCATAGTCAGTGAAGAGAAATAGGTTCCTGCAGAGAGCAAGAGTCAGTCCAGGAACCTGATTCAGATGTCCCGATTCAGCTTCAGAGGATCATGCCTCTCACCATCAACTCTGAATGAAGCCTAAAGAGGCCACCTTCCCAGAAAGAGAATAGACTTTGTGGTTTTCCACAACCCTACATAGCTACTTATATATTTTAGGATCTTCACTATTATTTCAAATAGGCATTGTGATGAAGTGGATGAAATCCATCGATACACCCATTTTCCATAGAACAGTAGTGACCAAAGCAATTAAAAATGTCATTACCCATATTTCATAAGCATACTGTGAGCTTTGTGAGATCCAATAATGGAGCTCCTGGTAAAACAAAAGACTGAGTCTTGAGCCAGATTGCTTCTTGAATCTATTTGGTAAAGCATAAAGGGAGCACATTATACCCAGTCAATAACAGGATTAGCAAAAGTAAGGTAGAGAACAGCAATCACAATACTGAACTCAAAGCCTTCTCTTATATTCTGAGTTATTTTAAGATGGTAAAGATTTTTTCATTCTATTTTCTCTTCTTTATAGCCATTATAGAACATTTCAGAAGTGAGTAGGGAATTATTTTAGTGATTGAAAGGTTTGATAAGCTGTTCTACAATGAGGAATTTACTACTATATAGAGAACAAAGCATGACAAAGATTGTAAATGGGTGCAGTTTGGTATGTAAAGCTCTAACATTATATGATTATGTATCTATCAGCGCTTGAAGTCTCCTGAATTCACACAGAATGTAGTTTCTTATGGCTATAAATAGCAGCTATGAAGGATTAAACATTCCCATGTTTCTTTCTGAATGTCAGCCTTTTACTCCTCCCTGAACCTCATCTAATGACCAAGAGCAGTCTGTGGATTAGGTACCACTGGTTTATCCCCCCCTTTGGGATGCAGAATTTTTGGGCCCTTGTTCCACATTTTTTGTGGGTTCCCCCCCCCCCCCGCCTTGGTCTAGGCTGCAGTCTGCTGCCTTCTATCAAGGCAAAGACAAAAGCCTTCAGTACCATATCATCTGTCATTCAGCAGACACGTGCAAAAAGCCTTATTGCTACATTGATGAATGTTTCTTCTGCACAGCCCTTCTTCTGACCATTCCATTGCTGGCAAGGACTTGCAAGCAACTGGCCAATATCCCATTTTAAAGGCTAATATGTTGCCCTTCTCCATTTAGCAATAAGAAAATTGGTATCACTTCTTTGGTACTGCTTAGACCTTTCCAAACCAGTTTGTACTCAACTCTCATTACACCGAGAAGGCCAGAAACCTTCCTGTCCTCTCCTTCACTGGTAGTGGTGCCTCTGAACTTTCCTATGGCACCCTCCCAGCTGATGTCCTCTTATGAACTTGGCATACCGAATCCAGTACAAATGCAAATATCTTTCTGCTGCTATTCTAGTAATTTGTGTGTTTGCTCAATCAGTCCATATTCTCCTCCTTGCCTTCCAACATCAGACCTAGTTCCTAAAAATTATGAGCTTAAACAGCTTAACTTTTGAAGGTAGCTGTCATAACCCTGAATTCTTTTTTTTTTTTTTCTTTTTTAAAACAACACACCAGTATTCTGTTGGGCTTGATGCTTAGGATCCCACTAATAGCATTATCAGGCTTTATACCATGGTAAAAGCGTTGCTACAGCAAGAATTGCCTATAGATCAAAAACAAAGGCTTATATTGGTTATTGTTTTTTGGGGGGGTTTTGTTGTTGCTTTTTGGTTTGGTTTTGTATTTTTTTTTTTTTTATTTATGAGATGAAACAATCTAATTGGAAAAATAGGCAAGCTTTTTGGCATTCTTGGTATCAAAGGACATGACCCTGCCCTCTGTCTGCCTAGTAAAATCTAATTATTTCTTCAGTTTATTAGCTTATTTCTCAGACTGATAACCCCTTGACTGGTAAGAAGGACCAAAGTTGTTATTGAGAATTGTGTTCACATAAACCAAACTGACTTAATCATCATCACAAGAATTTGTTTAAACTAACTCCAGCCTAAACCCCAGTGTGTTAGAAACAAGATTAGCAGCAGGCAAAATGCCACATCATCTTTAGAAACAGCTCCAAAAACCCTTTTCATCTTCACTTATACTTATTAACTAAGTATTGTACACATAATCTGACAAATATGGAGTAGTTAATTGGTTAAGTGCATTAGTTTGTGTCACAGTAATATTAAATTATGTTTACTTAATTATAGCAATATTCTATAATTTAAAAGTATTGCACAATATCTTGTATATTAACAAGTTCCTTCATCTAGTCAAAAAGGACACCAGTTTAAACAAACTGGCCCTTTGGAAAAGTTATCTGCATCCCAGACCTGTCACTTCATAGTCTCTCTTATTCTATTCCCTAATTAATAAATCAGACATTGTTTATTTAATCAGACATTAGCTGTGTCAAGAGCAACTTACTTTTGGATGTATTCCATGTCATACCAATATTAAACCTCTACTTTTCTTTACCTTCTAAAGATTTTTGGTTAAAATCATTAAGCTGTGAATAACTTCTTGTTTCTCCCCCGTAAATTCACCTGTCTCCCGAGAGAAACAGTTATAATTTGTTCATCAAATGTTTTGCTGGTTTTCAATTACATATCCGAACCTCCAGTAAGTAAGATTAGCCTTATAACATTTTAAGAAACAATCCCTTCTTCACATATTTCCCCACATCAACCTGAAGCTACAACTGTAAGATCAGCCTTTGATTTCTTCTTATCAAGAAGAAAAGCTACATGCTCCCAAGTTTCAATACTATTCTGGTTAAAACATCGCCATGTGATTTTCTCCAATATCTATCATTTGTGTATCATTTGTATATCACAAAGAATGAACAGAAAAAAAGCTTAACAAATACACACAGACAACAATACCATGGAGACATCTCCAGAATGTGAGAAATCTGAATTGCTCTCCTGAACCAAGGTGCCTGTGTCTGTCTTGGGTGTTAGAGCAGATAGTGTGCCAGAGATGTCCAATTAAAAAGAAACTGGAAGGGACTTTAATTGAAAATGGCCTGTATGAGCCTGGAAAGGCTGGCTTTAGACTGTCTCTAGAGCACAGATCTAAAACTTCAATAGGAGGTGAGAAACCTTTGCAGCACTTGCACAGCATGTTTGGCAAAGCTGGTGATGACAATGGGGTATTGTTATGCATACAAAGTCAATTAAAAGAATACAGAAAATGCAGAAGTAAGAACATGGGAGACAAAATGTAACCTACTTGAGACCCAAAAAGTACCACCTGAAAAGCTTTCATTTTTACCAGGTTTTAGAACAGAAGAGTTATAGAGCAGAAGAGCATTTGCAACAGGAACAGCAATATCTTTTCAAACTGAAGAAATGCAAGTTTCTGGCTCAAATCACTACCTTTTTATTGGCAACACTCTGAATTTGTAAAATGGGGAGAATTTTACCATTGTCAGAAGGTGCATAAGTGTGAAGAATAAAAAGATCCAGTCCTCTTCAAGCTTGCAGTGCCACAACAGTTAAAAACAGCAGAAAACAGCTTTGAGTCCCAAAACGCATCACATCATCTAGAAATTTATCAAGATGTTGACCAGAAAGTCATAAAACAGAGTAAATTGTCCCAGGAAATCAGCTGTCATATTTCAAATAGATTGCGAAGGAAGTGCAAGAATCAGGTATTTGAGAACAGAAACATGAGAGATTTTGTTGTTTTCAGTGACAGCTCTGAACCTTCAGCCAAACACATCCTGGATGCAGACATTAGTTAGTCTGAGAGCCACTGCAGAAGGAATTAAGGCTTCCACAGTGGATGTAACACTTCAGGCATGCTTTATTTTGTAGTTATTTGGAGGATGAGCTGTTCTTGAATTAGATTTCCTACTGATAACTCTGAGACAGAGACTTTTTGTCTGTATGGCACCAAGCACAAAGAGGGTCCCAGAAGGGTTAAACCCAACTAAGCACTGAAGAGTACGATGTCAACAGAGCACCTGTGCACAGATTAAACAATTCTCATTAGAGGTTTGTCTGAACAGGTTGAACAGACACCTTCAGAAAGTGGTTTGAGCAGAGTTAGCTGTCCAGAGGGTCCTTACAGCTCTGGAGTTTTGATTCATTGAGTACGAACTCAGTGTTAAACTGCCGTTGCCACCTTGTTCATTCTTTCCCAAGGGTCACACTAGCAATTTCTCAGCCCAAGCTTATTTTCCTCTACTGGACTAGAGACCAGAAGACTTCTCTCTAATACAGAGCGAAGCCTGGGAATGGTTGGACTGCAATATGAGAGTCAGAGGTGGCTCCATGCATACAGGGTCTAGGGGTAGAGGTGAGGCAGGAGAGGTGACAGAGGTAAGGTGATCTTCATGTGAGATGGGACCCAAGACAAAGACATGGGACTTTAGCTGCCCAGCTTGAAAGAACTCTTCCCTCATTGTCTTTTAGCACGAAGATAATTACAGGGACATACCAGGAACATGAAGACTTTTTGGCTAACCAAGATAGCAATCAAATGCAAACACTCACATTAGGGAGCGTAAGTGACAGAGCTGCTAACTGGCAGTTCCCCGTAGCTTGTTATGCTAACAAGAGTTCAGCTATTGCTATAACAAGGATAGCATTACTGACAGATCCCCCGCACACAGGATACTGAAATCTTGACCCCTGTGAAGTCAGTAGGTGTCTGTCATTAAGTTAAGTGGGGACGTGACTCCGTCAGAACGCGTTAATGTTTCTTTTTTTATTCCCCACACACATGCATATGCACCTCTTCCTTCAGAAATACTCAAGTCTCAACAAAATGATCCTTTTCTGGATCAGTCACGCATAGAGTACTGAGAGCAAGAAATGTCCTTCAGCGACTCGCTTTCTATGTAGGGCTTACAGAAATAGGGCAGCCCAGTCTCTTCAGATAGCAGCACATATATCCCCAAGGTTTGCTGAAGGGCTTTTCAGGTGGCCAAAGAAAACTCCTAAACAAGCTGCAGTCTCCTCTGCCAGTTGGGGCAGGTAATGTGCGCAGAGACAAGGTACAATGCCAGCATGCCAAGCAGATGACAGGAGTGGGCCATCTTGCAGGAGAAAGCTCTCTGTGTCAGGGTCTGTTAAACCAAAGGTCCTGTCCATGGTGTATGTCTGCTGGTAGCATCACTCTTCCTGCTTCTCAAACCACACACAATGATAATCACACACAATTGCCAACGGGCAGAAGAGAAGTTGTAATACCAGGTCACAACTCCACAAGACACAAAGCTAGCACAGGGGAATGCAAAGTGTCTAGAAGGCATGGGAGTTGTTAGGTTTGTAGCCTGACAGGTCTCTTTGGGTGTTCCAAGTGGTGCCCAATTTCATTGCTCTTTTCCCCTCCCCTGAAGCCACCTATGCATTGGCTCTCCCTGCCAGGGCTCTGGCTTGCTCCAGCAGCTGCTACTCCTCCAAGTATCACCTGGCATGCCCTTAGCACCACCAGCGCTGACTTTCTCAGGAGACCCTCTGTGCAGGACCACAACAGGGACAGCAAAGCTCACTGCGTTTACTGAAACATATACGTTTTTCCACTGTTGGCTCTGTCAGCACCACTACTAGGAAGCAGTTAAATAAGACACGGATCAGGGTGGGGGTCGGTCTCTTCTCCCTAGTAACAAGTGATAGGATGAGAGGAAATGGCCTCAAGCTGCACCAGGGGAAGTTTAGGTTGGATATTAGGAAAAACTTCTTCACTGAAAGGGTAGTCAGGCATTGGAACAGGCTGCCCAGGGAAGTGGTTGAGTCCCCATCCCTGGAGGTATTTAAAAGAAGGGTAGACGTGGTGCTTGAGGACATGGTTTAGTGGTGGACTTGGCAGTGCTAGGTTAACGGTTGTACTTGATGATCTTAAGGGTCTTTTCCAACCTTAACGATTCTATGATTCTATGACATGAAAGTACCTGCCACCGCAGCAGAGAAACATGGGTAAACTTCTGCTCATTGTACCTGCATGAGCTACTCTCTGCTCTTTGTGCTTTTTAATCTAAGCCTTGCATAAAAGCAACATGCAGAAAAAATGCCTGCTGTTCAGGCTATGCTGCAATCAACTGTTCTGAAGCATTTGAAATCAATGATGGGGAAAAAGGGATGTTTTTATTTCTGTCCCATGCTGATGGATGCCAGAAAGGCCATCCCAGAAGTGTAAAGTCAAAGCAGACTATAAATTTTAAAACCAACTCTGAACCCAGCACCCCAAAGCTGAGCCGGAGGCAGCAGCTCTCTAAAACTACTTTTCAGATGTACAAACCATTGTTTATACCACAGGAAGTTACTACAAAAAAGCATAGCGATTTTGTTTGGCAGATTCCAGAAGGAGCCTTTATCATTGACACAGTGGCTGTTATTGTGTGAACCATATAGACAAGTGGCTGAAATATTACACAATTCCAACATTAAGGCAATGAGTGATCCAAATAGCCTGTTGTGAGCTCAGATCAGATCTTGAGACGCTTTCTGGTAAAACACTAATCTTCAGTTTTGAAAAGTGAACTCAAGCCCAGATCCTCCCATGCTCAGGCAATAGGTGAATCAATTTCCATGCCTTCTGCCATCTCTGCAAGGGACCTGTTTGTAGAGTATTGTATTCATCACTAAATCTGATCTTCTGTCTTTTGAAATCAAAGGGAAGCTTTCGGTTACTTGCAGCCTCTATATCATATCAGTTCTAATAAAGAAGAGCAGCACCAGGTGACTGAATATCAGATTTTACCATCCTGCACTTTTCTAACAGTATGACACAGACAGCATAGCACTGGAGGTCATTACCAAACATTTCAGATAACATGAGGGGAGGAAATCTCTCACCTATGGAATTTAAACTTATTACATCTCTAAATGCAAGGCACAACTATTTTTATACATCGATATATTTCCAACAAAAAATGAAAAAATATCATTTTTCTCTTCACTTGCCAGAAAATCAATTTAAGAGCACAGCAGCACCCAAACTGTCTGCTTGTGAGCAGATCAAGGTCTTGCACTGTTCCTTGTCTGATCTCAAAGAGATTTTATCATCCCCAAAGCACATCCTGTAAAGGAGCTCAATCCATCTACAATAGACTGGCTTTGTTAACACAAGCAGGGATTCACAAAAACTGCCAATTTTTCTCTAGACATGGTCCCAAAGCATATGCTTTTGACAGCAATGTCTTCTCTACTCCAGCAGTGATTTAATTTTCATATTTCAAATTCAAACCTCATCATTCATTCAATTCTGGAAGACAATCATTTCTTAGTCACCATTGCCCATTTTTGCTTTCACTTCTGAAGAGAATTAAACTTACACAACAGATGCCACTTGGCAGTGTGTGTACATACATAACTCCCAAAAAAGTTTTGAACCCATCAGTCACTTTGTTACAGGAGTGAGATATCTCAAAGCATATTAAGATTCCTACAGTTTCAATAGTAACATGTTTCAATTACAAAGAAGAAAGATCCCAAAACAGCACTGCCTTAACATGAGCTCACTTCTTATTAGACACCAGGAAACCGAGAGGCACACTCTGATTTTGGGGAATATCAGAAATATTTTCTAAAACATGAAGAAGTTCACCTGCTGTTTCTATCTTGTTAGCCACCAAAGCACTCCCTATAGGACAACAGGCTTCAAGGTATAGTCATAAGGAGTGAGGGGGAAGCTAGCTAGCTATCTGTCCGTCTATCCATTGGAAGTCAATTCCTTCCTTTCATTACTATTGTGGTTCTTTACTTGTGATGCTTTATTCACACCAGAAATACACTGAGAGTACACTTGATAAAAGTCACTGTGCATCTGTTTGAATCATCACTATATTTGGAGATCAGCACAGGAAAAAGTTCAGCTTCTGGAAGACAGAAGTGTTATCATTACTGTCTACATGTTAACCAGCCCATGTCCAGCTGGGTTCAGTCTTGCCACAGGGCTATCGTAAAATCCAGAGCTTCTCCACTGTTAGATCATAACGTAAATGAAAAGGAAACTGGTTCTTTCTCTGCTGTGGATATCTGATATTTTCTCAGTTCTCATGCCACCCAGAAGAAGGCAAGGTGTTCAGGCAAAGTAATCTGTGTGAGATAAAACCTGACATTAACTGGGGCAGACCCAAATCCAGAGATCTTCCTCTGCCCCACTAGTGCTCAGACTTCCCTCTGAAACTACAGGCTAATTTGGGACTTGGCCAATTGATACTAATTCTTCTGCACAAATGGCGACAATTTCACCGTAAGTCAGTAAGAAGTCTAACTCAAAATAGCCCTTTAGCTCTATATTTCCCCTTCATGCCACTTTGAAGAAACAGGTCTAAATTTCTCTTTGGCAGGAGACATAAAGAAAGTAAAGATGAGCACCTCCCCGACACTAGCTCTAATTACAGACCTATTGAAAAGGTAGGACGGGTGCTGCTGATGCACCTACACATACAGAGGGAAAATGTTTTTGCTCCTACTGACATCTGCACCACATTCAAAGTTTTGACTCCTGTGCGGAGATCGGCATCTGTTTGCCACCCAGAGTAAAACCCCAACCTTCCTGAGAGCAGCAAGGTGTTTGCTGGCAGGAGACGCTAAGGAGGGTGATGTGCTTTACTTTAGACCACACTCTGTACGATACAAGCAGCACAGAGAAGGCTCACCACTGCTCTAAATCCAAGAGCCAAAGGGCATCAGATGAACCTTGTCATCATCAGGCTTTAAAGAAAAAGAACAGAAGCAGTTCTCAAAACAGCTTAAAAATTAAGCTGTGTAATGACCTGCTGCTGGAGCTAGAGACATCAGAAGGATGCACAGTTTCCAAAAAGTTGCTAGAAAATTTCACGGAAGGAAAATCCACCCTGAGCTATTAAAGATGAAGACATCACTGGTGGCTAAGGAGCAGTAAGGACCCAGGACAACTTCCCCCTGAGCACCTGCTGCCAGAGGCTTTTGGTCCAGCACAGCCACTATCCTTTTCTTTCCTTGGTTTTTTATTTTTAAGTTTCTATCTCCTTTCCTAGTTGGATATGGAGGATGTGGGAATCTGTGCCCAGGTTCCTGCCTCAGCTGCTGACTAGGCAACAGGACACCCTAAGTTAGCCATCACACAGTGATGACCTCAAGCCCCTGAGTAGGAAATTTAGGGCTGGGTTTTAAAGGTTGCCCTGTACAAGCAATCAGAAGAAATTATGTGCCCAAATACCTTTCTACACACTGGTCCCAACCACTGATCTTTCTACTTGATGGTAACATTTGCAAACCACAGTGATCTCCTCTAACATAAACAAGTAGCTTGGTGGTGCCTTTTGTCAAAGAAAGGTATTTTGGGTCCATCTAGGCTTGTAAGTTGCTCTGCACTATTCCATCAGCAGCCTGAATGAAAATTAAAATTGCTCCTATCTCCTACTGGATTAATTGCTAGTCTGGCCATAAGTCAGTGAAATGGAACCTCAGAGCTGAAACATGCAATTTTCACAGCTAAAACGGGCAGGCAGGAGTGGGGAAAGGCAGTGAATTTATCTTGACAAAGCAACAAAAGACCACAGAAACTGCCAGGGCAGGGAGAGAAAGGCAGCCTGGATGCAACAGGTTGTCACTGGCAGAGACTGCTGTGACACTAAAGCCACACTCCCTCCTCGTTGCAGCACAAATACCAAGACACAGCCATAATGTTCACTGGAAGGCACCAGTTCCCAGAGGATGATCTACTACAGCCTCATTTCAGGTTAGCTATAACACACTGGCATGGACATGCATGTAGCAGAGAGTCCCTACAGAGGTTCTTGTTAACTCACATCCAAGTTTTGACATGAGGCAGGACGCTTATTTTGTACGGCCAAACTATGTTAACATGGGCCATGGGCACTGGGATTCTCACTGTTACTGTTTCACCATGAAGCACTGCCTTGCTTTCTCTGTGATAACCTCCTGGCTTTTCAAATAAACAGTCTCCCCTTCTCAGTAACTGGACTTAATCTGCCAAGGCAAAGCCTAACCAGGAATAAAGGCAAACAATTAAATATCTTGTGATTTCAGGTATTGTCTGTCAGTTGGATCTAGACACTAAAATTCACTGGACAAACTAGTGCCTCTCCTCCACAGGGCCAAGTTCAGCTCTCAAAAGCACCGCTGCAAAAAAAAGGCTTCTGCAAAGTGCAGAAATAATACCAAATGGAGAGCTGCAAATAACTTTTCATCAGGCTCAAAAATATGGCACCTAAAACTCAAAGCAAAACCTTTACATCCAGTTCCTGCCAAAAGTTTCCACATGGGATCACTGCACTGAACAGACCTTGCATAAGGACTACATTGCTTAGAGAAATCCCATCGTCTGGCTTCCACCTCTTGCAGATGCCCATTTCTCCACAAACCAGAAGACAGGCCATGGGGCAGCATCTAGAGGGGAAAAATTACTTAATGGGTTTCTGTATTCAAAATCATGGGTTTTGTAACGCTGCTGAACAGAATATCCCAGAACGAAAACCACCAGCACGGAGCTTTGTTTGACGCCAGTCCATATTCACTGGGTACAGATCTGGTTTACTTTTCTAAAAACCTACAGAACTAAAACAGTGCTCCTTTGCTGTTCTGTTTGATCTTGCTCAAATATTTATAACATTACTGAGCAAAACCACATGCCAATAGTATATATTATTTAAATTTCCACAGTGACAAGAGAACTTCAGATGAGGAAATATGTTCTCCACCTAGGGCCTTTCGCTCCCCCCCCCCCCTTAATACACAGTCTCTTCAAGTCCTCTCCCTTAATGAAGCCTATTATTATGTAAGGTGTTTCAGGCTGAATGTGAAATAAATCATTTCATTGTACTTTTTCTTAAATGTTGTATCTGGATATCCAAAAACTTGAACTAGTTAATAATGTTCTTGGCAGATAAATTTTTATGCTATTATGAAATAAAAGCAAATTGATCTAGGATTAAGGTACTAGCCTACATTTCTTTTAAAGTCGTAATTAAGAGTCCATTGATTTTTCTATAATGATATAGAACTGTACAATAAAAAGGTTTTGCAAGCAATACACTCCTGGCATTTGCAGCACCAATAAGAAATGCAACTCTGATGCGTGCTCTATTATGCTAAGTGGAAATTAATATATGAAGTCTTTTTGACATAAAACATTTAAAATAAAGGTAAGTAAGTGAAAGATAGGCAAGAGCAAAAAGGATCATTTTGCCTGTTTTATGAGCAAAAACCTGACACAAAAAGTTTAGACCCAGGTCATCTTCTGTATCTCACCAAATCTAAATCATCTGTCCTCAAAGCCACCCAAGTTGTTGCTCTCCTTATTATCTCTCAGACTAATCAAAAGCCCAGAACTACCCAGGAGCCAGTCTACAGTGGTTATGATTTCAAACCCCAGCTCCTCTTACATCCTCCACCATGCTCCTTCCCACATTACTAAGAGAAGCTCCCTGTAGTCTTGTCTTCCAGAGAACCACTTCGGGCCTCTCCTCCCTCTTTCTCCATGCTGCATCACCTGGGGAGGGTTACAGAAAACAGCCACAAGCACTTGCAAACTCTCTTTCTGTAGCCAGTCAGCACCTCAGCTTAGTCCACAGAGACTTTGAGGCAGGAGAGTTCTTTTTGCTCCATGTCACTGCAAGAAGTGAGCCACGTTATCAAGTTTAGTGTCTATCCAAGTCTGGTAATGAGCCTCCCCCCCGCCCCAAGCAGTAAAGCAACATAAAGGAAGTTTATACTTGCAGACAAAAGTTCCTTCTCTAATTCGCAGCATGTTTAGCAAGAGAGGATAGATATGCATCGTACATTTCTTCTCCATGCATCAACTGATGACTCAGCCTGGCAGTCCCACAAAAAGCATCTCAGACTAAAAGTTAATGCTCTAGCAGAGAGCTTTGCACAAGCTTGCAATTTATGCTATTTATGATATGAACTTGCCAAAGTTCTGGCTCTGAGGGAGTCTCCAGGTGTGCGTTCACATTCATGTGAGTCAATATTGGGTTCCTAATGGAGAGGTGCAGTCTCACCCACCAAATAAGAAGTGGCTTATAGGGGCTGCAGTTGCTTTGATTGCTCAGTCTGTTTTCCAAGCCTAGCACCTAACTCTTTTAAAACACAAAGTTTGAGAAGCAAAACTTACACAGCTTTTTACATGCAGGATTGGGATAGGTTTTGGGATGACCTAGTACATACTGAGGGGTTTTTTAATAGCATATAGGAATATTTAGTTCCTAGTGCTACTTCTGTCTCAGAAGTATGTATTATACATAGCCTATATGGTAAGAAGCTGAAAAGAAGAGAGGCAAAGTCTTGGGGATTTGTATAGAATAGAACAGAAATCTGAGTCGCAAACCAAAATCCAAGGCCTACTATTGAATAAACAAACAAAATAAACCTCTGTGTTTCATTTCCAGCTTTTGCTCGCATCTCCTGAATCCAGGTGAGCGTAAAAGAGATAGATGAGCTCTTTGATATTTAATTTATGCAAACAAGCTCATTGGCTCCCATCATCTAGAAATGCTTGCGCTGCTTGAAAATAGTAAGAAATTGTCCATTTGAGAAACTATCAAATTGAGCATGGCACTGCTCTCCCCTCAGTGATTTTGGAGAATACACACGTTATGGCAAACAGCTCTTTTGCTGGAGCTATTAGTTTATTCTCCTTCTGGTCACAGGGCACGCAGCATTCATCACTGCTCTTCCAGGTACCGCGGTACTGCATGTTCCAAAATTGATTCAACCCTAGGGCCAGGTTCAGCTAAACCTTTCCTCAAAATTTGCACTCAACCCAAAGCCACTCGCAATGTGGGAAGACAGAGCTAGTGGAGGAAAGAGGTGAAGTCTGATGCCTCCAGTTGCAGAAAGAGGAGAACGGGAGGAGGAAGCAGGCACAGGCTGATGAAGTGTTTAAGAACAGCCACTATGGAGGATCTGGGATGGCTTCAGGCAGCGAGAAGCAAGTCAGAACAGAAAGGAATTGTCCAACGGGCTATGTTTCCAAATCTTACACACTGGTAACTGGTCAAAGATTACAAGCCAATAAATAAAATACAAGTCACCCCAGCACAGAAGAAAAAAAATCCAGTACCAAAGAATGACGACCTAAGCAAATGTCCCCACCTCTGCAGACTGGCATAGCCAGGACAGACGTCAGACAGTCACAGCACACAGTCAGTAGCACTTCACAACACAAGGGCACAAATCACTCAACCCACTCATTGGCAGGCTGCACCCTGCCAGAGTTCCTGGCAGCTGCCTGAGAATATGGTCATGGCCAGACGTTGTGCTGACACCAGGAGAGGTGAATATTGGGGTCTGTAATACTTCCAAGTACATACCAAATGAGTCCTTTAATGACTCCTAACTGATACGGGAACATCAGAATTACCTATGGAAACATGTATTTGGTTAAATATAAACTGTTGATCTGGATGCCGACAAGAGCACGTTATATGCACAGCCCATGGAGGATGCAAGGTTGGCATTGGTCCATTACTGTTTAACCACAGCCTACTAGAGAAAACACGCAGGAGGCACAAAGGTGCACGAGCTCAGTTCCTGAACAGCTTTATTTCTGCCTCCCACATCAGCTTTTGCAAGACCTATGCCTTCATTTCTGATGATTCCCTGTTTGGCAGTGAGGGGGGGATCATAAATCTGCTAGTTCTCATCAACACTGGCACCCCTGTGATAGCCTCAGGTTTGGAAACACTCCTGCCATTAGGAGATGAACCCTTCATGAAATATTAAAGTGCTTGCTTACTGTATGCACAGTCCTCCCATACAAAGTAAAAGTGCCTTAGCAATTCATATCCCAGTATCTTTCAAAGCAATGCATTCAGGAAAAAAACAGTGGTACTACTGAGCATACACTTGGCATCATTTGGGCTACAGAAACTCCATTCCTATTCCAGGTGCCACCAGTAGAAACTGATTTTGGACAGATAGGAGTGCTTCAGTCTCACCTTCTCAAGGAGAGTTAGTCTTGCAGAGGAGGAATGAATGAGTTAAGGGAAGAAGGTCTCTTCAGCTGCCACTCAAAGGACAGTAGTACATACACTGGGATAGGCACATCCCTAGTGCTGACCAGCATCTTGCTAATCCAGCTAGGAAACAAACAGCCCCTCTGCATCACACATCTCTCAGCTGTATGTGGCCGCAGGTCAATTTGAGTTGCCAATTACACCAGAGTAAACATC
This sequence comes from Nipponia nippon, assembly GCF_047370975.1. Taxonomy (NCBI): domain Eukaryota; kingdom Metazoa; phylum Chordata; class Aves; order Pelecaniformes; family Threskiornithidae; genus Nipponia; species Nipponia nippon. The sequence goes on from NW_028262302.1 coordinate 24,537,884, forward strand.
TGAGCCCTCTTGCTTTTGCCAGCATAAGCACATAATTTAAGGTTGCATTTTTCTTCTTTTGCCCATGACCAGCAGAGAAGCACAATGACCTCTAAGATGTTGGTTGCAGCACTTTGCTGCTCTGAGCCAAGCCCATGCGCTCTGCCCTCCCCAGGACAAGCAAGTGACACAGACAACGTTCATGTGCTACAGCTGTTCAGAGCACAAGAACATTCTCCCACATGAGGGCACATGTAGGCCAGCTATCTGTTTACATTTGTCTTTAGAAGTTTTAAACCTGAGCATAAGAAGTATGACTGGAAAGTCACATGAAGCAGAGAGCTTAAAAAAAAAAAAAAAAAAAAAGGAGGAGTGGAAATTGCAGATACCCTCAGAGCTGATGTGGAGGCAGTGCCTTTGGGCATGCACTTAAGGCCCATGCTATGGCTGGGTCAACACATTTCTTGCCTCTTCAGCTGTAGCAGGGAACTGACAGCTCTACCTTGGAAAATGTTGACTCTAGGGCAAAAAAAATTAAAAACCTGACAGCTTTCATCTAAGATACTGCAGTTGAGATCTTTCCCTCCGTGCCTCATGGGAAGTGAGGCCCTTCGTAACTCTGACTCACGTTCCTACATGGACTGGACTCCTCAGCTACACTCTCAAAATACATAAGCTACAGCCTCTTCTGACTCTAGTGTTTTTTGACTCATTGTTATTTCTGCAAGAGCCAGATCACAATCTGTAGACAAGAAGTTGAATGATTTTTTTTGTCTTTTATTAAAATAAAGGGGAGCAGGGAGGGCAGCTTTTTACAGAAAAAGCCTTGTTTAATAAAAAACAACTTTTCTGTCAAAACCATTTTTTATGGAAATATTTTAACAGGCTTTAAGAGTAGCATGATGCACATCTTGCCAGCAATCTTCTACCTTTGCATTTACAGCAGTGCTTTGTCTTTGTTTGCTCCAATAGAGACCATGTCTCCAGCTTGCAATCCTTGAATTCCAAGACTTAAGGCAAAAATGTCCTCTCCCATGCAGAGTGGCCACTTTGTGAAGCTTTCATTTCCACAGTGCCTAATTTCTAACAGTTATATCCACATTCTGCACAAAAATAATGTCAGAGGTCAAGTCAAGATTAAAAATAACTCCCTATTCTTCCTTTTCTAGAAAGATATTTTTGCCTGGATCATTTCTGTAACACAGTGTAGCTCCAAAAGACCCTATCGGTACAACCGATAGGAGCAGGAAGAAGCAACACAGGACACAAGAAGGTCTTAAGCTAGCTTCAGTCTTCACAGCCAAGACCTAAAGAATCTCCATTGAGAGTTTTCACCTGACTTTTAGAGAAAAATTATTTCTAGCAACTTGAGTCCTCCCAAGAAGAACTGGAATAAAAAAAAGTGTTTTGAACTTCCATAAGCATCCTCCTCCCATATTCCTGTTTGACAGAACGGTATTTCTGTTTACAACCATTAAAAATCAATCTGAATACATTTAATATTAAAGATCACTTCTAAATATTTCTTTGAGCTGCCAGGCAGTTTTTACCTCCACACGCATGCCAAAGAGCAGGAAGCAGAGTTACTTTCCCAGCTCTCAAAAGTCTCATTGGGCAGCTAATTCAATTGGCATCTACGCTGTGATACAGTTAGTGTCAGCAAGCTGAAAATCTGAAGTTATCATGCCTATATATAAGCACTAAGATAATCCTTCTCAAGATTGTAACTGCGTCATATAATCAATTTCTGCTGAAAGAAGTGCGTGACATGAGACATCTGGCATCTTATGGCTACTTCTAGGAAGCATAGCTTTGAATAAAGGTCCAGAAAGTATAAAACATCTATCCATGCACAGAGTTAAACCTTCTTATTTTCCTACTCCAAGCATAGCAGTGTTGTAAAATTGGCTGAAACATAAATCTAAGGCCTCTCAAAAGAAACATAATTATGTTGGCACCATGTGGAAACAAGAGACCAATGGACAATACTATGGTGTTCAAACACCAGAGCTCATATTAAAAGACAAGGAAAAGCCTGCCTACCTTACCAAAGCAGGGGGAAGAAAAAAAAAAAAAAAAAGAAAAGGAAAAAAAAGGATTTAGGGTTTGACTCTGAGCAAGGACACAACAACCCAGCACCCTGTGTTACCCTCCACAGAAGAGACCTGAAGGCAAGAGAAGAACTGAAACTTTATTTTTCAGCTCCTATTTTTGCTCATAGCTGAGGAAAAACTCCCCGTTTTTCAAGGTGTCATTTGCAATAGGCTTTATTAAAGGCAAAAAAAGAAAAAACCCCACAAAACACCTAGCTGTTGTATCTTTGCCCCTGTTACTGAGAACAGAGACTACCCATTTCTCCCTACTTGCCCTGTGCTTGGGGTGCTGTAATCAATCCTTGGACTCTGAAGCAGAACTATAACAAAGAATAAGTCACTGATTTCTCATGGACATGCTAATTTTTATCTCATATGGTGCTAAATTATCAGTTAGAGTGACACATTCAATTAAATGGACTTTAACACTTTCCCCCGCCCCTTAAGTACTTTGCAGACCTGAAGATTTCAGCTACTGTGTGTGGTGTGGGTGGTTGCAAACATCTCTGGTCTGCAGGTGGCTATTCAATACAATTTTGCATAGCACCCCAGGCACTGGAGATGGAGAAGTACACAAACACAAGGGGCTTGAAGAAAAAACTAAATTAAGATCACCAGAGAGAGGAGAAAGACAGGAGGAATTCACTGAAGGATGTAAAGATCAATTAGTCATCTTGGCAGGCTTGGAGATTGTTTTCCCTCTACACATTCACCCTATTTAATGCAATGAACATGTGGCATGTTCTCCAGATAGCTCAGCATGTGAATCCATGCTATCTGCCAAAACAGGCTGGAGATTTTCAGATGGAAGAGATTTCTGTCAGAAAAATGCTCCTACAGAAGGATCAAGAGTGTTGCATAGGCACATGTTGATGCCACTGATGCTTTGACAGGCAGCAGACAGCTTCCTCAAGAGCTCCAGCTACCTAGAGGCCCTCCTGCAGACATGGCCAGCCCAGGCAGCCCACCAACCAAGAAAACTGCTGGGGCCTGAGGCAGCCAAACATCTTAGTTTCTGAACCCATTTGTTTCTGGAGGAAGCAAGAAGTTTTGAGAAGCGAGATGAATCCTTGTCTTAACTGGACTTTTGGGGGGGAAGAAAAGCACACTGTTCCCTACCAAACACTAAAGCTGAACATGGGTTGATATTTTCCAAAGCTTCTTAAAGTATTTGGTCACTTAATTCCCACAGCAGTCTCAAGGGGCTTTCAGGGGCTCAGCTGGGCCATGCAAGTATTCACAGGCAAGCCCATGTTCCTGTGTCGCCAGAAAAGCTAAGGGCAATTCATTCAGAGCCAGAATCTGCGGCCAGCAAATTTTGTCCCAAAAGCAACAAGTGGAGAGCAGTTTATCCACTGTTAGGTGTTAGCCTCCTTTGAACAAAATATTGCTTAGAGGAATAAGAATACAGATTTTAAGGTTTGGATTCACCTGGACAAACTTTAAATAGGCAAAGAAAAAGTTAGTTGTCCAGACTCCTTTCTGACTAATGAAGGAATACAAACTTATAAGGTTCAATACATCTGACTGATTTTGGATAGCTGCCATGGCATGAAATAAATCACCTCTTAAAAATATCCATTTTTTTCCATCAAATTTGAAGGGAATCTAGACAACAAGTCATGTCAGCTGCTTGCAGTACAGATGTCTACTTGTTGAAGTTGATAAATTCCAGCTCAAAATGTCATCCCAACTCCGGGCACTTTTCTACAGTACTGAAGGTAAAAACTGTACTAATAGAGGTGGGAGAATGTTTGTTACACCTGAAGCCTGCAGACAAAGGAAGCTTCCAGTCAACTAACTGTAGTTATGATTTCTAGTAACAAAGCAGGTAAAGCAATCTCTTGGTTGGCAGCTTGTTTCTTGATGCAAGAGAGAGTTGAGGGACGAGATCCTCACCCGGATGAACTCATTGCATGACCTAAAACAGCAGTACTCGGAGTGGATGCTCAAGGACGCACAAGCCTTGAAGCCACTCTCTCATGCTGCTTGCATGGCCAGCATAATTCTCAAAGGCCCTCCTCTCTTTTGCAGAAGGGCTTCCTGACAATCCCAGGCATCCTACCCAAGCCTCCACCTTCTGACTCTTCCCTCTCATTCCCTACCATACCTCATCCCTTACACACTTGCAGTGGAGCCCCACAGCCCTCCAGCCCCCTGGCAAGAGGAGATGGATCAAGTGAAGGATGCTGCGAGGGAACAGATGGAGGTGTGTTCCCTAGTAAGGAGCCACTCTCAGGAAGCCCCACTGATCATGAGCCCAGGAGCATGAGTCCATATGCTCCAGCAGCTATGTGACAGCCTTTCCCATCGGGAGTCCAAGTGCAGACTTCATGTGGCCTACTGAGTGATTGACAGGCATGCACATGACCAACTAAAGCCCATCTTCCTTCCCACCCCACACAAAGACTTGAGAAGGTCAACAGGTCTCAAAAGATAAATATAAAATCAATTCATGGAAAGTAGGTCTCCATCAGTCCCATGAACCAGGAGAGAATGAGAGAAGTCTCAATTATATTCAGAAAAATCTCTTACATACCCAGCTCCAAGGCAGTGAAACCTAAGTTTTCTACTCCACATATTAACCCCAGGTAATTAAAACCAGCTATGCAGTAGTTGCTTTCAGATTTTTGTTATATAGATTTTGTTCCTTAGCATTAAATTTTCAATGCAAAATATGAAAACTGAAAAATTGCAAGAATTCCCCCAGCAACAGCCTCATTGAAAGAAAGCGATATGCTTAAAACGCTATTGATTTAACCTCTGAGGGAGCTATGCATCAAAGAGAGCTGACACTCCCGACTCACTGCCAAATTGAAATGAAACTCAGCAAGCCACATAATGATAGAAGGACAAGGGAAATAAACTCCAGAGGAGTTCCTTAGCCTCCAATGGAGTCAAAGTCTCCATAAGATACATCCCTGGAGAAGAAAGCAAACCTCAAAGGATGCCCACCCATTAAACAAACAACTATAAATACTTAAACTTGAAGACTTGTGCATTTGCTTTTCATCATTACCCAAAGATAAAGTGCATATGGGATATCAACAGAAGTTCTGATGCTTCAGCAGTTACCTACAAAAGGTCAAAGCTGAAAGACAGTTAATTTTAATCAAAATAAATAAATAAATAAATTCTGCCTGAATGCAATTTAAAGCCATCAGGAGGAAGATATCCACTGCTTGTTGTAGTTTAAGCACCACAGGCAAGCACATCCAGCTCTAGGGACCCTGGGTACCATGTTCCCAGCAAGATACAGGTATACAGATTTCTCCAAAGCATTCCCTTTTACACAAACATTTTCAAAAATAGATGATTAGAAGAAAAATCTCACTTTGAACTGGTATTTACTATACCCACTAGATAGTCACTGAACAGATGGTAAGTATACAACAGCAGTAATAACATTATCAGCAGCAGAAATATAGAAGCAAATACCAGCAGCAGTGACACTTCAAGGCCCTGTCCAGGAACATACATAGTCGATTTTTTAAATAATGTATTAACCATACAGACTCATAAATGTTCCCAACAATTTACGTGCTTCAATCCTTTGTCTGGATTCTTTTTTTTATTTTTTATTTAAAATCAAAGTTACTATTGGATCTTGGGATGTGCATTCTAATTGCTATAAATAAATCATGAATGATTGGCTCAATGTATTTTTCCATGGCAACTCCTGCGTCACACACAGCATTACATTTTTGAAAGGGAGCTATGTTCTTTGAAAGAGAGGCAAAGATTCACACTTAGGATGGGCTCAGTTCAGTTTTACAGTTTCTGTTTGAGTAAAACATATATTAGCAATGAAACAGAATGGTTTTCAACTAATTGTAAATTCCTTAGGCACCAAAGCCTATATAGTGCCCTCCACTAGTGCAGAGAGCTGCATGGTAAATTCCTATATAAAATGCAAGGTTTCTTCATTCTTCGTGCACAGAGCCTCTGTGATTTCCTCAAATATGCAGCATCACACACCAGCAAAATCCTGTTCCATTTCTGTCTGACATTCGAATATTAAGAGACCTGCCTCCTGAAGTTGCCAGCAAGGAGGAGAAAGGAATTACTTTCCCGAGTTCTATGATCTGGTCTAAAACAGAAAGCTTGACTTCTGTGCCTAGTAGGTTAGGCCAGGAAAAACATAAGGAGCTCCTTGCAACACAGAGTTTGGCCCTGGTAAGATAAAACAAGCAAAATGTGAGTTGCAGGATGTATTTTCCTCCCTCAAACAAAAACAAAAAAAAACCAACGAACAGTTCTACATTAAAGTCACCCATCTGCATTAGAAAGGAAAATACCCACAGTGCAGATTTTCAACTATTTTCTGAAAGGAGCACATTATTTAGTAATTTACAGAACCAACATCAATTTTTCATTTATGACGTAAGGTTTGTGAAACAATTTAGAAGTTTGATATCTGAAGCCTAGTAACCTTTGACTATTAACTAAAAGAAACCAAGTTTAAAGACTCAATGGTTCTTAAAACTTTCAAAAGCCTCCCAAAAGTCCCATTTATAGCATAAACCAAGTTCTATAGCTCAGACAATACAACTGAGATGCACCTTCTGACAGAAAAAAGCAAATAGTTTTAACTTCAAATCTACAAAAGAGTGTATTCCAGTTCCAGTGCAGGATGAAGCCTTCAAGAGGAACCATTCTCATCAGACTGTATCTAACCAAGAGCTCACAAGTATACCTGATCCCAGGCATCCTTCTGCTTTTTAAGCTTCAGCCAGAGCCTCCCAAGCACCTAAGTTTTCAATCTGACTCTAAACTAAACCATGGTTTAGCCTTAGTTTCAGCTTATGCAGATTCACATACTGATATCTTAGAGCATCACTAGAATCTTACATTAAATAGAATCCAGAAAAGCCTATTTTGAAAATTAATTGGCAAGACTCTCTCAATCAAGAAGCTCAAGCTCTTCCTATTTCATGGTCTTCATATCGTTTGCCTCTGAACAAGGGCTTTGACATCAGTTATTTACTCTGCATTTTCTAAGCAGTGTATATTTATGACATCCACTGCCTACATTACACAGTTTAATTTCCATTTATTCAGCAGCATTCATGTTTACATTCAGTAACCTGCAGGAGATGACACATACCTTTGTTAAACAGCCATTTGTGGAGTAAAATTTACAGTAATGTGCAAAGAGGCTCTGTTGTTTCCAGTTCTTGGTGAGCATCAGGAGAGCAGGGTGAATTATCCATGCTGGGTAAAAATTCTGCCTAAACTTTTTCCTAGGACGAAACTGAGTTTCCACTCGTATGAACACCTATTATTGTCTGCTTTCCAGAGAAAAGGTTGAGCTGCTATTGAATATTTTAGTCAAAACCTTCATTTTAAAATTTTCCTTTTGTTTGATGAAGAAATCTGCACATTCCATGTGCATCTGTTTTCATCAACTGTTTCCAAAAGGGAAAAAACACAGATAAATACACACCTCTGCAAAACTGCACTGGACAGCGTGTTCCTTGGTGTTATCAGTAAAAAACAAAGAAAAGCATTCTATTTGACAGGAGAGATTTTTTTCCCATTATAATAACCTACCTGATTTCAAGAAGAACTGAAATGCTGGAATCTCTCAACCGTTCAGTCTAAACTAAGCCCAACTAACCACGCAGTTCCAGATACGGGTAAGCGTGAGATCTTGCATGGATTATGTAAAGTCTCTCAATAATTACAAATGATTGTTAATGGCAACAAAGCTATCTGAATAATAACAATCTGGCTCATGTTAATTATTACAGCTCTCCTGCTAAGGTACCTTACTGTCTCAGAGCTTCTAGACATAAGGCCAAATGAGAATGGCTTGTACTTCATCATACCAGTAAATCAAAATCACTTTAATTATTCTCCAGTGGGGTTCCAAAGACTTCAAGTCAGCATGGCATGAGCCATATGTTTCTTTCTGTTTGGGCAACACTGCTAATTAGCAAAGTTGGGGAAATCCTATTTCAAAGTGATAAAGCACAAACCTCAGCATATGTTTACCTGAGAAGACGTAGAAATTTTAATTGCAATGAGTACATTTACTGCTGTATTAACAAGGAGGCTTTGAGGTTAAAGCATGAAACAACTTGGTTACATCTTCAGCTGGTGCAAGTCACTGTTGCTTCACAAAGCAGCTATGATGAATGAGACCACTCCAGGCTGCAGCTGGTTGTGTTGCTCATCATTATGTGCTTACAATCATGTGGAAACCTCAGGGTCTAACACACTCCCTCATCTGGGACAGCCTGAAGAAAGACTTTGCAAGAAGAAGAGGGTCACCTATCAAGGCTTGAAGACATCAGCATTCTTTGACCTGGAGCTTCCCTTCTTCTGAATGCAAAAGGAAGTGTTTTATAAACCAGAAGATTCCTGTCACAAGCACTAGTGAAAGGGTGATTTCCCACAGCAAACTTGTTTTCCCACAACAAATTTGTTGCCAGCCAGGTGACTAGAGATGACTGGAGGAGGGCCAAAAAGCAAAATGTTGACACCAAAGCTTCTAACTTCATAGTAGTTCAAACAGTGTTGAACCGGACCTTCCTGGATACCCTCATCTTCTTGTGATTAGTACAGCCTCAAACAACAAGGAGATAAATCTATTTCAAGTGAACTATGTCTGGATTTTTCCAGCCAGTTGCAATACACTGAACAATCTCCTTAATAAATTCAGCTTCAAGGTTGCGTTTACAGAGCACTGAGGGAATGGCTGAACCCCACAAAAGCTGTGAAGCTGAACATGAAGACTGCAAATCAGAATCAACACCCCACCACTCGTTCATGCTACTGCGCAAAGCAAAGAGAAAGCAAGTAGGAAAACCCACCAGCAGCCAGAGAAATGCAACGCTCTCTTGCCTGGTTTGCTTTCTTAATCTCAATCCCATGCCTCAGATACCACAGCAGAGTCTTTGATGTTATCTCTCTTTTGTTTCTACTCAAGAACAAAAACCAGAACAGATTAAGTAAATGAGAAGAAAAAAAAAAAAAAAGGCTTTGCTAATAGCACTGTTGCTTCAGCAACTTTAGAGAGAAGTACTGATGAAAGAAGGGTATTGATGATTGTAGTCATCAGTACCACTTACCAGAGCAACCTCCTTAATTTCTTATCTTTGCAGTCAATTCCCCTGTGAATGCATCCAAATATATACAATTTCCCACACAGCTGCCATTTCACTGCCTTAAGCGACATTTCCCTGTGGATAATTGTTCACCTGTAGTCTTTCTTGGGAATTTTCCAAGTACATATCTCATGTCCCACATCTTCCCCAGAATTTGGCTGCAAATGCCCCATTTTTATCAAGTTTCACTTACGAATTAGTGGAAGGGGAGGAGAAAATTCTTTTAGGGGAAGAAAAAAAGAAAATCCTCCGGTTGTTTCAAGACACTAATTATAAGTTAGAATGAAATTTCAAGAAAAAGTTTATCTGTGCATTTAGACCTTAGCAGGTCTAAATTATGCAGTTATGATTATGGCATTACCTTAGCCTAATTAATAAGTTACTCTAAGATTACACTGAAATTATATGCCAATATATAGTGGATATTGTACATAGGTACCTCTTACCCAAAGAGACATAGAGGGAAGTTATCAATTTAAAATTAGGATGCTTTGATCTGAAAAATACTGGATTATTTGACAAACCTAAGACTGACCTATTTTGAAATAGAATAGAAACGTGATATATCAGCAGCCACTGTAGGTGAAGTAAAATTTCTTCCCAATCAACTGCATTCACCAGTGCATTTGAAAGGGTTTTACACACACATTTTATCTTGCTTTGTTCTTGGGGGGCGGGGGCGAAGAGTGCAAACAAGCAGAATAGAAATCTGAAATCCATCCCACACACACCCCAGATAATGTTTGGCACAATAACATAATGAAAGAAGTTAAATAGACTACCATATTCAGATATTCAGTAAGGATGCACACTCCTTCAGACACCTTTGGAGAAGACATTATTACAAGCATGTGGACCAAAAAATAAAGCTGAGGCACTCCTAATGAAACAACATTGTGGCGAACACCAAAATCAAAGAGGAAACCCCTAAAAAAAAAACCCCAAACAACAAACCACAAAGAAAAGTAGAAAAAGAGACAATATGCTTCAGAGAAAACCCAAACTATAACTGTACCTCATTTGCACTCAACACTGTTGAAGACATGATGTAAGGCCCTTGTAGTAAGCTGGCAAATCTTCAGCATAGTATAAAAGCATTTTCCACATACTTAGAAGATGGTGTGATGTGGACGTATAATCATTTTCCCAGGGTCCTTGCGGTCTATTCCAAACAAGTAAGAGAAAAATTCGGGAGTTCCCCATTCCTTTATTTCAAAGGCTCCTCTAACACGTATTGTAGCAAACATATTTTGACCTGCATTTAAATATGCAGTAACCAATCTACATAATATCCCTTTTCACCAATTTTTCAGAGTGCTATCAGAAAGATTTTTTTTTTTTTGAGTGATTTTTATGGACTGTATGTAGAATTTTCTCTTTTTCTCACTATTTTAAGTCACTTTTTGTGTCTGTGGTCAATCTCCATGTTTAGTAAGCCTCCCAATCTCTTTATAAGCCTTGCTTTCCTTCATAATTTGCATGTATAATTTCTTTACTAGGCATAGTCATTTCAGCCCCTCTAAATATTTATTTCCAGAAAGAACAGGTTCTGCTGAGCCATTAGGAGTTGCAGTCTTACCTTCATGCTAACCTCCCTACCTCCACCATGACCCTACAGTAACAACATCCAATTATATATGCCCATCAATTCCCTCATTCTGAGGAAATTGGGTCTTTTAAATTCAGAAGCCTAGCTCTTTCCTTCACCTCCACATCTTAATACACAAGGTCAAATCTAAGTGTTATGCAATTTCTGTTTCCAAAAGCCTATGGCCTTCACTACTTCTTTTCCCCAGTACCTGCCATCTCCAGGATTGCCTTCTATCCAGTTGTTTCTTTTGTAACTTCCATTCAAATTCTAGTATCCTCAATTTATCGAAATCCTCCATTTTCTACCCAATTATAACCTGATAAAACAAGACACTAGTTTTCTTGATTTCTTTAATGCTTCAAGAACAGCATACATTTAAGTACCTTGCTTAAAAAGGATGTATTTCAGGATAAGTGGAATTCCTTCTCTGTGAAGCTACAGTAGTTCACTAATTAGTTACATAGTCTCATTCAGGTCAAGATAACGAGCACCAAAAAGATGCAGCTCTTCCAAGTTCATCAGTCTCACTTCAGATAAATAAGCTGCCGTGATAACCACAGGTGGAGCCTATTGTCATTTAACTCCCCACACGAGCTCGAGACAAACAAGTAGGGATGATTGCAATGCTTTGGTAGTAGCTACTTAATATGCTTTGCCACATTTCCTATGATACATAGAGAAATATGTAACATGTTGTTCCCAATTTTCTCAAACAATATTTTCACACATAAACACAAAATAGTTTGCAAGAAAAATAATCATCAGTTGTCAGCCAGCCAACTCTCCAGATAGTGGACTTTTTTTATACTTTCAGACTCTGAACTACCACAATCGTTGGTGAAAGGTCAGCATTTAAACAGTTACAACAATGTTATTTAAAGGTGCTTTTTTTCACTTAGAATAGTAATTAATTATCATAACGTTGTTGGTTAGCCACGACCCTCAGAGACCACCTGATTTATTGCTTTACCAGCAAAGCTTTGCTCTTAACAGAATACTCTCCGATTCTTTGGAAAGTCTCAGGTTTATACATCACAAGAAGTCACACAGCCTGGCTTAGACTGGCAGGATACCTGTCTCCTGTTCCTAGCTCTCTTCTTGATCTCCTCTGTGACTTGAGACAAGTTCCTTCATTCTGCACTAGTTCTGTCTTCCCTATTTGTCATCAGGGCATAGACCATGTCCCTGGGAGGTGTCTGTGCAGGACCTAGCACAAACAAGGCTTTAAGTCTTAGTATCCATAAAAGTAAGTGACAAAATGATATGGCATCTGAAATGAAGTGTCATATACCACTGTTTTGTAGAGTATAAAAACTTCCACCACTTACTATAAGGGACAATAACAACAATCATTTTAAGTCCCATTAAAAAACAGGATAAAGCTTTCTTCTGCAGAATTAGCATTAACAGTATATTTTAAATGTGCAGTAGTTATTACATTTAAAATACAAATAAAAAATTTGTGTAAGAAATGCCCCTATACAGATATGAACAAGATGTGAATATGTATTTATTTTCAGCAAGGAATGCTATATTCCAATTCTGGACAAACCACAATGCATTTAATGTGGGAATCAGACCCAACAAAATAACACGTGTTGATTCTTAGGCTCCATAAACAATACAATTGAATACCAACTTCAGCATTTTACAGGAATGAAAAGGAGTAGATATATTTTTCTGTAGGAATAGAAAAATTGAAGAGCTTTAATATTTTTGGCATTTATATTCACTCTGCAATACATTACATCAATCACCACCTACGCATGCTTTGAAGACTGAAAGTAGATAGTAAGTCTAGCAGAACTTCATGGTGGGAGTGTGCGGGTTTTTTCTATCAAAGTAGGCTTGTAAAAGGTAACTTCAAAAACCTGATTAAATCCCAAGGGTGTTAACATTTGGGAGAGACTACTTATCTCCCAAGCCTTAAATCAGTGAATTCACCATTTTAAGTAATTCTTAAATGAAGGTTGGATTTTATTTTTTTTTTTAAATAATGGTTTCCTTTAGTTCATGTAAGTATTTCTTTTGGGAAGCATTATTGGCTTTATTATGGAGAAGATCAGAATAGATGGCCAGTTATTCTCCTTTCTGGACATGCAGATTTACAAAACCGCCATTGAATTAAAGCAGGGAGAGAGGATGAAAAAACTGGTTCTCATTAGGCCTTGGAGAGAGCCCCAGATGAAACAGAGAGTGACCTTTCAGCCTAGTCTAACTTCTAACCACCATTCACATGATCACCACAAGGTTTCTTCTTGACCCAACACACAGCTTCCAGAAAAATTTCCAATCCTGATGCTTCAGCTTCAAATGATAAGGAATGCAACACAACGCAGTCAGTGATTTTGCTCATTTGCACCTGAGTAGAAAGTAGCCACATGAGAAGTTAATCCTGCAAGTCCTCTCAACAGAGCTAAGGAAAAAGAAAAACAAAACAGAAGAATACCCCAAGGGCTTCATTTTGATCGATCTGAATTTTAGAGCAAGATGAGAATCCGTTCTTTTTCTACATGGACCACTGCACTAACACCAAATACAAAAGCTTATATGGCTAAAAAAGCTTAGGTCCTAACTAAATTGTCTCCACATGGATACCATTGGGCCAGGCAAAGATCCAGGACAGGCACTTTTGCTGGCATATCTGATCATCCAAGCCTGAAGACAGGGCTTTTAGCAATCGACTCAATAGCCACCTACTCAATATTTTCATATCCCTATTGCATATTTCCTTCTCAGAGCAACATTGCAAGAAGTCTTTATTCTGGGCTCTGATTGTACAGAACTAAGCAAGGCAGCCCTTGTGAAGGAGCCCGGGATGATAAATTCACTCATATTAATGCAATCTGACTCCATGACTGCTATAGATTACAGCAAAAGCTCACAGCTGGGGTTCTTTGTTCTTCTCCTTTTGGAGCTCTTCTGCCTGGGGACATCTTTAAAGAAGATTCTTCATGTTCACAGTCAGCGGTTAGCCCCTGACAGAGAGCAAACAACCCCAATCTCCAAAACCGGCGGGCTGAAGGGCCACAAATGGAGCAACGTCCTTTTATCTTGAAACAGCTCTGCAACAGCGCCATGTCCCTCCAGTCCCTCAGCCTTGGCCTTGTTGTGGCTGTCAGGCACACTCGAAAGCTGGTCTGCAGATTCACCATGGGGGGCTGTCAGGAGTGATGTTGTCACTGCTAGCCTTTTCCCCAACTCACACAGTCCCTACAAATGACACAGAGGGTACAAGAGCAGGTCCTGTGACTACACCGTACTGTGGGTTACCAGCCTGGGGCTTGAGCATATGGTAGCATCACCTAATAATAATTCTGCCTGTAGATGTGATTCAAAGGCCAGGAGCTTTTTAAAAGACATACTAGAGTAGTACTCTGTGGCAGCAAGGGCCGTGCCACATGGCTTGCTAAAATACCAGTTGACAGACCAAGACTGCAGGACTGGAGGTCCTGCAGAACATAAGCTTGGACCCCTCTGAGATGCTCTAAGTATCCTAAGCTTGTTCCCAGCCTTCCCAGGGGAAGCACCTGGGAGGGTAGACCAAAGGATTCATGACACAGTCTAGGATCTTAGTTTTTGGGACACAGATGGGTACTTGTGACAGAACAGCATGAACACAACGAGCAAGAGTACCAAAACTTGCTTGTGCTACACATTATTGCTACTTTCTCAGAGCTTTTAAAAGCATAGAATACTGTAAGAGGCATGTTTGAATGATTTCTAGTGCTAACTCCTTCCCCTAGCATTAAGCACAGCGATGCAGTGGCAGATACTCAGTGCACTCTGGCCTCTTCCTTTCAGACACGTTCTTCAGCCCTGCGCGGTGGAGGTGACTCTCACACTCCCCTCCAAACTGCACTGCACTAAGTGTCTTCCCAGCACTAGCCTTGCAGGGAATTAAGCTTAGACTTAACACATACCTGGAGTTTTAGATCCTGTTTTTAGTTCTTGGCGTTTGTTTTTATTGGGATTTTTGTTTCAAGGTGCATATATACATACACAAGAATACTGCCAGGGTATTGTCATAATAATCTGATGGGAAATAATGCTTCAGAAACTGGAAAGTATTCTTCCTACACTCCCACATGCTCTGCTTTATAAAAGGCAAAAGAAGAAAGAAGCAACCAAAATACCAGCCACATCCTCTGATGGGCAGAGATTATACTGGAGAAATCGTAGACTGAAATGAATAAAATGCATGGTTATAAACTCCTTTTTTTGAGGAGTTTATCATAAAAAACTTGAACTAGCCCTCTCCTGTTGTTGAATTGACCCATTTTGGTTTTGAACAAATTAAATTCAGCTAATGTGGATGAGGTTTTGCTTAGATTTTACCAGTTTATGTCCCACAGAAGGTGTGAGAGTATATTCCTGCCTTCTGCAGGCTTTGCATAGCAATATAATGTTGTTTTTCCTTTCTGATCTCCAATATATTTCTCTGAAACTGCAGATGTACTGAATCATCAAGCTTTGTGTTTGTTTGCAGGGAGTAACAAAAAAATTTCAAGCACCGGTAACTTTGCAGTGCTTTCCTTGTTTTTTCAGTGTTTCCAAACTATACAGTTTTAATCTGACTCATTGATTCCCGATAGAATTAACAGGTAACATTTCTAGTCCTAAATTACTTATTTATCCTATATATGCAAGACTGTTAGAAACAGGAGTAAGCAAGACAAGCTGCTTCTCATCTCTAATATTAGAAGGCAGAGGAATGATTCTGCTCCAATCCCCCCTAAAAAGATTTCTTTAGCCTGGAAATGGCTCCAGTGCCAGCTCCGAGCTAGGCAGCTCACTGATGAACTTCAGGACAGCAATAAAAATAATCAGCAACATTCTAGAGTGTACATCATATCCAGTAATAACGTTCACAGAACCAAGGTGAAATACCAGTAACAGATTCAGTGGAGTCTTCACTAGGTGGGCACAAGAGGAGCGGTGGGGTGAGGAAATCATACCAAAGAACTTTAAAAAAAAAATAAATAAAAGTGAATTTCTGGCTTTAAAACCTCAATCTAACAGAATATTTCAAAATGGAAGACACTTTTTATAGCAGTCATACAGCAAGAGGAAAGCCTACGCACCACACTAAAACCCTAACAGGTATTAAAAGCTGTGAAGTTTATCCACTGCAGAACAGAAGGACAAAGACAAGGTCATTCACTGTGTGCAAGTGAAAGAACAAGGCTCCAAAATCCCCAAACAAACAGGAGCAGAAAATAATCTCCTTGGCAAAGTTTTGCAGTATTTGAGCATCAGGAGAAAGTCAGAAGCAATATTATTGACTAACCAAGCTGACATTTGGCTACCAAAGAATCTAATTCTTATAGTTCCTACTAGGTGAAAGGACACCACATCCATCTCCAAGTGATGGCTTGGCACAGTCAACCAGAGAGTACAGAATATCAGCATTTTTTCCTTAGTGGGTTGAGAAAGAAAGGACAGTCCTGAAAGTTTCTCATTTGCCCACTGCCCTTTATCTCGCTTGACTAGTTGAATTTCAGCAGCATCTGAGGTCAAGTTCTGCTAATCAACCATTCCCATCTTCCTTCAGTCTTTCCTGTGCGGAGGTGGGTGCAGAGAAGGACACCCAGGAGGACACGTGCTGGATGTTACCACCAGTGCTGCCCACAACCAGGTCAAACTGCAGCATCCACACAAGAGGGACTGATAAGATGGAAGAAAAACTCCTTCCTGGGGAAAGGAGCATACATGGCATAATGCGTGGAGCAGGAGGCTGCAATGCTGCCTGAACACAGCCTGGAAGGTGGTATGTCCATCCCCCAGCAAGTGTTCAAGTCGGACCAAGTCTTCTGATCTGCAAGAAAATGATGCAACACATTTCAGTCTCATGGCAGAAGCTGCTGAGAGAACAGCAGACAAGTGTGAACCCCTTATAGAGAGGTAACACAGATCACTTGGCACCTTATAATTGCGGGATGTCTTTGTTGACATGATCAAGGTCCAAAGACTAAAGAATCTAAATAATTATATCTGTTTTCTGAGAAAACTCCAGCTGGGCAGCAATTCGTACTCAGCTATCTGTATTTTATTGGCAAAGCTGCAGCAGCTCTTTATAATGTTCAGCCACAAATAACATACTACATCCCAGTGGATATTTCATAGTAAACTGCTCAAGTCATTCTCCACCCCCCTGCTCTTCTTGTTTGCAAGCTACCTACAAGCAGCGTACAGATTTTTTTCCATTTTACTCAAAGGGTGTTTGCTAAGATTTCCATGCATAATCTTTGATCTGTGGATTGCTGCACATATCTGAAGTTCAAAATTTGCTCTGCATCAATTGCTGGCAGGGGAATTTCAGCCATAGGACTAAAAATGCAGCTTTCACAATCAGATTTGGAAATATTGCAAGTGTAGTATACATTTAAGAAATAGTAATGAATTTGGAAAGTTGTGGCATAAAAGTCCCTAGGTTTACTCTGCGGACTCAGTTATCTAAGATCAGTAACTTATGTGGGAGAATTCATTCCAGTTCTCATTTTTTTATTCATTAGCTTTCTGCTCCACCTAGCATCTCCCTATTTTTGAAATTAAGGAAATAGAAAATCTTGATCTATTTTCTGGTGACTTATGGCTTTGTGCCTCCTTGCCCTGTTCTCTTTTCTTAAAAAACCTTTCTTTTCTGTGCTAAACAGCCTCCCTCCAGGCCCTCTGCCCCACAAGAAGCTTCCTTGCCTCTAAAATACACTCACTGCCCTGCACTGAACCCCTCCTAATTTCCCTGAATTCATCCTTGGTGCTGACCCATGCATGGGAAGGGAACAGCATCATTCATGGGCAGCAGATTAGCTGCTTTAGTCCATCTGCCTGTGGATGAGCAGCCACGTTACAAGCCATGCTGGCCATTTCCCAAATGAGCACCCAGGGTGCTGGTCTGATGCTCAGGTCCAGGTGGTGACCCAGGTGGTGGGGGAGAGGACAGGTACGCAGCAGCCAGCCACGTCCCCACCGGTCCTCTGCACTCACCGGACTGCAGTCCCTAAGCTGTCAGGCTCAGCACCTTTCAGGAAAACTAAATTTACACCCACACACTTCCCCCCTCCCTTTCTCTAGACATTATTAAAAAAGCTTCATTCCCTGATGATTCACCAACACCTGGGAGCAAGTTCTGCTTTTTGTTCATCTCCAACTAAAATGTTTTCTTCCCCTTAGCAACCGAACGGCAAGCCTTCAAGATTTAAAAGAAATGAGAAGGAGTGTGTAAGTGTATGCTCGCTTCCTTGGAGTGCATGAAAGGCTAATTACAGAAATTAAATGCTAATTTCTCAAGATTAATATAGGTAAGTAAAAGGCTTTTTCATTGTTTGCATAAGAGGCTACTTCAAAAGCTTTCCTCTTTTTGTTCCTCACCTGTAATTTTTACCCTTTCTCCCCATGCTAGGGTACAGCAGGTCAGGTTTTTAATTGGTGCTCATTAGCCAAGCTGTGGATGCTCCTCTCTGGTCAGTCGCTTTGCCCACAGGCAACTGCTGACTGCATCTCCATAGTCCTAGGAAGAGGAAAGCAGACCCCCCTCCCAGCAACTGCGGGGCTTTGAGCTCTGTCACCAGTGGCTTTCCTGACACCCTGTGGAGAAGTTTAAAGGGGAACAAAATATACACAACAACAAAATTTTGCAGTGCAGCTCCTTTGTCTGCCAAGAAGATGCAAAAACCAGAACACATGCATTCCTGAAATCTGCATTATTTTGTTGTGCTTATTATGGGCACTGACTTATACAATTTATTGTCACATTTGACCATGCTCAGAACACTCCAGTTCAACATATCCCGTAAGCTGCCCCTTAAAGCATAGCACTGCAAGAGCCTTCAAAAATTGGGGGTCTAATATATATTTATACATACATATATATTTATATGTTTTGTCATATAAAAGCTTTCTCCAACACCACAGAGGGTCTTGGCATACCACACTGATTACAGGTCAGACTGATGAACACACGTAAATGAATGTAACTTACGTTGTCACTCACAAGCACAAGAAAAAGTAGTCGAAAATACATTATTTCACTTTGATTCTCTAAGCCAGCTTTCAGCAGAACAGTGACTCATTGCAGCCTACCATCTAACCATGCTGACCAGGGCTCTCTAGCAGGGATGATGACCCTACCAGAAGCAGCAAGCCCACTTCACAGCACAAGCTCTCTTAAGCAAGAATAGAGAGGCCCCAAACACGTCAGGGCCCCACTCCATCTTGTCCCAATGGGAAAACAAGGAGTGGGATGAATGTAAAATGTATGCACTGCTGTTCCTAAAGCACCTTGTTTTTTGATGCACCTATCAGGAAAGTCAGTATTAGGTTTATGCTGATGGTCCTCACACTGTAAGAGCTACACAACTACTCCCAGGAGCTTCACCAGAGAAAGAACAACAGAACTGCCCCTATTCAAGAGCTATAATAAGGTAAGGAAAGAAAAGGAAGTAGTTTGGCATACCTATGTGCACATATTAATTAAATATAACGAGAATAATTATACACTTGGAAAAGGCAAAGACAGGTCCTCAGAACATCAAAAGGCCTATAAAAATTCTGGTGAAAGGCACCAAAATCTAAATAAAAAGGGGTGCAATTATTCCCCACCACCCACCCCTGCTGAGTGTGGGAAGGGACAAGAATCACAGCAGAGAAAGTAAATGTCACAGATGGGTAACAGGGACAACAACTGAGAAACACTCTGTAAGGTCTTCTCAATATGGTACAGCTGAACTGAGAGAAGATGCAGCAACAGGATTTACTTGCAGGACTCAGACAAAGTTAAGGGGTATTTCACACTTCTCCCTCAGCAGTGGGAAATGAACAGGCTACTCTTGAAAAATAAATGGAAAGCATTAAGGTGAGCAAAAAGTGGAATGGGTTTTTAGCAGGTTGGTGACATTTGCATTTCACCTCTTTCAAGACCAGAACATGAAAATAGAGAGAATCCCCTACATTCCCCACCTTGTTAAAAAGCACGATACTTCTTCCCTGCAATATTTCTGCAGCAGACATCATGTTTGAGCTAGGCATTGGAACAGGAAAATATCACTTACAGTAAGAGGATTGCCAGCAAACATCTTTTCCCTCCAGCATAAATGCATGAAACTAAGCAGACCCTAGCTGATAAGCGACACAGCAAGAATAGGTTTATTGAGCTGATATCCTACACATGCCTTTCTACATTAATTGTCCAGTACCTGAAGCTGACTCCATGGGGACGGTGAGGCAGCTGACATCATTAAGAAAGGAGAAGGAAGAGGCTTATAAAATTATATCCTTTGAGCACCAGGTAGAGAAACGTTTTAGCAGTAATTTTACACTCAACCAGATGCCTACATTGGGTTTAACTCATGAATAACAGGCATTGGCATAAAAGTAGAGCCTCCTCATTTGATGTAAACAGTGCACAGCTTCTCAAAACATTTCACAGAGCAAGGAGAGGTGAGACAGCTCAATATGAGAGTCTCAGGGACTCCTGTTCTTGCAGAGCAGACAATATATGACAGCAGTTTAAAGCATGATGCCTTGAGCAATTTAAGCTTTTGCTAAAATGTACATCCACACTTACACACTTACACCTCTGGTGTGAGCAAAGGCAATCACCACTCAGGATATGAACCTGGAATGTCACATGGCTCTAACCAAATTACAGAATCTTAATTACATTAATCCTTAGCGCCAAATCTATACACACAGAGTAATAGAGCAATGCCATTTTAATCTAGCTGAAATACCAGAATATGGATTATAAATCATGGTTTAATTGGAGAATAGCCTAAACCAAACTTAATTCCTGAAAAATGTTGCAGATAAAGTCTAAAACCAGAGTGAAGTTTGCTAGCTCTAGCAAAAAAAAGGCAGCAGCATATGTTTCTGCTGTTTATTGATCTCCAGGTAGTAACCCAGAGAGTTTGACTGCAGCCTTTGGATTACACCGACATGAAGAACAAAGAAAAAAATCCATAGATGATGGGGCTTCAGCAGGACAGGTACAGGTCCGCTGGAGGATTCTGAATAACTTCTCTGCTCTTGTTCAAAAGAAAAGACTCACGGACTAAGCTAGTACCTCACTAATGATTCCCTCACTTCCCAAGCTTTCTGCTCAGAGTTTTCTTGTGCCTAAGTATCCATTAAGTATTGCTACAGACATTATGCATAGAGGTTTGTCAGATCCAGCCACTTTACTAAGAGATGCTGATTAATAATAAACATCCCAAGAAATTTTAGGTTCAGGGCACCATACTGAGATGCTGTCCTTTCACACGAGAGACAGTAATCCAAATTATTTTTAAATAATAGTGTCTGAATGCTTGTTCTGTCATCCAACAGAAGACTCGTGATATAATTGTGTAATAAATGTGCATTGTTCAAAAAAAGCAATGCCAGAGGATTCTCACACTCAACAGCTCCCTCAGTGGCATCAGCCACAGGTACTTCCAACCAGCTGAACAACACTTAGGGAACTAAATTCTGCATTAAAAAGTATATGCTGGTTCTCCTTGGTTTCCACAGGACCTATTTCAAAACAAAGGGCAGAATATGATACTGATGTCTGATTGTTCAGAGACCGCAAAAAACATGAGAGTTCTGGAAAGGTTTTTTGCCGGATTACTGAATTGCTTTGCTTTAGATAGTAACTTAGAATCCTTTTTGGCAGCAATTATATGGCATAACGTACAGACGAGATGTGGCACACATTCCACCATATGGGCTAGAAAAAAGCAGATGTCTGGGGAATATCTTAAACTAAAAATATTGTGTCTTATCTGACTAAGAGAATTGTAAATATTTTAAATTATAGTCAGAATATTTAATTGCACTCTTTGAAATACTGGAATTTACATGCAAAATAAACTGACAATTAGATACGACACCTTGAAAATGTACTTTCCAGCCCTTTTCTGTGATTGCATTACAATAAAGATATATTCAATGTGTAAAAAAAGAGCAGGGATCTTCTGGACAATCTTCCAGCAAGAACAGAGGCAAAGGGAAATTCTAACGTCTTCCAAGACGGATTTTGGTTGCCTTCTAGAAGTCAGTGAGAAAGACCTGATGACCCAAAAGGCCTCTTCCCACTGTTCACAAGTGTCTGAGTTAAAATTAGTTTTCCTTGGAAGCCAGCTGCAGAATATTTGAGATTCCATAACTTAATGCACATCGCCCATATGCTAATTTAGCAGACAAGAAAGATTGTCATAGAGGATATCAGCGAGTCACACTGGAAACGGAAAATCACTTTCTACATGACAGCGCCTCGCAGAAACTGACTTTTGCCACTCCAGTGCCTGGGGACACAAGGCTCAGTATACACTACACAACTCTAAATTTTTCACATGCCAAGTGGTATTTGTGCAAACCAGAGAATTAGGAATCTTAGTCATTATTTGCTCAGGCAATGATCCGATTTGCATGTGAAAGCCAATGTTTCTAGAAAAAGGCATGGCACCAAAGATATTTGTAGACTTCAAATAAGCAAAAGCAATTGTAGATATTTCTATTATTTCAACATCAAACTGGTTGAAAGGGACATTAAGATACAAATCAAAATTCAGCGCTAACTGAACACAACACTCCCAGATCCCTGCCCTTCCTGTGTAAAGTGATATTGGACTTGTTTCAACTAGAGGTTAGGTAAAATGATCCCAGCTGTCCCGTGGCAGGGTGGATATGGGAGGGAAGGGGATGCTGTGCTGTCAGAGGGTTGTGGCAGTATGACCCAGCATATCACAACCCTTTACATCTTCTGGAGAGAGGAGATGCTGCTCCGTGCACCTTCTGCGCCAGCCTCCCTTCTCCACCACAGGGCAAACGCACCTATAAATTCTTATTTGAGGTTTTTCAGTTTACTGCAATGGTCTTAATGGCGTTTGTCACTTTTGGGCTCAGAAGCCCCAACACTGCTTCTCTCATCTGTATTTTGTTCTCTGCACAGCTGAGCACAGGAAAGCAGAAAAGACTGGCTTTGAGACCCTGCTGTATTTCCAGGTGTGACCTTCTGATACTTGGCTGTTCATCCTCCAGCTGTGACAGTGACTGCTGTCCCTCCCTGCAGCCCAGTCCTCCTGCCCACAGGAGTCTTGGCTTCAGTACCTCTGCTTCACATCTGGGGATCAACAGTAAGACCACAGTGGCAGCTTTCTGTATGAATAGATACATTCCTGATGAATCAAAGCACCCCAGTACCAAGGTATCCAGATCCCAGCCACACTACGCTGTGAGTTTATGGATGCAGCAAGAAAATTCCTAGCAATGGGGATGTAATTAATAAGCACAAACATTTAGTATATACAGTCAGCATTTCACAAACTTCTTTTCTCTGTCCCAAACTCAAATGTCCATGGCTCAGAAGATGCTTAGGGAAAAAAGTTTGGCAGAGGCACCTTTTGCAACAGTTACTGCTTGCTTAAATATATGGCTGCTTTACCAGTGGAAGGAGCCAGATGGAGAGTAGTCTCCATGGTATTATTTCAGCCAGATGACTTTGTCCACGTGGAACTCCCTACTGAACAGCTCGCTGTAGAGTATCTTGTACCTGGCTCAAATATATCCAGGCTGAGAAGAATCCTTCCAGTCCCACTTCACCTTTCTTCAAAGCAGGCTCCTCATCAGGGATCTTTTTGAGCTCAGAAGTTTCAGGCAGGTGAAGCTACTGCTGCTTCAACATGTTATAAAAATACTCTATAAAATGAAAAAAAATATATTGGCCAAAAGAATTTAACAGCTCGTGAATGCAGTTTAAGACATACTGTCATAAAAATGGAGCAGCAAGTGCAAAATATTGAATTAGTAGCACAACTTCAGGAGAGTAAAAAACAGTATTTAGCATGAAACTCACCCCCTCATTAGAAGCAGAATTTTCTGCATCAGTTATGTTTTCTGACCATCCACTAGAATTCCTCTGGTTTGTTTGATTAAGGAAACAGAGACAAAATTTAACTTTGCACTGTTGTTAAGCTGGTACTCACTCCTTCTCGAACTCTGACAGATTCAGCTGCTTGAGCTTTAACTGAGGACTTTGTGAACAATTTGCTTCCCCTCTTCCCCCTCCTCAGACACAAGCATTTACCCCACTGGGCAAACAACCAGTTTTGGAGGAACTAAATCACATTTTTCTTCCTAAACTTCATGGAAAGGCGCGCAGATCACCACCAAAAGGGTGAAACATAAGGCACAGGAAAGCCATTTTAGTCCCTCTCACCTTCCCCTGCATTACATGAAAATGGAGTTGGTGAACGCTCACATTTTCTTCACCAAAATACACACAAACACACACTTCAAAATTTAGAGATGACACCACAATTTCACCTTAAAATTCAGAGCAAGCTGGCGAGGCTTAAGAAACTTAGGAAATGTACCACCAACATTAACCCATCGGATAAATGTGGACCCTGGGACTTGGCAGTGTCTGCTCCTGCATAAAGTGGAGCAAGATTTTAGCATCGCTATTGACCTGCTTGTGCATCTAAATGGGCCAGGGCTGCTTGGAAATGGAGAATGGGATAGCATCCACAAGAAAAACAATTGTACAGACCCCTTTGGTGCTCTAAGTGATGATGCACTTTGCTGGTGTGTTCAGCACTCTACCAGTGGTGGACTAGATTATTTTATCAGGGGCAACATCCAGTCTGGTCAATAATACCAATAAACCCAAGGCCAAAGCTCAGCAACTGAAAATTTAAATCCAATGGCTGGCATACAAATCCCCAGTGACACCTCATGATACTCTGTATAACAGGCAGGAACAGATGAAAAACAAATCCAACGCTGCCAAAAAAAATTATAATTAGGAAATTTCTTTCCATCCTGATCTATGGAGCATAGACCACTTCTAAAGAAAAAGGGTGAATAGATGGACATTGTAAATACAGTTTTGGTTCAAAACACAGCCTTTCCATCAGGTTTGATGGGACAGGAACAAAAAAAACCAACTTGGAGAACAAAAGCGTAAGACAGAAACTACAGGAAACTAAACAAAATAATAATTCAATACCAGAAAAATATCTGAAATGCAACCTAAATAGATGCCAAAACTCTTAGGAATCTTGAGGAGGAAAATGAAATCAACGTGATTTCATGAATAATTCTGGTTTTCATTAAATCATTTCTTACTTGGAAACGCTTTGTTATTAAAAATATGGACTGTTCCAGAGGAGGTTTTTCAACTACTAAGATTAACTGGCCCTCTCTGTATCTCACACACACTAGTTTCACTGTGCGTAACACCAAATTCAAGAGGTACCTCAGACCTATTTCTGTGCTGTGTGATGCAACAGGCCATGTCATCCTGTACAGCAAAAAAAGGAATTTAATCTTTCGATTTCCACTGCAGATCACTGAGTCCTTACTGTTCTATTATGTTTTCAGGTCAGTAAATTAATAGAGTTTAAAGCCTTTATATAAAAAGTCCATGAAAACAAGTCTGCTGCCTATGTCATTTCTTACTATGTTAAAAAACCTCAAAAGGTAACTGAATGAAAGACCAGCTCAGACTGAAGAAAAGAAGATAGACCACATTTCTTGAAGCATTAAGTTGTTTTCTTAGCCCTGTTTCTGAGTTTGCAGTGGCTTTTCCATATTTATGATGGAAGCAGCTGGTGTAAGGCACTGTGTAGCTCAGGTCCTCTGCTGTTACAGAACCACAGGATCACAGAAGGATGAGGCTGGAAGGCACCTCTGGAGACCATCTCATCCAATGCCCCTGCTCAAGCAGGGTCAGCTCAAGCAGGTTCAGATACTCTTTGTAATTTCAGCAAGTCCCTACATCCATCTTAAATCAATATAATTAAAATTGTTCTAGAATAATTAAGAGTAAGAGATCTTAGTACAGGACTCTTAAGACTTGCTATCTCCACTTGAGATTCAGCCATGCAAGGTTTCATCACTGATCACTGAAATCCTTCCTAACCTGCTATGGGACTTCTCTTTGCTTTCACAAGATCTGTTCAAAGCCTGGTGTACGGGAGTGCTGCAGAACCAAGCTCTCTCTGCAATAGGTGTCCTTGTCACTACATACCACATGAAGAAAATATGATCTTGAAACATCACTGGTGCCGGCCTTCCTTAACCACAGGAAGATGAGCTTTAGCATCCATAAATTATCAGCCAGGAGAAAGAATAATATTTCTTCTGGGACAAACTGTGCTCATATCTTACTGGTTTTCCTGAAACTCTCAGCTTCTCTTTGTAAGGTAAAATAAGAGGCTCACATTGACTTATTACTTTCACAGTAGCTTCTGAATTTTAAAAAAAACGAAGTGCATTAACTCTCTTGGAAATGGATAAGGCAGACCTTGAACAAATTGCTAACACTCTTTAAGAAACTCTTTACCACTGGTAAGAAGCCAAACACTCTCAGTCAAAAGTACCTTTACCTAGAACACTTTTTCCACTAAACAAAAAGTGATACATGCCATTAGCCTTCATTTCAATTATTTGGCAAACATGAAACCTTTCTTTAAAATCCACTTGCTCAGGAAGTTCCTAACAGAACTGTGGCACTGTATATGAATAAAAAAGGAGTGACTGAAAATAATAGAGCTGATGGATGGATCATACTATTCCTGCCTAAGAGCATCCTGTACCACTATACTGCTCCATGTAACCAACACAGCATTTATGTGCTGGCCATCAATGAAGTGAAAAATCACTACAGGTCTGTCTGCCCCAAGAAATCTGACCTTTCATAATCACAGATGTGGCTTCTATTCCCAGCATGCTGGGTCATAGAATTAGACCAAAAATCTGCAACCAGATTTGAGACACCGCAGGTCTTTTCAGAGCTGGCAGTCACCTTCTCCATGCTGTACAGATAGGAGCCATTTGTCAAATACAGAAGAGTTAATGTATGTCAGTGTTTGAACTTCGAGTACAGTTGAAGCTTGAAAGTGTTCATAGCCAAAGCAATGATTTGATTTGTAGGTGAACTGTTAGCCTGACATTTGCGAAGATTTGATTGACAGGATAAGGCAAAACATGCAGTCAATTTCTGCTGGTTGCAAGTTCTGAATCACTAATACCACTTTTCCATGCTTGATGCATTACATGTGTAGGCAGGGAGGGTGTTGCCACCAGGCTAGAGAGAAAGAAAGAGGCTTTGATCCCTTTACCAGCAAGTTATCCTCCGTCAGCTGGGAACCTTGTTTCGAAATTCCTGATTAGAATCAGGCAAGGAAAGTTCTGAATGCTTCCCCATTGCTAAATCACTAGGTTCCATAGGCAAGGTGTATGAAATCTTGCCTTTCCCATCCATCTGGTATGCAAAAGCTGCATTACAGCATCACAGCTACCACCTCTCCAGTGCTTTGCTGCCAACTATACCCCGTAAACCAGTGTAAATTTGGCCCCAACTCTGGTCCCAGCACAGTATAGACTAGGGCTGGGGGCAGGAGGGAAGGGCTGAGGAGTTCTGCTTTTTCCATGGTCATCCATTTTTTCCTGCAGTTCTCATTGCAGCAAGAAAGGTATCAAGAGCTTTAATCACTACATCTCAAAACACACAAGTTAGTACTTTTCTGTGCTTCCAGACAGTAGATTAGTGCAGCCTGGCTGCCAAACATGATTAATAAGTCTGCAAGGGCCTTTGTACTGTATGCACTATTTGCCAAAAATGGCAGAAATCAGAAGAGAAGAGGGTAAACTGCAGTGACAGTTATTTCAGAGCCAGATGACTGTTTTTTTGTGATTAAAGAACTCAATTACATGAAGAAAACCCGGTGACATAAGCTCTCCTTTAGTTCCCTCCTCTCCAGGCCCCATCATCCCTCCTTCTTTAAAGTGTTGCTTGGCATTCCTGAGATTAATTTCTGGGCTCTAAAATAAACACTTCCAAAAATAGTAAGAGGAAATGGTAATCTTGCAAAGTGGAGTTTGTTAGCTTATTTTCCAGAAACCAGAAGCCCTGTCTGCTTGAAACCCTTATTGCTCTGCACAGCAAGTCATGAGGAGATAAATAACTTTCTGTATCAGCAAAGACCAAACACGCTGCTGTTCTGGTGCAGAGGCTCAGGCTTCAGTGTATGTGAAAAGCAAGTGAGCAACACAGGGCTGGGGGGCTGGGGCAAACCCCAACACAGAAGACAATCTCTAGTCTATCAAAACCCAGTTCTGCTTGATGAACAGGTTGTCTCTTGCAAGCCTAATCCATTCTTCAGAGCCATAGATGGTCTCAGAGCCACAGATGTTCCTGTCAGCATCAGCACCAACTTCACTAGAAACATCCTCAGGAAGCCTTTTAGCTTAGTCTGCAAACACCAGTTATGCAGGTCAATACACTCCACAGCCACATGCACACGCTCATTCCCTACCACTTTTGACCATTTAAACTCTGCTTCTCCCAGTAATCACAATCCTCACACTGCCAGTCACCCCCAATATGAGTTCACTATGTCTAATGTGGGAAAAGGACTTAGCCTGTGATGCCTGTCACTCCATCCTCCAAGATACCCAGCAACAAGGCAGCAATCACTGCAACAAATGTGAAAGGTGGCATTGAAAAATGTACGGTGACACTCCCTGGGAGGAGTGCAGCTTCCTGACTCCTCTAGCCAGCTGCAGCAGCCACTATCCACCACACAATTACTTCAATCAGAATAATGGAAGTAAAAAAAAAAAAAGGGGGGGGGGGGGAAAGGAAAAAAAAAAACAAAAAAAAGGCGGCCAGTATTCCAAGGGTTCCTCCAGGCTGTAATTTCTAAATTGTCATGTTTCTGCCTCAAAGTACACACACAGCAGAGCTCAGATAAGCTGGGATGATACTCGAGAAGCATTAGATTCTTTGGGATGGGGGCTGACATTTTTGTCTGAAGTCTAAATAACTGTACAATTAATTCTTCGTAACATTTTGAGGCAGTAGAGAGAATCTGTTCTGCCAATGGAGCATCCCCATCTACTGTTGGAGAGCGGAAAGGGAGCAGCACATCCCCCACAAGGAAGCAAGCTGCAGAAAGGAATCTGCCACCCAGCAGGATTGCGGGAGCCTGTGTCAAAAAGGTGGGGGGAACGAGCACAATTTACAGAGAAAAGATGCTTCCCAGCTCTGCTGTGGCCTTCACCAGAGCTCTACTCCACTATCTGTGGGGAAAACAAGTTTCTAGGTGCCATCGTTTAAAAAGGGAAAATTTCAGAGAACAAACTTGCATGTAAACCGAGCAAAAGCATTGCTTTCCTAATCTTGTAAACAGTCTCAAATAGTTACCTAAGGAAATTTGAAGTCTCTAAGGGGGATAGCTGATGGTGACAGCTTAGATGCTAAAGTACATTTAAATATTTCACTGCTGCCGATGACATGAAACCTGCAATAGCCAATAAATTTTAGCCAATTTTTTACAATACTCACCAAATTTCAGGCATTTCTAAAATTGAAAAAAAAAAAAAAAAAAATCTTTTATTACTTATGTTCCAAAAGGATTCCAAAACTTATCTAAATGGAGATAAAGGACTAACCTTTTCAAGGTTCTGAAGTTTACTGAACTCACACTCTTATCTTTGGTCATCTCCTAATTGACAAGGAGGACATAAATAAATGATCAGACTAAGTACTGCACAGTGCAGCATGGATTTAGCAAGGGGCAATCACAAAACTGAAATTAAGACATTAATAAGCCTGCCTGTCAGAGAAGATGTGGAATGCTTCCAGACTAAAAACTTCAACACAGCTTTCTAATTACAGATTATTCTTCATCACAGCAGCATGATGAAAACAATCTTGATAAAGTTACCTATTCATCAGTTACTGTCATTTTCCCATAATAATAATCCTGCTTCTTATGTAGAAAGCAAGAGCTCAGGATCTATCACTGGTACAGAAATGAACAGCTCCAGAAACTCGAGGGATGTATTCTGAGAAAGCAAGCTATTCATCACTTTTCTATGGCCCTTTTTTCTGTGCATCTGAAGTAGAAGTGGGCTAAAAATTAACGAGACAAGACTACCCCCATGCTGCAGAAGTTAAGCACCCACTTTAAATAGCGTCCAAAGAAGAAACAAAATTACTTGCACACTTGAAAAAACTTGCCAGATTCAAGCTTTTAATGCTGAGGGATGACTGAAAGCATCCCCAGAAGATGCTGTATTTTCGTGATTGATTGAAAATAATATTTTCGTCTTTAGAGTGATACACTGTGATCCTGAGGTTGCAACAGCTGTGCATGGGTACACAGCCACAGCTTGCAAACAAATGAGAAGAAGAAATCCAAACACTGTATAGACAGCACTTAACTTGTTCCAAACCCACATTTGGAGGTCTGTGTTTGGAAAGCATTAACATTTTCTTTCTCCTCTGCCTTACCATGCACTCCGCTCCTAAAAAGAAAAAAGAAAAAAAAAAAGAAAAAAAAAAGAAAGCAGACCTACATATAGTTATCCCAAGGCTGGAAGATGACAAAGACACACAGGCCAGATTCTTCACTCATCGCTCCCATCTCTCAAGCATGTAGGGTTTAACTAACTCCCTCCACGTGATCAAGGAACTTGGTTGTCACCCTTACAGTAAACCACAAAACAATTGGGATCCCCTTCCACGCGTAAAATAGGGAAATAATTACCTTTCCACTCTCCCAAGCAAGAGCATTGCATCATAGTTTTTCTTTGGGCTACAAAAAACAGGTCCCATCTACCTAGAGCCTGCTCTGGTCTCTCTCCTCTTGAATTCAGGGCATCAGCGAAGGGAGGTGGATCCTTGTGCATGCTCCATTGGTCATCCTATGCCAGCTTTCAAGTCCAGGTGTTACAAGCCCTTCCTCATCACAACCCCTTCACCTCTCCTGGTTCATCCTTTGCAACTGATGCCTCTCTGTCTTAGGAATCCTCCCAGTCTTGTGCAAGATGCTTCCGTAGGTCATAACAGAGAGCCCTAGCCTCATTCATACATGGTTTCTTCAGCTCCAGGAAGACTTCACCTCCTGCAGATCCAAATTCCTATCTTCATTCTAAGGATAAATCTCACACTCCCTCAGGGAATGGGAACACCTCTGTTGCACACCACATCTGTCAAATATCACACACTCAGCAGAAGTTTCCCACAGCAGACTCCTTACACATATCTCCTACTTCTTTTAATTTATTGACCAGTAACTCTGGACCGCAGGAGCACAACACAAAGCCCCATGTTCCAAGGTGGTGTCCTAGAGAGCCAACAGGCCCACCTCTGCTCCCGAGGGAACACAAGATGAGGTCTCTTCAGTTGTCTGTCCTGTAGCACACTTTAAACAGGTGAGAGGGTCTCTCCTTAAAGACATTGCTAGATCACCTTGTAGCAGAGAGGATTTGTGTAAAAGGAAGGACAAAGCATCAGAATGGTGCTTAAGGCTTTAATTCCTCAAAAGCTTATTCAGGGACAGTCCCAGTGAAATTAATTTGTAAAATTAAACACATGCATAAATGCTTGCAGAATTTAGGCCTAAGAGACAGCAAACACTCACATAGCCTGGGAGAAGCATATCCAGCAAAGAATATCCTACTTTTGAGTCAAAATAGGTTTCAATAAACTTACCAACTCCATATAAACATTCTTACAAGACCATATCCATTTACTGCTGGAAGGCTATAAAAGGAACAAAATAGAATTGAAAATTATTATTATATCCTTATGCCTTAAAAGTGATTGTTAAGGGCATCCAAGAAGTTGAGAAAATATTAAGTTGTAAGTTTTATTAAACCCTGAGGGAAAGTCAGGAGACCAGAAAAGACCAGAACAACAGCACAGAGGCAATGACAAATTCCTAGAAATGCAGGGTCTGGAAATCCAAATGAGTGAGTGTTCGGCTAAAATAATCTAATAATCTCTCTCTCTACTGGCAAATAACAAAGGACAGGAGGAGAATTTCCAAGGTTTCCTGAAAATTGAAACCTTTTTCTCCTTTTGTTTTGAAGGAAAAAAAAAAAAAAAGATAAAATAGTTTGCTAAATGGGGAAAATGGGACTTTGCTATACAAATGGCAATCTTCCAGCAGTGGCAAACTAAGAAAACTAACACAGATGGTGAGACATCAGAAACTTTTCACTCAAAAAAAGGAAAAGAAAGAGAGAAGACTCTGAACCTATAGTGGGCAAAAATCACCAAGTGGTGATCATCTAAGCCCCTGCAAGGGGACTTCGAAACCACAGAGCCTATCTCAGCACGCTTAGGCCAGTGTAGCTTTGACAACCAGACAATACCACTGTAGCAAAAGATAGGCCATAGTGAAAGTGGGGACCAGGGAGAGGGACCCTAGGCATAAGGACGCGTATAGGGGTGTTATGAAGAATATCATTAAAACCAGACAACAGATGCTTCTAGCACCACGGGAGGTGCCTTAAGCAGCATAAAA
Organism: Nipponia nippon; assembly: GCF_047370975.1. NCBI lineage: Eukaryota > Metazoa > Chordata > Aves > Pelecaniformes > Threskiornithidae > Nipponia > Nipponia nippon. The sequence continues at coordinate 24,569,964 of NW_028262302.1, forward strand.
GTCTCAGCAAGGAGGAGCTGCCTTGCTCACTTACAAACTCCACACAAAACAAAGCCCTGAGCTCTTAAATATTAACCAGTATCAGATGTGTTTGCTTTGTGTGAGCACATGACTGGTAAAGCAGAAAGGAGGCTTTGTTCTTTGAAGAAAACTACCTTACAGACCATTTAAAACATAAGATATCAGCAAAGAACTCAAAGCAGCTGGGATGCAATTACCTCCAGATAACTGCATAAAACTGCATGCAGACAGGTGACGATCTCCTTACTGCAGCAATTTAGCAGATTGCTTAACCAAGAGCGCTATTTTGATAACTTTGCACATTAATCCAAACCACAAACACTTTCCAAATCTAAGCATTTTTACTAATGAATAATGAATTAATTTTCATCTCGTTCTGAATATTCTTAGGGGGATTCTTAATAAATCTGTAATTTATTAGACACACACTGCATTTCTTGATGAGGAACTCAGTCTCTCAAGGAAAAAATTATGGTCCTACTCTCCCTTAAGCATTCAGATCATCGACCACCCCCCACCCATGCCCACCCTCATCCCAACTAATTCACGTGTGAATTATATATAGTCTGGGGCACAAGTAAAATAATTTCCTTCATTCCAGCAGCAGCCTTATTTGGTAAAATCTACCACTTCAATGAAAGCAATTTCCTCATGGATGAGGATACTTTACTATGTTACATAATCTTCCTCTATCTCCTAAGAGGTAGAGAAGGAGAGTCAGAGCAATTAGAAGAATGGAGATGTCAGCAGGAATTAAGTTGCCATCAATAACACTTGTCACGTTTGTCATTTTACACATTTTCATGTAATTTGAAGTGTGCTTCTCCCCTAAAGAACAGAGCTACTGCTACAGAAGGTTCACATATGAAAATAACGGCCAAAATGGAGCACGTTTTTATTTCTGAGTAGAGAGTGGTTTTAGGAATGAGAGAAAATTGGATCAAAACTAGAGGATTATTTTTTCCAGCATCCTGTCGCTACCAACAGCAGATACCAGCTGGTTCAACAGATGAAACAACAGTGCTAAAGTCATAGAATTACCTACCTACAGAGCAAAAAAAAATTAGTTTGATATATAAACAAGTTCTATTCTATTATATTTTTGCCCTGTCCACCGTAATTCTGGTGGTCTCTACCAATGATGTAGCTGTCCTGCATGACTCAGAAAAAGATTAAGAAATTATCTTGTCTGCATCCAGGGATATGTGGAGTTTGATATATTAGGTGCACTGTGTAATATAACCAGTGTTCTCAGTAACTACAGTATTGTGTCAAACATGATTTCTCTGTAGGTAATGAAAGCCTTGAAAACCAACAGCTACAGCAGCAGAGTAAGATTGTTTTTCTAAATTACCAGAAAGAAAAGGCTTTAGATTGTTATGGATTCTGCGGAGTAATTCACCTTTGGGGAGCTCTGCTGGGTACATTAAAATTCACAAACCACACAACCTGTGGCATTACAAACATTTATATTTATTGCTGCAAGAGCAGTAGCAACGCTCATATTTAATACAGTGATAGGGACTACTGTGACCTCTAACAATTTCCACTCACGCTAATGGGAGTTGGGACTTTTCTTCCCCACATAGAGACAGGACCAGCACAGATCTTCCCATTATTTTCAGGGGGAAAGACTTTTATCAATTATGCTGTGGGCAACGAGGAGTAGAAGTTAGAACAAGACCTCGACAGGTCCCTACTCATTTGACATTAAGTACGCTAATATTAATCTCTTAAAACTGAACTTTAAAAAAGAGGCAGATAATGGCTTAAGCTGCATAGCCATGTGAGGCAGCAGGGGATAGAAATTGCTCTTCCTTTTCAATGTGAAATATCTTTCCTAACAAGCAGGAGAGCTGGGAGAGCAGAGCAGGCTTTGTGAAGCTTTCCAGTCCCAACCAAGGCTGGCAATGGTAGAAATCAGCTGGGAATGTGGCATTTAAGCCACGGTGTTAATCTGGAAGCCAAAGCAACACCCACTTCTTCCTTCTCCACCCAGCCCTTCATGCATGCCACCACAGTGTTCGTCGTAGGGGTACCAGTTCTGGTGTAGCCCAGTGGAGGAAGCCATCCAGAAAGGGACATGGGCTCCTGTCAACCTCATTACTTCTTGATTTCAAGTGGCATTCAGCAGCCTTTAGGAGAGCGAGTTTACAATGCTCAGCAGCTCCAGTTCAGAATATTTGGCTTTTTTATTGTGTTTTCACTGATGCGTCAAAACACGGGCACACCACCAACACATTTTCAGCCCAGCTGATTAATGTTTTTTTCCTCTTGCCTGATCAGATCATCTTTCATTTTTAAAGAATATTGCTCCTCAACAGTGAAAGGACCAGTCCAGCCATGCGTTTTTTTGTCCCTTATATATATCTATCTTTCTTTTCCAAGACTGTAAATCATCTCCAGTAAGATTTTTAGGAGGCTGTAGACACGCATCAACAAAACTATGATCAGTCCAACTTGTACTACTCAGAGGTTTCAGAACAAAATTTCACCTCCCAGGTAAAATTCACCCAAAGAAAAAAGAAACCCTGCAGTTGAAGACACAGGAACATCAACCTGAGGTTACCAAATGTTCCTTAAATCCATTGGGGATGATGTCACTTAATATCAGCTGAGGAACTGACTCACTTCACCTACAAACCTGACCTCAAAACCAAACTATTTTTTCATTTCTTCCATTCAGGAATCTTAATGCATACTTTAACTCTGAGTTTACCCAAAGTGAGCCACTTTCCATGACTAAACCACAGCTTAGACGTGCAGCTGAACCTCCATTTTCAACTGCTAGCATGTAGCAGCAGCCTGTTAGGGGCTGATGTTCAGATCACACAATATTATTTCACAGCAGGCTCCCCTGGACAAACTACATCCATCCAAATCCATATCTACAGGATGCAAATCCTCAGTAATTCTTCACTGGGCAGCACTGTACTACATTGCGTTGTAGTATCTAAATGTAGGACTCATATTTTTCCTCAACTAGCAGCTTCCAGGGGTCAGTTTCTCATCGCTGGATAAACTCATTTCTGTAAGGGCCCTAAGAACATCCCCCCGCTGGGAGACTGGCCCCTGTCCTGCCACTGTGCTGTTAGGCCAAGCCCCAGCATCCCTTCCCTCACTGCAGTCAGCTCCAGCAGTCTCCATCCCTGAGCTGGTGCAGGGGTGATATATTCATCTTTACAAACCAATAGAAGTGTTGTTACTGAGGCAGATTTTTAAGGCATGTACTTATATCTACAGATAACACTGAAATTTCAAGAGTATTTACATACATGCGAACATACTGCGGAGATGGAGTTGCTTTTAGTGCTCTCCTCCCCCTTTTCCTCTCCAGATTCTGCTTAGTATTTTGAGATTTCCATTCACTAATTAAAATGTCTTACAAAGTAGAAACACCCCCCAGCTGGTTTTCATTAGCTCTGTTTCACAGGTTTATTATCCTATACCAACAAATACAACTGACCATGCACCGTATTAATAATCATATGCAGGAACAACCTCTGGACAGATTTTTCATAGTGCCTAGCAATAATTACCTGTGAATAGTGCATCAACTTGAAAATCTTTTTGAGAAGTAACATGTTTGAACAACAGATTATCCTTGTATGTACTCCTCTAGATGGCACTCGAAGCTACATTTTCATTGTAATCAACAAAAAAAATCGGGGGTAAATTTTGCAGGAATAAGGATAAGAAGAAAACTTCTCAAATATGCAAGTGCTGAATAAGTTGTTTGGTGGGGCAGAATTTCTGTGCAAGCTTCACACGGAGGCTGCCTTGCGAACAGGCATGAACTGCTGCTAGAATGGGATGTCCCTCATTGCATACCTTACATTTCCCTGGCCTCCATTTTCCTGGTTGATCATGGTTCTCTTCCTCAGTTCTGGTGTACGCCATTGCTGTCTGACGTGGTAATTTTGGATCTATTGAACAATGACATGTAAACTTGGGGAACAACTTCAGAGAAATGTTGCATGATCCAAATAAATGGTACATGCCTAATACTTACATGAACAGACTCTTCAGAGAGAATGTGAGGAACACAGGCTGCCAGCAGTTCTCATGAAAATATTTGGCCCTCCCTCAAAGATGTAGGAATGAAGAGTTCATTAAGTTAGAGATGATCTGACAACCAAATACACTTACTTTACGAGCCAACTTCTAAATGTTTTGCCGTGTCTGCTTTCCCTGTATTAAGTAGAAGAATATGGGGATAAACAATACGGGATGCAAAAAGAGGCACGTCTGCACATGTACATCCATAAAATTCAGGATCGTAACAGGTGAAAAGTCTCAGATCTGTTTATAACCATTCCCACCGCATCTAGAAACTGTGCTGTCATTATGTGGACATTTCAGCAGATAGTAGTGGTGACTTGTTTCCTTTTGGGCAGGTATGAACAAATCAATATAGTTACTAGTGCATAGTATAGCACATTCATATACTTGAAAATTCATCTGTGGTAAGTGCTGTAACAAAGTGTTCATAAATGTCAGATTTAGGTTTTGCTTCATTTTCAGTTCCTAGAAAATTAAGAACATCATAGATTATTTTTTCTGTATGGGTAGATTATTATTTTATTTTCATTGGAGAGTGATAAAAGACAATCCTCATTTGGTCATATCTCCAGGAATATTTGTTTGGCTACCCTTTTCTTCCTCCAACAAGACATGTTCTTGCTGAAGATGTAATGATAGTTTGAGAAACTGGAACATTAGATGGAGTCCCATCAACTTCAAAATTTCACTGTCTGTTGTTATCTCTTTAGGTGATGAGCTTTCTTGTGCCCTGCTACACGCTTTTCCACTCCTGCAGACACGTCCTTTTCAACACTTTCCACTTGAAACTGTATTTCAGAATCTACTCCAGCACTTTTCACATCCATTTTCACTCCTGAAACTTCTACTATTACATCTTCCAGCTTAGCTGCAACATAAGCAGCATCTTCTGATCCCTTTGTTGTAGACCATTCACACCTAGGCTTTTTTAATCCATTTCCTTGCCTATCTTCTATAATTTTCAGCTCACCCATAATCTTTCCTGTTTTAATTGCTGCCTCTTGACCTTAAATGCCTAGCTCTTCCTTTGGAAGACAAACATCTATTTTTTCCTGTTTTCCACCTGCAGTAATTTCAGTGATGATCATTTAAATTCTACTACTGAAGTGTCTAACCTAGTAGAGCTTTCTACTTTGGGGACCTCTGTATCCAGCGATTTAATTTTGTGCTCTTGAAGAGTCAGAGCACGTGTAGGTAACTTTGTTGCTAAACTGCTGGTTTTGTCAATTTTTGAAATACTTATTTCTGTTTCAGACAATTTTGCCGAAGACACAGTGAGTTCTGAAGTATGTATTTTTGTCCTTCAGCACTGTTCTTAACTATATCTGCACACATTTCAGTATTTGGAATATTCACTTTAATCCCTGTTTGCTTTGCAGATAATGAAATATCTCCTCCCATCTCTGGCAAGCTAACACCAGAACTCTTCACACAACCTCCTAATTTTGGAATCCCTCCTTTTCCATTTGTAATTTCAGTGGTGGCATAGGGTAATAGGAAAGGCATTGTAAGGAATATTTGTTTCAGTTTGTATTTTAGCAGAGGGTATGCCTACCTGAGGCTTTTTCAGACACTTTTCAACATCAGCCTTAACCTCTCCCCCACCCCCACACACTTTAAGGATGTCCACACCAATACAGATATTCTGTATTTTGGCATTTATAAACATCCCTGATGTTGTTTGGTCTGAACTTCTTCAGCTTTTCTCTGATGTTCTCCTTTTAATTTGATTCCCTTCCCCTCAGGATATCAACAGCTCCCTCTTCTCCAGGATCTGACATATCAAAATTTAAGTTCTGATGCTGGAACTTGCACAAAAATGTCAGCAATTTCTGCTGTCATTTTTAGCTGGGGTAGCCCAGCTGATCTCAGGCTCTGGCCTGTTCCCTTTTCTTAAGGAGATTCCAAACTTTGGGTCATGGATTTTGGGAATTTTAATTTTCCTTTGAAGACCTTCCAATTTCATCTTTCTTCCATCCACAAATGATGATGCTTCAGCTCCTATTTCAGGGCTCCTCAGTTCAGCTGAATCTTCTCCTTTGGGGAATTTAATACCTGTTTTTTGAATGATACCTTCATCAGCAGAACTTGATTTTTTTTTCCCTAGGAAGTTTCAGATTCCACTTTAGAACCAATGTCACTTTCTGACAGTTTTCCCTTACAGCAAGAAATTCTAAATTTTGGGTTTCAGGATTTATGTATTTTAACTGTACATTCTGTGTCACCCACAGATATTTCAGGAGCTGGTGTTTTCCCTCCTGGCTTCAGACTTTTTTGCTCTGAAGAACTATCTTCATTTAAAATTTCAAAATCTGTTGCAGAAAGATTCATATCAGCAAGAGACGATATTTTTGATTCAGATTCTGGAATGTTCATTTGATATTTAGTAACAGTTATATATGCTTTTAGTAACACAGAACTCTGTTCAATTTTAGAAGAACCAATATAATCTTTGGGCAAACTCAAACCAGAAATTCTAAATACAGCATTTGTAGAGACTCTATGTCCCTTGCAGACAGAAAGAATTTTAGATCCAACACTCCTTGAAAGAGTAGCAGGAGTTTCCTCTGTTTCTGCATAAGAAAGATATTCTCACTGAAAATCATCAGTTTCCAACCTACCCTTAACCAGCTTGGAAGAAGAGGTGAAACAATGTTTGGGCAATTTAAAACGTCCAGCATTTTCAGTTTTCTTAGCAGAGCCATTATCTAATATGTAAGCAGGTTTCATATCTTCTGGAACTTCCCCTAAAGACTCCTTCCTAAGCTTTCATAGTTCCACAGACATCGACCTCACCCCATCCCAGATAGTCCAGATTTTGTTTTCTGAATTTTTAGCATTTGTGTGTTATCAGCTGCTTGTTTTTCTCTTGTTTCCAGTGTGGCGGGTGCTGTGTGTAATTCTACTTTTGCAGGGCCTTTTTCCAGACCTTTTACCCGTATGGATCCTTGTGCTGTGTGATCCATTACATCTATGTGAATTCCACCTTCTCCCTCTCTTTTGTCTGTTGTTCATTTCTGTTTCTTTTTTTGGAATTTTGATGAGGCCTGTGGTGTTTGTTTAGCTGGGCTCTCTTGCAGATCAGGTGTTTCTAAACTGGGCTTTGATATCCGTGTTGTCAGAGCTGGCACTTCTGGTGCAGTAAACTTTGATGTTTATTCCTCATCTTTGTTTTTTAATGCTTATTTCAACTTCAGCGTGCTTTTTTTGCATGGGTTGGAACACCATTTTTCATTTCTTTCAAGTCTTTTGTTAAAGTTTCAGTACAATGCTTGGATTGCTAAAGCATTTACTTTTCAGTGCAGTACTTCAAGGCTAATTACAGTGCTGATCTCTGGTGGCTGGCACTAATTTTGCAACAGTAAAAGAAAAAGGAAAGAATTACCTGGGAGGATTCTTGGGTTGGTTTGCTGCTGTTTCTCTTGTTTACTCTGGTGTAACTTCAGTGGCACTGTAGTTGTCTAGATCTGGAACAATGCAAGTATGGGGTGCTCCGTTCTCAGCACTTGAATGGTCCTGTGGAGTTTGTGTGGTTGATTCATCTCACCATCCAGCGCAGCCCATCCTTGGAGTGTAGGACACCTCAGCTATCCTACGCGTTGTAAGAGAGGTAAAACTTTTTAAACCAGATGCTTTAAGCAAAGGATACTTAGAATGATTAGGTGACCAACACCTTTGAAATGTTCCAGCTGGTAAGACTGGGTAACTCAAAAAACCCAAGCCAATTAGGCACTCCACCACTTCACACAGTGAGACCTGAAGACTTATTTCCCATCGGGATGCCCTTTTCAAACAGCAAATGACACTGCCAAGTCTTGTTCAGCATGGATGTACAAAGGTAGACCTGGGGCTGGTGACATCTTATCTGGGCTTGGATCAGGGGAGAAGTTTCTGGCTTTCCACCAGCCATTGAGCAAGCAAAGCAGTGGTGTATGAGGCACAAGGGTGGCTTGAGATGCTTGGCCAAGAGCTGTCAGGCGATTGTTCTCCTTGTCCTTGTTAGAGGGGCTGTGGATCACTGCCAAAACGTTGCCAGAAACATCCTGTGCCCTAGAGGCGCAAATCTGTCAGCGTAAAAGGCTTCTTCCACCCACCTGACGGTGGGTAGGAAGGGAAAGAGTCTTCCTATAAAAGCCTGTAGGACTCTTTCCTACAAAGTAGAGCAAGAGCTTTCTGTCTCTAGGACTAAAGCAGATGTGGTGGAGATTGCATGGAAAGTTGTGCACTGAGGCCCTTGCATTCATCCTGATCTCTCCAAACTCTGCCTACTTGTGTATTAATTATGCCCTCTACAGTAGTTAACCTCATGTCATAAAAGACTTGTTGTGCTCCTTGATTCCCATTATAGCCTAGGCCTAAGATTTGCTTCAGATTTTGTTCCAATTCAGATTACATTAAAACAAATCTGTAAGAGAGGAAATACATGACATCAATTAATTCCGTTTTCAGCAAAGTCTTCTTGCAGTGTGTGAAAGACTGCACCAATAAACTATGAGTCACATGTCGTTCTCATGCTCCTATAGTACTGATGCCAACATTTTACAGGTATTAACTTTTTTTCATAAACACCAGACAATGAATGCTTTGTTCAAAATATTTTCATGAACAAGATGGAGTTTGCATCAGTGATGACTTCTAGTAGCCACTGGACTGTCCTTAGAGCAAGGGAATTTTTTTTAAAGTAGGCAGTTGGAGTTACTCAGAATGGAGCATTTCCATATCATACAACTGAAGATTGTATTTGCTTTTTAAAATGCAATTGTTTTGATTATTTTATCTTCAATCTAGCATCCCAACTAGTTTGTTTTGGATACAACTGCAAAAACATAAAACCAGTTAATTGTTCTAGCATTCACATTCAGTGGGTAACAGTCTCTAAAACATGTTTGAGATATTATACATCAATTTAAAGTTTGACAGTGTCATCTAATTCAAGTCAATTGTTCTTTAAGGTATCACATAAACTGAATAAAAACCTAGCTTTAATTGAGACATTGGCATACAAATTTACCATAATCTGTATGCTTCAAAATCAAATTAAGAGTAAAACAGAAAATGAGTATACTGGAAATGTTGTTAAAAAAAAGAAACTATGACCTCTTTTGTTAATCATCCTGTCTCCCTTGCTTACAAATTATATTTTCTCTGCACTTCTTATGTTTGGGCTTTTGCCCTTCTAGGATTCAATACTAAAGATGCATATGAAGGTAGGATATTTAAGCTGTCTGCTCTTATTTTTAAGGATATAACTTTTCATTCCATTACTTCTTAGGCATTATCTTTCTGCTAAAAAGTGGCTTTGTTTTATTTTATTTTATTTCATTTTGTTTCATTTTTGTGGGAGAGAACGGAAAGGCTGCTGTTGTCTTGTTTTCCCTACGATTTTGATGTAGATCAGTTTAAATTGACAAGAGTAGCAATGGTTATACTGCACATATTTTTTACAAAGATGCAGGTTAAACATAGATCATTCTCAGGCAGACAGAGCCTCCTCTCACCAGAAAGTTTCCTCTTGCCATGTACTGGTTGGCATGAATTATCTAACTTCACTTCAGCAACTTGTTTCTCAACAGACAGAAATTTGAACTGTAATAAATCTGTGTGAAAAATTGTGTGCTTTGCTCACTCATTTATTATTGTTTGTTAATAACACCAAGACTACAAACTGTGCCTTTGCTTTACTAGGCTTTTGGTGTTTGCTACTTACCTTTTCTTAGCAATGACAAGAAACAATCAGTCCTATTTGTTCAGTATTGGTCTGGCCTTGCAGAAATTAATAGCTTTAAGTCCATAGCCAGCTTGAGGACTTGTGCCTAGACATGTAGGCAAGGCTGGAACATCTCCAGAACAGGTCTTCTCTGACAATGCAAAGCGCACACTGGGCACCAAACATGATTTATCTTATTAACAAGGAGGAGGGGCGAGTAATTGTAAGACAAACAAAAATAATAATAATTTAATACCATTGTCATTGTTGGCATTATGTTTGACATGGCACACAATTTCTACATGCAGGTCAGCAGTTTTTGTAGGCCTCCCTCACATGCTTAGTATTACGCATATATCTTATTTTAAATAAGGATGTGCATCACTGCCATCATGCAGAGCTTCAGCTGACTTGATGAAGCTGTGGCATAGATGGGGAAAGGGTGAAGTCAATCCTCATGTAGCCCAGAGTCAGCCCTACCTCAGGAGCTGCTAACTGAAAAATAAGTCCTTTAACACTTCTACATCTGGTAAATCTGCCATGTAAAGTGGATAAACATGTCAAAGTATAAGCTTTATCAGAACATCTGCCTGAGTAAAGAAGGAGAGATGTGTAGGGGAGAAAATAACATAGGTCAAGTTTAGTAAGAGATTATTATTTCATACAATTGTGAACCATTAAGAATGGAGCATGAGAACTCTGAGTGCACAACCTGTGACAAGCACTGTAGGAATTTCACAGTCTATGGGCTCAGAGTGATGCAGTGACAACTAATGCTCTAGTATATAAAATTATCGTTCATTTAAAAAAAAGAAACTGCTGGGAGGAATTAATTCCATGCACTGTTTGTTGAACAGAAGTCTAGGAATGGAAATGAGAAAACAAAAGTATCAATAAGTGCTCAATTCCTGACGGTCAGGATGGCATTTATTTTTCACTCTCACATTAGGATCCCTCAGAAAAAGCAACAGGAAAGTTCACCATTTCAGTCAGCTTGACCCCCAAGCCATGCAAACCCACAAATAGCCCTACCTTCCAGCCTGCTGAGAACTTGCATTTTCAATGGATTTGAATAGAATTTTTTTCTCACTGAATTGCCTTTTAAAGATAGATATGTAGATAGCTTGTTTTCATGCTTAAGCACAGCCAATTTTTCTGGCTAAGGCAAGCACCTTAGGAGAAATGCTAAGTGCTAAAATGCATATTTTTTTCACAGCATCTGATGTTCTGAATGGTGGTGGCTTTGGAAAGGGCTCCAGATGATTCCCAGGTTTGACTGGGAAAGCTGGTTAAAAGCAAGTATTGTATGCTTGTCTAAGAACAACTCCTGAGGATTTGTTCATAAAGGATCCAGTTTCTCCTCTTATTTTCCTTTAACAAGTTCTGCTCTGAAATTCATTTGCTGTTATTCCTTTGCTTCTGACAGTATACAATCTGCTTGAGATTTTTTTTTTTTTTACTGGTAGCATGCTGCCTCACAGGGAATTAAGTACATTAAGGATCTTTCTTTCTTTCTTTTTCTAAAAGCAGAAACTCATAACAAACACAGGTTTTTACCCCCCTTCATATCCAAATCCTGCACTCTCTTCCCGTATTTACAATGAGCAGATTCATGCATCTCTGCAGACTTTTATGAAGGTTCAGGGTTGCAGTTACTAGTGACTTTCCTAAACTTGTGGTTTGAAATTAAGAAAGAAGTGACCTGATTTTTGCTGCACCATTGGCCCTAATGAGATTTGCAGTCAGACAGCAGATCAGCAAAGCCAAGCAATGTGTGCTAAGCAACTATGCAGACCGAACAGAGCACTGGAAAATTAATGTTTTCTAATTAGCTACTTTGCCATTGCAAGGGACTTCCAATTGGTCAGAAGATTATTTCATTTATATATCTGGCGTGGGACTAATTATCAAACAGAATTCAACCAGCCTGCAAAAAAGGCAACTGCCTATCCAGGAACAACTAAAAACCTTTTTGAGCCAGACTGGAATCCCAAATATTCTACAAGCCTGGAAGATGAGCATGGCCAGAAAGACTAACTGGAGAGATAGACTCCAAAGTGAACTGAAATATACATTTAAAATAAAAATAAAAGTATATTTGAATCTTGTTCCCTGCGCAAAACAAGGCACTTTCTTCTTTATGTCTTTGTCAGAGAAATCGCTTCCCCATGGTGTCCACAGTGTCTGATGGTGTGAGAACTTCTCATAATTGAGCCCACCTGCAAAAGCTTCAGTCAGTGTGTGACATTTCCTTTGTTGTGTGATTACCCCACCCCGGAGTTAATGAAACGCAGACAGTGGTACAAGACAATTTGTCTGGTATTAAAGTGAACATCGAAAACACAATCAGATGTTAATACCTTAGAAAAGCAGAGTTCCAGCCCCAGCATTGTTACACCATGCCTGTGTCTGGACACGGCCCCGCTGATCTTGCAACCACATGCCCCTGTGGGCTGACATCCCGACCTTGGCTCATCCCCGCGGATGTGCCCAACACCCAGGGCTGGGGATGCCCCAGCTGCCCCGCTTCCCTGCTTGGGCAGCGGGACAGGTCCTGGCTGCGATGCCCTGCCACCCCGGTGAGCCCCCAGCCCTCACTGTGCACTGACCATTTCAACATTAAGCTGCAAATCAGTTTAAACAACCTGAAGTGTTTTGGTCGAGGTCAAATCTAAGCTAAAGCTAAGCATTTTGTTTATATTCCCCACCAAAACACACAGAAATAAACCTGTAGTTTTATAGGCACTTTTCTGCTGTTTGATGGCAACTTAGTCCTCCTTTGAAGAAAAAAAAATCTCAGAGAAAATCTTCTGACCAGCTTTCTTATAATCCAGCTGAGTTCATATAAATGAGGGCTAAACTGAAAGTCTCCACATAATCTTTTATACTGTACTGTTTGGGGGTTTTTTAGGTCCCCATTTACAAGAGTAACTGTATACAGAAGTGCACCAAGCTCCCTCCGCCACATCAAGAATTTAAAATGATTTGTTAATTACTGAAGCTCTATCATTTACAATTATGGTCACTTCAGACCTTCTTTACTTTGACACTGAAGGTAAAGTGACCTTTGAGAAGGTGAGGATTTGTCCCACTGTATCTTGTTCTTTCACACCACATTTTCTATAGAAATCTGTTACAGAGGAATCATCCTACAATCTCTCAGGTTTCATTTCTGCAAAAGTCAGCAGAACAAATTATAACAAGAAACTTGGCAACTCTTTCATTTATAAATTGCATCTTTGCCAAGTGCTTCCCTGCTGCATAAAGCAGATTGTCACTTCTCACTTCAGTTCCTTGTGCTTTGTCCCACAGCTTGATAAGCATTTTTGCAAGTGTTACAAGATGGGATCTTATCCCTTCAGACAGACAGACACCTCTCACACGCAGAGCAGGACATGAAATGGAGAACTCTCCACAGAGGGGACTGCCAGACCAAAAGCAGATGTTGAGTAAAATCTGGGGTTTCAGATAGCAGAAGAAACCACAAGTGCTCTTCGACCCTTGCTCAGTACACAAAAGCAGGTATTGGAGGGAGAAGATGTTGAGTTATCCAACTTCATGTTTCTTGCTACTGCCACTACCACAGCATCCAAAAGTTTTCCATGTACTAAGAACTAGACAGCCAAACTGCTGTACGACTTATATGGGTCCCTTGTCTCTTTTTCCTTTATCCCCGGCAAAGCTTTCCGTGCCTAAAAAGGATGCTTGATAGCAATACCATTCAAGCAGAGCAGCTTTTAATCAAAGGTTTTTTAGCTTCTCTCATGGTTATTATATCACGGCCTCAGCTGCTCTCTTCTTGAAGCTGGTTCCACAGGCAAATCCAGGAGTGCTTCAGTCCCTCGCTCTTCTGCTGCTCTTTGAATCCTGTCTCAGAAAGCATCGTTGTCTCAGCACAGTCCCACTGAAATACGATCATTCCCAAAGAGGTCTCACCTTGAAAGTGCCGGCCCTCCATGCGCAATTTCACTTCACTGTTATTGTCAGCGCCAGGGGTTCTTTTTCCCCTGCAGCGGGAGAGTTTTCTTTTTAGTTTTCTGCTTTAAACAGGTAAAGACAGAAGTGCCGCGTTCCAAAGTGCCCCGAGAAAAGTCCTGGGATTTGCTTGGTGATGGGGAAGAGATTGGAACAAAAGAGTCACAGGGTTTTGAATTCTGAAAGGAAAAAAAATTGTTCATAAGCTTATAGAAATGTCACAGGAATTAATGGATTTGCACAGCAACAGACCAACTAAGAACAGAAATACTTCAGCGTTTGTCTGTAGGAGCTCAGCCCATCTTGCTTTTCGCATTCTCCCCACCTCAGCTTCGTCATTGCTCAAGCTTCAGCACCCGGGAAAACAGATGCTGACACCACACACAGACTGACACTACAAAGTCAGGATCAGACCAACACTTCTCCAGGCTAAAAAGCTGTTCCCATTGCCACCTTCCAAGACACGGAGAATTTTGAATCAAGGCTAATGAGTGTGTGTTTTAAAATGTACCTTCTACTTCACTATTTGAAAGCCCCTGGCACAGTGTGTCCCTGGGACTGTTTTTGCTCAGCAATGGTACTTTGCTTAAAAAAAAAAAAAATATTATCCCTTAGAGCTTCCAGTCGCTGACAAAGGAATCTACTCACTATCAGGTAGAAAGGAAGGGAATGCCAGAATTTCAACTGCAATCCAGCACTTCACTAGTAGAAATTACCATGAGCACCTTCAACACAGATTAGCAAGACTGACTGTATTGACTGATGTATAAACTACATCAGGCAACTACTCCATAGCTCCAGCCCAAGATTCAGCTGCCCACCTGTGCTCATTTACGGCTGTGCAAAATTGGCTCTTCTTTCCTGGAAAGCCGTTGGTGACCTGCAATAGTCTGCATGCTAATACCGTGCAAGGAAAGGAGGGGGACACAGAAGTGAAGTCGCTGAAATGTTAACAGTAACTCAAGCACACAAAAAAATACCGACATGAGAAGGTATAAAACCCTAAGGACCACACCAGAAGATGGAAACTGAGCAAGACTGGGGATCTGCCGTTCCAAAAAGCAGTACATCCCCACCTGACTGTCAGACTGCCTGGGCAGCAGAGACTCATTGGGTGCCTGCACATCTCTCTAGCATGCCGTGGCTATCCTCCCTGCAGAGCAGACAGTGCCGTTTCACAGCGTGGACATGACCAGTGACATTTCTGGAGTGCCCAGGAGCAATGCTGATGGGGACACGAGTCAGAAGGGACTACAGGATCCTGATAGGTAGATTGAAAGAGTTTCTTGAGAAAGAAGTCAAAAATTTTCTGACAGCAATGAATAGAAAGATTGTCTCATTTTCCAAGCCTGAAGAACTACTTTCTCCCCTGCAACTACCCCAAGCTTTATAAAGCCCCTCTTTTGCAGAAGTGCAGACCTGCTACAGCATGAAAATCCCTGCAGTGGTGTCATGTCCCATTCAGGGGACACCACTTCCCAAAATAAAGCCACACAGCTGCTAATGACTCAAAATCACTGCTTTGCAAGACCAGCAGGCTGTACAGTGTGGCACTGAAATGCCTGACAAGGTCTCACCAGCAAACACCTGCCTGGGAGACACAAAGCCTTGGGCTCACGTGAGCCCATCCGTCTGCATTACTTCCAGAGTGAGTTCTCTTCTATTTTTTTCCTGAACTCTTTAAACACATTATCACTGGATTTCATCCAGGAAGTGTTGTCTGGGAGCTTTTTGTATTTGTATGACATCGGTGATCCCAGATCTTGACAAAGGAAGATTACTGCCTATTGCAGCCGCACCAAGGTTTCAAGTGTGACTGTGTCTCCGCATATTAGGGGCGATACAGAGAAGAAATAATCCTTGCCACTAAGAAAGTACAATCACACAGGCTCCCTTCTGCCCTTTTCTCTGAAGGATAAAGATTACTGTCCTCACCTTGATGTACTAATGCGTATTAGAGAGTTAACCAAGGTAACACAGGGAGCCTGTAACAGAATCAAGAACAAGATTCAAGTCTCCATTAAACAGAAGGTAATGTTTTTCCACTTCTTATAAAGGGAAGGTTTAGACACTGGTTGCCAAAAATCAAAGGAATACTCCCAAATTTACAGTTTCATCCTAAATAAATAAAGCCTTCCCTCCATTGAAGGCTGTCATTTCAGAGCACGACCCCACCTAAATAGAGATGATTTGAAGAAGTACAAGGTAGCAAAGCTGAATCCCACTCTTAAAGAGGAGAGGAAAAACAGATATAAATGCCTTCTTGCTCCCCTACCAGCCCCCAGCAAAAAATAAGGCTGGGGAAAAAAAAAAAATAAAAAAATCTAACTCTGCCTGAGCCATCCTCGACTAATTTTGTTTGAAGAATTTAAGGACAGGTTGAATAACAGAGGCTCCACCTCCTATTCCAGTTTTTTGCTATTCTTAGAGCCAAAATCCTTATGCTAATTTAAACCTCTCTTGTTTTAATTTAAATTCATTATTAGTGATTCTACCCACCATGTACTTGAACAGATTATTCCCCTGCTCTTTGAAGCCACTTACACACTTAACACAACCGAGGACTGTTTTCCTTCTCCTTCAGTTTTCTCTGTTTTCTGGAGACCCCATTCTTCCCATGTCACAAGTCCACTTTCTAAGTCCACCATCAGCACCACACTTCACATCTAGACTGTGTCTCACTGATCACATCCCTCTTGAATGGCAGCGCCCTTTAGGTTTGTAGGGTTTCCCTGCTTCCTACCTGCTTTCCCTCCCTTGCATTTGTATAGCTGAAGGGTCCGGATCTGAGCCTTTAACTTGGAGCCTGTCCTTCCTGCTGTGCCGGTTCTGCTGATGTACCCCCCAGGGCATCAGCACCCTCTTGGTAATGCCTGCGTTTCCCACCACACCAACACACCTCCCTAGTCCTGACAGATCTGCTGTGTTCTTTAATGAGCCACAGCCAGGCACCTCCAGCATTGCTATATGACTCCTTTACAGGTTAATTGAGTGACAAGCGCAGTTACATGACCCCTTCAGTTCCAGTGCCAGCTTGGATGGGTGACATCCCCAGGGAACGAGATGAGAATGTTTCAGACTCTGGATTGCTGCTTTAGGTAAAACTGGTTTTAATTTCAAAGCGTCGGCACACTTGGGGGGTGCTGCTAATGCTCTGCAACTGTCAGCGCTTTGGCAGGGGCACAACTTGGCTTTCAGTGCCAATCTGTCTTTAGGCATCACAGCCTGTAAACCTGCAGATGGAGTTTTCCACAAGCAGAAGCTGACATGTCAGAAGCTTGACAGTAGGATCTGCTGGCCACGCTCCAGCAGCACAATCTCTCCCTCTCTCTGCCTGTGGGATGTGGGGTTGAGCAAACAGGGAGCTAAAGCTACGTTCTTTGAGGGTTTGGGCACACCCCAGCAATCCCTTGTTCCTTCTCCAAGAGAGGAAATGTAACAGGCTCTTTGCAGGAAAGCTGAAAGCATAGGAGTGGTTATTGGCATGCATTTATTGGTACCATAGAAAAGCAGCTTCCAAGATAACACCCTAGTCTCAAGACTCTTTTTGGCCTGTTGCTTCACTACACTAGCTAATAAAACCAAGGTCGGTGGGCTTATGTTTATTTTGGTGGGGTTTTTTTAATTAAATTTATACAAGTTTGGCCTTAACGCTTTCTATATCAAGTGCTTCACTCTGCTCAGATCAGGAGCAACCACATCAGGTGCTGTGCACAGCTCATGCTTTACTGGGGCAATCATATAATAGTGTAAGGGTCTCTTCAGTGCTAAAACCATGAATGCACAAAAACGACGTGTGTGAAATATGGAGTCTGCTCCATAACTCGGACCTGATATCCAGCACTGCACAGGCTGGGCATTAAACCTGGTATAGAAAAGAAGTGCATACAAGAGTTTGGAATAAAGGCAGCCTAGGAAAGTGAAGACATTCAGACCTATCCTGAAAACTGGTAATGGGACAGTGACAGAGCAGCACATTTACCTCTTCTCTCCCAGACTGCCTAGTACTAAAGCCAAGCTTAGCACAGACTAAGCTGTAAAAGGGATGGCTGAGGGATGTATCAGTGTTCTTCCAGCCTGCAAGAAAATCAGTTTAGAAAATGTTTACAAGCATTCCTTTAAGAGTGTGTTATCCATTTGACTTTTGAAAATAATTCAGATACTTTTAAATGACTACATTGCAGCTAACAAATAAAAACACCTAACAAGTAGCACTACAATAACAGCATAGTGGAACACCCATTTATATCTGTTCTTTCTAGTTACCAAATATACACTCATGTCTAAATATTCAGCAGATAATTTGATGTTTCTGGATGTGACATTATGAACAATATTCCTCTCAAAGTGGTGGGAATACATTATGACTCACACATGACATCTGCCTTAAGCCTAAGGAGTAATTTAAACTGGAGTATTTTATCAGGGGATTATTAATTTTGGAACCTAAATTAATGAACATTAACCTGAGTGAATATCTAGAAAATATTATAAATGGGTGGGAGGGGAGAAAACCTACTTGATGACTCAGAACAAAGTTTAAAATATCATTTAAGGGGGTATAATGAGTACAGTAATAAAAAAAAAAAAAAAAGGCTGGTCATGAAAAATAGGCTCAGGTTATGTCTGAGGTAAAAGTCTGCTAAGGGTAACATCAGTGTCCCCCATCACCGCAACAGTACCGAGTCACCACAAGCAAGAAACAAAAGCACTTATTTTCCATCAGCCCAAGTTTGTTACTATCTGAATGGGAAATTGCCACAATGCAAACTTTTTAAGGACACATAAGCACTGAGTTTGCAAGCTTGAGTCAATAAAAATTATTTTTTAGGCTAGAAGACTCCACTTTCAACTGTAAAAGAACTTTGACTCAGTTGTGTCTCACTACAGCAGACACTATACCAGGATACACAAATAGGAGCACTGCCTGTAGGATGCAAAATATTTCTTCCACTCCACTCACGAGTGATGAGACCAAGCTGGGATTTTCCCATGTGCAGCACTACGATACAGTCAGGATTTCAGCTAGCTGAAGACAGGCTGGAGGAGACCATGAGATGCAGATATCTAGAAAATGTGATCTCTGAAGAAATACAGAGAAAGTTTAGCCTAGAAAAGAGAAACCTAAGAGGACACAGAGTCATGTTCACATATATAAAGGCAGCTAAAAAGACAGTGAAAATAAACTCTTCTCCATGTCCAGGGTGGGGAGGGCAAGGAGTAGTAAGTTTAAATTGTAACAGATGAAAATTCAGGCTGGCATAGCTTTAACATTTCTAACGCTCAGCAAAAAAGCTGATGGGATGGGGAGGAGGTATTAAGATCCCCTTGAAGAAGGAGTTTAAGCATGGTGGCAAGCAATTGGTATGTCAGGAATGGCAAAAGCAGAATTGATTATGTCTTGCGGGAGAAGGATGCCCTAGATAGCTGTTTGCTAATCATGGGAGATAAGGACTTTGAGCAGCCATTTCCTATGATTAGCAAATGGGCAGAATTCAGTTCCTACTTATACCAAAACCATTTCATTTGGCAGCATGAAGGGACCTAAAAGAGGGCCTGGGATTAAAAATCAAACATGCAGCTTGGCAGGTGGT
The DNA here is from genome assembly GCF_047370975.1 of Nipponia nippon. Taxonomy (NCBI): domain Eukaryota; kingdom Metazoa; phylum Chordata; class Aves; order Pelecaniformes; family Threskiornithidae; genus Nipponia; species Nipponia nippon. The sequence goes on from NW_028262302.1 coordinate 24,589,323, forward strand.
AATAGGTAGAGAGCATTTCAAACAGTCTTTAGAGAATTTATAAAGTACACCGTCAGAGGGCGATTGTCTCTCTCACATATGACAATATGCCTAATTAGAAACGTTTAACTTTTCCATCTTACAGTCAGAATAGCCCACCCAGGGCTCAGAGCATAGGCACCATCTGACAAGCTTTTAATGGGAACCCAGCAAGCCCTCAGTTGTTTGGAAGCATGATTATGAAACTGAATTTCCAAACTATATTTCTTGTCCTTTATGAAAAAATAATGAAGTCTTTCTCTGTAAGTATTTATAGTACTTCATGAATTTGGGATGAGTACTAGCAAATAGTTTAAGAGCCAGTGAAAAAATAGTAAATAAATGCATAAAGACTTGGACTTAAACTTTTGATGCAATAGTTTCTCCTCCCTTGACTCTAATTAGCAAGGGGCAACTCACATGCCAGGCCTTGAAATGTGTGATCTTTCACATGACACAACCATTAACTTTTCAAGGACTCAAAGGGAGCTCACACTCAGCTTTTGGCTGCCTTGATACTCACTGATTTATAAAGCATTAGGTTTATAAACGCAACCACTTACACAAATTCATAGATGGACAGTCCAGTGTCTTGGAGACAGTGCGTTACCTCCTACCCAGAGTCCTTGGTGGAAACCTGTTGTGCGGTGCACATGTAGGGTGTAGGTTGTGTTTGTCTGTCTATGGGAAGGTACCACTCTGTGCAAAAAAGCACGGAAAGCAAAGAAAGCAAAGTCAGCTCAGTTCTCTGGCAAATAAAACCTTGGTTTAGTTCTTCCAGCACTTACATACTTATTTCACCCCTGTCAGAAAGGTATAGGGGAAGATGCATCTTCACCTGTCGCAAAACCACCAATTTTAGTTTCTCGCCCTCTGCAATCCATGGTTTTGGCCCAAATATTCAAGAAGAAAAAGTATATTTCCATATAGTTCCTGGAGCTTTTCTTTGGGAATAAGATGATGAAGGAAGCAAAATATTTGCTTTGGTTCCTACCTTCCTCTTCCTACACTTCTCCTGGGAAGCAAAACTGCTGTGTATTGTGCATAAACCCAATGGCTGGAGAGGACAAAGCCTCAGCAGAGCTTGCTTTCATTCTTGTGCTGTGGAGCAGTAAACCAGCACGAGCCCACAAGGGACACGTTCTGTGCTCACTAGTGCTCTCGTGTCACCACCCCGGAGCACAGTTCAGCATGAGTCAGCCAGAAAGACAATCCTGGCAGGCAGAAGTGAGGGTCGTTGCCATTTTCTCCTATACAGAGTTGCAGTGACAGGGAGATGCCCTTCCTCGGTAGCATCAGCTTGAATCCCTCCATGGAAGGAAGACAGCAGCCCTGAAATAAATAGCATAAAAGCCTGATCTGAACAACCCCAGTCCAAACCCTACCCAGGTCTCCACAGTATAAAGAATATCACCTGCAGGACACCTTAGTATAAACACTTTGAAGAATGAAATTCAGAGCTCCAGCCATCATGTGCAAGACACTGGTTTAGACTCTGAAATAACCCATCTCAGGTAGGAGCAGACACAGGTGGTGCTTGCTGTGCACTGTCCTCCTGAGTGCTGCGCAGTGTCCTCCTTTATTGGCACAGAATCATCAACAGGTTATTTGATTATTATAGACAAGATTTATTTGCAATATCAATGTGATGCCAAGCTTCCACAGAGCCTTGTTTCATTTATGAAAACATATCGGTTTGATTTGGTCTTATGTTTTTTTTTTCCTGTGCCTCATGTATTTGGGGCTCTACATGAACGGAGCATGAGCAGCAGCAAAGCTTTCTAAAAGCAGGAAGAGGAGAGCAACTGAAGCACAAGGCTGTGGACTGGAGGCAATTTTGATATGACGCTTTGTTGAACACAATTACGGAGCATTACCTCTTTTTTTAAGAAAAGAAGGCCTAAGGAAATGCAGTTTTTAAAAATAATACCCAAGAACTTTCATGACAGAAGCAATAAGTGTAAGAAGAAAGAAGCTGCACAAACATCTCTCTCATGCACTTGCGAGTATGTCAGAGCTCCCAGGGGGAAACTGTTACTAATCCAGTGACCTTCCTCCAGAAACACCCAAAGTTATTTGCATTATGACAGTGTGATGATTAAACTGAGATGAGGGCAGGCTCCTCCAAACTACCTATTATGCAAGGCTAAACACTCAAACCCCATTTTGTAGATCAGCTGGCATAGCTGGGGGGAGGAGAAACAAACTTCTGAGCCCCGACCCTTTCTCCAAAACAAGTAGCAGGAAGCACTGCCTACATGCCTGGGACATCACTGTTTGTTTGCCCTTATTCACTGAATGGTAAAACCCAAGATGGAAAATTTTCCCTTTTAGTACAACACAAAGTAACTTTAGCCAGGTTAAGCGACAAACAAGTTTGGACAAGAAACATTTTGCATCCAGCATTGTATTCACAGTTGGCATCCCGAAGGAGAAAAGCACAAGTCTGCTCCACAACTAGAAGAGATTAGTAATATCCACGAGATCAACTAATAAGCACTGCTGGTATTTTGTGAACCTTGCTGCCTCCTCTCCAACCAGTGGGCATGTTAACAGCCGCTCTCTGATTTTAAAGTGCTCATGGTGGCAGGAAGGACAACTGGCAGAGATTTTCCTTGGTGAGAAAGGTCGGGTGTTGGTAAAGCTCTAACTCTCCTCTTTGCATAGCCATGGTTGGATGCTTTTATTGATAATTTTCAACCACTTATTAATATTTTATCTAAAAGCTGTGCAGCAACCTTTTCTTAGTATGCAAGCAGGCATTTGGCAGCTTGCAAAATAGCAGGTGAGTGTGCAAGATGGGCTGAGCACCAAGTGTTGCAGAGAGCTGGCTGGCAATGCCCTCTGCTTCCCTGGCAAGAACAAGAATAGGATAGGATAATTTCAGCTGGAAGGGACCTACAACGATCATCTAGTCCAACTGCGTGACCACTTCAGGGTTGACCAAAAGTTAAAGCATGTTAAGGACGTTGTCCAAATGCCTCTTAAACACCAACAGGCCTGGGGCATCGAGGAAGCCTGTTCCAGTGTCTGACCACCCTCTCGGTAAAGAAACGCTTCCTAAAGTCCAGTCTAAACCTCCCCTGGTGCAGCTTTGAACCATTCCCAGGTGTCCTATCACTGGATCCCAGGGAGAAGAGCTCAGCATCTCCCTCTCCACATCCCCTCCTCAGGAAGCCGTAGAGAGCAGTGAGGTTGCCCCTCAGCCTCCTTTTCTCCAAACCAGACAAGCCCAAAGTCCTTAGCCACTCCTCATAGGACATGCCTTCCAGCCCTTTCACCAGCTTTGTTGCCCTCCTCTGGATGCATTCAAGGACCTTCCCATCCTTCTGAAATGGTGGGGCCCAGAACTGCACACGGTACTCCAAGTGAGGCCACATCAGCACTAAATACAGAGGAATAATCACCTCTTTGGACCGGCTGGTTATACTGTGTTTGATGCACTCCAGGATGCGGTTTGCCCTCTTGGCTGCCAGGGCACACTGCTGGCTCACATTGAGCCTGCTTTTGACCGGCACCCCCCAGATCCCTTTCTGCAGGGCTGCTCTCCAGCCACTCCTCTCCCAATTTATACTTATGCCAGGTGTTACGCTCTCCTAGGTGCAGAATCTGGCATTTGGACTTATTAAATTTCATCCCATTAATCATTGTCCAATGCTCCAATCCATCTAGATCCCTCTGCAAGGCATCTTGTCCCTCAAGCAGCCTGAGCAGCCTCAGGAGGAAGCTATGGAAACCCCATAGCCAGGTCAAGTGCATTTTCATGGCTTACAGGTATACGAAAACTCTTGCCTCTCCATGTTGACCTGAGAGCAATCTGTAATTAGCAAGGCCTGAATTTGGGGACCTAACATACAGGTTTCAGGTCCTGAGTCTTGACAGAAGACCCATGAAGGCTTGACACAACGGCTCCAGTTTGGGTTCAATATGCAGTATAAGCACACACACACTCGCTAGCTTTTCTAGTGTGACTCCTGAAAACTGAGGATTTTAAGTAATAAGGGAAGTGGGGAAAAAATAAAATACTGTCATAGAAGAAGAGAGCTTCCTCAAACACTACGTGCCACCAGTCTGGTACTTCTGCCACAGCCAAGTCCCATTACTTTAGAGGAGCAGTCCAGGCAAAACAAGACAAGCAAAGCCAAGCTAAGCGAAGCAAATGGAGCTGGCAGCGCTGCTGACAGAGGCAGGTGAATCCCAGCACTGTCAGCACAATACTGTGCTGCAGTCCTTGTTTCAAGAGCAAGTGCTAAGCTTGCACTAATTTTTACACTCTTTATTTTCCTTCCCCCCTCCTCGCCTGGCATGATTTGTTGAGTAGTGTCCTGCCCAGAAGGAAGGGAAATTATTGAGATTTCAGCTTTTCAGGAGTCCTTTTTTGAGACAGTCTGAATCGCAAAGCTCAGCTGATCCCCTCCATCCTACCCACCTCTCCCCTTGCGCAGCTGACCCAGCTTAAGAAAGCAGAGATGTGTGCCTTCAGCCATTATGCTGTTAAGAGCCTGGGACTAACATTATAAATATCCAGTATTCAAACACTATCATTGAGCTCCCAGAGAATAAACTATCTTGATTGAAGAATGGGCTCATTAAGGTAACAAAGTGACAGCTTTGAGCAAGCTCCCTTTGCAGGTTCTAAATGCATCTGCTCTGATGGGATTAAAGATGCACTCTCGACTGGGAGGAAAGAATGGCCTTAATGTCAGGTCTGCCTCTGGCTACATCATTAAGCAATAAGACATGACAGGCAGTACACTTCCAGGGGATTTTTTGCATACTTAGGTATGCAGTGAGGTATAATGGTCAGAGCAAAGCAACCTTAGCCTCCAAGAGCTGTGATCGTTGCACTGGTACATATTATACACACCTCTCAGCCCTGTGTATTTCCAATGCAATAATACAAGGAATCAGTGTCAGAGAGCAGCATTTTTTATACCCCAAACCATTTGGGGTGAAATTCATCCCTGCTGCCTAAAACTCAGGTAATCAGGCTTGAGATGAAACACACACAAGTCTTTGTATGTATTAAAAAGGATTTGTGAGCAATCATCGTTTTAGAACTGCTAATAACAGGCCAAATCCTGGAGAAGTCCCTGAGCAAGTGCCGTGCCAAAATATTCACAGATGAACGTAGAGAGCCAGCACCGATCCCACATCTCTTTGACGTGTCATTGAGTTTAACTGCAGCAAACCAAGCTGTATCCCCTTGTGCATGACTCTTTGAAAGGCCTGAAAGTGTGGTACATATATTGACAGATGACTCAACATCATCTACTGCCACCCTGATGTATGTTTGCTCTCAACTAACACCTTTTCTGTGTAAGAGTCCCACCTATCATTACTGAAGCAAATAAAATGGTATTAGAGGAGTTCACCTTCTACTACTGGATACATGGGGAAAAAACATTATTTTTGACCATGCAGGAGGTACAAGTGCCCTGTCTAGTCACTCCTGAGGATAGCAAGCAATCCCTACAACCAGGGGAAACCTACATCTGACACAGCTTTGATTGCCAAATAGAGTAAGACAGATCCTGATGACTGGCTTGAGGGTGATAAATCCACCTTAAAAAGAGTAGGGTGGTCTTGCACCTCTCAGATCCCAAATGATGGTGGAGGCATTAATGTAGCAGGATCCACCTGTTCCTGCTTCCAACATGTCAGTCCTTCTCCGTACGCTGGGTCTTGTAGCTCTCCTTGCCTCTGGCCTCAGAATTGCCAAAGTCACTACAGACTGCAGTTGCCTGAAATCACCCATATCCTGTTGCTTACTCAAATAAAGTTTTCAGAAGAGAAATTCTTTAAAAAGCTCTTAAGCCAGACACCTGAAAATGAAGGTGCTGAAAATACCTTCAGGATGCTTTCCAAAAGCATACACTCTTTCTTTCGGACTGCTATGAATGCAAAATATGGGCTACATATTTCATATCTTCACAAACCAAAAAGCAAGTCTGCTCTATATGCAGTTTGGATGTGTGATTTATACACACTATGCAGGCAATTTAGGAAAGAAAAACTACACAAAAAGATAGTCAATGTGGAAATTATTCCTTGGCTCACAAAAGGCTAATCATATGATCAAACACCATACACTGAAAGAGCCAGGCGCTCACAACTGCTAACATAATTTGACCACTGCAAATGGTCTGCATCAAGCAAGCATCCTTACTTCAAATGGTAAGGGTCTATACCATCCCAGCAAAGCTATGAACTATGTAGGGTTTCTGTTGCCAGTCAAGCAATCTGTCTAAGTTGCTTAAATGTATGAATTTGAATGGGCTTAGGGCTGGCCAGCCCAGCACAGCTAGCAATTGGCAGCTTTAGACTCATTTAATACAGCTAGAGGCCACCTCCATTATCTGGGAGCTTAGCACTCCATTCCTGAGATAGGCTTAGCCAGAACAAACAAAGGTTATTTCTCTGCTCTGTTGAGACATGTAACCAAAGGGTTCCCTATCAGTAAGACAGAATCAGAGAATCATAGAGTCGTTAAGGTTGGAAAAGACCCTTAAGATCATTGAGTCCAACTGTTAACCTGTCACTGCCTAGTCCACCACTAAACCATGTCCTCGAGCACCACGTCTACCCATCTTTTAAATACCTCCAGGGATGGAGACTCAACCACTTCCCTGGGCAGCCTGTTCCAATGCCTGACTACCCTTTTGGTGAAGAAGTTTTTTTCTAATATCCAATGTAAACCTCCCCTGGCGCAGCTTGAGGCCGTTTCCTCTCATCCTATCACTTGTTACTAGGGAGAAGAGACCGAGATATCACATAAAAGTGGAAAGGAAGACAAATATGACCTATTAGCCCTTTTTCTTAGATGGAGCAAGTTAAAGGGGCTCAGCTCATTACCATCATCTGAACTGGTGAACTCCAATTACAGCCTAGCAAACCACCTCCCCTATCCCTCTTGTGCGTTTTTAGCAATTACTGAGATTGGTGGTCAAACTCCCGGCCTGTAGTGCAGCCACAGCCTCACATTAAAGCATGAAAATTTAAACTCATCAGGTTTTGCAATATTTACAAATCAATTAAAGTAATGCAACCAAATAGCAGTTGTCTAGGGCTGAGAAAGGTTGCTGAGCTGGGATGCTTTCCACCAGTAAATCTGTTCCCATCTTTTATTTACAGGAATTTAAGAGAAATCATTAGTCATAGAACAATTCCTATTTTAAGACAGGTGAGAACCCCACAAGACTCTACCCAGTATCTCCCCCAAAACAGTATGTGCTCACACATTCTTGTAGGAAATGCAGATGCTGGAGCATTTCAGGCTAGAGAGCCCCAGTGAAGAAACGTAACCACTAACTCTACTGCAGAGGGTCCCACCCAGGCTGTGCTACGCAAACCTCTGCCAAGTGGAAGGTGGCCTGGTGTAGAACCAGGAGCTGGCCCTGCAAAGAAGTCTGCCCCTGCACTGTCATCCTCTGAAAACTTTGACAGTCCCCTCTCAACTACAAATTTCCTACTGGCCTGTTCCCAGAGAGAGTACAGCCTGGCAAGGGAGCCACCTTGCTAAATTCATATCTGTCCAACTTTTTCAAGCCTACGCAATACTGGGTTGTCTTGCAGCTTTAACTTGAGGTGGATTTTTAAAAAGCTGTTTAAATTCTGTGCCACGCGAACCCTTTTTGCACATTTGCTGCAATGTTCCTAGGAACAGAAGGGCCACATTGCGAGAATATTCCCATTTCTTTTATTTGCAGGTAGCTTTGTGTTACAGGTTTCTTTGGCAAGAAATACCAGTAAAACGCTGGGATAAATTCTCTACCACCAAATGGAAAGGGGATTTCCTTGGTAGCCATCACAACCCATCCCACCATCATCCTTTCTGTAAATATGTACCCTTTAGGAACCAGGCAATGGAGAGAACTTGACTCATCCCAGGGACAAGCTACATTCCTGCAAATTGCCTTACTTCTCTGGCTGTCAGTTTGCTGTTAGATAAGATGACTTCTTTGGGAAGAGGACGCTGATAAAGAGAGCTATGTAAGAAGCTAGGTAAGTGTGTATTTACCAATACTATATGATTATTCTAAAGATGAGAATCGTCTTGTCCAAGTATCTTCAATAATATGAAGCTGAGAAACATTCAAAGCTCTCTAAGTACAGAAAACAAGTGGATTCATACAATTTGAAATGGATCATTTTTAACAAGAGCATTTGTAAATGCAGAATATATAGACAACAGTAACTCAGGAACACCCTTAACTTCAACTGACTTTAGTTTTCTTTCTAGAGTTACCCAGGCTACTCTTTTTCCGCCTTGTCTCCTACATCCTTTCTTCCCCTGTCTCATGTCACCACCCTACCCTGCGTCCCCTGCCCAGAGGGCTCTTCAGAACCATCTCAAGAACCTAACATGTCTATGCAGCACATGGCTCAGTGAGCCCTATTCTTGATTCACCCATAGATGTTACTGGAAGGAAACAAAATACAGCATCCTTGTTAGCATATGAGTTACTCCTGGAAGACTCAAAGCTTTTCCCATCAAGCTGGGATTGTTTTGTTTTTAAAGGCTTCAGAAATGTTCTTCTGCCAGCTTTTCCCCAGCCAATCGTAACTTATTAAATGAGACTGCAAATTTACTTTAATCGCTGTTCCTTCACCTCATCTCCTCCTCCTTACGGGGTTTCAGAAGAATCATAAATTTGCTTTATTCCTTTCTAAAGGCTTAATGCTGTTCTCTCCTTTCCTGACATCAGAAATCCAGGTAAGCAGTTAGTCTTCTGGAAACCATCCGAGATGGACACAGCTCTCTTGGGTCATCTTGAGTCTGAAGAGAACAGTGCAGACCTGCTGCCTGCATAGGATAATACCCTTGGTGTACAGCCTATGTGTCCTTGACATGTTAACCTGAACAGATGCCAAGTACTGTCCTCTGGCTACAGCTTTACAAAAATATTACCTAGTTTATCAAGGAGATGCCTTGAAGGCCCTGTGACATGGAATGTAGCTGGCTGAAACCTCTCCCTCCCCTCAAATAAAAATCAGTCCTGCAATATGGTGTACACAGGCCATAGGTCTGTAGAGAGTCCCATAATAGAACTAGGAACACAATACCTTACAAGATGAAATACTTGGCTTACTCTAAGAATATCTGGCAGTTGTGAATAAGGCAGCAGTTTTGAAAGTCTGGTAAAATGTTGTTATTGTTGCCTATCTCAGTGTTCCTAAAGACTTTCTGCCAGAATGCAATCTAGTTGTTGCGTTTGATGTGAGTGGACATCCAAGCACACAGCTGCTTGTGACTGTCACTACCATTATATCAGGGATGCGTCAGACTCCAAATCAGGCTGGAAATTTCAGAAGATGGGACTACTTTGAGACTTGCAATGTGTCTGGACTGTGCTAGAAGACAACCTTCTCCCTTCACTCCTGTGTGTGCGGGGGGACTTCCACATGAAGGTCTCGTTCCATCTTTGGATTTCCGGTGCTCAGGAAAATTCAGGCTTTCTGCAGCTGGAGCTGGGGTGGAGCTCAGTTGGCTCCAGCCAAGCCTGGTAGCCAGAAACCACATGAAGAAGAGTTTTGGCCAGTGCTACTGTGCTTGAATACACACACACAGAGAGAAAGCTGAATTCTGGCACTCGTGCAAGTTTGCAATATAGAAGACTGGCAAATCTGGACTTGAAGACACTCATGGTTAATTAAAAATGGAGACATACTCCTGAGCCAAATACTGAGGTGGGGAGACATTTTTGTTGGGTGTCTTATCCCTTCCTCCACCCAAAATGTTTCCACAATATTAGTTGTAAAAGAAAAAAAATCATCCCTTTCCTCTCAGTTTACAATTAATTCTTCAATTTGTTTACAAGACAGCAAGAGAATGACTCTTTCTATGAGGAGCTAAAATGCTTGCAGATCACTGTGAGTTCAAAGGATGCAGCATGTAAATACATTGGGAAGAATTACTGTTTCCCATCAGTGGGATAATAACAGGCAATCCACCTGAAGGTTAGAACACAATATTTGGAAGAAGTTATTGCTTTTACGTTTCATAGAATCATAGAATCATTTAGGTTGGAAAAGACCTTTAAGATCATCAAGTCCAACTGTTAACGTAGCACTGCCAAGTCCACTACTAAATCATGTCCTCGAGCACCACGTCTACCCATCTTTTAAATACCTCCAGGGATGGAAACTCAATCACTTCCCTGGGCAGCCTGTTCCAATGCTTGATAACAGTGAAGAAGTTTTTCGTAATATCCAACCTAAACCTCCCCTGGCGCAACTTGAGGCCGTTTCCTCTTGTCCTATCACTTGTTACCTGGGAGAGAGACCGACCCCGACCTCGCTACAGCCTCCTTTCAGGTAGCTGTAGAGAGCGATAAGGTCTCCCCTCAGCCTCCTCTTCTCCAAACGAAACAACCCCAGCTCCCTCAGCCGTTCCTCGTAAGACTTGTGCTCTACACCCTTCACCAGCTTCATTGCCCTTCTTTGGACACGCTCCAGCACCTCGATGTCCTTCTTGTAGTGAGGGGCCCAAAGCTGAACACAGGATTTGAGGTGTGGCCTCAGCAGTGCCCAGTACAGGGGCACTATCACCTCCCTGGTCCTGCTGGCCACGCTATTTCTGATACAAGACAGGATGCTCTTGGCCTTCTTGGCCACCTGGGCACATTGCTGGCTCATATGCAGCTGGCTGTTGACCAGCGCCCTTAGGTCCTTTTCTGCCAGGCAGCTCTCCAGCCACTCTTCTCCAAGCCTGTAGCGTTGCATGGGGTTGTTGTGACCCAAGTGCAGGACCCCGCATTGAGCCTTGTTGAACCTCATACAATTGGCCCCGGCCCATCGATCCAGCCTGTCCAGATCTCTCTGTAGAGCCTTTCTGCCCTCCAGCAGATCAACACTCCCACCCAGTTTGGTGTCATTTGCAAACTTATTAAGGGTGCACTCGATCCCCTCATCCAGATTGCTGATAAAGATATTGAACAGGCCCCAATACTGAGCCCTGGGGAACACCACTTGTCACCAGGCACCAACTGGATTTAACTCCATTCACCACAACTCTTTGGGCCCGGCCAGCCAGCCAGTTTTTTACCCAGTGAAGAGTATGCCCATCCAAGCCATGAGCAGCCAGTTTCTCCACAAGAATGCTGTGGGAAGTCGTGTCAAAGGCCTTACTAAAGTCCAGGTAGACAACATCCACAGCCTTTCCCTCATCCACTAAGCGATCACCATAGAAGGAGATCAGGTTAGTCAAGCAGGACCTGCCTTTCACAAACCCATGCTGACTGGGCCTGATCCCCTGGTTGTCCTGTATGTGCTGCATGATGGCACTCAGGATGATCTGCTCCATAACCTTCCCCAGCACCAAGGTCAGGCTGACAGACCTGTACTTCCCCGGATCCTCCTTCCGGCCCTTCTTGTAGATAGGCGTCACATTTGCTAACCTCCAGTCAACTGGGACCTCCCCTGTTAGCCAGGACTGCTGACAGATGATAGAAAGTGTCTTAGTGAGCACTTCCGCCAGCTCCCTCGGTACCCTTGGGTGGGTCTTAACCAGCCCCATAGACTTGTGTGTGTCTACGTGGTGTAGCAGGTCGCTAACCATTTCCCCTTGGATTATGGGGGCTTCATTCTGCTCCCCATTCCTGTTTTCCAGCTCAGGGGGCTGGGTACCCCAAGAACAACTGGTCTGACTATTAAAGACTGAGTCAAAGAAGGCATTAAGTACTTCAGCCTTCTCCTCATCCTCTGTCACTATGTTTACCCCTGTATCCAATAAAGGATGGAGATTCTCTTTAGCCCTTCTTTTGTTGCTAGTGTATTTATAGAAACATTTTTAATTGTGTTTCATGGAAGCAGTCAGTTCTAGTTGGGCTTCGACCCTTCTAATTTTCTCCCTGCATGACTTCACAACATCTTTGTAGTCCTCCTGAGTTGCCTGCCCCTTCTTCCAAAGGTCATAAACTCTCCTTTTTTTCCTGAGTTCCAGCCAAAGCTCTCTGTTCAGCCAGGCTGGTCTTCTCCCCCACCAGGTCATTTTTCGGCTCATGGGGACGGCCTGCTCCTGCGCCTTTAAGATTTCTTTACTGAAGAATGTCCAGCCTTCCTGGATTCCTTTGCCCTTCAGGACTGCCTCCCAAGGGACTCTGTTAACCAGGCTCCTGAACAGGTCAAAGTCTGCCCTCCAGAAGTCCAAGGGGGCAGTTCTGCTGACCCCCCCTCCTGACTTCTCCAAGAATTTCATTATAATCTGACATGAAAGATCTGAAACTTCTCCTGCATGTGATTCAAATATGAATAAAGCTCATAACAAAACATAATAGAAGAAAATGAAAAATTCCTGGCTGATATAGAGGCACCTGCATTGTAGCTAAATTGTATTTTGGTTTTCAGTTCATTTGTTCATTCCTCCAGACCATGTTCTAGAGGATCTTAATTTTGTTGAGGACACCTTGACTTTGCTGACATTTTAATCATGCATCAGGGAGACTATAAGTAAATCAGGCAGTGCTATTGGCTAATAATGAAAAAACAGAAGATACAGCAGCATCTACAAATTGCTGTGGATATATACAGAGAGCTGTATTCCCTATCTGTGGTACAGGTAATTCATCTGCAGAGCTATGAGCTTTGACTGCTTAAACCAAGTTTGGCAGAAACTCACACAACTTTGTATGGGCTTTCTTGTGGCAACTGAACCAGCAGTAAGATGAACAAACTGTTGTTTTGCCAAACTCATAACAGAGGGCCACAAAATGAACCTACCTGGGAAAAAAAGTAAGAAAGTATTTCCTCCTCATGCCAAGAGCTCATGCGTTATAGTTCAGGTCTAGGAAGTCCCTAATCACACACACATTTGCTGGAATCCACTAAAAACAATTCTGGCACTCAGATGAGCTTTGCATGCTTCCCACTTCAAGCATGTGCAAGATGTCTCTTCATCTTAAAGACCAGAGCGGTGTCTTTGCTCAGACCCAGTCTCCAAGCACAGAACTCCTCCTGGAGTTCAATGTGTTTAGGAGTCAAAATGCCAGGCAATAGGGAAGGGCCTAGAAGAACTCTATTTCAGTGCCTGAAATGACAGTCAAAGGGATGGCAAAGGCCAGACAATCATCTCAGAGATGCTGGCCAGGAATCCAGAGACCTCAAGAAATGCGTGTTCAACAAAACTGTATGGGAATAGATTTAAGCAATCCGACAGCCTCCTCAGCCTTTACTCTTCAACATATATTACTTGTAATTGGTGCAGATTCTTTCCATCAGCAATTTCTCAACCAAGCAATGCAATTAAAGATACCAAGTCCCACCATGTTGTGGGAGCACAGCACAGCCTTGGGCACTAAAAGCTTCCCAAGAACATCCCCTAGCACATGGCATAAACTTAGTGAACCGTGGATGGGAAAGGGAATCCCCAAGAGATGCAGTGACAGCAGAGACACTGCAAAGCAGATATGATTTCTGTATCTTCACAATCCGTTTCCATACAGCTCTAGACTTTTCTCCCCATAGTATTTGGGACTTGAGCATCTCTAATGAATCACACTTCTCCAAGACATGGACGAGGAAGGGAGGACTAAACAGCACTTCCTAATTTTGCAGAGAGAGCACTGAGACACCAAGGGCCTATCCCTACCATGTGGGATGTGAGATGAACAGAACTAGCTCCAGATCAGCATGTGGATGCACCAGTACTATTATATTAGCAGCAGCAAATAAATACCTTAGCAGACTTTTGCTGCCTCCAGGCCTCAGTTGTTTCCTTGCCCAGCTCCAAGGTTTGCAACACAGATGTATCAATCAGCTCTCTCTGAATTCCCACGGGCTCTGCACACTGTGCTGCACCAAGGGCTGCGACGCCTCAAGGAATGGTCATAAAGTACATCTCAAGTACAAGATCATAAAGCAGGATCACAGCCATGGAAGAAAAAACTTTTCTGGACCCAGGAAACAACAGGTGGGCTACATCAAACAACCTAGCTACATTTAATACACGTTTGCTGCCTCCTTTCTCAAAGCCACCTTCTCATACCTCCATGCATATGGGCAGAAAAAGCCCCAGGACATGAGATATGCAAGTCGCCTGCTGGACAGCAGAGTTGGGCTGGCTCCAGTGCCTTGAAGGGCTCCATGGCTCTGCCCATCTTGGCAATCTGCATGGCACAAACACACATCAATTTATTGCATAACGTTCCTAGTCAGATGTGACAAAGCAGGAGGCAGGCTAATAGAAAACAATACAGCTCTCAGGATCAAGAGAAGGAGTCCTTTCTCATGTTAGAAATGCCTGTGGTTTTGTTACCAGACCAGCTTAGTGAGTCATGCCTTTAAGGAGACTTTCAGTAATCAAATGCTTAAGCATCCCACAACATCAATAACTCCATCCAAAGTGAGACCTGGATAAATGAGAAAAAAAGTGCTGACATTAAAAATGATACACTGCAGCGAGTCACTCGATTAGCAACCTTTGTGCAATGTTTAGTAGACAGAGAAGGGCTGTCCTATCTGGTAAGTGACTCACAACATGAAAGGACATAATACAGTAGCAATCAATCACAAAGGTGAATAAGCAGCAGCAGTTTTGTCCAGAGGTTGTGAGCTACACATCAATATGATCCATGCTCCTGCTTCTTTCCACTTAGTTAAATGAGCACTACCGAGCCTAAGCGGTATCATGCGGTGTCTTATCTAAAGGGTGGAGATCAAAGCGCATCAGAGGGAGAGGTTTTCAGAGACTCCACATAATTTTACTATTGCCAAACCCCTATTGCAACAGTTGTCTGACTCCAGACAGCCCTTCAGAAGATCACAGGAAAGGAATTGTACAAAATGTACCTGAACAGAGACTTGGATCTACTGGGAAAGCCAATAAAATTTAATTTTAATCCAAGGTAGTAGTCTACCATCTTCTCTAGAGAAAAAGCATGTACTTTCTCCTACTCCATATGCTCAATCCTGTCCCTATTCTGAAGTTTATCATTCCCTCAGTTGTGTTGAAATGTGGCTGAAATGTTCACTGTGCAGAGGCTTTTTTCAGCTCAGGGATCCAGTTATAGCCCAGCTGCCTTCCCTCCCCACCCAAGCTGTGCTAGCAGGGTAACTGTGTGACTGACAGCAGGGCCAAGTCAATTTTGCCACCACAGAAAATTAATGTAGTCTCTGCTGGGAAAGGACTCTGCTTTCACCTGTTGCAAAGTGGATTGGAAAGATGCAGTCAACATGTGAATTACAATAAATAAAATCTAGTGATTGTGGCCATTAGCAAACATAGCAGGTGAAGCATAGTCAAGAAGTCAACATTGTTGGACAACTTACAAAGGAACCCATTGTTTGGATCCCCACAAGTGATGCTCCTGTCTGCCCTGGTGCCTGCTCTGCAAACAGCCTCCCACCAGGCCTCCCAGTCCCCATGGGCAAGTAGCAGCAAGCAGAGGCAGGACACCAGAGCAGAAGGTCTGTTTAATCATCAGTCTCGTGTTCCCCTCGTATGGATACATCCTTCAGGAACCAGTCTGCTCTACCACAGCACACAGCCCACCTCCCAGAGACAAGCCCTGAAGATGGCAGAAACTTCTTTCACGTAAGGAACAAGGTCTGCAATTTTTAGCAGTAAAGTTGGTTCTAACATGCAATAGCCTGATGAACTTGCCCTGCAGTAGTGCAAGGGGCGTACATGGACACAACAAGTTAGCCTGCCTCTCCTAATACCTGCTCACAGAGTCTGAGCAAAGGTCAAGGGCTTTTCCCTTGGTTCCACTGCAAATTGCAGACAACAGATTTGCAGAGAGGGGGAAGCAAATGGGTTGATTTGAGCCAATAATGGGAGAGCGTGGGCCAGGAAATGTACTGAGAGGGCAAGCATGAGTGAAATAGGGTGGCTACACATTACAGGGAGGATGTCAAAAGGAGACAAGCTTACAGGGGATGCACAGGAAGCCTTGGGGCTTCTTCTTCCTCCCCCTGGAGCACGGTCCTGAGTCCCCCTGTCTCTCCCATCCACAGGCATTAGAAAGTACGAGGGGGCAGCTGAGACGGTATGGCTCATCTCCCTCCAGCCTTTGCCCACAGTGAGTGACAACCTGCCCCTGCTACCACTTACTGTAACTCAACAGCTGAGCAGCAACATCAGCTTCGGAACAGCATAATCAGGGTGAGCAGGGAAGGTAGGAGAGATTTCTCACTTAAAAAGAGAAAGCTGTGACTCACCCTCCCACACTGCAGTTTTCTCAGTGGTTCTGAAAGCTGAGGACTGCCGGTGGCTACTTGGGAAGAGCTGGGTTTGCTCAGCATTAGATAGGAATTCATCAGGCAGACAGAAAGTCTGTGCCACCAAGGTACCCTCCAGCTGTGTTAAGTCATGAAATCATCCTCTTTCTCTCTTTGCAAAGAGCAGAAAGACTTTAAGGAACACACAGCATAACTGGAAAGGAGAGAGGTGGCTGGGCAGGTGGGCAGTGCCTTGAGTAGATGCAAGTTCCTTTCATGGTGCTCATATACTACAAGTGTTTGATGGCTCCATGCAACATAGGAAGATTCATCCACAGAACAGATATGGAGTCAGTGTAACATTACCTAATCTCTTTGCTCTCTTCTTGAAGGAAAACTCAGCATTTCATACCACAGGCAAGCAACATCCAAACAAAAAAAGTAAAAGAAAGAAATGCAGAACCCAGAGCCAAGTTCTTTAGTGCTGAACGTTTGACTCTACAACCTTAGTAGCTTTTTTTTCCTCCTTTTAATACATGGAAATACAGATAAAAATACTCTAATGATGCTTATAAAACCTTTAAAATGCTGTGTCTGGGGTGATCACATTATTCATAGGTTAGCAAGCCTTACATGAATAGCACAGCTCATTCAGTTGATTTCTTATTCAACTTTTATACAGCAGTGCATAATGGCATAGCGTGTCATAAACCCTCTAGAATACCATTTTAATGTCTTCCCCAAATATTTCTAATTTAGCATTACAACAGTTGCTTACAACTTCAGAGCCAAATTCTTTGGAATGCATGAACGCACATGGGCAGAATTCAGAAACAGCCTCAAGATAACCTAAGAAGCAAGAAAAAGCCTTTTTCACACTTAAAGACTTTGTATTCACTCAGAATTTCAAAGGACAATGATGTTTTTCCCCCTTCAATAGAACACAATGACCAGATCCAGCTGCAGAGGTGGTATAAACCAGAACGGCTGACGTTGCAGTGGGGTGTTCTGAGGGAGACACCTGGAGGTCTCTTTTCCACTCCCTCCTCCCCATCCCGTAAATCTATTCTGGTGTGAAGACACAAGATGAGGGTTTATTAAGCTTTTTTGCCAACACTAGAGGCAAGAGAGAGTCTGTAAATCCCATCATTTTGTAATTAATGTGGAGGTATTTTCACATACAGCAGTATATTAGCCTGGAAGTTAGCCCAAGCTCTTCCATTCCACATCAGTGCCTTCAATCTGTTAATCAGACAGGAAAAACCCTAACTACTCTCCTTTACCCAGACAAGTTCTCACTTTGATAGATTCCTGAGCTAACTTTAAAGAGTTGCTCAAAAGACTGTTCCAAGTGAGGCTTCCTATCTATCTCAAGAGCAGTCCCCGGTACATGCTCCAGACAACACCTCAGACAAAGATGCAGGCAAAAGGCTGAATTCCAAAAGAGCTGCCATGACCTAGTTTTACTTCAGCCTTCAAGAAACCCCAAAGTGTGCATTATTTCTACATTTTTACTGAATTCAGAAAAATCCAACACTTCCTTTCCAACCCAAGCTTAGAGGCCAGGGCAGTTTTGGGTTACAGCCTCACCTTAGAGCGTACTATGATATCATCGCCCTATCAAGTGATGAGCTGAGTTCAAAAGACATTGGCTTTAGGGCAGTCTTTCCTTTGGCTGAGTGAAAAAGGAATCACATCTGTAATACTACAGACTGTCCTGGGCCTGTTCTGCTCAAACCCAGATTACATTCAGCGTTTGGAAAAATCAAGTTATCTTCTAACTTTTCTCAGTGTAATGGAATGAAGCACCAGAGATCTTCAGCGGACCATGCCTGAAGAACACCTATGTCAGATTAGGATCTCCAGAGTTAAACTATTCAAATCGTGGTTTGTCAGTTCTTACGCAGCAGCAACACGTCAGCTCTTCTCCATCACAAAATGCAAGAGCACCATTCAGTCAATTATTTCAGGATACCAAAGCAGGTTAACAGAAAGCATATGTAAGCAGATCATCCTCAGACAGGAGCAGTTGCACTCTATTCAGTTTTTATTGGCAAGAGCAACCCTCTGTAGAGTTCTGAAGCACCCCCTTCCAATTCTTTCAAATAGAAACAAGATCATTTGGATGCTGTATGCCATTAGTCTGAGTAGCAACAATCCCAAAAGAAGTCAAAGGGAATATAATACTTGTAAAACAGAAGTCAGACACATAATGTATCAACTATTCATTCAGCATGAGACTAAACTACTGGGGTTTTTAATGCTTTGGTTATGTTAATCCTGCCTTCGAAAGATCATTAAGCTACAAGGAAGAACACAGGATACTCAGGCATAATGTTGTAGCTGGAATCTTTTCATCTGTTACTTAATACAGGCAACATAATCACCAAAATGCAGTGCCACGTAAAAAAAAAAAAACCAAAAAAAAAAAAACCAAAAAACCAACCAAACAAAAAAAAAAAACAAAAAACCAAACCAAAAAAACCCAACGGTTTGGAGAAAAACCTTTCCAGAAACTCTTAATGACCTCGGCACAAGCATATACAATTTATAGGAAAAGCTTTGATTAAAGAGTTTTTTGCTTAGCCAGTCCCAAAAGATCCCAAGTTTGCATCCACATCCACCACCACTTAAACAACCACTTAGGTCCTTATACCTTAGATCTAACAATACATTTTCATAATTGCTTTTCTTTTTTTAATGAATTGAATAGAGAAAACAAGCATCAGGGTCTGAAGACTGGTCTGAATGTATTTTAGCAGTTAAGCACACGTTAAAGGAGGATCAAATACAGAGAGGTCCCATGAGTTTGTGCATCTCAAAAATAACCTGCCCATTTGCAAGCCATCATTACCTCGGCCACCGACTTCAAAGGGACTTTTGGGGTTTCCACCATATTTCAAATTGTTGCTTTGCCCGTGTTCATTAGTTAGGATGAGATCTCTGAGTCAGCTAAGAAAGAAAGAAAGGAAGGAAGAAAATGTGAGTTTCAGCTCTCTGCAAATCTGATTGTTGAACATTTTCAGCTGATTGCATTACCCCCTGGCCTAAGCCGCCTAATTGTTTTGACTCAGTTGAACAGTAATTGGATTGTTCCCTATAGCTGTGGATCAATGCCACAGCATTGTGCTATTGATAATACAGTAAAAGCCTATTAAATCCATGGCCTTGTTGTGGAGAACAGTACCTTTAAAACAGATATTTTCTTCTATTATGAATATTAATGCTAGTTTTCTTCTTACTTAAACCATTGTAAGGGCTTTAAAAATGCCTTCAGCAAGCTGCAGCAGAGTGAAAGAGCAGAAACTGGGCAATGGTTTCATTCCAGGGAACAATTTTAGAAGATGCTTTTTCTAACATTTATCTACTGAAGAGTTTCAAAGACATGTTTCAGATCCTTTGCCTGGAAAACTTGTATTTACAGAATTGCATGACAAATTTTTTCCAGTTTGTTAAGAGAACAGTCAAAATTACAAAAGACAGAATACATCTCCGTAGCTCTAACTTCAGCTCTCTGTTGTTTACCAAGAAAACAGGGGCTTCCCCGAGGGCTCTGCAGCATGCACCACATCTAGAGGCTAAACTGTATTCTAGGTGAACATTGCTATTGGAGAGCTTATTGTAATGAAGGAGGAGAAACTGACTTTCTCAAATGACATGAACTGTTGGTCTTGCTGTGGCCAGCAGTTGCAGAACTCAGTTGCGCTGGTAAGCATTGTCCTCATCAGGGTGGGATGAGCAGGAGCGCTCTCTGCTCATGTGGGTGAGGGAGGAGCACCCACGGAGATGAGCTGGAGCTCATGTCAAAGAGTCACAACTCTGGGTGGCACTTCACAGCCCGCATTCAGCGGATAACCCAGAGGAGAAATCACTTATGGCCTTACCACCCTTACCCTGCAGGCTGCATCTCCTTAGCAAGATGCAAAAGTCCTCAAAAATGGGGCTGAAGCGCACGTTCAGCTCACAGCTGTACTGGGTCCTGAGAAGGCAACATTAATTCTGGCAAAAGAGTTCTCAAATACAGATTATTTGAATCAGAAAGAGTTACAGATGTCTGTAAGATTGCAGGTGACCTGCCATAGCCTTTGTCATAAAGTTTTGTGTAAGTTAACCTAGAAAAAGGCTCTAATATTTTATGATTTTCAAGAGCCATCTCAAGGCAAACGTGCCTGGGTTCATTTCATGGTTGAGAAGAGTTTTCCTCTTGATAAATGAGATCTTCAAACCCTCCTGCAAACCTCACCTGAGATGAAAACCACCTTCTCTCTGAACTTCTCTTGACTCCTGTTAACTTGCTGTGACAACACTGTGCACAGAGGACGGGAAACCAGGATTTATCCCTCCAGGCACTGCCACCCTCTCTGCACAGGACAGCAACACAAAGCATGGGGAAAATGCATTGTTCCTGGCTTGCGGTGATCAGTTTTACTTTTCCCAGTGTCGGTAAGATGTGGTCTGAGCAGACACATCGAGAGCTGGCAGTGAACTATATAATAAAACTTTAGCATAGCCTGTTTAAACCTTACACCTGTTCCAAGAGCAAGGAATGAAGGTCTCTAAAACCCCTGCCTGAGGTGATTAATTAGATGATTATTCACACATAGAGCTTAATCCCAAACCCACAGAGAGCTGTGGGAGTTTACTGACTAACGACCTGCAAGTTGCTACCCAGAGACTCCCCAAAGATTAATTACATGCCAAACCTGCTCAGATTATAGGTCTGATTTACAATGCCGTTTGGTGTTAAGCTTGCCCAACTCTTTCTATTATTCAGTTTAACATTAAGTGTTTGTGCTGAAGTGTTCATATAGTTGCTTCAGGGAGCATTTTTGGAGAGCAGTTAAAGCCAAACAGGTATTGGCTGGTCCTTGGTGCCAGATCTGAGAGAGAGGAAGGGATTTTTAAGCTTTTATTTGAAAACCTCTAGCACACCCATGTTGTGGGATGTCAGCAAGTAGAAAGGGGTTAGCATTCACCAACAGTGTGTTCTTTCCTTTACCACGAGAAGATTCACATTTGTGATTTTTGGCACTTCAACATCTCAAATACGCAAGGACCCTGTTCTCAGCTCCCATGAAAGAAGAGATTTTCCCTGCCATTTCAACTGGACGTCACTGTGGGCAGTTCCAGGTCCGGATGGGAGCGAAGGACCTCTCATTAGTAACATGTCCTACTGGGCCTGGGCATGCTGGAGGAAGAGGCAGCACCTTGTCGTCTTCCAAATGAAGAAGTGGGAAGGGGCGGGTGGGAAAAAGTGAGGGATTAGCATGAAAAGGGACAAGTTATGAGGATATAAAGACAATGATATAAACTGGTTTGGAAACAGGAAGAGTGAAACCAGGAGGCAGAGAAGATGAGCAATGAACTGGAGAGAGAGGTGGGAGATCAAGTGGGAGTATGATGGAACTCATACTTGACATCTTTAAAGCAAGAATCCAGAAATCCAAATATCTCCCACCCTTTTGTTGTGCAAAAGATTTAGCTTCAATATTTGTCTTGTAGTCCCTTCTTCAGATTTCTCTGTTCAGAAGAAGTGTTATTGTGTCAGCTGCTGTCCTCTTCCACTTGCAGAAGAATAGTGAGGATCTTCAACAAAAGGCAGACAAGCAAATGGTTCATGCTTGTATCCATGCCCCACATAAGTACTGTCTTCTGCCTGTATGGTGTGACAGGAAAGGAGGCAAAGTTGCCTATGAAGGCCAAGGTAACCCCCCATGTCAATGCCATCTGGTGTCACACAGATGTGGAAGGAATGAACTTAAGGAGGTGATCTGGAGCAGTAAGCCTTCTCTACACAGGTTAGCTTCTGGGTGCATAAACCACTGTAAGAGCCTTCATTAGAGACTCTTTGAGGGAGTTCAACTTCCTGACTAGCCTTAATTGGGTCAGTACACCAGGAGCAAGATCAAGGTATTTGCTGGTTTGTAACAGATATTTGGGCATGGCAGAACGGGTCCACGCTGCCCAGTGGTTCCTGGTTCAGGCTGTGCTTGGCTTAGGTCCACAAGTTGGTGTATAAAATACTTGCAGAGAGAGAACAGCCCAAGCTGTTACAACAATCCATTAGGCTGAAACTTGTAAGCAAGTGTTGCCATGAGGCCATTTGGAAAGGTAAGAGAGCATCTCTAGAACAGAGCCTGTTTCACTGATAATGTGGATTGCAGATTGTGTTGCAGTCATCTATCACTTAGAAGTTATGAGTCTGCAGTAGGGAACAGTCTGAAAAGCCAGACATATACGTCAGGGATTTCCCCAATAATGGGGTTACTCATCAAAACAGCACAAAGGAACTGAGCTGAATATCTTCTCCCAGGCAGCAAAAAAGAAAAAGTGACAAAGAGGTAGTAAGCATGCATAGGTGCAAAACTGTGGCTTCATGAAAACTGCTCTTTCCGGTTTCTGGGGGATCTGAATTTCATCAGGCCTCTGCTGCACTCTTTAGCCACAGCTGCCACCTCTGAAGAGCTAAGGGAGGTGGGGGAAGGACATCCAGGAGACAGACCAGTGTCTTATTCCCAAACAAGCCATCAACCATCTACGGCGCAAGGCAGAGATAAAGGTCTTGCTACAGAAGACCATTTATTCTGTGAACAAGGTTCCTTCAGCTGTACAGGATGGTTGTATTAAGTCCACATCCTGCCACCAGCCCCAAAAGGCACAGGCCAAAGTACTGAAATGAATACACAGAAGATGTTAGAGCTGCGATTATTCCTGCAGTCCACATCAGATACAACAGGCAAATATAAGGACCCTAAATTCCTTTGATCTTCAGCCTAAATTGATCACAAACTCCTCTGGTCAGGAAGGACTGTTTTCCAGGAACATGCGGCAGGATTGCTCACTCAAGTGTTTTACATTTTCCAATGTTGGATTTTGACCTCTGTCAAGGGCAGGTCACAGGACTGGGCAGACTCTCCTTCTCATCCAGCAACAGGATCCTGCACAGGCATCGAGTCAGCAAATTAGAAATTGGATCCGGGAAAAACTGGCTCTACTGGATTATCTTGCTGATAACCTCCCTGACTTCAAAGCTCACATCTGTCTCGTGGGGTGGGGGACGGTTTCTAACTTTAGTTGACCCAAATTACTTCCAGCCTTCCTCTGCAGCACACAACAACACTGAATCTTTGTATCGTGCCTTTGATCATTGCATCTCTGAAGTAAACTGGCCTGCATGTCTCTGCAAAGAAAGCTTTACTGGCAAAGGAATTTAGATGAAGCCCATTGGTGGTTCAGCTGGCCTTAACATGGTTATTCTCTGATTTGGAGTGGCAGCAGGAGGGACCGGAGCACAAAACAGGCTTTAGCTGCAAGGTGCTGAGTTTTTGTGCACTCCTATTGCATCTAAGAGCAGTTCCTCTCCTAAGGGGAAGAGTCATGCTCTGGTTTTCCATCAGGCGGTCCTGTAGGTAACAGAAACAAGCTTTCCTTAAGTCTTAAGAAAAAAATGATGCAAAGACCTATAGCCTGCCTCAGTCTCTGACTAACTTCATCAGGGACGGGGGACTGGGCCATTCTTCCTCTATATCCTAAAATCTTTTCCATCCCTCCTTGCCTCTTATCCCCTCAACAAACATACACACTCTGTAAATGCTGAATTAGCATAAAGTTACATATGAAAAAGATGCTTAGAATTAGAAAATTTATGTTGGGAGTCAGGATTTTAATGGCTCATATTTTTCTTTTAAATTAATTTCTAGTGTATACTGCAGTTGTATTCCTGCTGGACAGGGTGAATGTGGTCCTTGTCCTTCAGTGCTGGGATGATTTTTGGTCACTGTCTATAGTTACAACTCCGCCGACTTAGCTGCAATGTTAGGAAAATAACTGTAAATTCTCAGGGAGATTTGGAACTTTCACTTCTGTTATCTCAAAGAAAAGTGGAACTCAAGCAAAAAAAATACAGCATCCTAGAAAAGGGTGAGGCCATTTTCAGGCACCACAAATTAGCAGAATATAGCAAAACTCAAGCTTTTGCCTATTCATAGGTGTGACCCTTCTAAAAAGTGAGAAAAGGGAGAAGAGGTGGTTTTTTGTTTAAAAAAAAAATTAAAACCCTTAAACAGCAGGATACTATGTACCTGCTATTAAACTCCATCTGGCACCAACCCTGCAGGCAAGTAACAAGCCAAGACAACCTTTCTTTTTTTTTTGGGGGGGGGGGGGGGAGAAAAAGAAAAAAAGACTGATTTTAGCAGAAGACGTAGAAGCAAAATTTGTTTGAACTGTTTCTGCACATCTTTTCATCATGCACTTGGAATTTTTAAAACTATTTTAAAACAGGGTGGTAAATGTGTTAAATAGGTCACCCTCTGTGTCCAGCACAGAGATAAGAGGCTGTTTACAACTCCAACTGCAGAACTTTGGCTCTTGAGCTCAACTGGTAACTGCTTACACGGCAGGTCCCCAGTGCTTGCCCAGAAGGCAAATGTTACAGTCAGAGAAAATAAATAAATCTGACTGCTCTCATGTTTAGCCTTGCTCCAGCACACCAATACTTCTATATATGGCAGCCCTGGAGCTCTGGTACACAGACACCACAGAGGAACGCATGATGAGTTGGAGAAGCAGTCCAAAAAAGTTAAAACATGAGACAAGGAGGCAAACTTGATGGTTTTGCAAGATTCAACTGGGAGAAAGTAGGTGGCATTTCTGCCAAAGAGGACTTGGGTCCTGCAGCTGCTCGCAGAAGTGACACACAGTGACACTGTTTGTTTGACTCAAAAAGGAGAAGCTACAGGAGGGATCTGCAGGAGAGAGACACCCAAGAGCCACATGAAGCAACATCAGCGTTGATCCAGCTGATCCTAGGCCAGGACAAAACTGAAGACAAGAGCTATGTAACACGTAGCATGGGTGCGTATTGGTGTAGGCCCAGCCTTGGTATCCACCAAGGAAAATATTCTGGCCTATGCCCATGATGGAGGAGCTGTCAGAGTGTGAGCAAACACCACCTGAATCTGCCTCCCCTTTTCCTTGAGGAGAGGGACCTCCATAGCTGGTATCATCAGCCTGGGTTGGAGTACGGTAAAGATTTCAGGTGTCCCAAGGTTCCAGGATTTTTCATTTTCTTTATGGTTTGTTAACATAGAGGAAGGAGAAAGATGAATCATAATGCCTTCTGACCATTTTTGCAGGACAGTTGCACCGTGACTCCTTGGGGAGCCATGGGATCTCACGATGGGAGCTGCAGGGAGAAACCTCAAGGAATTGGGTCTCTACCTGTAGGTGCCAAGGGACTGCTCCAGAGTGGATCAGCCTCTCCAGGTGTCAGAGAGCCAGGAGGTAAAACACTGGCCCCTAGACAAGAGAGCAATTTGCTCAGTCTAATCTGTCCAGGCACCTGTATGCCTCTGCCAGTGTCCCTACAAGTGGCAGCGCCACCAGAGCAGAGATGTCTAGAGCTTTAGCACCCTGTCAAGATGCCCAAAAGTAGTGCTGGAGCTTCTCCAGTGCAAGTGGTAATTTAATCCAATTAAAAGTAGGTAAATGCCAGTTAGCCTGCATTTTCCCCAGAGCCGGGGCTCTGCATGAGCCAGAGAGAGCAAAGGATGCCTTTCCAAGAGCCATGGCCAGCCTGCTGAGAAACAGATTTTTACAGCTGCAGTTTCTGCAGTCTAAAGAGGATAAGAAGAGATGGGGAGGGAAGAGGCTGCCAACATGTAAAAGATAACGCACAAATAAAGGTTGTAAAACTCTTCTGTCTACTGGGGATGGACCAATAGGCTTAAAATGCAGTAAGGTGTAATTCAGATCACCCTTAGGGACAGCTTTCAAATGCTATGTAGAGTGAAACATTGGAATACACCACCTGGAGAAGGCAGTGGAGCATCCATCTTCTGCAGAACACCATTAGCAAGGAGTCAAATAGTGTCAAACCAAAGATAAGGGATTAAATTAGATATGTAGAGTCCCATATAGTCCTTTAAAGAGCCATATTTCCCAACAGCCCAGAGCCACATTTCAGCAGTGTCTACTATCCTGCATAAGTGCTTTTACATCCCATTGGGACCGCTCCTATCTTTGAGTTGTACTAAAGCCTCAAGACAACTGTGACCAAGATCTGTAAAGAGAGAATTATAAAACAAGTTCTCTGCTTTCTCTTCCCTTGTGCCTCCCAGAGACACTATTTAAAACCAGACCCCTAAGTTTAGGTCTGGTCATGAAGAATCCATGACTCCCAAGGCTTTGCAAACTTCTAAGGCTTTATTGGAGTTGGTTCCATTTTATAGTAAACCAGTAGGGCATCAGCCCATCTGTGGACTGTGCTGCACCTTGTTTGCCATTCAAGAGGTACTTCTTCATTAGGGTGTACTGCAGGAGGGGTTTAAACACCTCTCTGATTACACAGGAATTAGCTAAACTTCTGCCTACCTCCTTTGTGGGCCATTTGTACCCAAGGGAAGGAAGGAGTCCAGAAGCTGTGTTGCACCAAAGCTCTGAAAGCAACGAGGTGTCTGGTCCAGAAATATCTCTTGTTATGGATAAATGCTCTTAGAGATGTGGGAGTTATCAGGGAGCACAGGCAAAAATACTTCAGACACAGAAACTGAAAAGTTCCAGCTGATGGCTGAAATGAGCTTGTGAGACATATTTTGGAGAAGCAGGAGACCAAAGGATATAGTGACCAAGTAGGAACAAGGAATTAGATCAATAAATCCTCTCATCACATGCAGCTCTGCCTGGCATAAAAATATTACCAAAAACCAAAAGTAAGCCCTGTGGGTGGTGAATGCTGTTCTTGGTCTTCACATTTCTGCTGTTCCTCTGCCCTTTTGTTCCTGCTTTTGGGCACAGCAAGAGAAGCCTGGAAACAAATCAAGAATCAGTTGTACGCAGGAGGAGCAAAATCTCAGACAGCAGCTAACGGGAAGCAGAACATATGTTTACTGTCATCTTCCTCCCTGCATTTGAAAAGCCACCTTACTTCCAAGGGGGAGAAAAATCCTTCTGCAAGTCTCTTGGAAGAGAGGAGAGCACCTCATCAGCTGGGTGCTGGCTCAGCTCTCAGCGGTGGTTCATTTTCCTTCATCTGTGCCACCCTCCCCAGCGCACCGATGGAGCCAGTGATTAATTCAGCTCTTTACTCGAGTTTAATGCTGTTCCACAGTCATTTTGTGGAAGTCGTTTCTCTCCCGTGGCAGAAAGCATCACATTTTGCGTATGCACGTCTGTGGGCCGTTGTTTCAGTTTGATGGCTCATACTAGTGCCGCTCGCAGGAATGTCCCTTCCATGATCCACACCCTGCCACCGGGCAGGGGACGGGTCAGTCGCCATCATACAGAAGGGCCAAGAACCCACCAGAGGGACGGGACTGACCCAGGCTGGCACGGGGATGCAGGGCAGCACAGCGCCCTGGACCCAGACCACACGAACCCGAGCATGGCTTGAAGATACAAACCAACCCGCACATTGCTACCCAGGGAGAGACATGGGAGCAAAAGGAGGAATGAAGAAGAGAGGTAATGAAATTTTCTTCTGACACCCTCATTTAAGCACAAAGACAGCTATCTAATCTCTTTATTCCACAATCAAACCTTCATCAATAACCCTCAGTTTAGCCCACATTTCTCCTACCCAAATGCAGTTTGTGCATCTAGTTCATTTGCACAACCAGCTTACTGGGAGACCGTAGGGTTTTTCATATTTGGAACTGGAGCTAACTGGAATTCATTACAGGCTGCAGGACAAGGAGGATTAAAACTGAACCATGCACAAACTATGAGCAAATGACAAACTGCAGTTCTAGGGCTCCTGTCTATAACACAGCACTAGACACACATCCCAAAGGAAGTAGCACTTTTATGCACTTAATTCCTTCACCAAAAATATAATAAACAGACCTGTAGGTTTCTACCACTAAATTCTCTGCTTTGTTTCATTTTTTCCCAAAAAGTTTACTTGGCCCCAAGCCAAAGTTATCTGTGGAATTTACTACCACAGTGGTTCCTCAGGTCTGATGGCAGCACTGAGAAACAGAAGTGTACAGCCATAAAGTGCTTCAAAAATAGGCAAGTATTAAATGAATTTTTGAAAAAAATCAAACTTGTAATATTGCATATTAAGATGAGCGTCGCCCCGTTCATTGCCACACACCAGTCACCTTGCAGAAGAATTGACACCCATGAACGACAGGAGCTAATCTTTCCCAAATGTAGTCCATCTATGTTTTCTCCTGCCTTCTCCAAAGAGGATGAAGGTTTCACTTTTCAGACGAGTAGTTTTTACTTTGTGTCCTGGGTATTGTTGGCTCCTGGACAGTCCCACTTAGCAGCTCCACACCACAGGCACTGCCACAGTCACACCTGTGTGAGATCAGAGCAGAAAGTACCGGGAGCATTCAGCATCATCACGATAAAACAAACTTTCACACCTGGAAATTTACCTCCAGTGATGGTTTCAGCTGGGATATGAGCAACCAGGTCATCCAGTCATCCTTTCACTGTTGCAGGAAGATTTCACAGCACAACTTTCTGACAAAGTTTGTTTTCTACAGGCTGAGATTGGACAGGTAGTTAAAAGATTCTCAGAGAGCACAAGGACATAAAATTAAAACAAACAAAAAAGTGCCTTGAGCTAACAAATTAATTAGAATGCACGAGACAGAAAGAAAAAGAATGCTTAATGAGTTGTTAGGGGACATTCTGTTTTGCAAAACATTCATGGCCACATGCTAACCATGACATGTCACAGCCAACACATTTGCTTGTTATGAATGTTTGACTTCAGTTGCTCACCAGGAAGGTGCAAGGTACTCTCATTAGAAGGGCTGTTGCTAGGAAATCAAAGCTTGCTAATTAATATAACTCACCAAAACAGAAGATGGGTTAGTAATGTTGACAGTAGTATGTATACATCTATTTCTGAAGCACCCTCTTTCATCTCATAAGTTGTATTATTTTTATGGTCTCCAGAAAGAAAACTCTCTATTTTATTGACCCTTTCGGAGAGGTGAAGCATGCCTGTCTTTATACTACTAAATCTGCAACTGTACATGCTTCCTTTCCCCTCAAAAAGCAGTAACAGTGGCCAGACCCATAGCTCTACCCTTGGCTTCATTTGTAGCCTTCATATTTCTGGGTCTTGCTATTCAGTCCTTGACCTCTCCTTAATTTGGATCTTGAAAAATAAGTTGGCAGCCACAGATCGTTTGAAGATTTTTATGTCCCACACAAGGAAAGTTTGAGAGTTTATCTTCTTTCTTCAGTGGAAGGCAGGGTTGCTACTAGGAAAAAAGAGGATTTGCCTGTTATGTTCTTGATATAGTTATTAAAAATCTTGGACCTTTATTCTTACTATGCTTGACAAAAGATAAACAGGAACATAAACCAGTAACTAACTGGAATGAAAAAGAAACTACTCGTAATAAGAAGGTACGCGATATGCTTCCTTGCACTCTTAGATACTGTCAAGAGCATAACTAGACATACACCATATGTGGATGTATGTTATGTACCACCATAATTCTTACTGCACAGGGCAATATTTTGGTTTTGCTTCCTCCCTGCATTTCTCCTTCATCCCCAGGAATGAATCAGCCAGTAGCAAAGCCATCTGCACAAACTCATTTGTGTGATAAGTCACCATTAAACCGGTTTCTGGTCTTCACTTGCTCCTGCATTCCCCAACACCAGTCCCAATGCCCATCCCACCACACACACTTTAAGTCTGCACTGCTTCAGTGGAAGTTTGCTTCAAAAGAAGGAGCCAATGTGCCTTAATGGCTGCTTGAAGTCATCAGACTTTTACACACAGGAGGTTTACAACTTGGGGATTTTCTAATGCGGGCATGGTCTGGACAGCATTAGTGTAACACAGGGTATTGCAGGGGGAGCAGATCCAGGTCCTGCATCGGGGATGAAGACAGAATTTAAGTATCAGTGTGAAGGCAGATTGTCTCCTCATCAGTCATACCACTATAAATATTAATCTAATGTTGATTTAACAGCTATTTCTTCTGCTCTGCAGTAGCAGCTTCCAGCATTGACAACAGAAACGCTCAGAGTTACTGAAATTCATATTACAGAGACAGAGTAAGATTTCCCAGGCTTGGGATTTCCTGATTAACACTGATCCCTAACACCTCGGCTGTCTCGGAGAGCCCTGGGCTGGCTGCGAGAACTGAGGTATTTGGGACTTGCATGATCCACTGAGCTCCAATGCTCTCAAGACACAGGGGGGTGAATTACAGACAACAGCTTGAGCATCGCTCAAGGGGACAAAGTGGGCTATTTCTCCTGCCTGTTTTATTTCCTGAGTTGTCCAACTTTTTTTCTTTTTTTTTTTTTCTTTTAATATGCAGTATTTTTTTATACCCTTAGGGTAGGGGGAAAAACAGATATCTTACTTGTGGAGAATTTCATGTCAGAGTTCAGGATAGTGTTTCCTAGCACAGGTAAGGCAATGAGAAACCATTCCTATCCCCAGAAGGGAACCAACATAACCTTCTGTCTAACACCTTCTGCCCCATAGCTGTCACACTGGCACTTGCAGCAGGCAAACTGAGCATTGGGCTTTCCTGAGTTCAAAGCTGAACTCGCAGTCTCCCTGGTCCCTGCCAGCAGGCATGTCTGTCTTCATCTTCTTCCTCCAGTGTGACCTGAAATTAATGAGAACAGTTAATATTCTGGTCTTGACAAAGGGATCTGCACCCCCAGCCAACACACCTGTCTCCTGGCATTGTAGGGTGATATATCCAGAATCAATTTTTGCATCTTAGTGTCCAAACCACTGAAACAAACATAAAAAGGCAAGAGTCAAGAAACTGGATAAAAAAGACTTCACTCTGTATTGGCTAAGAAATCCTTAATGCTTCATGTCATGCTTTAGAAAATCACTTTAGCCTAAGAGTCACTTAGTGATTACAGTCCCATTTCAGCCCCAGATACCGAAGTGAAGCTCTGATGGAAGGTTTAGAAAAGGCCTTTTAGCCACAGACAGGGAGATCAATCTGTTTAGTCTCAAAAGAGAGAGAGTGGGAGGCAACTTGATTACACTGTCTTCACATAGGGAAGATAACAGGCACTTAAAAGGGATTCTTAATCTAGGAGAGAGGCTTAACAAAACACTAGTGGCTAGAAGCTGAGTCCAGACCAGTTCCAATTAGAAATGAGACACTTACTTATAATAAGGAATTTTAAAAAACGCCACCTATTTAAGTGGTTGTGACAGTCTACTTGGAAAGGACAGATTCTCCACACCAAGACTGGATGCTTTCTGGGAGGTGTCCCGCAGTCACCCCTTACGGAGCCCGAGAGGAAAACCCAGCTGGAATTTACCAAAATCTCACCCAGCAGCTCCTTCTGAGCTTAGTTAAGCCCCCAAAATTGTTCCATAAAAAAGATGAAATATCCCCTCTTAGCAATGACAGTGCAGTGCTATTTTGGTCCAAATCTATCTGGGCTTTAGCAGAGTTTGTGCCTTGAACCACCCTATCAAAGCTATCATTGAAATGAAGAGACCACCCAAAACAGCCAGTCCCATGCCTGTTTCACTGCACTAATGCCTTACCCCAGCTGGGTCTTGTCTGCTGTCATCCTTTCACGTGTATGTTTGAACTAGAACAGAAGCTGCCTTGCGTAGGGAAGCAATACATTTACAGACATCTATAGTACAGCCTTCCATAATACTGTCCTGCACCCACCATCCCATAGGCAGGAAAAGCAAAAGTGGCTTGACTAGAAGGACACACAATGGACAGACATATATTTCACTCCATTTATGCACATTCATTCCCACTGTGCTAAATAGCGAGCACTACTAGCCTTCCCCATACCAGCATCCGTCATTACTTAGTATAGAGAGAGAGATGCTACCACCAGTTACAGGGCTAGAAAAGCTCTCGGTGATCCAGAAGCGGTTCAACAGGATCCAACAGGGCCGCATGGCTTTTTCTCCTGGCACAGTCGTACCCAGCTTCTGCGCACCAGAAAGAAAATAATACCATGAGTTCCCAGAAAAATGAAATGTCTTGCTCCAAAAATATAAATGCCATGAGGACACAAGATATATAATACAACTGGTTCCATCTCTGCAAGGATTTCAAAGGAAAGAGTTTGCTCACTGACCAGCATCAGATCCCATTAGTGATTCTGAAGTACAATGCTATTTGATTTATTTATCAAAGCTGATATTTTCAAAGGAGTTTAAAGGAAACATGGTCATCTGGGAGGGGACAGGGAGAGAAACAGAGAGGTGCAGCACAAAAAGCTCTCATCTAGAACAGCCTTTTCAAAAAGTTGAAGTTCCATGAAAGTTTTCTTTAAGAAGTCCCCAAAAGCTTTTATTGAAAGAGTTACACACTTTCCTACCCAACACCTAGCCAGGAGCACCAAACATACAGGTGCAGCGGGGTTTGTACACACATGCAACCCCCTGCAAGCAATGCAGAAGACTATCTGTGGAGCACTTGCTTGTGGTTATAACCTGGCAGCCTTCCTTCCTTGCTCCTCTGTCTTTTCAGGAGAGAGACAAAGAACAATTTTCCACCCCAGGGAGTTTCTAACTGGCACGTGAGCTGGCAAACACATTTCCACAGGAGTTTGTGGAGAAGAGCAACACGCTACAGCAGCCACCAGCAGCAAGCAGGGTGGACCTGCCTGCTCTGCCCACGCCGGCTGGCGCTTGGTCCTTGCACTGGAGCCCCATTCCTCTTCTCAGCTGCAGTGAACTTCTCCAACATAGCTGCAGCTGCTAAAATTAGCATGGGATAAAGTCTACTGTATTCTGAACAATTTGCTGCCCTCTGTAGTCCAAGCAGAGCTTTATTCAATCCATGGCAGGAACATTACTGCTTTTAACTCAAACCCTCCACCGACCCTTAGAAGTGTGGGCCCAAGAGGGCACAAGAAAAAGGCAGTGATGACAGGTCCAGCTGGGCAAGCAACAAAGCCACCCTGCCAAGCGCGTGTCATCACAGGGGGAGCCGTCCCAAGGGTTTCCCATCACCAAGGAAGCACTCCCCGAGAGTCAATCGTCAAACTTCACAGGAACCACCCTGCAGTTAAAAAGGGGACAAACATGGCTTGGGGCAATACCCCTA
Organism: Nipponia nippon; assembly: GCF_047370975.1. Lineage (NCBI taxonomy): Eukaryota > Metazoa > Chordata > Aves > Pelecaniformes > Threskiornithidae > Nipponia > Nipponia nippon. The sequence goes on from NW_028262302.1 coordinate 24,622,541, forward strand.
TTGCTGCTCATGTTTCTAGTGGCTCTGCTGTGTCTGTAAGCTATAGGATTTCAAAGCTGGAACAGAAATCTGCAAAGTCTGTGTGAAGCTGAAAAGAAAAAAACACAGCAGCCTGAGCAGAGACCCCCAGAGAGGCACAACTCCTTAGCATACTTTAACACACCTGCAGATATGCTGTTTCCTTTATCAAGCTTGAGCTGCTCACCTGCCACATTTCTCTCCGGTGAGTTCACCAGGAAAAAGGAGCTCAGCCCATCGGCCGGGCTCTGTGGAAGCCTGCCGAGCCCACGGGGGCCAAGGAGAGCTGAGGTCTGGGGACCAGAGGGGCTGAGCTGCAGGGTCCCACTGGCCCGCGCAGGCACAACACGTAAATAAATGACTGGCAATATGTTCAGGAGATCAAGGACCTCTTTGCCTCTGATGACACATGGCCCCAGTAATTAGATTATTCATGAAAGAGGGAACACAGCTCAAAATAAACTAAAGCTCCTGTTTTCACAGCCCCACTATCCTGAAGCAATTTCCCCCCTTCCCTCCCAACCCACCGCCTCTATTAAAACTAACCACAAAACTGCCAACAGGGAAAAAAAAGCTCTTTCACTGCAAACCGATGAAGTTTACAGCCAGGTTTTTCCCAAAAGAAAACAGTTTCTGCTTTTCAGCCTTCCCCAATTACGTTGGTACAACACATTTCTCAAGGTGACAGGTGCTCTGGGTTTAATGTAACCTAAATAAAGTCTGTAGGTAGATGTAGCCCTCCGGTGGTGAAAATAAAGACACGCAGCTATGCGGGTTTTTTTGTGTGTTCGTAGGAGACAGATTTATCATAATGGGAAATGATTACTTCTTATTCTCTCTCCTGATGGCGTTTGGGGGTGCCAATGCACAGAAGACATTACATCCAGCCCCGGCTCCGCGTGGGCACGTGGGCTCCATCCCACAAGGACCACGGCCCAGGGGCTGAGGACAGACAGCAGTAAGCACAAAGCCGAGCCTTGTGGTGCTTTCAGAGGAGCAAGGCTTCTACATGTACAACCTCATCTGACCCAGCAGGGTGTCCTTCTGCCAAGGAGGTGCTCAAACCAGACACAGAGTGTGCCATACCCTGGCAATCAGGGCACCATCCCACCCTAATTCAGGCCCAATCCTGCCTGTTCAGTCTCTTGGCATCCAGGTAACACCCAAACCACCAAGCCTGGATTGGACACTGCCTTTGGGCTACTTCATACTCAGTCCTGATCCCTAGGAGACATCACTGCTATTTCACCACAGTTGCAGTTGGTATCCCATCACCTTTGCATTGAAACAGAGCCAATATTGATGCTCAGAAAACAGACCTGGAAGATCTTGGTCATCCAGGGGCATTTCCCCCACTGAATGGACTAATTTTTACCTGCACAGCATAAGGATTATTTGCAGCTACTTCAGATCCTTCAAGAAGTGAAAGGAGGAGGGGCAGGACACAAGCCCAGGACAGACAACTTAATTCACTCCTTGTGGCTCTGGCCACCACTGTTTTACTTGATGTGAGCACCTCGGCAGAGCCTGGGTCACGTTCCCGTCCACCTTCTTGACACCAGAATAAGTCAGAGCAGCTCCTTGTGTTTTGTTAGGCTCACATCAGACCTCTGCAGCACTCAGCAACTAACACACACCATACTGCTTCCTAAGAGAGCGGAGGAGAAAGAGGTTACACTAAACTAGCAAGATTCGGATACAGTCCTGGTCCAATTGCTAAGGAAAAACTAAAAATGATGTTGCAAAACAGGTCTGGAGGGAGTCTTGGTTTGGACCTGCCTGTCCGTGGGAAACGGGGTCCTTTGAGACCCAACCCAGACAGCACCTATCACTGCACCCATACCTGAGCTCACGTTAACAGCTCTCCCAGCCTACTTTTATACGCAGCTCTATTACAGCAATTTTCCAGCAATCGTTCAATATAGCAGTGCCATCTTCAGGCAAAAAGCCTGCCCTGCACGCCTCTGCTGGGGGTAGGGATCTGCCAGGGAGCGAGGACAAGGCGCGCTGCAGGGCGGACTGGAGTCCCCAGAGGTATCGGTATTTAACTTACTATTTCCCCACGTTAGCTGCAGCTTGCCCTCACTTTCCAGCTGCTCCCCAGCCTTGAGAACTGCAAATGCCACATCCATGTGAGCTTTTTTAGCCTCATGACAAGCCTCCCACCCAATGCTGATAACATTGATTTTTTTTTTTTTTATCCAAAGTGGAAGCATAGCAGACACCACCAAGCCTGTCCATCAGCCCCTGGTCACTGCTTCACTCAGACCCATGTCCCAGGACACAGATTACCAGATAAAACAACCACATATGAAGAGTAACTCCTCGGTAGCGCAAGGCTTTTGCAAGCTGAGACCTTCCACCACTTCCAGCCCAAATTTTTCTCCTGATTCAGATACTCCTACAAAAACCTTTCCTTTCTGAGCAGGTTTTATTCTGCAGCCCATGTGTCTGAACGGCAATGGGAGCTGGGCTCTGGCTCTCCTCCGGAGCAGACATGTCTTCTCCTCAGCTATCTGCATACAGACTTGTGCCCCCAAAGGGCACTGAGATTCCCATCAGCCTTAGACACAAAATTTTGCAGAAAAATAGCTATTTACACTAATGCTATAAGCAAGGGGCCCATCTCATTGGGATCATCAGTGATGGTGCTCTGATTCCATGATGCAAAGGCTGCAGATGCAGGGGGTATCACCCTCTAGACCTGGCCATGCAGGACTTGGATTAATACATGCTACTGCAACACAGGACACCAAAGTCCTTATGGCACTGTCACGATGGACACGTTCGCACAGTCCCACCCTGTGGCTCCATGCGCCTACCAAATCCCAAGGTTTTCCTGGATGACACCACCTTGAGCTGCAAACCCTGACTGGGCTGCAGAACTTTGGGGGATACCCTGTCCGCCTGGGGCCCAGTGCAACCAGCCTTTGGGAATGCTCTCTGGGTAAGGTACCGATGACCCCAACTGTGTATGGGGACATGCTGTGACACTCCTGTGGCTCCCCCTGGCATCCCAGCAAGGGCCAGGGGCTCACAGGATGCCCAGACCTTGCTGCAAGTACTGGACCTTCGCGTTGGAGAGCACCATAGAGGGCGGTGTAATGGGGTGGTCTCAGCACAGACGGAGTGTCTACGTGGTCCTGGGCCTCAAAGGGTAATGTGGGAGAGCAGTATCAGCTCCCTGCTATGAACAGGAGATTCTGGGACCTTACAGGGAGAAAAACCTTTACCTTCCCAGCCATCCGTCCTCTTCCCTGACAGCAGATGTTACACACAACCTTTCTTGCTGCAAAATGACCACAATTTCTACTAAGCAGTTTGTTTCAGGAAAAGCCGCCTTCCACCAGTAAGAGCTACAATTTGGCACCATTCAGCCCAGCTGGGGATAATATACCATCAGTGGCACATCAGCCCGCGGGCAGCAAGGCAGTGTAGACTGTCCTGCTGCGCTAGAAAAGCCAGGAGTTTGCAATGCTCTGCAGCACACTTCAGCCAGGAGCTCAAAGCACCACCTGGTTTGGCAAACAGCACTGCTTATCTTAGGGCCTGAATTAATTAAGCCCTGAAATGCATGGATTGGGGGATGTAATGGTGAATTACAGCTTTCAGCTGGATACCCTGGGTCCTGCACCAGCTGCTCCATGAGTCTGGGCTGGCAGTGCCAAGGTAGGGCAGCCCAGCAGCTGCTTCGATTCAGACTGGCTGCAAATGGCCATAAAGAGCAAAAAAGAAAATACAGCTGAGAGCAAAGCAAGCCCACGGTGGTCTGGCCACAATGGTTTCACCACCTCCTTTAGCAGCAGAGGAACTGGCATAGAGGACCTCACCTTCAGCCTGCAGCAGAATTTGCCTTGTGGCAGGATGATTCCCACAGCTTTGAAAATATCTGTGGTGAGAAAGTATTTGCATGTCTTGGACAGCATAGTGTGGCTGCGCTGGGAGGTGGGAAGCTGCTACGCTGCCTTTTATTTCCACACTAAAGGAGTTTTCTCCAAGACTGGACCAAGCCCATGGCCGAGCATCTCCTACCAGTGTGGTATATCCTTAGAGGCAGCAGCTCCCACCCAGGATCTAGGAGGAATTTTGGCCACCTGCGTACACCTCTCTGTGTCAGGGATATGCCACCCCAGAGGCCCTTGGCCGTTCACATGTAATGCGGAGAGCAAACAGGACAAACATGTGGACATGCAGCCTACCTTTTTTAAGCAGCCCATTCCTGTAAATCATGCATGTACCCATGCCAAGGTCTAGGTATTGCTTTTCGGTTAAAAAGAGAGGTTCAGAGATGGGTAAAGGGCTGTGTCTGATGAAGAACATCTCAGGACTTGGATGGCGACTGCTTAATCCTGGTAACATGGCATTCAAACAAGTTATGTAAGGGACTCCGGATTGGTGGTTGCAGAGCTGTCCTCAGGTTGACAGCATGCAGCTGCTCTCTCCTAATGCAGCACCATCAGAGGAGGTGACTGATTTACTGCTGGGCCTATGGCAGCTGGTTGCAATGCTCAGCTCCTTAAAAAAGCTGGGCCTGCAGCCCCCCGATGGTACCTGAGCCCAGGCTGGAGGTAGGCACTGAAGTACCCACTCCTGGGAGATGTTTCCCAGTGGCTGCTTCAAGAGGCTCCTGTGCAGTGGGAAAAGTTCATCCTTTTGTAAATAAATAGTTCTCCTTTTCAATAGCCCTAAAATGTTTTCATGGGTTTGTTTCAGTTTCTTCAGGAAAAAGAATCCCAAAGAAAAGCCCTGAGGATGAGGGAGAGGGAGATATTTCCATTATAACCAGTATTTTCGGTAAAAATTCCCATTTTCCTGAACCACTCCAGTGACTACCCATTTTATCTTTTACCCTTCTGCAGCATCTGGAAGGTACCCTGCAGAACATCATTAGGAAAATGGTTCCTTGCACATTTTTAAATAAAGTAAATAAAGAAAAGGAGAAGGGTCTTGCAAGCCCATAGGCAAGTTGGGATGCAAATGATGGGATCCAGGCAGGACAAGTGAATGCCAGGGTTTGCACGGCACCCAGAGGAGTTGCCCCAGCTCTGTACATCAGATATGTCAGATGAGTCCAGGTTCATCCCGGGGATCCAGGTCCCTCAAAGAATCTGTGGGTTTCAATTTTTTCAGGGGATTGATGGTGTTAGAAACCTGTGTTTAGTAACTTTACATATTAACTTGTTAACCAAAAGCATATATTCAATGAGAGTCCATCTGGTTCAATAGAAATAGATCTTTATTAATAACATGCATATCATATGTATATTTAAAATACATATACATTTTTCTACTATTCACTTTAGAAAACAATTTCATAAAAACCTTTAATCAGGTCCCAAGTAATTTGAAACATTAAAAAGCCATTTTTTGTTATAGAACCAGTAGGTATTATTCCAATTAAGTGGTGTACAATCACCATGTATTTAACGTAATGCAGGCTCATGCATTTCAATAGAAAGAGGTGTTCCTTTTTCTGCTTTGTTAATCATGTCAAATATATGATGATATACTTGACAACACCTGCCACAGTTATTATATGCAATTGTGATTCCCTGCTGAGAGCGCGCTGTACAGATGGCATTTAAAAGCTGGAGACAACTTTTTTACAAACTTTCTGAGTTCCCGTGAGGGGCGTCTGGCGTTGTAGGCAACCCAGAACCCAGTTACGACAGAAACCAGAAAAATGGAATTTCATGAACGGCGAAGAGGAAAGCAATCTAAAAAAGAAGAGCAGAGTGAATTGCCTTATCCCCTCTGTTTTCATTGCAAACTGAGGTCAGGGTCATGTTTCCCAAGGCCCTGCCGAGTACCAGACTGGATCTGTATAGAGTGCACAGAGTTATCAGCTATACACGGTTTGCAGATTTACAGAACATATACAAAGGCTCATATGAGGATGGGACTTTAAGGCACAATAGTCCATATACTCAACACATTCATTGAAAACAAAAGTTCAATTTACAGTGCAATATAAACGTATCGAAGAACTCAAGCAGCAGCTCGATAATCACTTTCACCAATAATTAGGCATTTGAGGAGTACTTCTGTGGTGCACAGCAGCCCCAGCCCTGCACACACTCATACACATGCTGAGCGTCGAGTACATGAGGAGCTTCTCTGGCTTCGTCGAGAGGATCTATGCAAAGAAACTTAGATGATAACTGAAGCATTTACAGGATCAGGGCCCTAATATTTTGGGGTGTCTGCACCAGGTCGTACAGGCAGAGATGCTGCCCCACCGAGCATATGTACCCCTCTTGCCTCCAGCCACAGCTCGTGCAGCTCCAGAAGGTGACCCCATGCACGCACCCAGGCACCCATGCCGGGCCTCCCGTGGAGCCACCGCCGCCCCTTCTGCACCCAGGACCAGGCCCAGCATTTACAGCCAGCGAGGGAAAAGCGGCACAAAGAAAACTTAACTCATTTCAACACTAATTACAGTCAAGTGTGCTGCTGTTCCGAGACGAAAATGAATTGTCCTAAGCCAGTCATTTTCAAAATGATCAGCTATCATTATCAAGTCTGTCCTTGTCACCCAGCTCGTCTATATTCTCTCTGATGAATATACTATCTCCAAGGCAACTGAGTCAAAGGGAAGGAAGGACTTTCTTTACATCCAGTGCAAACATAGCCCATATGTGGGAGTTCCTACTGCAGTCATAATAGAACATATATATATATATCTATCGCTGAAAGTTGACCACCTACAGACAGATTCACACATCAGAAGCCAGAAGAGCTGAATTGTAGCTACAAACCCAAAAAAGAAAAATCACTGTATGTAGCTGTACTAAAATGCTGGTACCCGGTAACTTGGTAACTAAATGTTAAAATCAGTGTATAATTCAAAAAGTCAAATTACATATTTTGGGAGTAACTTGCAATGTTATTGCACCTTGGTACTTCTTTATCACCCCATAAACTATGGTTTTTAAGCACTAAAGTAGAATATTTCAGACCCACTTTTCAACAGCACAAATCACTGCACAAAGCAGAAGGCAGTAAAAACTTGAGCAGACTTAAAATGTTTAGAATTGTGGACCTTTGATTCAATTTCATATCAAAAAGTCAACCATAAAAAAAAATTGTTTTCTAGAAAGAAAGCATCAATTTTAGCAGCTCCTAGAGCAAGTAGAAATAAAAAAGACAATGTTTTTTTGTTCAAGAAAACAACACATGAGAAAAACATGAGTAAAATATTGTCCTCTTTCACAGGTAGCCCAAGGAGTTTTGTCATCTGATCCAGATTTTTGTCTGTTATGTCTGCTCAGTTATCGTAACACCTTATCAGAGAAACTTTCAATGGGCAAGAAAGTATCTGCCTCTTCCAGCAGGTAAAGAAGTTGCTCTTCAAAGATGAATCTGACAGGGACAATGGGTTTTTTCAGTGAAGTTAAAGGCTTTAATCCTACTGAGCTTTTTCATTCCATTGAAACATTATTAATGTTATGTAAAAAGTTTTGTTTATTCAGGCCAGAACCATCCTATGAATGTAATAAAGTAGGTCGGTGAGAGGAAAAAAAAGCATTTTAGAATTTCATGTAGCTTCTAGATCATTATGAATTCAAGCGAAAATGGACACGAAGGAAAAAAACGCGTAACTCGGATCACTTCAGAGTGGAAAATTACAGAGTTTGAAAAATCAGAAGACAGAAGTAATTTTCCTTTACCACCTAGCAGTCTTCTAATGTCCCTACCCCAGCCCCTAAGCCCGCATGAGGCGTGCAAGGTGCCAGCGGAGGCCAGAGAGCTCTTTGGGGGATAATGGCAGCTCTCACAACAGCCATCATACCATCAGCCCACATCCCACGCAGCAGATGGGTTTCGTTGCCAGCTTTCACTGGCGGTGTTAGGGCTGTTCCGCACACCTGATAATTAGCCTGGCCTTTCTCAGCTGGCCCCTGTCGAGATGGGCACGGCCACTTTTAGCTGGAGATTTCTCAAACTATGCCAAATGCGAGCTTAATCATTCAGGTAATTTTGGGCTGCTGCAAGCCCAGGAGCAGCAGGAATATCACCGCACATAGCCAAGCAGCTCTGACACCGAATTACACTGATCAAGGGTTTAAAGACACCCTTTTGTAAGAGACAAGTAAATATGCCTTGTCTCAAAATAAAACCAAAAACCTGAACATTCATCATGATTAATAGCACCTCCCAAACAGCACTGCCCTGTTTTTTCCAGCCTTCCCACAATATCTGTGCTGTTTATGTTCTCCAGTTTGCAGGTTATCCTTGTTTTGAATTAGACAGTTGCCTTTTTATTTTCATTTTTTAAAAAGTCCAGATTTCACCGTTTCCTTCTGTCTCCGAAACCTGTACTGGCTTCCAACTACCGATACCGGAGTTCTCCTGCCTTTCTGCCTGTTCTCCTGCACTATTAACACGTGCCTGAGAGCTGCGATGCAACACACACGACGAGGATCCTCAAAGCAGGGTTACAGGAGGAATCCTACATGAAGCACGTCCCTGGCAAGCAATAGCATTTGTTCTTACTGTATAATGCTTTGGAAATAGCATCAGCCACATCTGCATGAGCAAAGCCTTTCAAAATAAAAAATTAGGTTCTTAGATACATATCTGCCTCCAGCTGAGTGTGCGCTATTATTTATGTTGCTTTAAAGCTTTAAAGTGGTGATAGCCAGCGAGGCAAAGCCGGTTTCTTCACTGTAAGCCAACAGACCTGTAGGACTTTGACAGGCTTTGGATCATCACGTATATTTGTTCAGCAATTCTGGGATGCGAGTCACCCGCAGGTGAACTGCAGGTGTATCGGTAACGGATAGTTTACAGGCTCATTAATCACATTTCCCCAGGTTATAGTGCAATCTTTGCTTTTGACCCCATTGCTGGAGCATCATCTTTTCCCTTATATTACTCTTTGGTATTTTCATGACATAGCTTTGGCAGCTATAAAACTTTCCACTTGTAGTCACCAATTTGCTGAACATCTCTCATGTCATAGCTTATGAAATATATATTTACATATTCTAAGGTTAATTCCCAGATTGAAATTAGACATTTCACTTAACCTGAAACACTATTACTAATGCTGAGTAGTTTCATCAGGAGAACCTCCGAGGTTTTACTAGCATCTGTCAGATACATTCATCCTCTATCTATGAGAGTTATCATTGTTTTTCTGCCTTTTATATTCCACATAAAAAGAAATTACTGTCTATCCCCTAGCACCAATGTGAACCTCTGGTCAAACAGCAAATTAGCATGCAAAAAAGCATCAGGGAAACAGCTAGGGAAAGAATCAAATGAAGAGAAGGAAACACTGATGACAGGCTGAAGAAACAATCTTTCCTGTGAGTCATTCTGGTTTGTATTAAAACAGCAAAGTAGATACCAGCTAAGAGATAATATAAGTAAAAGGTGAATGCAATTATTTAAAAAAAAAAAAAAAAACCAAACCCTTGCAAATCTCAGTATAGAGTGTCTTGTAAGTAGTAAGCGAGTTAAGTCTCTGAAAACCCTAAGCAAAAGGCTCTTTCCTTTGGCACTGACTCCTCCATGGTCAAAGCATTTCTCAAAGAAACTTTCTATTATCTATAACTTTACAGTAAATAACTTGCATTTTACTTCTCATTGTTAGACTGTTCCACTGCTTTGGGGCTCCCCTTCCACCGGGGATGGCATAATTTAACTGCAAAATGATTTTGAACGTCTGTATCTACACACAGATAACTTAAATGCAGCTGTTTCTACAAAACACATTGCACGCAGTCTCTGCGGATAAGGACCTCCGTATTGCACCAGCTCTGTGTGTGTGTCAAGGTACTTCATAACCAGGGGGTTAACAGCGGGGACTGCGGAGCATTATTCAAAGTACCTTCCACTCAGCTCTGAACGCATCCGCCTTTGATCACAAGTATATCTGCAATTAGTGCCTCATCTTAACATCTCCATAAGCAGTTCAAGCATTCAGAAACAAACATCAGTGGGTCTAACAGCTACTTTAATTCATTTTATAAATAAGCAATTGAGAATTTTGCTCCAAGTGGCTGCTCGAGTAGCCCATTCCGTAAACGGCGTTCTCTGCAGAGTAAGGCACGATGCGATACGAATGCAGCTCTTCATAATAGAGCGACTGGGAACAGCACTCCTGTACCATAAACTTCAGCCGTTTTCGTGCATCAGAGTAAGCAGTCCTATAACATGGAGCCTCCTTAAAGTATTCATAGCTCTCCCTCTCTGTCTCTAGGTGAATCTTCCTCAACAGATTGTTAATTAATACAGACCTACGGAGATAGGCTTCAGGGTCATCCAGGAATCGGAGTTTCTGGAGAGAAAGTTTTAGAATACAAGTCCGGTCCTCGGGTAGTATCAGGTGCTGAGGAATAAAGAGCAAGCAAATGGGTCTTTAGCATTGAGAAATGAAAATGAGGGAGGATGGGGTCTGGAATGCGAGAGCTACTCACTTTTGGACAATACTCATGGTAATCTTGATGTAAATGTTCTTCTTCTGCATATTTTCTCTTAAAGTAGGCTACTTTCGACGTCGTTAATGTCTTTGGTAGGCCCCGATCAGATCAGCTCTGCATAAAAAAAGAAGAAAAAGAGGCTCAGTAACGCTTGCTGCCATGGTGGCTGTAACGTCGGTACGGGGCGTGTAGGGGAAGGAGGGGTCCGCAGGTGGGATACAGCCAGGAGGACAACCAGCCTCAACCCGCAGCCCTCAACCCACTGGAAAAATAATTGAGAGGCTGGCAAATGTGAAGGCATTTCTGAGCCACCACCCTGAGGCTTGCCAGCACAGCAAGCCCTGCTCCCAAGTGACAACCGCAGCACTGGACACATGCTGCCACTGCTGGGCAGGGTCCCCAGGTCCTACAACCGAGCAGGGTACCCCTGGCCAGCCGCAGCCTCACGGAGCAGGGCGAGGGAGATGCCCAAGCCAGGAAGGTCTCCACACACTGCAGGAGGGACAGGGATGGGGCCACCCATCTGCAGAACAGGGGTCCCTGTGCCACACTGCGGGGGGGGGGGGGTGGGACAAAGGATGGGGTTTGATTTCCACACACCATGCACAGAGCTCCGTGGCTTCCCTGGAAAACCAATACAGAGCATATTCACTAGATGGTAGTGTCGTCCCAGAGAAGCAGGAGAGCCCCAGCTCGGTGGGAGGATGATGGAGCTGGTTTGGTCTCTGGGTTGCTTCAGTTTTTCAGGGCACAGAGGATGGAGGCTCAGCCTTTGGGCTAAGGGAAAGGACTATTGGGCTTTTGTCCTGTGACAAGAGCCCAGTGGAGGTCTGCTGCCCCAGAGCAGAGCCCTGCAGAGGACCAGGGCTCGCTGCACATCCACAGCTGGGCCTGGCTGGCTGCTCCGAGCTCGCTCATCTCTATGGAAAGGTGACATGGTGCTAATTCAGCATCTTAACGAGATCCGTAACTTCGGTGGTATTCAGTCTGCTGAACTCTGAGCCAGGATTGGGTTTTGCTTTTCTATTCACTAGACAATAGGAGGAGGCATGTGCACTTGTGGGTGGCATCAGCACCTCCCAAGCCCTCTCTTTTGTAAGAAATTTCTGTTGTTTGCTTTTAAATGTACTTTAAAAAAAAAACAACAACAACAAAAACCAACTTATTATGCTAACATTTAAAGGTAGTCAGGGAAAGAAAGTATCCAGAGCCACTTTTTAGAATAACTCAAAGTCAAGTCCTATGGGGTATGTTTTCTTCCCCAAATTGAGATCTCCTTATGGGGCATTTGAAACAGGTTTTCTGAGGAAATGGAGGACTTGGTTCTGGGCTGCTGCTCTGCCATAGCAGAAAAGCCAAAAGGTATTGCACAGCCAAAACACAGCCCTCATGTCACTGGAAGGATCCTGCCCTGGGGCATGGGGGCTCCTTGAGTTTTAGCTGCAGCTGGGACTGAAAAGATACCCACACAACTATTTCAGGGACTGGCGGCATCTCTCCTTCACTGGCAGGAAGGAGTAATGTGCTCTCCCTTCCATCCTCTACATCAAAAACCCACAAGAAGGGGCTGAAGAAGAAATCCCCTCATAAGAGAGTCTTCTTGTGCTTTATCCCTGAATTTCAAGTCTGTGAGGATGGAGGCTTCCCATAAAGGATGTTGCGAGTCTGGGCAGAAAACTCTTGACTGGTGAATTAACACCTCATTTGGAGCCAAGACCCCCAGGCCTGCTCTGGGACATCAGCATTTCCCCAGGAGAGAGCCCAACCCTCTTGCAGCAGGACAACGCTACGTTTCAGTCAACCTGGACCACCACACACACCAGAGACGCTCCCTGCACCCACCTCAGCTCTCAAGGGCAAGGGTATGGCTGCGGTCTTCACAGCTCTGTTAGCACTGAGTAGCTGCAGACACTGGTTTAAATTCATATGCAGCAACCTTCACTGCTTGCAGGTTTTATTCTAGTATTTGAATTACACCAGAGCCTGGATATCCTGGACTTTTAATTACGCTGATATTAGATTCTCCTAGGTGAAAACCCCACTGCTGTGTTATCTGAGCACAATCACAAATGCATTTAGACTCCCAGTGCCGTGGGATGGGAGAACGTTACAGTTTTCCTCACACTACTCTGAGGAAGACAAAGGTACAGAAAGATGAAGTGACATTCCTGCAGCCACCCAGGCTGTCAGGGCTGGGAAAGGAGCCAAACCCAGCGTACAGGTTGATGAGCCAACCATGGGCCCATCCTTCCCCTTCAAACCAAGCCTCTAAATGCTAAAATTTGCTCCCTAGTGGTTTTCAGTGAAAAGGCTGGAAGCACAGACCTAGCACTGCCTGTGTGCAGCACAAGCTGAAAACAAGCCCGCATGCAGGGGCAAGGCAGACAACCACAGTGTGCAGAGCATCACAGCTCAGGCCTTCAGCTCCGCCGGCTCCATGCAAACCTCTCCTTTGCTGCTTCTGGCCACAGGAATTCCTCTCCCTGCCCTAGATGGAGGGTGACAGTGGGACCTGTCAGCGTCCCCTGAGCATGGGGGGACCTAGAGACACGAGCAAAGAGCAGGGAGCCAGGACAAAGCAAGGAGCCGCTGGAGCGCTGGCACCCTGGCCTGGGAGGGAGGGAGGGCTGTGTTTTAGCACATGCCACGGGCTGGGGGCTGATGCTGGCTGGAAGAAGCAGACGGAAAGAATTGTATTTTGCAGAGGGATGCATATGACCATCCTGGCAGTGGGATCATCAAGTGTCCAACTGGCACCCCCTTTCTGGGGTTACGTTCAGCACCAGCCTGGGACATACCCCTTGGGTGCAAAGTGATCAGCTGTATTTAAATTCCTAAAGACCTTACATCAGACAAAGTGGCAAAATTATAACAACTCCCCATAACTTGGTTTAGTAGCAAGGAAGGGAAACAACCAGAAACCGAACACCAAGAGCACCTCTGGGCTGTAAGGTTAGTTTTAAATGTGTTCCCGCTTGTAAGTGAAAGGCTGGACCCTAAGAGCAAAGTAGCTACAAGCTGCTTGACACCACGCTAGCTGTTAGCAAATTCCAACAATTCCAAATCTGCAGAGCTTGGGGCACCCACTTCCCCAGCCCAGCAGCTCCCACGGGTTGTCACGGGTGGCTCAACCTCTGCCTCCTCTCCCCGGGAGGGAAGGTGTGCTGCCTGCACGCCTGCAGCAACAGGATGAGAAAATGAACCAAAGGCAAGCGAGTCCCATCACAGGGCTGCTCCACAGAAGCTCAAGGTCTGCTCTTGTGCCCAGCGTAGCTGCCAACCCACCACCACCCATCTTGCTGTCACCGTCACCTTTTGTGGCTGCTGGTGATGCCCACACATCTGTCTGCAGGTGCAGGGGAACGAGAGCATGAACTGTACCCTTGTACTGCGCCCTTGACATCGGCGCCGATGCTAAAGCCTACGAGGGGCACCTCTCCCTGCTTGCAAGGCTTGCAAGGACCAAGCCTTTCTCTAATACTTAGCTTGAAAGTCAGAGCAGAGTGGCTCCGTGCGTGCCTCAGGACTGCTTGGCCAGGGTTACAGGCATACAAGGCTGTAGTAATGCCGCAGTGAATCAGACCCTTAGTGTTTTGTTTAAATATAAACATATTGAATCAGTGCTTTTTGTGTAGAAGGCTATTCTCGCGAGCCAAGTGTTTTGACAGTTACAGCAAGGTGGTATGAGTCACTGCCTCTGCCTCAGTCAAGCTCAGAGACAGATACATCTTAATCACACTACATTTTTTTCAGCGCTACACCACAAGTCAAGGCACAGGGCCAAATATCCCCACGGGGACTAACCAGCGTAGCGCTGCGTCCTGAGTGTGAGGTTTGTCCTTCCAGCCTGGATGAACCTTGGAAAAGCGCATTCAGCATCCCGCCAGGGTTCAGCTGCAAGCGCTCTGCTAGTCACCAAGGACTCGGTAAAATTTGCAACAGCAGGCAGCGCTGCCAGGGCGCGGGAGCCACAGGGCAGGGGCTGCCTGCTCACGCTGGCCAGTGCTTACACCCCACCAGTGCGTGCCTGCTCTGAATGCACGGCACATCGGAGCACAGCGGCTGGAGCTGCCATTAACACTAATGGAAGTTTGAAGCATAAATCCCACACATGGCAGTGAGGGAATAGATGTCTCTGTCTCAAGCCTGGCGCTCTGAAACACAGCTTTGCGAGGGCTTTAATTGTACTTTCAAAAGAGCAAAATGTGCCTGTTCCTATTTATTTCTCCAGGAATAATTACAGCGCTCTGTGGCGTGGTACCCACAGAGTTATTAGGCATGTTTGGACAGAGGGTTATCTTATCTAAATTGGATTGGAAATAGATTTATAACACAGCAACTTCACAGTTGAACTGCAAATGGCAAGAAATTCTCTTCATCTGGCCCCTGCACTCCCGCATCACCCCAGCGACAGGAGCCCCTCTTCGGCACGGATTAGTGCCGGGTGATTTCCACAGGGCTGCAAGCTAGCCCAGACAGGAGGCAAGACGGAGTTTAACAAACGATTGAACAGCCAGGAAAAAAAAAAAAGCAAACAAAGCTTGTGCTTTTCCATCTCAGGCAATGGAGAGGGATCTGCAAGCCCTGGGGCTGCACAGCAGCTCTGCCCCGGAGCTCCTGCGTGAGACCTCGGGAGCGTTCCCACACCTGCCTGTGCCTCCACCTCTCCTACCTTTCCTCAGGAAGAAAATTCATCCCTGCCTGCTCGGTGCTGCAGTGAAAGGGGTTGTATGAGCAGGTACTATTGGCTTGTCAATGCAGACGTCTGTGTGGGGTAAGCACAGAGGCTCGCTGGCCGCGCCAGACCCGCCGACGCTGCGCGCGGAAGGGAGTGAGTCCAATGTGCCGGTGCCCCGCAGGGTTTCCTCTCGCAGTGTAATCAATATGCAAGGTAAAGCTGGCTGAGACGGAAACCATTTCTGAGCATCTCTTGCATGCACAAATAGAAAACCTGAGGCTTCTGAGCACACAGAAATTGGCATTTATTACCAGCAGGAGACATGACTTTGACATGGCAGGAAATATTATCATGTCCTTGCGACTGCTGTCAAACTGCAGTGATAAATTCCCCCGTCTCTAACCTTAGCAGCACTTGCAATTAGGGAGTGCTCAGCTGAAACCCTCCTCTGATTTCACATGCTATGCTGCTGCATTTCCCCTCTTCCAGGGGCAGGAAAAGCAGCTGGTCCCACTGTGGGATTCCCAGTTGATAATGCAAAGCTACCAGACCACAGGCAGATGAACATGTGGATCGAAAACACATGCCAGCCCCAGGATTTCACACAGACTGCCAATCGATTGCCATCCCTCCAGAGTATCGAGTCTTATTCCTCGCTCAGGCAGAGAGACCCCCCCCTTTAACTGACCCACAGAAAGGTGGGGACCCACAGCCGTGCTGTTGTCTGCTGGCTGGAGCTGTTGGCTTTGCACTTTAAAACTGCCTTTCTTTTCCTTTGCTAATTGCTTTGCAGCTCTCCCTAATCATGAATTCTCCCTGGGCACACGTGTGTGCAAGGCACAAGCATCTGAATAGCTTTCATGAGTGCATAAAGACACGAGACTTAATGACCGAGTGACTATTCCTGTCTCATTCCTTACAGTCCCACTGCTTTTATCAATAGAATAAAGTCATATTTCCAGCCCCTTTCAACACTAACCCAAGTAATTTCCCTCACTCTGAAGGCGAGCCCGACCAGCTGAACTCTGCAAACTTGTTAGTTACCTGAGGATGCGGAGTCAATCTGCAAAGGGTCTTTCTGGGATAATCTCAGCAGTTCTGGGCAGATCTCCTCCTTGCACGGGCTCAGCGAGCATTTCTGGCAGCACGGCACTGCTGACCGGGTACCTGCCAGAGCGGATCAAGGAGAAACACGCATGGTTCAGGTGGCAAAGTCAGGACGTACGCGGCAAGTAGCTGGACCGCAAAAGAGGAAAGTGCAATTTCGGCAGCCCCACGGGGCTTAATAACAGGAAAAATAAGAGTTCTGATCCAGTTCTCTAACTTTGACCTTGCTACCTGGACTCCCTTTCAAACATCAAAAAAGTAAAATAAAACATGAAGAAAAATCATTTGAGTCTCTCAGTGGTATAGCTGTAATCTTCTCGGAGCAAATGCTGCAAAAATACAGATTGCTCCTCTAAATATCCGGAAGTTTCCTGAGCTAGAACATGATTACTGCCCTGAACACCACCTTCTAAAATGGCACATTATTTTCTCCATTAATTCTTGTCAGCCTCAGAGGAAAGCTAAAGGGGTACTATCGAAACCACACCATTATTTTGAGTAGTAGCATCAATTTCCTATCAATCACACACGCACATACACACCCACACTGCCTGCAGAACGATACGGGTCTGGGCAAAGTCAGATTACTATTTTTATTTAACAGAGTTATTGCAACATGCCTGTTTCAGTGTTTGCCTTACACACGGTACAGTTTCTAGGCTGCAAGTAGATGCAGCACTATCCGGCTGATGCGTTGCCTTCTGCAGGAAGTATTTAGCACGCTCTAGTAAGAATATGTCCCACTCCAGGGGAAAAACGATCACAGACATGCATATGCGTACCCAAACTCTGTACTTTTACATGTGTGTGCAGAGAGACTCACACTTTTTAAGTACATGAATGAAAATAAACAGGTCTAAATCCTGCAAGAGAGAAAGAAACAGAGAGCCTATATGTGTGCGTATTCATGTCTCGCAGCTCTAAGACATCTATATTTAGATAGTTGTCTCATCCCAGAGGATGATACTTCACTAACAGGCAATGAAGGAGTAGCTATGGTTACTTTTCCGAGTTCAGCTTTGACCGTAAAAAGACGACTCTGATTAAAATGACCTTTCAGAGAGCATGCCAGGGTCCGGCAGAGCAGCAGGCACCTCTGCCCACAGCCCCTGGCACTGCAGGACGAGTGGCAAGCCTCCCTCTCAGCTCTTTGCCCTCTTCCACGATGCAGCAAAGCCGAGAGCTCACAAACAAATACAAAACTTCACGCCGACAGCCACCTGCTAAAGCCACTTGGGCAGATCCCTCCGGCAGAGCCCCGCGCCGGCTCGCTGCCACGGACAAGCCCAGGACTTGCTGTCCCCAGCCACCGCCAGCTCAACGCCACTCACCCAGCGAGCCCCGGCTCCAGAGGGAGGGCTGCTCCCCGTCCTTCCCTGGCCGCTCGGAGCCGCCTGCTGCTCCTGGAGGAGGTGGTGGAGGTGGTGGAGGTGGTGGTGGAGGTGGTGGTGGTGGTGGCAGCTCCTGCGGGTCCCTGCAGCCACTGAGGAGCGCATCACCTCCCGGCCGCAGCCCGCGGAGGTGGGTGCCCAGATGTTCCCGGCGCGGATTGGTCCAGCGGGAGCAGATGTTGCCCGGTTGCTAGGAGCGTTGCTAGGAGGGTTGCTAGGAGACGGTGACGCTCTCCCCATCACTGGCGCGACTCGAGGCCGCGGGGAGGGAGGGAGGGAAGGAGAGAAGGAGGGAGGGAGGGAAAGGAGGCCCCGCCACCGGGATGCTCCGCGGCGGGACGGGACGGGGCGGGCGGGCCGCCGGGCTGCGGGGTGAGGCGGGGATGGAGCAGAGGCCGCGGCTCAGAGCCGGGAAGGCGGTGAGGGGGCCGAGGCAGGGGCTGGGGATGTGGAAGGCCGGAGCTAGAGGGGCCAGCCCTGCTCCCAGCTCGGGGCGGAGGGGAGCACAGAAGCTCCCGTCAGGGCAGGCTGAAGGATGCAGGGAGCGGACCGGCAGCCGCAGGGGAGAGCCGAGGGGAACCGGCTGCCGGCTTCAGGGAGAGACTGGGAGAAATATAACTCGGTGCCTGGAAGGACTGGAGGGAGCAGCGAGTCCAATCTGGGACTGCTGGCAGTAAGAGCTGGGAGCCGAGCTCTTCTGCACTCTCTCTGGATCACACTCCTCTTCCCTCCCTGTTTATGTTGCTCCCTCCTTCCCCCATGCCCACCACCAGATCTTGGCACAGTTTTTTCCCTGAGCCTTTGGGTAGCCCCACCGCGGTGCCCTGGGTTTCTCCAGCTGTGGCACACACACCCGTGACCCCAAAGAGGCACCACAGCACTCTGAAATCCCATGGGCAGGAATGGGGATTGCTGCAGGAATAGAAGCCACGCAGCAAAACAACCCAAACCTCCCCATCTCCCAAACAAAACAGCAGGACACTGTGGTGAGGGGCAACTCCTGCATCTCAGCCAGACAGGGGGATTTTACTGCTGAGCACCCTCCTCCTGGCCACAGGTGGGATATCAGACCCAGCCTACCCTCACTACCAAGGGTCCAGCCAGCGAGGCTCAGAAAAAGTTTAGAAGGAGTAAGTAAAATCTTACCTGTGTAAGGCAGCGTGCACAAAGGGGGGAAATCACTTCCCCAAAGATCCTGGCTTTATAGGTAGATACTGGCAGATAGGAGAGTATAAAAAAAAAAAAAAAAAAAAAACAACCAAAAAAACCCAACTTTTTAAAAACCAGTTTCTCCAGCCAGCTATGTATAGGGGTCTTCTCTGGAAGAAGTGTGCCACTCCCAGGCTTGGGAAAAGGGGCTGTACAAGATGAAATTTTCTGGAAAGCCCAATCAGTGCCAATGGCTGCACTGAACTTACCAGCCCAACACTGGCTTAGATCAGCCCCAGCACCCAGCCTGGGCTTTGCTCAGCACCTTTCTCCAGGAGAAAACCTCCTTAGACAATAAATTTTCTTCTGTGCCTCCCAGCTGTGTCTATGTCCACACAACAAGACTACCATGGATGCCACCACTACTCCTGAGAGCCTCATGCTCATGCCATAGCTACCTCTGTCCGAGTGGTCATTCACTCCAGCCCATGCCCCATCCAACTACTGAAGGCAACTCAAAGGCTCAGCCAGTGCCAAAAGCAAGGCAGGGTGCTATGGGAACACACTCATTTTGGCAGCATCTGAAGCCCCTGGGCAATCCTGTTCTCTTGTGATCTGGAAGATGGGTGCCCCACACATGTCAGACCTGGGCATGTCACTGCTGGTGGGACACATGGAGCTCCCCTCCCTCTGGTTGCTCGAGGGTCTCCGTGAAGGTCCTGCAGAGCAGCAGGCACCATGCCTAGTCCTCCTCCCTCTTACAGAGTGGGAATGGAGGCACACTTCATTTGGCATTCACCTGATCAATATCTCATCCAAATTTTAACAAGCCGAGTCTTGGCAGGCCCGAGTCCCAGCTAACATACGTCAACACAGCAGCCTCAAACCAGTCACTCCATTGACTTTGAGTATCTGGTTGTATTTGGTACTCAGTATGCACTGACACGCACGTGCATGCACGCAGCGCCTCTGGCCTTTGCAGTCTGAGAAAAGATCAGTCACGGCCATATACTTATTTCAAATTATCTCTGAAGCTCTGCTTCTTTTATTGAGAAGTCAAATGAACTCAAACTAATTTCAAATTTGAATTTTCTAGGACAATAGGAAGGCACTGGAATTTAATTGATTTTGATTACCTGCCTTATTATTATGCTGCCAGTAGCGATAGTTCAGGTTGGTGTAATTTTAAATTTACTGTGAGATGAATGTGGTATTTCTCTGCTGCTGAATAGAGGACTTGAGCAATTCTTCAGCTCTTCACAAAGATGTCATAATTAATTCAGTAATATCACTTCTGTAAGTGGAGATAGAAAAGGAAGACACAGAAGCACCTACTCTGCGTCTAAGAGCTGAATGAACGACAGGCTTAGTTACTCCAGTCTTCCTGGAACTGATTGTATTTTTTTTTAACATTCAACACAATTTCTGCTGCAATTTCTGCCTGTCAGCACACAAGCAGGAATTATTAGCTGGCAATAATTTACAGCGAAAAAGGTCAGCTAATCTTTCCCCAGCTGGCTCCAAGAAGCATTTCCATCCCCTGATCAGCCCAGAGCAAATTCTTCTGCAATCCAAGTCTAGCTGCTTTTCTTTGTCCCCTTTCTGAGGGGGTAGAGAGCGTGGGGAATCCAATCCCCTGCCAGTATAAACCATCATTGCTCTGCTGGCTGAACGGGACCTCCATCAAGACGAACAGCAGATGCCCCATCCCATTCCACCTCACCCCATCCCACCCCATCCCATCCCAACCCTTCCTCTTGCCATGGGAGCACGAGAGATCACCTCCCCTCCCCATCTGAAGGGGAGCTTCCCCCTCTGCCAGGGATGCCCGCTCGGGAATCGCTGCCCAGCTGAAGTGCACGATGTTTTCATGCAATGGAAATTAAACAGAACCGTGAACTGGGACCAAAGTCTCTGTTGACAGTGATATTATTTGAAAAGATAAGACTTTAAATGCGTACTGCACCAGATAAAACCTGGACAGGCAGACAATAGAAAAGAGTAGCTTTTTTTCCTTTTTTTTTTCAGTCTTCTGAAAACAAGATTGCCTAGCATAGTCAGTGCTATAATAAATATATGTTTTTAAATGGTTTAGAGCAACTGGGAATATAAAACCCCAGAACATTAGCATTTACTTTACTTTAACTGCCTCACAGAATTAGAAAAAATCAGTTCCTTCATTTCAAAGCAGTTACATCTCCTCAAGCCAACTGTTAAAGAAAAATGAATTAAATTAACATGCCCTTTTGAATTTAAGCACCAAACATTCAGGAGATGTGTGTATAAAGGCACCAGCCCTCCCAGGCAGCATAACCTACACACGTGCTATATTTCTAAACACAGCATGCAGAAGGTATTTTCAAAAGATAAAACATACCTGAAATGTTTAGCATGTGTACCTGAAACGCTGAGCAGTGTCAGATGCCAGGAGTTAGGTCCTGGACCAGTTTTCATCCCTGCCCTGGCCCACTCAGCTGCCTCCGACAGCCAAAGACCCTCAAAGGCTTTCCCAGCCGTTGGCTTGTCACAGCAAACGGAGGCGAGTAGCTCCAGTTTCCGACCCTGTCCATGCCTCCCAGCCGCTGGCCAACCTGGGAGGGACCGGGTGACTTGGGAGGCTAGTCCTGCCTAAGTCTAAAATGCAGCCTTCGCATTTCATCGGAAAAGACCAGCTCTTCCTGTTTTTCCTGTACTAGAACTCTCTTTTTCTGCTCTATCTTCCAATTCATTCTATAATACAATTTGTTGGTATTTTAAAATTTGTTAATTTTTTTGGACCTTTTTACATTTAAAAAATGTCAGAAACAAGCTGGGGAAGAGCAGAAATAACGAAACCTGTTTTCCTACACATTTGTGCTCTTTATCCCCTACGTCCTCACCACCACCACCAACCGAATTCCACCACATCCCCTTGGACACCTCCAGCTCAACCAGAGACAGCACAAGCAGCAGCACACACTGCAGCTGGTCTGGAGCTGCACGCCATCGTGATGGACCAGCTGACCGACCCTTGGCCAGCAAACCTACTTCTTTCTGCTTCTCTATAAATGATTCTTTGCCAGGTGACAAAATTTGTTGAAGCATAATTGTCTTTGAGACAGTTCCCCTTCTTTCAAATGTGATTGAAGTTGGCCAACCTGTTCAAAAATTATGATGGTGGGGGAGAGACTGGCGAGGAGACAGATGGCAGACAGCTCAGCTTCTTTAGCCTCAACTGAGCTGATTGAGAAGTGGGAATGCTTTCACCCTCTCAAGAAAAATGATATCACTCTCGTTGAAATTCAAAACTTAGTTTCCCAACATTAAAAATGTGACTTTTCCAACTGGTCGAAATTAGGATGACATCAGGGATGTCTTGGCAAAACAATACTTGCTGCTTTGCCAAGGAATGAAGCCGCTCTGAGCAAGGAATTAAAATGCAGCTAGAAGAAGAACAGGATAATCAGAACAATAAAGCAAATCACAGCCGAGAGCCCTTGGGGGGCCCAGCGAGACGCACATGTGCTCGTGCTGAACAGCGGGCGTCCCAGCAAGAGCAGCAAGTGGATTGCTAAGCCCAGCGTTGTGTTTGCACACTGGTGTTGTACACCAAGCACATAGAAAGCCTGAGTACCTTACTACCGATTTTACAGGTAGCCTCAGACCAGTCATTTAGGCCAAGCTGCCCCAATCTTGGCACCAATGCATATGGCCCATCCCCTGAGTTCAATGCCAGCAGCTTCACTGTAGTGCGTGCCGAGCTTGCATGGGGACACAGGCAAGGCTGCCCCAAGGAATAAAACAAACCTCGCTTCGGTTTACCCCGTGCTGGTCATCGGTCTGAGAAAACCCACCCATCGTGACAATACCGCCAGCTCCCCTGTCACCACACGGCGGCTGAGGACATCCCCACAGGGACATCATGAGGCTGTGGGAACAGCAAAGCAAGTGTGGTGTCCCCAGAGGTGCCCAAGTCCTAATTGCCAGTACCCCTCAGGATTTGATTTACACGGGAGAAACAGCGTGAGGTGGGTAGCGGAACTGAGGCCAGGAGAGGGGCAGGGTGAATTTTAAGTGGTTTTCAGAAAAATGCATGGGGTGAAACAGTGTTATGAATAATCAGGCCAGGAAAGTGCTGCCCTGGTACCGACTCGGGCCATGCCACTGCCTCGGCAGCAGCGCCCACCCAAGCGCCCAAACCCCAGAGCACCTCACAGACGGCGCCTGGTTCTGCAGATCCCCCTCTGCGCCCAGAGGAGCTGCGGGGGGCCGACTGCAACCCAGAGCAAGCCCCCAGCCCCTCCTCTGCAGCCAGCCCTGCTGCCGAGGGCTCCAAAACCACAAAATTTCACCAGCACTTTCCCACCCCTCCCCTCTCAACTGAGCCTGGTCATCCCACCAATGTGAGTCCTTAGGAAAACACATTTTTCATCACCAATTTGCACCAAGTAGGGTTTTTCTGAACTCCCTCGCATCTCTCTGAGTCTCCCAGTGTACCCCATTTCCCCACCATCTTTCAGATGAAGGGCTCTGGGCTGGGTTTTCCATGTACCCAGACGCGGCTCGTATCAGTCGCCGTTGCTGAGGCTTCCAGGGACTAAAGCTACCAACCGTCGCCAGAAAAAGAAACTCTATTTCTGGGCTGGTCCTGGAAAGCCAGCCCTGCGGATGCCAGCCGGCATTCAGGAATCGTGGTTTCTCATGTCTCCCTCAAAGACGGCACTGCTATTCTGAGAGGAACAAACTACCCCCAGTTCAAAATCACCAATTTGGAATTTTTTTTAGCTTCTATCTTTCTCTGTCTTAATGCAGGCATGGATCACAACTGTGACCTGGCAGAAGTATACCACACACACGAACAGAACAGAACAGAACAGAATAGAATAGAATAATTTCAGTTGGAAGGGACCTACAACTATATCTAGTCCACCTGCCTGACCAATTCAGGGCTGACCAAGTTAAAGCATGGTATTAAGGACATTGTCCAAATGCCTCTTAAACACTGACAGGCTTGGGGCATCGGCCACCTCTCGAGGAAGCCTGTTCCAGTACATCACTACCAAAGGTATGTGCAAGCGTAAGTGGCCACCAGGTAAAGACAGACCCCTCATCGCTGCGGCGATGTCCCTGGTGTCCTATCAGCCCAATTGCAGCTCTCCAGCCCAACGCTTGAGCTCTTACCTCTGTTTCCAAAGCAAGACACATCCGCCCCGTGGCCACCCCAACCGCTACAGGGGCATCCCTCAGTGTCCCATGCGCATGGCCAGGATGTCAACAAAGCCGGGGTCTACGCACAGAAGACACATCGGTGACATTGAACCCCCTGTGCCCTGGTGCAGGTACCAACACATGAAATGATGGCTGAGGGACCACCACAGAGTTGGGTGCGAGGGGCCACTCCCCCAACTCCTGCCGGGGGACACCAGACACCAAACGCAGAGCCAGCACTTTTCCTTCCCCACATGGAGCTGGCTGAAAGGCGGTGTACTCAGGGAGGAGGCAGAGACACGGCAGGACATGGGAACCTCTTCAGTCCCCCAAAGCCCCCCAGCAGCCTCCACCTGCTGCCCCAGGGCCCCTCTGCCAGTGCGGATGGACAGGGGGACCAAGGGGGAGGATATTTCCCATTCCTCCCAGTTATGCATTATGCACCAGACACCTGCATCCTTGTTCTGAACAAAACACATCCACCTCTCCTAGATGCATATTCACTCGGTTCTGCCACAATACAAACAAAAAGGAAGATACACCAGTTTTGCATGTCTACATGAGCCATCTGCTTCTATTTTATTGATAAAAACCTGTAACAACAGCATTCACCATAACAAAATAAGACTGTTTCTAAGGTGTGGATGGTTGTATGTGTGCGTGGATAATTTCAGCCCCGAATTCTGCAGAAGCTGGGTTTAATGCTTTTTTTTCAAGTCAGATATCATCTAGACATTAGTATTCCTAACGCAGCATATAATTAGCAAGAGGCAATATATTGTATGATCATGCACGTTAGCACTTAAGTAGAATAAAAATGTTTCATTGTCAAGTACATGAAAAGCTAAGAATAAACCCGTACCACTCTTTCTGTTGAATATCCAAACATCTTTTCATCATATTTTTCATCTTTTTCATCACAGTTTTGCACTTCAGATATCTCTTTCAATCACACACACAGCAAGTGAAATGATGCTGATACCATTCCGGTGGCCTCACCAGTCAATACCAGTCATTTATTAAGTAGATTGAAGGTACAATTTTCAGTGCAAATCTTTGAACTTTACAAAAGTGAAAAGGGTATATGAATTTGTTTCTTATAACCTTCACAGTATGAACAATTCTCCTTTTATAGATTTATTTATCATAAAAATAATACAGCAATAAATTCAAGCTCTAGAAGACCTGCATTTGCACCAACAGAAGTTAGGGACTTGGCATTTTTATTAATTTGTCTGTATTGTTATTATTTAAAGTGATCAATTTATGGATAAATTTTGTGCTTGTCCATCTCAGGTTGGGAAAGGAGAGCTGAGATCTCTACTACTCAGCCACGTGCACCCTCAGCCACAGGGCTGAATTACTCCAAATACCAACCAGCTTGCGACCCGCCCATGGTCTCTGCTGAGTATATGACAGCAATGCTAGAAAAAAACCCTTAAAGGCAGGTTATTCTACTACACACCAGGAGGGAGATGCAGTGAGCGGGCTTACGGTGCTGTCCTGGGGCAACGGGCTCCGGCAGCAGCGGACGGCCACCTGCAGAGCTGGCAGAGGGGAAGGACCACCGCATCCCAGGGCGCGCGGAGAGGAGATGCACACACACCCCTCAGCCACCGCGCCGCCAGCGCCCCGCGGTGAGCGCAGCAGTGAGGCAACAAAAACCCATACCTGCCAGAAATGGTATATCGTTCCAATATAGAAAGAAGCCAATACTCACTAAAAATAACTTATTATATACAGTATATTTAAATCAACAGTCAAATATACACTGAGATGTGCTTCATGCAAATGCCTGGGGGCACTCTACCACAAAAAACATTTTTATATATACACGTATAAATGCCGCGCAGTATTTAAATGCTAAGTCTACCAAATGATTACTTCATTTACTCTTCTTGACAAACAAAACTCTCTGCTGGGAAAAAGTCAATAAGTTACTGCTGAGAAAACAGCCCAGCAAGACAAAAACCACAGCTGTGCCAGCAGAGGACTACGGGAGATATGTGGTACTGGTTTAATTGGAAAACTTGTGCTTGAGGTGCCACATAGTGACAGCAAGAGATTAGAGGACAGGTTTTATCCTGAGCACCATGGACATAAAATATTGCTACCAGGCATGGACCTGACTTGGAGCAGATCTCTACAGATATTAATGAGAGAATGGGAGATGCGATGACAGAGACAGCGTGAAGGAAAAGCACCTGGAAAGTGTTAACAAGACACAATAGGGATGAGGAAAGCTGGCAAATTATGTGATTTTTCCCAGCTGCTAATGAGGAGAAAAATTTGCAGTGTTCTCCTAAGTCTGAGAAATTATGGGAGAGGGAAGTATTTGGCCCAATAAAATGCCTTCCCTGGAGGTCAAGGCTAATTAATGGTCGTGCGACTCAGGAAAGAATTCAGCTTTTGTCTGAATCCTGAATCCTTCTTGTTCTTCACCCATGGCCAAGATCAGCTTTTCATCTCTTGTTCTCAATGAGATCAGCCCACGCTGGGTATGACATTACAGGGGATAGACACCTCCGGAGTATTTGGTATTTGATGGCCACCCATTTCAGCCAGGAGGAAACCCAAGAGCCAGGAGGCGATGTCCTCACTTCCTTGCACCTGCAGCTGCCCCAGGAGCTGCGATTTCTGTTAAACCACTTTTGTTAAGTAAAAACCAATAATCTGCTTTCCAATTTTCTAAAGAGATGAGCAACTAACTTCATAGCTCCCATCTGGCTTTTGGGTTTCTTCAACTTTTTCCAGCCTCAGCTGCCTAATGCTCACAGGATGCAACATGGTGCCCGGACAGCTTTTTGTTGTGCAAGATCATAGGGACTACCAGAGCCCACCTGCACCACTGGCAAGCAGCACAGACTTCGTCCATCAGTGGTACCTCATAGGATTCAGGTTTTATGTCCCTGTGATGGGCAATACCCAAATCCCATGCAGGTTCCCAAATTAGGATTGAAAATGTCTCAACACTGGACTTGTATCTGCCTTATACAAGCATTGGGTTTTCCCTGCTCTGTGTGTGAGGACCTCTCTAGTGACAGAGCTTTGCTCAGGCTGTTCAGCTCTGCAGCGAGATCTCAAAATTTATCCTCCCATGAGAAACTCAGGAGCAGAGGAGGGGGAAAAATCTCACCTTCAGCCTTCTATTTTGGGGGAGCAGCACAGGGAGAGCCCAGCCCACAGCTCTCCTCTTACACCCTCGTTTGTACAGATGGCTTGTGTGGCGAAGAGAGAGATTGGAAGAGATGATGTATCTACCAAGTTCTTTATCCAGGCTGCAGTATTGACCTATATCTGCTTCATAAAGGTGAAAAAACATGGATAGCTGTGTGGGTTGAGCGGGAACATCTTCCTGCTGCCAGCTGGCAAACAGCTTGGGGATTACAGCATGAGGATTAATAGCCTTTGTCATTTGTAAGTGCAGATGCTAACCTTACTCACATGACAGACTGATCTTCTTTGGATTCTGTGCCTGTTTGCTGTTCCAGAAAGATGACCTTGGGCTGCTGTGAGAGACAAAATATTTACACATTCATTTCTTAAGGCCTACAGCGTAGGCTGCAGGAAGACACGAGTTCACTCTGCACTGAAGAAAAAAAAAGCTGTATGCCTTCAGCAGATCTGGAGCTAAGGAATCATGCAGAGAAGCCGGGTTTCAGCTCAGACTTGATGGCACTGCAGCCTGGCTGCGCTGCTTTCTGGAGTACAGAGAGAGCAAGCTCCCAGCTCTACAGCAGCACCAGCACACCGAGAGCCTTCCCTCCCCACCACCTTCCCAGCCACTGCTTGGGGTTTTCGTTTCTTGCACCACAGCTTGTTAAATCTGCACCAGATTCCAAATAAACACCCAAACCAGCTATGCTGAATTATCCTGAATGGCTTTCCAAGCTTTAGGATCTGTCAGCTTCTGGCTGCTTTTATCACAGAAGCAGATCAGCTGGGAGCCAGCATCACTGCCTGGGGTATGAGAATGTATTTGCTGGGGTAGGATAGGGAAAAAAAGCTGAAGGGAAAAACCTGCCTCATTCAAAGTGTGAGCTCTTCTACAAACCCCAGCTGCTTTTTTTTTTTTCCCCTCAAACCATAGTTACAAACATCACACTTAGTACATTTTAAATGGAAAGCGGATGCTCCTGCATACTAATTCCTTGAGGCTCTGTTGTCCTTTTACAGAACACAATGCTTACAAAAAAAAAAAAAAAGAAGAAAGCAAATACAGAACAGGTTGTTCCCTCTGTCATTAACTCGGCCCACACTGAGGTGAACGGGTGTCACTACTTTGTAATCATTGAAGTATCACAGCCCAACCGACAGGCTTCAAACTCCACAAGCAGACTAGAGATCAGGGAGGCAAGGGCTTGATCATGAGCATCGTAACTTTAAGATGACCCCTCCAGGAGTCAGCTCCCCTTGAGCCCGGGGATAATGCCACAGGGAAGGCCATATTCGTTGCTCAGCCTTTCTGTCCACCTTTTGCGCTGAAGGGCAGAAGGCAGCTGAGAGGCAGAGAGATGAAGTGCAGTGATCATACAGATTAAAGACGATGATAAATAAGGGAGTGGAAAGAAAGCTCTGCAGGCACGCTAGCTCCAAGGTCATTGCCAGCTTCAACTGAAGGAGAAAATGAACTGCCACCAGAGGAAATGCCTGCTCCTCCGCCAAGCTGCCACCTTAGGCTTTATGCTGGAGAAATGATCAATGGCAGCTGGCAGCCTTTGGTTTTGTGCGTCCAAGAACATCTAAAGACATTCATGACTGAAGATCAGTCGACTATGTAAAGCACCAAATAACTTCTCTGGATCTGCAGCCGCTAAAAATATATCCAAGTATTGTCCGTGTGCCCCAGGAGCTACACACCCCACGTTGCCCTGCACGGGAAACGCAGACAAGCCAGAGCGACAGGAGTGAGCAGGCCACAGCAGGGTCCAGGTAATTAAAGACACTGGTAAAAAGGAAACCCGAACAAATCAAACGAAGTAGCAGATCATCCAGATAAAGCCTTTACAAATGGGCACTTCAGTAAGCTATAGCTGTAGCTCAGTGGGCTAAAAGAGGTACTCATTTCTGTGGGCATCAGTTGAAAGTCAGTGTTATTGCAGGGAATATAAATGTGGTGAGATCATTCTGTTCTGTTGTCGATACACATTAAAAACAAAAAAATAAAATAACAGCACAGAGCCTAGCAGGACAGGGGCGTGCTGGCTGGAGAGGGACCAAGGAAGGAACAGACTGAAGCTAGCTGAACGACGCTGTTCGAGATACAGAGATGCATCCAGAGCACTTGCCCACAATATTCTGGGCTTATGCCAGTGCAGTTAGTTCCTTCCCACACAATGGTTTTGTGGGTTTTCAGGCTTTTTTTTTTTTTCCCCAAGAGAAGAAAATTCAAATAAGCTACAAGGGGATTCCAGAGAGTGGTGTCAAAAGGGGATGAATTATCTTAGAAAGCATGAGTGCATTAGGAAACCTCCAAGCATTAGGACTTGCAAGCACCCAAGCATTCCCAGAACCAGGTCATCCATTGCTTTCCCGCTCACTGAACGTCCCACAACTCTTCTCCCCTCCTGGAGCCCCACCAAAGCAGAGACTGGGCATCAGCATCCACGTGGATGGAGGCCAGCAGAGCACAGGGTCCCAAGTCTACTGACCACCACCAACTGAGAGCCAACTGCGAGTCAAGATTCCCAAGGAATGGAAAACTTTCTGGAAATTTCGTCTTGTCAGCCACTTCCAAAGGAAACAAGGGGTTAAAGCAGTGACTGAAAGGGCAGTGGTATTTACATAAGAAAGACCATGAGCACAAGTCCAGCCTGTATCAATATTAGCAATGACTAATTCAATCTGTCAATGTGAAGAATTACAGGAGCTCTGGAATACGGGGGAGCTGCTACAAAGCCTTCATTTCACAGACAGTCGATACTGAAAAGAAAAATAAATCACAAAAGCAACAAAAATCTCAAATTACAGCTAGCAAGCACGAGCACTCCCAGCACTGTGTTCATCCCAAGATTCCTAAATTCCTCCATTGCTTCAGTAGGAACTTAATGAACCCCACAAATGCACTGCTCAAGGCACGGATGTGCCAACAGCTTTAGCAGCAGCTCTAAAAACCCAGCGCTCCCCTTGCCTCACCCCTTTTCCCTTCCCTCCAAATTTGTCTTGTAAAACGGCAGGCCAAAATGTTGTCGTAAGGATGCAGTAACCTGCTTCCATCCGAGAGAAAAGTTTTAAAATGTGCGCAGATATTAACTTACTCTAAGTTTTCACTTGCTTTCCTCTGACTCCCAATACTCTACACTGAAATTATATATTAAAATTCAATTCCCTTAATGCCATATCTTCAGAAAAGATCTTGATGTGAAAACAGCATGGAAGTCCAAAACCCGTTCACTTCATTGCTTTTTAAAATTATCTTTTCCAAGATTTTTTTTTAATCACACTATTATAAATCTGGGTTATCTCCAGTTCACTGCTGAAACATATTATCAACTTACACTTTTCCCTTAGCTAATCATTAAGCATAAGCAACGCTTTGCAGGTTCAAGAAGTTATGAAGAGAATCTCAATAAGTTTATTATACATACCCATCCCAGATAATAAAATTACTTATAAACACTTGTATAAACATTTTACGCAGTTCAGGAAAAAAGATGCAGAGATTGGAAAACAACTGAAAGTAGCAAATGCACCTTTTGAATTGGGCTGTTTCCTCTACTTTTTTCCCAGAAGAAAAGTACATGATAAAAAACCCATTTCTATTCTGTTGGTTACCACTCAAATGCTCATTTTCTCTTGCATTGGTAATACAACAGCATTAACAGTACAGACAAAAATGTATTTGTTTGCCGAGCTGTATCTGGGTTAGATCCTGCTTTTTGATACAAAGCCCCAGTAGTGCAAAGCAGATATTGTGCCGGCTTATCTAGGCAGTGGAGGACAACCCTCCTGCACAGGAAAACCACCAGTCTCACCAGAAAAATGATGCTTAGACAGGTAAGTGATAAGAATATATAAAACCATGGCCTGTAGAATAATTTGTATCACCTATACCAGAAGTCCTTCTACATGCAGATTATTCAGTCTGCCTCCTGAGGACAGACAAAGCCTGTCTGTGTTACACCAAGTGATAACCTGTGTGTATCACATCGCTGCCCCACAGGGTCCGGCTAGCCTGGATGTGATGCAAACCAGCATCGAGGCTCAATTTTGGTCAAACAGCCAGTGCCAAAATTTGCACTAGCTAGATTTGCACAGCACCGTTGAAGGGAAGGAGACGGCTGTGGTGCAGGAGGAGGCAGAATTCGGTGCCAGGTCTCAGTAAATGAGAAAAACAAAACATGAAGTGATTCAGTACAGACAAACCTTTTCAGCAAAATATTTCCCGTGTCTTGCTATCATCAGCAGGAATGGGGAAATGCCAGTCCTCTCTTGGAGAGCGTGGGGAACAGCAGACTGGGCAGCTGACAGGATTTGAAGATCTCGGCACCCTGCTGCCTACGTACCGTCACTACACTAGACGATTAACATCCTCTGCTGTGTCGCACGCAGCATCGCAACAGCTAACAACTGCTAAACTTTCAATAGTCAAGTAGCAGACTAAGACACGTCCCCTATCCATCGCCTCCACGACTTCAACTCGCAGAGACAGGAAAAAAGATTAAAATGGAAAATGACAACGTAGTCTGAAAAGTAACTACATAAAAGTGTCATCACCTCATCCGGCAAGCCTGCTCCTTGTGCTGTTTTCAGTTAGAGGCAGGAAGCACAATACTTTTCTCTGGTGTTAGTTCAGCAGAGCCAGCAGCCCCTCGAGGGGGGTCCCCTGGATCCTATTCCTTGCCTGCAGGAGAGCTTGCCCCAAAGACGAAGTGACATGGTCTGGCATCCTCTACAGGATGCCAAAAACGGTCCCCTTTCAGATCCCAAGAAGATATTACAGGATAGCATATTTGAAGAAGAACCCTCAGCAAACTGGTTTGTGCTTAACTGAATTGCAGAGAAATCACAGACCTAAAGACTTCCTGTGAAATGCTCACAGAAATGCTTTTCTGAATGAACCTCACTTTTAAAAAACAAAGTAACACACAGGCAAAACAATGATGCACAAAAGAGTGATTCAGGCACAAAGGTGGACATGTGCAGCTTGTTCTGGTCTTTTTTGGTTTTTGTGATGACAGAAGCCATGAACTTCAAGTAAACATCTAAACATGCATTGTATAATTGCAATATAAAACTGATGCTAGTTCTCTCTCACGTAAACCTATGGCAATGCAGGCTAACAAGTGCACAGGATGCCTAATTAAAAATACTGGTAGTGTTTAGTCCTAATATCAATTGTTAGTACAGGAGAACAGTAGTAATGTCTAGGCACTTAAAAGTTGACAGAGAATTCAAGAGTGCTTTCCCATGCTGCCTGAAAAATATATCATCCAGTCTACAGTGGTATCAAATACTTATTTCTTGGACTTAGAAACACGATAATAAAAGGGAGGGAATGTGACCTGCATGCAGGTTAGCCTTTCTGTGAGCTATCTGCGTCAAGAATATTTGCAAACTTCATTAATATAAATAAAAGGAGGGTGAGAAAAGAGAGTTTCCCCAGAAGAAAACGGCATCAAAGTCAGTCTGTGATGATTAAGCCCATGACAAAATGAGCAAGACAATGACCAAGGAGAGGATTTTGTAGGTTTTCCCACTGCTTTTCCCTAGGGTGAATTATTTGGATGCAGAAAATGCAGGACAACCTGGAAAGGCAAGAACTAAACTTGCTTCCCAGGCCTTGCCACCTTTAATACCCATGATTGCTGACACTGAAAAGTCAGGTTAAAGTGTACGTGACCTGTCAGAGCACAGTGCTTGCCATGGGATAGCTGCTTTCTGCTGACTGAGAACAAGGGAAGACAGCCCATAGTCCCAGGACCAGCAGGCTGCCCTGGTAACCACTAGGACTCCAGTAGCATGTGCCACCTGCAGATCTGTGTCCCCTTCGACTCCTTCATTTCCTGCCAATGACTTTGCTCTTCCTCTCCGCTGCTGTTCTGACCCATAGAAATCCAGCCGATCATCTCCTTGCGCTTCATGCTGCGTCTGTTGTATATGGAAATCATTAGCGTGACATCAGAGAGCTGGAAGAGGGCAACCTGGAAGACGAAAGTTTCCTTGTAGACAGGGTTGGGCTGTCCTCGACGGATGGAGGTCTTGCAGTGAGACATCTCCTGGCCCATGGAGTTGAGCAGGCAGAGCTTTCCATAGGTGTCTAGGACAAAGAAGAGGAAATAATGTTTGGCATGGGTGACAGATTAAATGAAAGTACCAAGCGGTCAAAAAACACCCAAAAAACTCCAAGTAGAGCAGCTTTGTCTGCAGTGAATAACAGATGAGGGATGGACTGCTCTCCTTAGTAAAATCCATGGAATGAGGAGAAGCAGGTGAAAGTACCTCTTCTTGGATTTCCTCATATTCAGCTGGGGAGAAAAAGGAAGGAAACTGATGTCTGTTTCAGCCCTGCTCTCTTGGAAAGAGCAGGAAATCTGGTTCCCAAGCCTAGCAAACCTGTCTAAGATTAACTGAAACTATAAGCATCTCTATTGATTCTCCACATCAAATGGTGTGTCTCCACCTTCCCTTCTCCTCCCTGACGATCAAGCTTTGTTGGGGCTGTCTTACCAGGGCTTCCCTTGGCTACACTTGCCTCTCCACACCACTCTCCTTTGGAAGAATGCCTCTATGACCTATTATCTGAGATAGCAAAAAAAAAAAAGGGTCCTGAAAAAGAGGGAGAGGAAACCTGCATACACAGTGAAATGATTTGCTCTTGCATGGTGAGATCAAGGCCTGTTCCAAATTTTCATCTTACCTTTTTGCTGGACTCAAGGTCAATTTTATTCACTATTTAAGTCAATACAAGGAGTAAAAATGCTTAGTAGATACAGGGAAGGGATGGTCCAAGTCAGTGTTCCTGTAAATTCACCCTTAAAACTCTTGCTGCCTCCTGTATTAATTAGTTCACTTCTGTTATGTGGTTGCTAATACTGTGGTCTCAGGCAGAGCTTTGTGGTCCCCAATGCAGACCCAGCTCAGTGTAAGTTTTCACCTCGCTCTGCACACGACAGTAACAGATCACTTTGCTAGAAAAGTCCCCTCCTAACCCCTTCTTAATCTGTGCCTGGGTTTCTGCAAGTGAGTATTATTTCAGAGTGTGCTGAAGATAGGAAATAAATAACAAGCCTCCGTCTCTTGTCTACAGCATGTCTATCCTCTTCTGTACCCGTTTGATGTGCTATTTTACGCACTTATCTACTGAGCAACACAAGGTGTGAAATTACACTTCAGGTGTGAAAACACTTCTGTGTCTCCAAAGCAGGGCTCTCCACTCCTCTCAAACTGTTCCACTGAAAAAGCTGTCAGGAGACTGACAATCGAGGAGCAAATTGTGAGCCTGCACAGCTGTACAGCTATCGAGTTACTGCGGGGAAAGTTCAGCACAATCATTAGCTGGGGGTGCCAGCTTGGCTCCCAGCGTAACACTGGAGATGAAGTAGATCTTGCCAACAAAGACCTACTCATTAGACAGAAAAGCAGAGCTCAGACATGAAACAGTTTCCTGATTGTATCTGGGAAGGAAGGAACTGCTTTATCAAGAGGTGGACTAATTCCCATAGTAATACTCGGTGTTGGTGGTGCTGAGGGACTGAAATCTGCAACAGCTTCAGACCCATCGGAAACACAAAGCCCAAGAGATGACTCTCTTCTAGCTCAACTCAATGTGAAACCATGCAAAATAACTACCAGACACAATTTCTTGCAGTACTTGTAGAGATGTCACTTTGCTTTGTACTGACAAACCATAACATGCACTGAAGCATTCCTCATGGGAAGTCTCATGTGGGTGCTGCTCTGAGGCTGCAGAGAACTCCCTGGAAATAAAAAAAAGTGGGGAGTAGGGGTTTTATGGATTTTTTAAATGTATTCACCCTTTTTTCTGTGAGGAGGGGATTTCAAAACAGTGAAAAATCTCCGCCAGGCTGATTTTAAAATACAAACGAGCAGCTAAGTAGTACAATTCCCTGTTTGAATTTTAAAATTTTTCTTTCTTTCAAATTGAAAGCTTACATTTTCTACATGATTTCAGTGCATTTTCCAAACCAACCCATTTGTGGGCAGAAAGCTGAAGGGGCTTGTTTCTGCTGACACGCAAGAGAGGTGAGTGCTGAGAGCCAGGAATTCGTGGAGATGAGACCCTCTCTATTTGCTCCTGGCCCAATACCTCAGTTTTTCTCTAGATATGTCCCTGGTGTCATATCGCTTTCCCCACTACCCTCTGAGAACTGCTTTGCTGAGGGTGAGGGCATTTGATTGGGATCACAGTAGGGGCTGGGAAGGGTCAGCAAGGGCAGAGCTGGGGCATGGAGCAGCACCGGAAAGGTCCTGCTCCAGGACCCCTCGGCAGCTCCTGGGAGGGTTTCCCCAGCCGTGCTGGGGCAGGGGACGGGCTGAACAGAGAAGCAGTACGCAGCCAAGGACTGCCACAAACACGCTCCCTGCTATCCCCCCTGAGCATGGCAATGTGCAATATAACTAAGACCAAATGAAGTACTATTTGAGCTTATCTTCCTGTGCTGCTTCAGGGAAAGGTCACCCACACATGCCTGTACCTGGTTTTCTGAGAAGATGGGGGGAGGATTGAGGTCTAGATCTTCTTCTCAGTAAACCTTGCTATCATCCTTCCTTCTGACTGCTGCCAGTATTGGCAGCTCAGGTGGGATTCATCACACCCAACCACAGGTACATATGTTTAAGCAGTCTCCTACAGAGACAACCAAGTTATAGTCAATACCATCAAAGCAGCATATGACATAATTCAGCAAAGATCTAGTACACAACGCTACCATTACAGATGATTTAGGTTTTAACACTAAAGCAAGCGCCACAGCTAAAACACCTTGTAGGATGCTGTTTCAGGACGTTCCAGCTCATTTTCCAGGCAATGAATGGATGAGTTTCTTGCAGTCATAAACTCTAGGATGTCACATCCCTGACTGAGGCCTCAACTTTTGCAAGTGAGGAGTAATATAGCTGGCTTTAAGAAAACTGAGCATCGTACGACCAATGACTTAAACCCAACAGAGATCAATGTCAGAAAATTAGGCTTTTTCTTTAATACACATCAGATCTGCTACATAATTCTGCACCGAGGCCCTGTCTATACAGTACCAAGGTCGGTGGGAATTCTGCAGCTATCATCTGGATCAGGCAAGAATGTGCAGGATGGAAGGAGCCTACGCTCAGGGCAGAGCGAATACCAGGAGCCCTATGCATCCCCACGTAAACACAGGCACAAAACCAGCGCAAGTGACAACTAAATCAGGCTGCTAATTCTTCTCAAATTTATTCCACTGGGTGTATTTTACCAGCCAAAAGAATCAAACTTGCCTGAACAGAAATAAAAGAGTAGGTGTGGATAATATATTTAGGATCTGAAATTTGCTTTGCAGAGCTGGTACGTATGAGGCTGAGGTGTTATTCTGCTTCACTAACTACATTTTAAGATTGTGGTTTGCCCTTACTGCATTGTGCTCCTTGCAGCATCTTTTCAGGTGTTCCATCAGAAAACACTTCCTAGTTCTCCTCGTGGTCCTATCTCGTCCTCTGAGATGGAAAGCTCTCCCCTTTGGTTGGCTTTGCCAAAGAAAATCCATCCCCACATACACAGTGAGATTAGTGGAACTACAGCAAGGATGAACTTGAAAATTTACTGAGGAATGTACAAGTGAGAGCATCTATTCATTATGAAGGCAAACATTTTCCATCTAATTACATGCTCAGATTCAGTAATGGCCTCATTACTGCAGTATCTCAGCACTTTACGCTCTTCAGTGTTATTTACTTTCATGCCACCTCTGTCAAGCACAAAAGGAGAAGAGAGATTAAGGCTTACATTCTTTAAAATGCCTAAGTGCTCACCTTCTATTTAGGCACCTATCTCACTGACATGAAGAACAGCGAGACCTCTTAATATCTGGGAGTGTCTGAGACTGCAGCTTGCCCACAGTTACACAAAAGTCTGTGAAGAAGCAGGAACAAAGTCTGATTTTGCCGAGACCAATTTTAGCACCGCATACACCAGGCTCTCCTTTCCATATAGGTGTTGGAACAGAAGTTCTTGCTACAGATCATTTTTACTCTAAACTCATCTTTCATCTCTGCTATGAGTGGACTGAACAATGTTCACCTATACATAAAATATCAACATCTCTGCATTTAATACCAGAGTTAAAAGTACTAAATCAAGGAATGCTGCAAGAAGCCAGACACATTTTGGGCTGGCGCTGCATAATCTTACTCCAGGGGTTTGGCCAAACCTCTCCTCATGCAGACTGCTCTGTCACCATCAACACTGCCCCAACCATAAAACATCTCTTGAGAGCTCATCTGCAAAGGCAATCAGTTTATCCGCGATTCTTCTAATGACCCATTTCTGTCATCATCCTTCTAAGGGAACTAACTGATAATGACAACTCAGGGGAATAATCAACTATAATTTATATGTTCCCATTTTTGGAGCAGGGACCATAGTGTGCATTCTGCTTTCATTTACCCTAAGCTCTACCATTATTAATAAAGCTGACCTGTGAACAAAAACACTGCAATACAAAAGCATCCAACCCCCTGCTTGAATTTATATTTAGAAAGGAAATAAACAACTAAAGACTCCTGACCCTGCAGGTCTGTGGACTGCAGGGTACAACACAGTGCTGTACAGACTTTCCCACCCATGCTCCAGGCAAGCTACCTCATTTCTAAAAGCAGTATAACCATGTCAGCATGCGGCAATCCAGACTAATAACACCCGCAGTAAAATAAAGCCTTGGGCCTAGAGCTTAATTTCACCCAGCTGACATGCCCACACTCCTAGCCTACATAACGAACGGCAGCATTGCGTGGCAAAGCAGCTCCAGAGCTCAACTCGGTGCTACTCTGTACAGCGCAGCTCAACGCGAGGTCTTGGTTTGAGACCCAGAAGACCACTGCTCCATTTGTGCGTGGCTTTACCTCCCCATTAAACCTGCAGTGGGGCTGATACACTGTGACCCTGGCTCACTGCAGCTGGACTGGGAAAAGAGCAGGGAGGAGAATTAGACCCAAGCTTTTGTTCCCAAACCCACATTGTGAAAGTCTGGATTAGGCCAGAGGCAGCTTGTGGTCTGCTCTATATACCATAGAAGAGCTGAGAGCTGCCTACTATGTCACTGAGGAGCCAGCTTTCCTTCCCCTATCCCACCAAGTCTCTGCTGCTCAGGTCCCCTCTCCTTCAGCTGGCAGCTCTCATACAAGGGAGAGGCTGGGCTCTGGCAACCTTCATGATGTGTGAGTCATCGGAGAAGAGACCAGCAGCACTTTTAATTTAAAATGCAGCAGAAAGGTGTGCACTGCTCCTTGGAAGCACTATTTGGCTTGAGGGGAGGGAGCTGCCAGCATCAATGACTTGTTTTGTGCAAGGAGATGGGCTGCTGCGGAGGGGCAGGAGACGAGGGCTCCCTGGAAGCAATACCCTGGTCTCTCAGGAAGGAAGGCTGCTTCCAGAGAGCCTCCAAGCTCTGTTCCTTGGTGATCCTCCTGTGCTGCCACAACACCCCATGTCCACTCCGTTTTACAGTGCCAGCCCTCACCTGGGACACACGTCGGGCTGTGGAGCCAGCTTACCACCTCCCTGCACTCTCCAGCCCTGAGGAGGTGCAGCCTTAATCCAGGCTTATGCAGGAAAGCGTAACACAGACACCTCTCCAGATGTACAAGGTGACTCTCCTCTAATAAGGGCATTTCAACACTTCCCACAACATACAGCGGGCTTTACACATTGCTGCTGCCTCAGAGAAGGCGTGGGAACTTTAACCAAGAGTGTATCAGAAAGCATGAACGCACAGCTTCTCAGCAACAGCAATGGTAGCGGCATGATGTAAGGATACTTAAGCCTGGCTTTTCTCACCTCCAGCAGAGGTGCCCACAGGTATGGCTTTCTTATACAGCCTGTCATCAGATCTGCAAACACTGCTCTGTAGAGTCACTGCAGATTTGCACTAAACGTTCAGCTCCAACTGAAATTTGGAATTAGGAGAGTTCTACCCTGGAAGCAATGGCGTTGTCTTCTGCTTGTTTTGGGGTAGGTGGGTGGGGAACAATGATAGTTTTTTTCTTGTTCACAGCTATGGGAATGGGAGAGGCATCACCATACAGTGATGCACTCCTTTGATTCAGAAATATCTTCATTTTATATGCAGCAAGTGTAACACGCATTATACTTTTCATAGACCTTTTAGAAATTTAAAACTATTGAAAAAATTACTGGATAACTGCATGTTATCACTGGATGTCTAATTATCATGGAACACCCCCCCCAGAAATCTCACAATCGCTCCTTAAAAGTCCATTACTTTGTGACTCGCTTCTCTGAGCCGTATCAGTCCCAGGTGGGAAGAGCTGTACCAAGCCAGTCCATCCACCCAACAGTACGCAGTACCACATGCCTTAGTAAGTCTCTAAAAATATGGCAAATACAACATATGCTGATTGTCTCCCAAATACTCTTCCAGTCTCCAGCAATTTGTGACTCAAGAATGCCCTAAGAGGCAGTGTCAGCATATTTAATGGTCCTCAGCGGATCTTTCTTTGTGAACTTGTCCTGTGCTGTACCAAACTCAAGCAGACTTCTAGCATCCACGATGGTCTGCAATGAGGATCTCAACAGTGTAAGTGAAGAGCTGTCTCCTCTTCAGGACCCGCTACCTCCTCGCTTCACTTTATGATCCTTTGGTTTTGTATCAGGAGAGACAATGAATAACCGTTGCCAATTCACTTTCTCAACGACACTTAGGATTTCATAGACCTCCGTGAAATCTTCCCCCATCTCCCTTTGTCGTAGCATCACAGGAGGCACAGTCTATTCAGCTGCAGCTCTCTGGAAGCTGTTCCCACACCCCTGATCGTCTCAGTCACTCCTCACCGCATCTTTCCAGTTCTGACATATTCTACTTGAATGGAGGGAGCCAGAACTGTACATGCTATTCATTAGATTGCTGACTGTGTATTTACAGTCAAATGCCAATTTTTCATTTTGTCACCTGTATATTCCTAACCTTTGATGTGCATTTTCACTACTGCTGCTGAACCTTGAATGGACATTTTCCTGGAGCTATTTACTATAAGCCTAATATTTCACTCCCAAGTGGCTCTGAGTCCACCCAGACTAAGTTTGAATTCCACCCCTGCCCCCATGCAATACCTTAAATTCATCCACACTTCAGCTTCCACCTCACTGCCCAGCTGCTCGTTACCAGACATCCTTCTGGGGCTCCTCGCAGCTGGCCTCATCTTTACTACCCTGAACAAAACTTTCTCAGCTCATCTCACTGTAAGTTTGTTCAAGCTGTATTCAAGGATGGGCAACAAAAAGATGCAGAAGGAAAGGTGGTCTTGTACAAGCTTACAGTGACCAGCAAGTACTCAGCAGTGAGCACCAGCCCAGCACCTCTACTGCTCTGTTAACCAAGCACTCTGGACTGAATCTGCCCCAGCTCGCCCTGGTACAGATCCCCCTTTTACTACTGATGAGATGGGAACATGAATTACAAAGCTTTAGGAGCTCAAGCAAGCTCTCTGTGCAGTGCCAGATACGCAGGTTAAAAGCTATTTTTTTACTCAGCTTCTTGGTCTGAGTGGGAGCAAGTAAAGAAATTAACCTGTGCCTTAGTTCTCCAGGAACGAAACAGGGATAACAACTTTCCTTCCCTCACAAACTAGTTGATAAAATAGAATCCACTAATGGCTTTCAAGCATTCTGATACCAGAGGAACAAATATCGTGTAAGGATCCTAATTTTCCTATGGGAGCAACTTCCATACTTCTTGGCATTATCTCTGGCTCAGGTAGATATTTGTTTTCAGACAAGTCTTTACTGTAAGAATTTCTCCTGTTCCCAATAGAAATCCTGATAGCTTGTTCTCTCCCTCCTGTCTTTTCCAGCGTTAATGCTATTGTATTTGTTTAATGGGGTTAATATGCTGCTGGTGTAATAATGATCATGTACGGATGTAATTATTATGTGTGATTAATTCTGCAGCTGCTGAAAAGCTTGGAGGACTTTTCTTAGGCAAGGGAATAGTTTTACAACAGTCCTTCTCAAACTGCATTACACACAGATGTAAACCCCAAAAGAAACGCAGAAGGGGAAAGAACGAAGGCTGGATTAGAGGAGAGAGCTGCACCCAGCAGAGCAGCTGATGAAGGTTAAACATCATGTGGGCAGAGACCATCTCTCCGTTGCGTGTTTATGCACCGACTAGCACAGATGATCCCTGGTCCATCACTACAATCCCAAGGTACTGCTACCATGCACATAGTATGTAACTGGTTATAAATTTTTAAAGATGTGTCTGCCAGTGGCGTGGGCTTCTCTCGTTACTTTTTTAATAGTAAACATCCTTTAAATGAACACACTGAGTTTTGTTCTAAGAAGATATAATACTGCAGACCACAATATGAAACCCTACAAAATGCTAGCACAGGTTAATGATTTTTACAAGAACCAAAGAGAACGAGATGCACAGCACACAAACCATTAGCACTGAAATACCTAGGGTGTCCACATCTGACAAAACCATAGCTGTTTTTCTGCATGAGGCTTTTTGGCACACACTGATAATTTACAGTCCGATGCTGCAGCCATACTCTTGAGTGCTCTTAAGTGCTCTGAGTGATAATGGATCTATTTGCGTGATCAGGGACTGTAGACTCAGGCCTATAACTCAGCATGTTCCCCAGAACAATACTTGGAAACTTATCGTTGACAAAACTATCCTTAAATCCCACGTATGTGACCTGAAGACACTGCCTGCAAGATTTAAGTCTCTGTAAGCTGTCCAGCTGTTTCCTAACCCAGTTATTACGCACGTAAGCACCCATGACTTTGATATTTACCTGACTCAGTTTAACTCTCTGCATCCCATTTAAAGGTTTAAGTGAAGGAGAAGATGTGCCCAGGAAAAACCGAGACATGCACAATCTTCCTTTCCTTCTCCAGAAAACCATCTGGTTTAGCCTCTGCAGTCTTTACCACCTAAAATCACCAATGCCCCAGTCCAGTTCTTTCTTCTGCACAGAATGAAATCCATGCAAACTCTCCGAGGAGGGAGCACACACGCTGCAGGAGATGCTGAGCTGACCTGTGCAAGACCGCAGGTGGCAGAGGAGAGGGTGAAGGTGGGCAAAAAGCACAGCTGGAGAATTTGCTGTCATGCAAGACTCTCTTGCCATTCCCCATAGCTGCAGCTATCAGCAGCAGCCAATACTAAAGGCACTGGGCTGCGACAGGACCACGCTCCGTGCATGCAGGGCTGGGAATGGAGATGGATTCTGCCCATAGACTTCTCTCAGGCTTACCATAAATGGCTGCCCTGAATAGCAGTTTGGGCTTGGTATTTAAGTGCCCCGAAGTGCTATTATGTCTGAAATCCCCATGATATTTTAAAGAAATAAATCACTCCCTCTGAGCCGCAAACAACAGAACTGCAGATAGGACGTATCTGAGAAAACACAAGGGCTATTTGCTTACCCTCCAGAAAGGGAGATAGCAGTTTGAGTTTTCACCTAGTGAAGGACTTATCGAGCACCTCATTCAGCCACCAGCATGTTTCAGACAGTAACGATCGGACCTCACAGCACTCCTCTGCAGCACCTGCAGGAGTTATCAGTGAATTGCTACTCCAGCATCTGAAACGAGTGCTGGTTTTCTTCCTTCTTTTTAACTTTTTTTCATTTCTGCCTCACTGTTTTCCTTTTCTCACCACACTACTGGGAACTTCAGAGGCGCAGAAGAACAATGCAGAATGTAGAAGAAACAATATGTGACTTGGAATAAAAGCAGCAGACTCTTATAGGTTTGGAATTTGCCTGTAATCATTTATGAATTTCCATGTTTCACCTAATAACTGATCTAACACTGAGAGATACTGGTCTGACAACGCTAAAGTTGACCTGGATACAGAAAGGATACGAAGAAACAACTCAAGATAGCCTTAACAGCAAAGATGGAAGAACGGT
The DNA here is from genome assembly GCF_047370975.1 of Nipponia nippon. Taxonomy (NCBI): domain Eukaryota; kingdom Metazoa; phylum Chordata; class Aves; order Pelecaniformes; family Threskiornithidae; genus Nipponia; species Nipponia nippon. Next base: position 24,665,599 of record NW_028262302.1, read on the forward strand.
AATGAAACAAAGTCAGGACCATTAGTTTAGGTGGCTGACAGAAGACTTTGGCTAGCTTATCAAACCCATTTAACGAGGTTTATCTGAAGCCCTACAAACACAGAAATGGAAAATTCAGGCAGAATTTAAAATTAAAGCTCCTTCAAGGAATGCCTTTTTTTCTCCTTTCCTGCTCCTGTTCTCATCTCATCAACAAACACAAAATGCTTCTCAGGTTTAAAGATGCTGCCAACCAAGTTACTGTACTCCTGTGCGCCCACCAGCTAAAAAGCTGAATGGGACGTCTAATCACGGCAGCTAAACTTTCCCGTGCTGAAAGCTAACCTGTGCCACAAGGCTGATCTGCCAAACCCCATCCCACCAGAGGCCCAGGGCAAACACAATTCCCCAGCACTCACAGACAGTGAGTTACAGGGTTGTCACCTTACTGCAATGCACAGAGCTATACAACATGCACCCAGAAAGACATTCGTTAGAAGAACACCGAAAAAAATCAGTTGTTTGTTCATGCTATTGCAGGTAGTAAGCTGGAAGGCAATTATTTGAGTTCTCTGCAGTAAAGACATTTCATTTATGGGAAAAGAGTGGGGCATTACAGATGCCTGACCCAGCCAGATACAAGACAACTTATGCAGGGCCTGATTTAAGAACAGAAGTGCTGCACAGTTCTTAGCTTCAGGCAGCTAAGAGACAAAACTCGAATACCACAGGTAAATACATGAAAACACACCAGAAAAAACTGCAGCAAATTAACTTGGACCTATATTAGGACTACTTCAATTTTATTTCTGAGAAGAAAACTTTAGGATGCATCTACACTGCAGCATATATAAACACAGGCGAACTTGCTTTCTCGAGCATGCGGTAAGACTCTTGTCTTAGTCTACCTTTGCTTTAAATTACTAAAAAGGTCCTAACTTGAAACCTTTCGATAAAACATGTACATGCAAACAAGAACATGTCTTTAAGTAACTCACATGGAGACCTATGTTGCCACAGCTAATACAAGACCAGCTAGGGCTCCACAGACTGGGGTCATGTGTTTTACTGTTGCATATACTTGCCCTTAATTCTTGAGGACTGACTGATGACACAGATTATTTCTGTAATATACTGAAGTATAGTTTAGTGGAAACTTAAGTTTTCACGTCCATATACTGAAATATTACATAAATATTTTGCTAGCTCTGGGCCAAAGAGCACAGCATCTTGCAAAAGCAATCTTAGCATTTTGCAAGCTGGAGATACTGTGTCAAATCCAGTGAATGCAAGGAACTGTCAAAGGTTATTACCTTTGACAGGCAGGCAACGACATCACACAAAGCAAACACACCAACAAGCAAAAAAAAAATGTTATTTCACATTGCCATTAGCTGCTGGTTTCAGACAGGAGGCAAAAGGACAATACGAGATGAATACAGCACTGCCATTCAACCCCTGAATGAGGCACACCAGCAGCAAAGCAGATAACACCATGCACTGCGGCTGCATGACCCCGTTTATATTGTGGGCATTAGCACCGTCCACCCACTATCCATCCCAAGGGCTAACTACAGCTCAGAGACTAACTAAACCTACTGTAAGGCAATTTCCATTTTTTCCTCCAGGTATCGGAGGAAGGGAACTCAACTGTTACAACCCAGAAGAACAACTTTCAAATCTTCTTTCTGCAGAAGATCTTTTTGTATGGCAGTGGAGAAGTCACAGCAGTAGGATCCCCAAAGGGCCCAAAGCACCAGGTCACCTAGCACTCAGGAGCACAGCAAGGGGACTAAACAAATTATAGTCCTGGGAAACACTTAATGGCACTAGGCAGGGCCTCTGTAGGTCAGATGGTAACATATAATCGCTTGAAAAGCACTTCTTTCTTTTTATGGATCTGCTGAGAATTACTCTGTGCTTTGGGTATAATAGCACTTTTGCCATAATCAGACATAAAGGTATATGCAATAAAAGAGACATTCAGGTGTTACTGTCCCGTCAGCTGTGTCTTCATACGATTGCCTCCAATTACACTGTAAAATTTACCAGCACACGTATTTGAAATAATGCTTTTAATTTTCAATCAGATACTCTGCAAGGAAACTCAGCTCAGAAATTACATAATTGAATATCTTGAGGAAGAAAATAAAAAGCAAATTTTGACTCAATGGTGTTATTTAATAGCAGTGAAAGTACTTACCAGGTGGCCTATTAATTGCGAGGTTTCGGAAATGACTGCCTTTGATCATCTCCACTGACAGCCGCCCCGTAGTGGCATTGTACGACAATCCCACGAGCAGCTCTGGCACCCCTCCATGCGACAGGGACTGTGTTGAAGAAGCGCTATCACTGTGAGAGATTGCTGACAGACTAAGCTGAGAGTCTGCACTCTGCAGGGAAAGAGCACCGAAAGTCTCATCAGGACATTCACCACCACCACCCTCCCTGAATTTATATCTTGTAGCCTTCTTTAGTAAGATCTCTCTTAAGAAATGACAACGACTAAGAATGAATTATTACAGGGCACCAGAAGAAGCAGAGCATCACTTTTACAAAAACACATCTCTGAACTTTCTCTTTAAAGATGAGGAACGCTGCATAACGTGTTATCACTAGTGTAAATCAAAGTCTTTGAGTTAAGCATACATCCTACCACATCAAATGCACAGTAAATCTCCTTGACAGTGACTTTTGGATGGAATGCATTTTGCAGTTTTGTTTTGTCAGGTACTGTGTATTTTCCTACTTTCTTTCCTTGCTACCATGATGCTCTTTCTACCCCCTCTTCACCCAGAGATGTTTTATTCATTTCATGTGCACAGCCTCTCACTGAGCTTTTTGTAGACAATGAATCATGACAGAGCTCATCTACACAAATTGATTGGCATAGCCAGAGCTGGATACAACTGTGATGTGCACGAAGACTACGAAGCAGCAGAGCCAGTCCCTCCTCACATGGCCCACCTCTCCACTTCCATCTGTCATGAAAAGGAACATTACTAAGCATTTCTGGTAACATGGAAACTGCACAACACAGAGATCCACAAGCTGGTAATTAGTGCCAAATGAGGTAGCTCTTGCACTGGCAGTAGTACAGGTCTACCAACATAACGGTGCACAAGAACTACTGTCCTTGTTGAAATTATGATGGAATTAGCCTTGGTGGTTCTGGGACCAACCTACTATTTCTGCGTGGCACACCATTTGATGACTTGTGTAGATGTGGTACACCTACATGATTTTGTGTAAGCTCACTAGCTGAGCCGTTGTTAACAAGGCACAGCTTTGTATAGGGAACAGATGCCCTGTGCTTCCCCTTACTGATAACTTTTTAAGTGACAGCAGGACAGATCCACCAGTTGCATCCTAACAGCCCTGAATGAAAGATATCAGGTACAGCTGGTCCCCATTCGCCAGATGAACAATTTTACGGACTCCACATTTCTTTCATCAAACTTACGCTCAAATTAGTCCTTGGCTCCAAGACCAACGTCACCTTCGCTTCCCCTTCCTGGCTGATGTTGCTCAGGTAGAAGAACTGCTCTCCCATCATCTTCTCTACAATCATCCTGTGCACCGCATAGAGGCGGAAACGAATGGCGTGGCTGCTTAACTCCTCTGGCTCCAGCTTACTGAAGGTAATTTTATCCTTGAACATGGGGATGGGTCCTCTCTGAACACTTGTCTTACCCCTCTGTTTCTTGCTAGGCATCAGGACTGTGTGCACTTGCCAGGTGTTCACACCGCTGCGATCTTTGTCTGGGATATCCCTGGCTTCCAAGATAGTAACTACTAGCTTTTGACTTGAGGCTTTGTAGTTGAAGATGACATCTAGATCACCACATTTACAGATGGGCTCGTGAGCTGGTACAGTGTTCACTTTATCATGTTCCTGCAAAGAGAAGGAAGAAGTAAAACCTCCATTGGAGTTCAACTGCCTCTGTGATCCCAACTCTATTTAAAAAAAAATTATTCTCCTCACTTTTGCTTGCAAGTGTAGGCAGTTGCTCTGCAAAATAAGGATCCCACTGTTTCTTGAAAAGCCAGGGCTAGTTAATAGCCTGATTTTGTCTAATATACCCCATACAATCTAGTAAGCAACAGCACTTGTTGAAACATTACCAACAAAAAGTTTCATCAAGATTTAAGTGTTTTGCAGGAGACTTAATTTGCAAAAATTCAACATAGGGAAAAACTAAACAAAGGGGGTTTTAAAATTTCATTCAATTTTGAGGCATTAATGAAACTTTTTGGTTTAATTTGATTAAAAAAACCAACTTAACCTATTACTTTGAACATACACTGGAATTTTTTCAAAATGGATTTTTTTACAGTACTGAAATCAAACAATTCAGTCAAACCTGATGACTTTTTGGATATTTTGTTCTGTTGAAATAAAAAAAAAAATTAAGCACTGTGTTCAAATTGATGGGAGGGGAAATCACCACATCAGAATTTCTTGCAGAATGGAAATTCCATTTCTAGATGCTACCCTATAATCCAACACTTTTCCTACAATTAAAGCAATGATAATCAAGAAAGTCTGATTAAATACATATTGATTCTTTATTCCCTTTTTAAATCTCCCAAGAGAAGCATCTGTTCCTTCTGTTCAGTTTGGATACTAATACATTCAGAATAAAAATTCAAAATAAACAATCAAAACATGGGCAGACCAATTCACACACAATCTTTTACCTACTTTTAAAATAAAAATCATCTTGATAAAACAAGACAGAAAACATGGATGCTCACCTTACCTTTTGATGTGTGGGTGTGTGCGTTTCTGTTCAAAAGTGCTTTTTTATCTTAGAGCTAGAAATGTGCTTCATGTGATAAAGGGGTTGCTATAGCGATCAATGATTTGTATTTAAACACGAGTATACACTGTATTAGGGAAAGATTTTCAGTTAATAGCCAGAAGGTGAATTAAGGCCTGTCACTAGCAGTCTGAGTCACCCTCCTCCTCAAACATTTATCTTCTTTCGCATTTCAAGTAACACTTCTTTTCAACAGAGGAATCTTACTGTTCAGAGTACAGATGATGGGCCATAGGACTTCTCATGTAATACCCTTCAGAAGTGTCTTGGGTGGTATGTGTCTCAAACAAGACCTCGGACAAACCTCAAAATTTATATCTACTTCCTATCAATCTGCTTTTCAAGTGCTCAGATTCACCTGCCATGATGTGCAAAGCTCCAGCTTTTCATATTTTCATAGGTGTTTAAGGGACACGTGCACGTGAATACAAAAGTCCACATGCGTGCATTAGCGATGGAGACCTGTCATACGTCTTGCAGAAGTAACATCGAAGAGAGAAAAATCACCACTTGGACAGCACACAGAATTACTTGGTTGCCCACAAAAGTGCCTTTCTGTATGAACAGCAGGCTGCAAAGACAAAAATGCAAGGCAGGCCAGGTTGCCTGGAGAGAACGTGATGTTATGCAAATGTAAGTGCTGCTGTGTAGATGTCAAGTTATTTCTGTCTGGTTGATGAAATAATATTTAAGAAGGACACGTAATGGGATTGTGCTTGATTCATGTTTCCCTCCACATGTTCATCCCTCCCCACTTTCATCTGTGTGTTTGCTATTGAAGAGATGGAATCAAGGCACATTTGAGAACTGCTGCTAAAGAGTGGAGACACCTGTGCTTGTGGCATAACTTTGCTTTCATCTACATGCCTGAGCTGGAGAACGCGAACTCCCGTGCATCATCATAAACCCACAGGTACGAAGATCCAAGAAGCACGTTCCTGCCCCAACAGGGCTGAGTATCTCATCTTCTGGCAGCGTGTAGGGCAGACTGAAGGTCGGCTATCTGGTTTTTGACAGAACAGCTAGAAAGGATGTGGATTTCAGGAAATCTCAAATTATGCTACTATAGCTGTGGCCACATCCACTGCAGAGAAAACTGCATGAACTGGAGGCAGAGAGGGAAAGAGAAATGCCAAACTCTGTGGCAGTGACCTTTCTGTGGGCAACCAAGCTTTAGAGACCTCATGGGCTGGCTCTTTCAGGGAGCACTGTGCTATCTGGGACTCACCCTGTACAGGTTTTCTGCACACAAAGCTTACAGACGCTCGATCTTCTTTCTGTGGAAATCACTGACAGAATTCCCCTTGGCTTTCAGAGGTCAGCTGGGACTATGAGCCCTTTGTGAACGTATTGGTTATACAGACACTTAAACCAGAATCCAAGGAAGGCGTGGGTTTTAGATACTTCATCTGAATTTCTTTCTTTCCCTCTTCCCAGCACAGTTCTTGAGATGTCAAGCCAAGTATACTGACTGATACTGTATGTCTAACCCGGTCACTCAGGACAGCCAATATCCACTTCACTAGGTAAAATAAGTCCATTTCTGACAAAGAAACCTGAAAGAGCAGCTAATTATGGACAAGGCTTGAAATGGTACTTGTGGTTCCACTGCAGGGGCATAAAATGATCATTTTTGTCTCTAAAGAGAGGTCCTTTGAGTGGAGCATAATAGCGCTTGGACATTTCTGGCACGTTAGAACACTTAGTTCCTGCAATAAAAAGTCTTTCATTAATCCACACAATACCTTTGGATGAGAAGCTGCTTGTAGTAAATAAACTGGGACTTGGGCATATCTGCCCCCTGATGCTATAACCATTCTTTGCATTTTTAAAATGCAGATACCAGGAGCAAAATGAGAGACGTATTTCAAAGAAATATAAGAACACTGGCGACATTGCAGCACGTGAACCACGGCAACGTACAGCAAATGTGGAAAAGGAAAAATAAGCCTCAGATAGGCAGACAAACAGTGTATGTCAGAGGCACACAGCAAAGAGAGCGCAGGACTGCTGCCGCGGGGAGTTCCCATGTGCTGTGTAGTATTATGTGGGACTGGTTTGTGCAGCTAACCAAAATGCTGTTCAAAACACCCCTTAGGGCTGGAGCAGATGAACTGAGGAGCTGCTTTCCAGCTCTTTAACTGGCTGCAGGCAGCATGCTCTGAGGAAAGGAACCTTTCCCTCAAACCTTGTTGCTGAGTGTGAGGGAGGTATTAATTTCCACAGCTGAAAAACAGTCTCTTTTAACTCAGGCAGAAGATGTGACCTTTGTGCCATTCTTTTAATATGTCTGATGCAGGCTGATATTTTTTCAGAAATTTAATCTTGTGGTAAAATAATAGTGAAAACCAACACATCACACAGAAAGATTATAAGAGAAAAGGGGGATGCTAAGTCATCAGGTGTTTACAATGCCTTAAAATCTGTAATGTTTTCTTGAGGCTTCAAAATAAAGGTACAGAACTAGGGCAAAGCAGAGGAGCTCTCAGGCTCTCTCCTTCCCTAGAAGGATGCCTGCTATCAATGGGGACCAGAGTGATGGTTACTTGGCCAAGTCACAGGCCACCCCCACCAGTTGCCTCCAGCTTTCCAGATGCTTCCCACTGTCTAAGCCATAGAAACCACTCGGAAAAAGAGGCACAGATCTGACCCAGTGACCACACACCATGTCCCTAGACACACCCTGCACATACAGCCAGTAACAAAGCCCAGGGCCACTGCTAAATGATAGTAAATGCTGTCAGGCAGCTAATGGCTACAATTTCAGTTCCAAGATTGCAGTCAGAAATCAAGCAATAAAACAGCTTCTCTGAATGAGTGTTAGTAGCAAGAGGTAAAATACAAGAAAAAGGGGAAACGCAGAGGGAGAGGTGTATGTTCATGCACACATGCACACAGGAGTACCATTATCTTGTGCTGTGCTGATCAATTTTTCCCTTCATTTCTTCCCTAATATTTTTGGCCCCCAACATCCTTCGAAAGCTTACACCATGTGTAATAAATGACAATTCACCATACCTCAGGGCTCCAAGCCGATGAGCTGTCAGTAGCATCATTTACTTCAAATCCCTGGTTGGTAAATGCTGTCTCCATTTCCAAACGTCCTTCTGTGGCTTGCCGGCTAACGCCATCGGCAATGCTGGACTCCATCCTAGGCCCTTTACACCGCCCAGTGCCCCTGCTCTCAGTTGTTGTTCTTGAATCAACAGATAGATGGTCATCTTCACGATAGGATAGGTTGTCTTGGTAACTCAGTTGGCTTAGTCCATCCAGATCTAACAATTTTCAGCAAGACAATAATTTCAGAAGGATTAGAATAAATTCCTCCCCCTCTACCTCCCAAAATGTGCCTTTCTCTCCTTTCTTTTCTCTTTTTTTTTTTTTTGCCCTCATCTCCAGTGCATGCAAGAGAGTTTCTACTTCCGAGTTCTGCAGCACTGAACTTATAAAATAACAAAACCTGTATAAATCAGCATTTGATGGAGTGGACATGGCTGTTTCTCACTGCATCCTGAACTGAGAAACCTGTTGCCTTTACCTGAAGAAGTTAACCACCAAATGCAATTATCAGTGGAGTGTTTGGGATATTCAAGTGCCTTGGGGCTGCAAAGCAGCCCCAAAGCAATCACTTCCATGAAAACACAGGTCAGACAAATTACAGGAAAGCACGGCATAGGCCTGATGAACAGGTATCAGCAATTTCCTTCTACGCAGGAGGAGAAAGAGGAAGAAATGACAGCAGTTAGCATTGCCGTCAAGGGGATGGTGCTGGTGAGGAAAGGAGTTTCACGGAGATAACAGAGTGCCACCACAACCCTATCACCCATCCTTGAGAGCCTGGGTGCACATGACCAGCCCCACAAGGAATCTCCAAATCCCGTGTTTGGGCTAAATTGTCCCAAAGGCAACTGAGAGGAGATGTGTTCCCTAATTTTCTGCCTGCTTTTATTAGTTTTAATTCACCTAATCCTACACACTTACTCCACGGGCTAAAGTAAGGTTCATTAATGAGAATAAAATAATATTCTCTGGTTCAGACCACAGATTCCTTCTCTGCACCACTGAAGTCTATTTTGAACATAGGGCACTTTTCTCTACTTGAAGGCATCAGTGAGAGCTCTCTGGGTGGAGTGACACAGATAATTACATGTGCAAGGACACAGATGAAAATAACATCATGATTTGGCCTTGAATGTGTTCTGCAAGCACTTTCAGAAGAAAACCAGGGACCTTCCTCCTCCTAACGCATCTGACGCCAGGCCTTGCTTTAGGAACACAAAGAGCTAGATTCTGCCTCCATTTCTTTCAAATAAGCAAGGAGCAGTTACAGTGAAAGAAAACAAGTTGTGCTTCCAGACAGCTGATGACAGTAATGAAAACAGAATTACTTCCTTTGCAAACACAGCTATTTGGGGTTTAAAGGTTTCACAGAATGGTTGAGATTGGAAGGGACCTCATGAGGAGGTCATCTTGTCCAGCCACCCTGTCCAAGCAGGTCCACCTGCTTGTTTGTTCTCAAACCTGCAGGTTTGTTCTCAAGACGGTAATTCTTATAGAACAATCATTTTATTCAAATTTGGCCTTCAACTCGAATCTTTAAAAAATAGTATTAATTACTGGGTTTAACAGAAAACAATTCGTTTGCTTTGGTTTAGATGAATCAATGTTTTCATTCCCACCTGATAAATGAGACAGGGAACCTGGTGACAACTGACATGGAGAAGGCTGAGGTACCCAACAACTATTTTGCCTCAGTTTTCACTGGCAATTGCTCATCCCACATCTCTCAAGTCCCTGAATCTCAAGGCAGGGACTGGAGGAATAAAGTCCCACCCATCACAGGAGAAGATCAGGTTTGAGACCCTTTGAGGGACCTGAACATACTCAAGTCCATGGGACCTGATGAGATGCATCCCAGGGTCCCAAGGGAACTGGCTGATGTAGTTGCTAAGCCGCGCTCCATCATACTTGAAAAGTTATGGCAGTCAGGCGAAGCTCCCAGTGACCGGAAAAAGGGGAACTTCACACCCATTCTTTAAAGGGGTAAAAAGGAGGACCCTAGGAACTACCAGTCAGTCAGCCTTACCTCTACGCCCATTAAGATCATGGAACAGATCTTCCTGGAAGATATGTCAAGGCATATGGATGACAGGAAGGTGATTAGATGCAGTCAATATGGCTTACGCAAAGGGCAAACCCTGTCTGACTAATCTGGTGGCCGCCTACAATGGAGTCACTGCATTGGTGGATAAGGGAAGAGCAACAGATGCCATCTAACTTGACTTCTGTAAGGCCTTTGACATGGCCCCACACAACATCCTTGTTTCCAAATTAGAGATAAATGGATTTGATGGATGGACTGTCTGATGGATAAGGAGTTGGCTGCAAGGCCTCATACAAAAAGTTGCAGTCAATGGCTCAATGTCCAAATGGAGATCAGTAACAAGTGGTGTCCCTCAAGGGTCCGTATTGGGACCAGTGCTGTTCAGTATCTTTATTACTGACACAGACAGTGGGATTGAGTGCACGCTCAGCAAGTTTGCAGATGACATTGAGCTGCGTGCCACAGCTTCCACTTGAGGGAAGGGATGCCATCCAGAGGGACTTCGACAGGCTTGAGAAGTGGGCCAATGTGAACCTCATGAAGTTCAACTAGGCCAAGTGCAAGGTTCTGCACCTGGGTCAGGGCAATCCCCAGTATCAGTACAGACTGGGGGATGAATTGTTTGAGAGCAGCCCTGCAGAGAAGGACTTTGGGATACTGGTGAATGAAAAATAGGATATGAGCCAGCAATGTGTGCTTACAGCCCAGAAAGCCAGCCGTATCCTGGGCTGCATCAAAAGCATGGCCAGTAGGTCAAGGGAGGCGATTCTCTCCCTCCACTCTTGTGAGATCCCACCTGGAGCCCTGCATCCAGCTATGGGGCCCCCAGCACAAGACAGACATGGACCTGTTAGAGCAGGTCCAAAGGAGGGCCATGAAAATGGTCACAGGGCTGGAACACCTTTTCTATGAAGAACGGCTGAGAGAGTTGGGATTTTTCAGCCTGGAGAAGAGGAGGTGTCAGGAAGACCTTATTGCTGCTTTTCAATACTTAAAGGGAGCTTACAAGAAAGATAGAGAGAGACTTTTTACCAGGGCCTGTAGTGATAGGGCAAGGGGTAATGGTTTTAAACTGAAAGAGGGTAGATTTAGATTGGATATAAGGAAGAAATTCTTTCCTACTGGAACAGGTTGCCCATAGAAGTCGTGGATGCCCCATCATTGGAAGTGTTCAAAGTCAGGTTAGACGGGGCTTTGAGCAACCTGATCACGGCAGGGGGGTTGGACTAGATGATCTTTAAAGGTCCCTTCCAACCCAAGCCATTCTATAATTCTCTACACATCCCTCTGTCTAGAACAAAAAGCCCAAATCTTTCTGAGTAGAAGAAATTCTATGTTTTGCCTTAGCAGCAAATATACTGTTTCTGATTAATACACAAAAAAAACCCGCAAAAAAACAAACAAAAAAAAAAACCAAAACCAAACCAAACAAAACAAAAAACAACAAGAGGAACTGGGATTATATTCAGGAAACATTTCCTGGAGCTGTGCAGAAGTCGTTGCCCCTCTCCGTGGCTGTTCTTTCAATTTAACAGCTCAGAGATTAGGAGGAGAACTTTATCCCCTTTCTTCAGCTATGAATGGTCTCACATTCTCCCTCCCAGTAAAATGCTTCAAGCACAGGCACTTCAACAGAGAAGTCTGAGAGCACCTCACAGCTTTGTAATTATGGTCCTCTTCTGAGACATGGGAGATGGTCCTTCAGGAGGAAAGAGGGATCCAAATTCAGATCTCTCAAATTCCAGGTGAGTGCTCTTCTCACTCCCTTCTGAAATGCAAAACCCACCTCTTCTCCTCCTCATCCTCCCATCTGGCAGACCTAGTCCTAAAACCAAGAGCCCTCATTGTCTCGCCTCTGCCCTAAGCTGAAACTCTTGAGTGAGGGTAGAAAGTAATTTGATTTTTTGCCATTACTCTCATTCTTCTCTACAAAGTCAGAAAACAGAAAGAAGTAAACATAAGAACGTAAGCAAGAAACAAAATAACAGAAATTCCACAAATTTACTGAGACTGAATGGGTACAGGCGCTCCTTAAGGCATTTAATTAGCAAGCCAATGTCTAATACACATTTTAAACAGTGGGTCATCCATCAAAGCACACACCACACAGCAGGCTTTCAGAATAAAATGCTACTGTAGTAAGAAATTATCCTCACACAATTGTCTTGTGGTTTTGACTCCTGCTGGGATAATATCTAGATCAATAATAGAGGAATTTTCAAAAACTACATTAAAGCCATAAAAGGCTATTCATAACAGGAGAACTCCAGAAATGTATTAATAGAGCAAGCCATCTCTCTAAGACTCAGGCACAAAATGAATGTGTTAGGAAAGCAAATGTAGTATTCAGAGAAAGGAAGGGAAAAGGTGATTCACCAAAAGCATTTAGTGAAACAGTCTGGCTTTTTCTTTAAATTTAAAGTAGTTTGGTAAGAGATAATCACTTATAAATACCAGTATTAGAGGATCATTACAGGTAATAGCCCAACTATACAGACTAGAACAACTATACCTCTCCAGTTACATCTGTTCTAACATTATTAATGGTCTAACATTATTAACGGTTAGACTTGACGATCTTAAAGGTCTTTTCCAACCTAAATGATTCTATGATTCTATGATTCTATTCACAAAAAAAATGGTCAAAACAGAAGTTCTTCATGTAAAGGAAAAGGTCAGAGCAGTAAAATGCCTGTAATTTACCTGAGAGATCTTTAAAGAAGAAAATGTCAACTGTCTTATGAATACCTGACATGAATAAACAGTGCAGCATCAGGGATGTACGTTGAGACAGCATTATCTAACTATCTGAACTTTAATTAGCCAAGAGTCCCTGCAGAGCAATAGCAGCCAATTCCAAAATTAAGGGCAGATACCACTGTACAGTAAGAGTGCTGTTTTTTTTTCAGTCCTGTCCCTAACCCTTCCCTGTTGTGTCACATCTGCCCACAAGCAAAGGAGGAGGCAAGGGGAATACTGGGGAACAGAAATCACCAACAAATCAGGAAAGTCTGTACTCAAGGTTGGAGAACTGGCTGTGAAGAAACTGTGACTTTCGTCAGATGAGCATCACCTCCAAACAGAACCGTAACGGGTACCGGGATATGGAAGCATCTCTCCAAAGATACAGGGAAAGCTCAGCACATCAACCACTGAAAATCAGGCTGGAAAATACTGTGAAGTCCTCTCTCACATTGGCAGGTAAACGGCCTGGTTAACCTACAGTATATTTCTTCTTTTTCAACGGTACACAATTTCTCAGTTCTATAAAGCATTACAGTGTGCTGAAGAAATGTCCTGAGAGGCCTCATCAGTTCCTAAAACACACTGCCAGATTTAAAAGATGGAGCCTAGCAGATCTTGCTAAATTAACACTACATAGTTCATTGACCAGCGAGAAACACTGAGATGGAGAGTTTAATGTGTGCTTGTTACCTGTGCTGACTGAGGCAATGTTTGCTCTGCGGATTGCAGTGAATCACTGTGCTTTTACGAGAAAAAGCGTCCTTTCTTTGTGATTTTCCAAAATGAAAGAAATTTGATCTCTTCTTCTAGACTGTATATAAACACATGCTGAAAGTTAAGAACCTGTTTAAGTATGGTCCAGAGGAGGAAAGGATTTCAGTATGGATCTAGGTACTTCTGGAATTGAAATCCTCCTAGCTACTAGGAGTGATTTTCAAAGCTCTCTTCCTGAAAGACAACAACAACAGCAGAGATACGAGTTAGTGGGACTGAGGCATATTTGTCCTCATACAGCAGTAATCCTCTTGCCTGGCCCTTGCTACAGCCCCAGTTCCGAATCGCTCTGCAGTACCCCGGCACCACGTGCTCCTTCACACTGAACCAAACCAGATGCAGGGAGACCGAGCAGTGCTTCTGCCCCTGGTTATTTTGACATTAGCCATCAAAAAGTGCTAAAAAACTTCCTAGAAGAGCCTCAAAGGAGCAGAATCATTATCTAATTACAATAAATCTAAACAAAAATGGCTTGTAAATTTTAGGGGTTAAAGAGAAAAAGGATCTTAAATTTCAAGTGACATTATGCAATCAGGCCAAGATTGTTTAATTTACCACATGCTGGGTGATAGCCTGAGGAGACTCCATGTTTCCAGAACTAAAATAGGCTCTTTATTAACAGGGTGATTTGCAGAGAGGCTGTGGGCAGAGCTGGCATTCAAGCCAGTCAGCTCCCCAGAGCATCCTCCAAACACTTCCTTCCTGCAGTTGTGCAATCCTCTTTCCAAGCTCTATTCAGGTTACTACAAAGATTTTTAACAGGTGAAAAGTTAAAGCTAGACAAGTCCAAAGTGCAGACTGTCAAGACATTGATAACAGAAACAGAAGGTCAAGGAAAATCTCATGTAAGAACACGATGTGAGAAGGCTTTGCCGTATGTCAAGGCTGAGTGGGAGAGAAGCTATTCAGGGCTCTCCAAGATGCTCAACTTCGCTGTATGCCTGAGTTTGCTATAGATTTCTGATTCTGTAAGAAAAGAAAACTACCAGCTCTATGAGTAAAAAGTCTGTTAAGAGAACACAAGGAGAACAGAAGTCTCAGGCAGAGTCTAAAGAAGGTCTGAAAGTGCCATGATCCCAATCTGGACTCGGCACTTTCAAAAGATCCTTCATCCCTCCCACCCAGAGAGGTCCAGAGGATCTGCTCAGCTGAAACAGTGTTTGATACACCGTCGGGGCACAACGATGGCTTTACACGCACAAACCTTTCTGTTTTTTGTGATCACAGCACCAGCTAGGGGCCAAAATGGACTCTCATGCACATGGCGTTCTCGGACCAGCAACTGGGGGGTAGCAGGGCGTGGGGTTATCCAGGATTTACTCCAACCACTCAGCTTTTCTCCCAAATAAAAATCTCATATTGGGAGCCGTGGGTGTGTGTAACTATCGCTGTACACCCCGTAACAGCAGCTCTACATGCCTCAGAAGCCTCTCTGGGTTTGAAGACCCGACATACCCAAGCATTAGTTTATAAGCATTTGTTTGTAACGAAGGGTCTGATCTTGAGCTTAGTGACGAATGGGGCAGAGAAGCAAATGTCTTAGTGAAAGTAGGCTTCAACATCTGGTTTCATCTAGTTTCTGAACAGCTATTTAAAAAATATTATTACCTCTGAAAAGAAAAGTAAGAGCAACTCTGCACCATGTTGAGCCCGAAGAAGAGTTCGATGGAGAGCCATATCTTGAAATGATCACTCTAATCAGAGGGTGCATCAAAATCAAGCAATTGTATTCCAAAATTAAAACATTCTACAGAACGAAAAACAAAGGGCACTTTCACGGTTCTTCCCTCTAATGAACTTCTCCAGATTTTAGAATGTGCTCAGGCCCATTTTCTAAGTAGCTACATTTTTAAATGCATTTCATCTCTGTTTGTATAAAAGAGTCATTACATTAGCCTGTAGAAGATCATAAAATTCTTCCCTTCTGTGCCATAAATTTTTAGTTTTTGTCATTGCCTGACATTTCGTGTATGTGCTGGCAAATGACACAACATAATTCATTCCCTGTTCACCTTGTGTTTGCAAAGCTGTTACAATAGGAGACATTCGACTTCTGCTAAAAGGCTTGCTAAAGAAATTACTTAAGTGGCACAGACCAAAAATAATTAGAATGAAGTCTTGCAGTCTTTACTCTGGCAAAATTGGCAATAAAATCCATGAAAATCCCTGTGGATTAGGAGCCAGAATTCAAAAGCCATATACGGTTAATGGAAAGCTCTTCGTGGACTTCAGCAGGGCTTGGATCCAGACTCTTCCCTCTAAGTATTTTAGAAATGAGATGCAGGTAACCAACAAGGAAACCAAGTTTAGTAAGTGAGAAAGCAAGATTCAGGACTTGTTCTCCACAACAAAAGAACCTCTCCATGTTGAGGCTACAGATCTTGAAGACTCCAACTTCTTTAATCTTATTTCAGGCAAACAGTACCTTTGCATTCAGATACCTCTGTACTGTACTCCTCATGGCTGGAGAGCAAATGGCTGAATTTGGATCTACGGTCCACACCTGCTGGTGTTGATTTTTCACGTATTTCTGATCGAAAACTTTGTGAGCATGACACAGAGATCTCACGCTGCTTAATCACCTCATCATCGCTGCCTGAAGTTGCTGTCTGTTCTTCATCCTCCCTGTAACTGTTTACTGGGAGAAAAACACAACTTGGGCTTTAGACAGTCTGCTGCCCTATGCCAAGAAGCCAGGTGACACGGCACACTTATAGCTCTCAGATGGACCTTCTGGGGAGAAAAAGGGGACCAAGGGTTTAGGGAGGGGAATAGGGAAGGAACTTGAGAATCACCTGCTTCTTCAACCTCTGGAAAGCCTGTGAATGTCATATTGTACCAGCCACATTTACATAGTATTAGACCTTGCCCAACTCTGCACATTACCCTATTTTTTTAAAAAAATTAAGATATTTAACAGATCAGAACATGAAGACACAACACACACAGAGAACCACTTGTAAAATCATTAGCATGTGCAAAGACAAAGTAGTAAGCAAAGGACTTGAAAACTTGGTCGTGCTTCCATTCCTCTTCAGCTCCTGCTAAGGTGGAGAGGGAACTTCTTTTGTTCAGAAAAAGCAAGTCAGATGTAACCTGCTCTGGGTATTACCATGAACACATAAATACGGCACATGCCTAACAGGCACTGCTGACTCCATCTGCCAGCAGCAGAGGAACTCGGGAGACCAATGTAAATTGTAACCTTTAAAAGTGAAGATACGCATTTGAGCACGTCCCTGTGAGTGCCTTCCCCTCCTGCTACCAACACGTGCTTTGAATAGGAGATGACTGCACCATCATTAGTGCATGAATATCCGCCAGATGGGGGAAGGAGGGTTCAATACATACTATATATACTTGGCCTTGCTTAGTCAGGATGAAAACGCAGAGGCATTTTGCTGATCTCCCTGCCATCAGCATCAAAGAACAACAACATCGGGACGTTTTGACTCACCGACGTGCACAGAGAAGGGAGCAGTGGGGACGACGGGCAGTCGGTGCGTGTATGTGCATGTCTGCGTACACATGTGTGAACAAGCCAGCTGTCAAAGTGTGGCCTGTCCTCTGCTTGCTCTTGAGCATGAAGTATGTGATATGGTTGCCAAGACTCGCTTTGATAATCGCCATGGCAAACCCGAGCAGCTGAACAAATGGGCATTGCAGACAAACGGGTGGAGGGCAGCTCTCTCAGTGACACTGTGTGGTTTGGAGGGGAAAGCACCTTTTTTTCATCTCAAATCTCACTTACAGTAATCACACAGCTACAGGTGGGGAAACAGGATCCTGCTTTTACACACTGTGTTAGGTCTATTAAAAATCTGCAGTATAAACTTAATGACAACTGCTGTCACTGCTCCATAAATTTACCTGCTGCTGCACAGAAGACGGCACTCGGCTCCTCAGGCAGAGAGGACAGAGCAAGGAAGCTGGCAGCACCGAAGCAAACTGCTCCCACCACCAGCCCGGCAGAAGCTGGCTTCTTCCATGCCGCCACGCTGGCAGATTTGACCCTCTGGTCTGATTTTCCACAGTTTGACAATAAGCCTGCTGTTCCTTCTAGAAAATTGCTCTCAATTGGAGGAAAAAGCTAAGTGTTCCTATTCTGATAAAAATGAAAAAAGTTTTAGACATGAGTTTGTAAATGGTCAGTGACCAGCTATCATAAAAATTGACTATTTTTATGTAAGCTGTTAAAAATAAGTTTCTTTGAAATTTTTTAGAATAAAAATTATTTCAAGCTTTAACAACCCTATGGCCTAAATGTGCTACGATTTATTCAAATAATTGAAACACATAAAACTAAACATTCCTTTTCAGTCAGCTGTGTTGTCAATTCACTACCTGCAGCTCATGCAACCTCTACAAAATTAATTTAAACGCTTGGCAAATGCTGGTAAGTTCTATTCATATATGTGTATCTTTTGGGTATGTAAGATAAAAAACAAAAATTATTCCAGTTTAAACAAAAGTCCACTTTTCACTCAAACAGCTTGCCAAAAATCCTGAGTAAAATATCTTTAGCAATTAAGCCACATCTTTCACCATTTTCTAAAACACCTGTAACATTAAAATCCTGGGTCCGTGGGCATGAGGCTGTATACTTAAATAAATGCGCATGAGCGTAGTGCACAATTCTGGTTATTACAAGAAGTTTCGCAAAGGCCACGTGGATCCAGCTCTCCCGGACCGCTCCTGTACGGGCACTCCCCGGGTGACCTGCCTGCACCTCCCTGCAAAACAGAGCAGAGCCCTTTTTCTAGGACTGAAGGGGAAGGGTGAAGGGATGGAGGGGAGGAGTTTGGCCCGCTTTGATATATTATTGGCCCTTTGACTTTGACTTCAACTTTACAAATTCCCAAAGCATGACTGCATCACTTGTTATGACAAGGGATGCTATTTCTTACTAGCATTTGGAAGCATACAGGCTAATTCAATGGTGGCACTGGGGAATCTGTAGCAAATGCTTGATATGTCTGCTGCTGAATCTCTGCCTGAGCAGCAGACAGCTCCGTGTCAACTTAATATCTCTGTATTAATACAACTAACTTTACTCAGGGGAGAGAAAAATGTTCACCATTCCTGATTAGGAAAGGACAAGGGGGAAACATTTTCTGTATCACCATGGAAACTTAAATAAAGGACCCATAATTATAATCTAAATTCTGGAAAGATAATGAATACATCTTGAGATCTGCAGATGTTCTGCAGCATATACATATTTCTAGCAACTTCGACTCAATTACTTCTATGCAGCATCTGTTTTACAGATCAACTTCCCACCGCTCACAAGGAGGCATGTGGGGATTTATTTTTTTTTTTCCCAGAGGAGACAGTGGGGGAGGAAGGAGGGTGACCTCTTTTTCTGGCAAGGTATTTCAAACTACCACTATTTACTCAGAAATTTCAAACACCCAATCAGTTACAAAGTTAGCTTACAGGCATCCAAATACACTAAGCTAAAATGCATGAAATAAATAATTCAAGAATTCTCTGCAGTGTTACCAAGTACAACGAATAACTTATCATTTGCTCAAAGCCTATCTAAGAAAAAAAATTACCAAATAAAATACATAGTGTAGGTGTAAAATATAGATGTACTGCGTGCATCCTGTCTGCCTGCATGTTAGAAAAAGAAAAAAAACCCGCCACAACAAACAACAGTAATTTTGGCTAAACAATAAAAAGTTTGCAAATGCCAAATTTCTGCTTTCCTATACATTTAATGCTGCCCTTGTGTGTCCACTTTCTTCTTAAAGATTTTGATTCTGCTTTACGGAAGTCAGTGAGAGTTTCAATGGGAGCATCACCAAGCCCTGACAGAAGCAGAAGTAGCATACAAAAAAAAACGTATTTGATCGTATAACCAAAGACAATATCAGTACATCTATACATAATGCATATACTTGGAGGATCTCAGGAGCGCTCTGTGTCATGTTCTTTGCTGTTATAGAAGCTGTCACACAGGCCTGGCCTTAAAATTTTCATGATCAGGATGACATAGAGAAACACTGACCTGCAACGGCTCCTAACTCAGCAAAACCCAGAACTGCACACAGAAAGAAAAGGGCTTTTCTTTTGGAAAACTGGAAAGGCCTGCTGCAAACAACGGATAGTTAAAGCTTCTCAGAAAAAAGGAGGAACATTTTGTAAAGGGAACATTTAGCAACACATGTGGAGTTGCTACTACCCATTCCCATGCAACTACAGCTCTGACCTGCAGTGTCTTCAGTCTGGAGCCTTCCCAATCTTGCTGTCAACCATTTGAACTGGGAGTTCAAATGAAAGTACAAAGTAACGCAGGTACCTGATTTATGGGTTTGACTAGGGAGGAGAGTACCCCATGCCTTCATTGATGCTTGAAACTATTTGGAGATACAATCCGATCATCAAAAATCCTTCTTTTTATAAAACAGAAACAAAATACAAACCATCCACCTAGACCTCAAATATACTTAAAATTGACAGAGAATGCGCTGCGATACAGTGAACTCATGTTTCTACACACACCATTATGGACATAGAGACTGTGCACCATTGACTAATCCTGACTGGTCATTGACCAGTGGAAGGCAGCCTTCACCTGGGCTTTCTCCTTGCACCCAGGCCCATGTGGTTTTGTCCCTTTCTGGTAGGTATACCAACCAGGGAGCCATTTAGTGCCCAGTGGTAAACATAAGGTCCACCCTTCTTTGCTGAGTGACAAGTGACAGCATCCTGCTTTTGCAACACGTCAATCTCCATCTCTTCATGTGTCCTCACCCCAGGACCAAACCAACTGGGAGCTCTCCGAGGCAAACACACTTGGGTGCTTGCATGCCATGCAGGCAGAGAGAATCACAACTTGGCTGCTTTGATACCAGGGGACATTTCCAACAAAAGGGAAAAAAAGCAAACAATAAAAGTCAAAGAGTAATCAGAAACAAGTCATTATTTGGCTCTGACCACCGAGCACCTCCATAGCCGAACAATACAGCAGTCAGAGCAATAAACTCCAATTCTGCACACTGCTGTGCAAAGAAATAGAGAACTGCCCACAGAAAACAGCATGAAAATCAACATCTTTTCCTGTTGCTTTTCTCCTACTCCGAAATTTGGATTTTAAAAATAGGAACATGGGATTCAGCTTCAAACTCTCACTTTGCTGCCTAAGGTTCTTCCACAGCTAAAGGAAATGGCAGCCAAGAAGCAGAAGCACAATCATCCCTGATTTTTCCCAATCACCTACTTCACATTTTACATGTGGAGTAAGCATGAGTCAGGCTTCATTAATGCTACAGGGTTTTATTAGCACAGGCCCAGGATTTGTGGAGAAGTGGAAGAAAAAAAAGAGATTACACACTGTAGGAGACACTGCTAAGCCAGGAAACCCCTGGTGTGGATGCGGTTACATCCATGAGTCAGCCTACACCCCTCTGCCAGCCCAGGTTAGGTTGCTTGAAGAAAACATGCAGCTGCAGAGGCAGAAAAGCACCTTCTGTCAGCAGATGCTGTGTCTACGCAGGGCACAGGTGTAGCTGTGTATGCTCTGGGGCTGTAAATGCTCATGGATTCGGAAACTAAACAAACTGCTGGATCCCAAGGGCCAACGAGTTGGAAAGCACTGTCCTTTCCTTTCAACAAAAAATAACTTTCACTTTATAAGCATTATTTTTATGACAGTTTTCCTGGTAGCTTTCATACCAAGATGGGTTGAATTCCTTCAGATTCCCCCATCAATCGCCTCTTCTACTGGTTTGCTTGGCTTGGATACGCACTTCTTCTAATGCAAGGGAGTCACTTTGTAAGCTCTCTCCACCACATTTCAGGAAGTTTCTCTGAATTGGCACTAGCTTCTTCCAGAAAATAGCCTTCCACCTAGCAGAAATAAAACTGGCCAAGGAAACGCCCAGGAAACCCAGGACATTGACTCCTGCTCCTCCTTAAAGCGCGGTTTCGCTACACCACACTCACAACCTGCTAGGCCCAGCGTACGCACACTGATTACATACCATTTGTAGCACCCAACACTGTAACCATTAGCTTCACACCCACAAGTCTTTGTTTGCTGATTAACAGGGTGGAAATCAACTCCCTCGCAAAGATATTTGTTTGGGGTTGCTACGGATAACAACTGCATTGCAACAAGGCAGATATTTATTTTCCCACTGATTTTTCTAATTGAAACTTTCTGTTTGCTACCAGAGGGTTGATTCACCACAGCCTCCCTTTACCACCACTGTAAGACCACTGTTTCCATGGCACTCCTGGGAAAATCACAGACTTCAGCAGCAGCAGTGGATGAGGATGTGGTGCAACAAGACTCACGTGCGTTCAGGGCCAAAGCTGTCACCCAGAAAGGAGAATCCTGTCCTCCTTCCCTTCCCCTCTTGTTTCGGTTTTAGCAATCACGTGGCCAACTCACCTGATTCAAAAGTAACAGGGAAGGGGCTGGTAATGCTCAGCTGAAGCGACGAGCTGGTCCAGTTCACCATACAGTGGCATGCTTGTGAGGCCAGACATGGAAAGTAGCACAACCGTGTGATTCGGGAAGGACAATACATCTCAGCTGCAGTTTTACATCAGCTACTGACAATTGCAAAACTGCACCCTCAGGCCCAATGGTTTTATAGCTACATTATTTATGGCAGTAAGTCTAGACCCCAAAATTGACCCTGCGACACAGAGCTTCAGCAAACCTCAGTGCTCTCATTAATCCAAATTCAGGGCTTTCTCTCCAGCACCACAACTCTCACGCTATTTGCTGGAAAATACTCCCACACAGATTATGCTGCTATGTATAGACCGTATGGGCTTGAATCTCTCTCAGCCTGAGAAATGTCTCCCAGCGCCCAGCTTGCATGGGCAAGCACTCACGCCCAGAGCAATGAGTCCCTCCAGGGATGCTTCATCTCACATGGATACTGAGCTCTCTAGAGAGGGGAGCACCCACCTGAAGATCTGGGAACTTTTAGGTAGGGTGATGAAGCCATGAGAGCATCAGCTATTTTCATGGTCATTAGAAGGGATTTTTTTACAGATTTTGCTGTGGGCTGGTTTAAGACTCAGCCTAAGTCATTCATGTTGGTCTACAAATAGGTACTGATGAAGCCTCCTGTCCTGGTTTCGGCTGGGGTAGAGTTAATTTTCTTCCTAGTAGCTGGTACAGTGCTGTGTTTTAGATTTAGTATGAGAATAATGTTGATAACACACTGATGTTTTAGTTGTTGCTAAGTAGTGCTTACACTAAGTCATGGACTTTTCAGCTTCCCATGCTCGGCCCGGTGCACAAGAAGCTGAGAGGGGGCACAGCCAGGACAGCTGACCCAGACTGGCCAAAGGGCTGTTCCATACCATGTGGCGTCATGCCCAGTATGGAAACTGGGGGGAGCTGGCCGGGGAGCAGCGATCGCTGCTCAGGGACTGGCTGGGCATCAGTCAGTGGTGGTGAGCAATTGCATTACGCATCACTTGTTTTGTATATTCTTTTACCATTATTATTATTATTGTTTTCTCTTCCTTTGATGTCCTATTAAACTGCCTTTATCCCAACCCATGGGTTTTACTTTTTTTTCCTCCCCTGATTCCATCCCCCATCCCACCAGGGTGGGGGGAGGGTGAGTGAATGGCTGTGTGGTACTTAGTTGCTGACTGGGGTTAAACCACAACAGTCCTTGTTGGTGCCCAATGTGGGGCAATACAGCAGGAGAAGTTTTTGAGAAAGGGAAGAAAATAGTCCAAATCCTGCTGAAAGCCTGTTTTGCCATAAAACAAAGTAAGGTCAAGGGACTTGCAGAGGAGATCCAGTTTTTAGGAATAAAATGGCAAGATGGACGTTGTCAGATCCCAATGGATGTGATCAACATAATAACAGCTATGTCCCTACCAACTAGTGAAAAAGGAAACACAAGCTTTCTTAGGTGTTGTGGGGTTTTGGAGAAGGCATATTCCAAATTACAGTCTGATTGTAAGCCCTCTCTATCAAGTGACCTGGAAGAAGAAGGATTTCAAATGGGGCCCTGAGCAATGACAAGCCTCTAAACAAATTAAACAGGAGACAGTTGATGCAGTAGCCCTTGGGCCAGTCTGGGCAGGACGAGATGTAAAGAATGTGCTCTACACCGCAGCCGGGAAGAACGGCCCTACCTCTGGCAGAAAGCACTGGATGAGACTCGAGGTCGACCCTTAGGGTTTTGGAGCCAGGGATACAGAGGATGCGAGGGACATATTGGCAGCATATGAAGGCGTTCGAGCTGCTTCAGAAGTGGCTGGTACTGAAGCACAGCTCCTCCTGGCAACCCAACTGCTGGTGCTGGGCTGGATGTTCAAAGGGAGGGTCCCCTCTACGCACCATGCAACTGATGCTACATGGAGTAAGTGGGCCGCACTGATCACACAATGGGCTCGAATAGGAAACCCCAGTTGCCCAGGAATCTTGGAAGTGACCATGGACTGGCCAGAAGGCAAAGATTTTGGAATATCACCAGAGCAGGAGGTGACGCATGCTGCGGAGGCTCCACTGTATAATAAACTATCAGAAAATGAGAAGCAATACGCCCTGTTCACTGATGGGTCCTGTTGTATTGCGGGAAAGCATCGGAGGTGGAAGGCTGCTGTGTGGAGGTCCTATATGACAAATTGCAGAAGCTGCTGAAGGAGAAGGTGAATCAAGTTAGTTTGCAGAGGTGAAAGCCATCCAGCTGGCTTTAGACATTGCTGAACAAGAAAAGTGTCCAGTGCTTTATCCCTATACTGACTCATGGATGGTGGCAAATGCCCTGTGGGGGTGGTTACAGCAATGGAAGCAGAGCAACTGGCAGCACAGAGGCAAACCCATCTGGGTTGCCGCACTGTGGCAAGATATTGCTGCCCGGATAGAGAACTTGGTTGTAAAAGTACATCATATAGATGCTCACGTACCCAAGAGTCGGGCCACTGAGGAACATCAAAACAACCAGCAGGTGAATCAGGCTGCTAAGATCGAAGTGGCTCAGGTGGATCTGGACTGGCAACATAAGGGTGAATTATTTATAGCTCTGTGGGCCCCTGACACCTCAGGCCATCAAGGAAGAGATGCAACATATAGATGGGCTCGTGATCAAGGGGTGGACTTGACCATGGACACTATTGCACAGGTTATCCATGAATGTGAAACATGTGCGGCAATCAAGCAAGCCAAGCGGTTAAAGCCTCTCTGATATGGAGGATAATGGCTGAAAAATGAATACGGGGAGGCCTCGCAGGTTGATTATATCACACTCACAACCGCCCCAAGGCAAGTGCCATGTGCTTACAATGGTGGAAGCAACCACCAGATAGCTGGAAACATAAACCATGACACCTCCCTAACTCAATCTGAGGAAAGCGTGTTGGAGTCATGCGAACAGCATCTGCAGTGGTACAGCCCAACTACACCCTCCTCATTACCTCAAAGACCCACACAGCCCAACAATACCATTCATTGTCTGTAAAACTGCACATTTTTTCCCTCCATGACTGCAATCTCCCTCTTTTCTTTCATTGCATTCTTCCGCCTTGGTTACTAAAACTGTTTCAGGAGTCTATGAGGCCACTCAAAATGACAGCTGCTGCCAACAGGTCATTACAACAGCCAAAAATGAACTGGGCACAAGGAAGTCGTATCCATACCCCTGTCTGGCAAGAGGTGAGGACCAACACCAGCTCACCTTTTGGCAGAATGATTCCATCTCATATAAGCTTACATTGGTGGTTTTTCTGCTGTTAAGCAATGCAAAGAGGCTAGGAGGAAATGGAGATGGACTATGCATGCTTCCAAAAGTCCTAATGGTCATTCCCTTCTGCAAGCATTTGCCTGCCATCATGGGTTTGCATAAGTAGCCATCTGCAAAGCTGGCCAAGCTAGCAATAACTGCAACTGCAAAACAAAACAACCACCCAAAAGAAAAGACAAAAAGTACTACTGTTTGTATCAGCACACAGAAATACTATGTTCCTGCTCTGCACAGAGTGCTGCTAGTATGCCTGCACGTAATCTCCACCACAACGCAATGAGATCATTCACACCTGCCTCGCCTGTAGTAGGAGATGGAAGGTGAGGAGGCAGGGTTTCTAGGAGAGAGGCAGCACTTCCCAGATGCTGCCAAGATGCTGTTTATTGGTAAATGAAGCCTCTTGAGTCCTAAACAACCTTCCCAGAGGAAGATAGAGTCGTAACTGCCATATGGGGAGTGGGAAGAGGATGCCACTTAGCAAGAGTGGATCAGAAAATACATGCACAAACACACACGCTCACACACACAATTTGTTCTGTAACTGCACTGAATGGCAAAATCCATTTCTCCCTCTCAAATACATCCTTCTCCATCCAGCTTATGCAACCTTCTAGATGGCAAGAGCAGATGACAAGTACTCCTGAACAGAGCATCCTTCCTCATGCCCCCTAGGGAGCCAGACACAAGGAAGCTCTGCCCACCAGACAAGGAACTTGGTGAAAACCCAAACTGCTGATCTACTGTGGGCTTACAGAGATATTGTGTCTAAAATCACCAACTGAGGATGAACAGCAATGTTGACAGGCCCAAGACAGAGCCCACGATGGTAGCACCTTTGAAAATTTGTGTTTTCAACCTCTCTTTGGCTTCATTCCCCCAGCTGTAAAGCTGACATACCGCAATCCACCCTCCTTTCTGTGCTAGCGTGTACTCTCATCACTGCTTACTTTTGGCATCATGGATGAAGATCCCTTATAATTTGAAACTTTGAAAAGACAGAACTGCAAAGGAGTACTTTAAATATAAAAAAGGAACGTGGTACCACCTTCGCAAGGACAAAAGTCTGTGCACAAACACTTTCTGAGTGGTTCTGAATTTCCCAGAGAGAAAGCATTCAATGCAAATTCACATCTGTGCTTCATTTCAGAAAGCTGCGGACTCATCCCGCTTTCTTCAGAGACCAGATGCATATCCCCAGCCACGCTGGCGCTTTCTCCCACTCGAGCAGCCAGGAGTATTTTCTGTGAAGTGCTTTTGTCCACTGTCTGTCTTTGCTTTCCTTCACTCAGTCCTAGTGGTGCTATTGATTCAGTGTGGCCTCTTTAGATGTCCCGCTTCGAGTACAGGCACCGATTTTTACACAGCTACATTCTGGCCAGAGCACTGCCTGGCTCCATAGCCAGACAGGTGATAAAATTCATCAACACTTAGGATCTTTACATGGAAACTGGCCATCTATCTATTTTAGTCTCAGGTTCAAGCAGAAGTTTTATTTATCACACAATCAACATCTTTTTGTTATGAGTATATTTTGCTATATGGATTTATAGGACCTAATGAAAACTCACTTCTTGCCTAGGAATTCCTGGCCGTATGAAGGGTCATTTACTGAGGTCAGGAGTGCTCATATACAGCAGAACGAATAATTTCCTCTACCACAGCAATTACTGGCAAAAATCAATGACCCCTGTTAAGCTGGAGGCCAAGGTAAGTAAATGCAATAGTGCTTTCTAGTTTTAAAAACTCCCAGAGCCTCAGAAGCATGCCTACCTTTAGACACGTATTGAGGGCAACTATCTAGCCATCTACACAAGATTCCTATTAGGATGCCAAACTTCCTAGTATTCCAAGGTCAAAAAATTTATTTTAGTGCAACTGAAATGCAATCTTTAGCTAGCACCGAGATTGTCTAATTGCTGGAAAAAGATCTCCAAAGACTTCATGCAGTTTAAGTGTAGTGCTCACCTATAAATTACACTAGTGTTATGAACACAGTGTCAGACAGCTCGGGAGACTCTTCAATCACAGAACTCCCGGTGCAGAAATAGTTCAGCTCTGATTCAGAAGACTCAGCTCTGCTGGTGTGTCTGTCTCCATGCCTTTTCAGAGCAGCATCTGCTGAAACGGCTAACTTAATGGTCACTTCGACTTTTTGTTTGCAAAGGACATGGGCCCTGAGGAAGAAGTGGGCTAAAGCCATTGCATTCATGGCACAATTACTGCTGCTCTTCACCTTTTTCTTTATTACTTTTTTTTTTTTCCTATATAGATTCAGGCTGGGAAGCAGATGGACTGGCCAGCTCTACCCCTCTGCTTGCAGTGCACTACTTTTAGAAGTGGCTTATTGCTCCACTGCTTTTTTTCAATTCTTAAGCCAAATGTGCAATGATGGATTTGGCAGCCACGCTCTCACCAGCCACCCCCAGTCAGCTGAGCAGCAGTACCTTAGCCGCGGGGGGATGCGAAGGCTGCTCTCTCCCTGTTCTGAGATGGAAGACGGTTTCTCCATCAGGAACACTGAGGTTAAATGATGAATGAGGGTCTCAAGGAAGCTGCAAGAGCAAGTTCATCTGCATTTGCAAAATCTACAACTACATGATTTGCAAATGGTGGCAGGGATCTGTATGTATGGAAGGGTCTGCCTTCCCATCATTAACCTCTTAAACCAAACACCTGGCACTGCAATATTTCCTGCTGAACTACCTCCTCATTTTTAAACTGTGGATCTGAAGCATCCAAAGTGAAAAACCTTTCCCTGCATTTGTCTGAAACCTTGGCACAACATTACTAGCATCATTTAAGTACAGACCAGGACTCAGACACAGCCAAACCTGCACCCTGATGATTAGCATGCCTCACAGTGTCTAACAGACGTTTGACTTAAGAACCCAAGAATTTCATTGCTCAAACACTTTATTAGATCCCTAAGCCTAAAAATGGTTTTCAATAATGTGTGTGCTGCTTTGGGGCCTCAGAAAAGCTACCTGGGAGCTAGGAAACATTTCCTAGGAGGCAAAAATGTGATCAAAAACATATTTGATAAAAAGGAGAAGGGGTAATGATGTTTTTTAACTGCAATTTTATTTCATCTCAGAAGCATGCTGTAAGTTTAAGAGGGAGGAACAACTATTGGATTTTTGTTCTGCATCTTTTTTAAAACAAAATGATTCTCATCTAGGGTTGGTAGGGTTTTTTTTTTTCCCCCTAAACCCAATAAACTATATATTGGAATGACCTTGTAACGGGTTTCTGTGGCTCTTTAATCACCAGTAGCTGCTAAATGAAGCATATCTATTTTCTCCGTTACATTACTATTGGCAACCAGGTCTTCAGTAAGTGCCCAGAAATATTTCCATGGCAACAAAAAGCATTCAGCATTGCTACTGTTCTGTGCCAATTTAGCTTTAAAATATTCTATTGTGGAGAGAAACATGGTACATTAAGTGAAATAAAGTCAAGATGCAATGTTCTGAAAAGAATATAAGGATAAACATGAAACATGTATTTTGCAGAAATAGGGAAAAAAATGCCAAATGGAAGGAAAAATATTCAAAGCTAATATTGATGCTACTGAATGCCTTTGCTGAATGTCAGCCAGTCCATGTGCTCACTTACATTGTGACTTAGGGTTAGGTAACAAAGCTAACAGAAATAAGGATACCTCAAACATCTTCTCTTGATCATTTTAATCCATGACTGAAATTTTAAGTTGCCAGGGTATTACAGCCTCTCTGCATGTCTAGGTTACCATCAGAAGAGTTCATACTCTTGATGTTAGAGAATGAATCTAAAGGAAAAAGAGGAAATAAAGAGTTGAAAAATGAAATACCAAGAGCACGTGTGTGTTTTGGAAATGAAGGGTCACTTTGCAGAGCAAAACGAGTTCTTCCACATCAAAGATCTTGCGGAAGACATTTTCAAATCACAGTTCAACACCTTCTCTCCTATTATACAACTTAGTTCTAAGAAAAAAAGGCATCAGCGCCCAGCCGTCCAACTCTCAAACAGCCAACTTCATGACTATGAAGTCTTGAGACCACTGGATGGCCCTTTGTGCAGAGCATTGCAGAAATAAAAAGATAAAAGACTATTTGAGAGCATTCGCAGTGACATTCCCTCTGGTGTAAAAAAAGCTACGCAATGCCCTCTGAAGTGCTTCGCGTGGAAGTAGAGAGCTCTAGGCAGCAGCAAGGTAGGTTCTGGGGAGCTCTGTAAGGCCAGCCTTCCAGTCCGCAATGGCTCCAGACACCTGACTGAGAAAGACAACCGATAAATATTGAGAGAGTCCAACAGCAACTTGATCAGTACCCGCTCTCAGCTGGGAGAGAGGTTCGGAGTGACTCTTTCCTTTAGCTGCAGCGATGGGTTACTCTGGCATCTGACTGTCACTCTGTGTGTCTCTCACCAGGAAAATTCATCTGGTCCATAACACGTTCCTAAGCACCCTCTTTCTCAGATGTCCCTTCAGACAAGACCGCTCTGACAGCATCAGCAGCCCATTCCTGGCCCCCGTTTCCCCTGAGAGCTCACCACCTTTTCTCCCATCCACTGTGAGCAAGGGCATAGTCCAGAGACAGGACAAAGATCTGGAGGCCACCATCAGAATAATGCATTCAGCAGGTGGCTGCTCCCCAGCCCACCCTGAGAAGCCCTGGCATTTGCCATGAATCGCTCTAACAGCCCCTCTTGGGGGTACAGGCTCTGCAGCAGACAAGGTTGTGCCCTGGACAACACTTGTCCAGGAGGATCCATGGCCCTGGCACTCCCTGGAAGGACACTACCATGCCCTACTCCATGGCGTCTGTGCACACACTGGACACATGATCCAAGCACACACGGTAAATCCAGCCCTGCAGCATTGACTTGGTGCCTATGGACAAACCCTGTGGGCAGGATATCGCACAGGTGATGTATAGGGGTACCAGAAGGTAGGGGATCTGTACAGGTTAGAAGTTGGGCTCCAAGAGATACAGCTCTGGGGTGCTTAACCTAAGAACTGGCATTCATTCATTTGGAATATGAAACAAGTAGTCCCAGTTTGGGAAACAGAACAGCTAGACCAAAAGCTCTTTTTAATTATTTACTCCCTGGTCATAACAGTGTGAGGAATAGTAATAAAGAAAAGAGCTAATTTTAACATTCATTAAAGAACACCGTCAAGGTTTATACCCTCTCAGTCTGATATTCCTATTAAATACAAAAACAAACAGGCTGATCTTCCACAGTTTGCACAGAAATGGCTAAATCTGTAAGACTTCCTTAGAAGCCAAGAGTGATGAAAAGCTTTTGGTCATTATAAAACGAACATAGACACTTCAAGCCAAATTCTGAAGACCCTCAGTGAGTCTCAAGTTTTTCATCAGTTCAATATTGTAGACCCCAGCCCACCCTTCCTCCCTTATGCCCCTTCCTAGGATGTTCGTAAAGAGAGGCTTTAACCCAGCAAGACCCGAGGACGGTGTCAGCAGGACTGCAGCTTTGCTGCTTGTGGCTGGGACACAGGTCTCCATCAGTCCTCTGTGACCCAGGTAACTTTCAGCCACATTTATGGTGGTATTTAGTGAGTACAAGCCACATGGCTGAAATTCAGTCCTGAACACCATCGTCTGAAAAGCTGTTCATGTCACTTAATGATCAGAAGTCATAGTTAGGCCTATTTAAAACTGAAAATATCAAATTCAGTTCTCCTTCCCATAATCTCCTGCCTGCTGTCCTCTTCAGTCTTATTTGAAAAGTCTGTGGGGGTGGTGGGAGGAGAGGAAAGCGATTTGGGAGCCTTTCATCCATAAAATCATGAGATATGGCTGGCTTTTTAGTACAGCATTTCACAGCACATGGCACAGTAACATCTTGAGATTCCTGGCACAAAGAAACAAGGTTTGAGATTATATATATCTTTAATAGCAATGACGCAAAGGCAGATGGTTCTCAAAGCAAAGGCTTAAGGCTAAACACTCCCTTTGAAGGGTCCTGCTACCAAAAACAAAACATGGGGGGAGCAAAATACTCCTTGCTACAGCAATATGGCCTGATTGCCGTCTAATACACAGCATTTCACCCTGGAGATTTCCACTTATTTCAATGAGATTAGTTTCACGAACAAGAGAAGAATCGGAAACAGAGGAGGAAAGGTTAGATTTTTTTCTTTGGGATTTGGGGAGTTTTATTTTAGCTGTGGGAAACAAAGACAACACAGAACATAATGAGCAGATTAGCAACTAAATCAAATCAATACTAGACAAGAGAGGTCTGGATAATACTGTCAGGGTGCGTGCTAGCTGCTTACCTGCAAAACTTGCCTTGCCATTATTACTTTTTAAGGAGCCGCTCATGCTGAGGTTGTGCTCATGGCCTCCCATCCTCATAGAGGGCTCACCTTCTTCCTCAGCGATGGCAGGAAGCCGATCGAGCGGCTGGAGATCTTCATTCATCCAGTAGGATCCATTGGCTGTCAAAGACCTGGTGCTTTCAACACACTGCTCTGGTAAGCTGCTGGTATTTTTAATCTGTTTTTGCCTCTGCAGACCCATGTCAGAGCCATGAGGAAGGGCTCGTGAAGCAAGATCAGGACCCACAATGTGACCATCTTCTCTAGGATACAAGTATTCCTCATCCCAGAGGTCCAGGTGGTGTTCATCATCTGCTTCCTCAGAATACTCCTCATAAACTCCTCCATTATTCTCCAAGTCCCGGTTCCTCTCTTCTTCGGACTTACGACCCACTCCACTCAAATTCAGCAGTGAAGCAGATATAGAGTCTCCTGCTTGTTGGATAGCTTCGTATATTTGAGACATCCAAGATGACAGTGGCTGAAGGAAATTCTGAGCAGCCTCAGAAGCCATGTTTAACACTATGCCAGTATCTGGTGATCAGTTGTTCAGCTTTGCCAGCATGTCACTTATAATTCAGGGAGCTACAGAATAAGCACCATAAGAGATTACTGTAAATTGCTTGTCCATCAACACCTGTCGACACACTATCTACATAAGATGTCTAGAACTGAGAGGAGAAACAGAAAAAGGACTTCTACCCATTCAGAATACCACTAGAAATCCAGAAATGATGGACAAATTACACATATTCCTGCAGAGATCTGGAAAGCTTTCATTCAATTGCTAAACCTTATATAAAAATAAGAACAGAACATCGGAGAAGTACCTTTTCTGAAGCACACACATTCTGGTTACAGCTGTCAACAGACCTAGTAAAAAAAGTACAAAACAACTTGCAGTCAAAAATCTCAGATAATCTCCTGGCCCTGACTTCCACCA
Organism: Nipponia nippon; assembly: GCF_047370975.1. Taxonomy (NCBI): domain Eukaryota; kingdom Metazoa; phylum Chordata; class Aves; order Pelecaniformes; family Threskiornithidae; genus Nipponia; species Nipponia nippon. The sequence goes on from NW_028262302.1 coordinate 24,698,027, forward strand.
CACCCTTAGCATTAGCAGGTCCAGATGGGGAAATTGAAGGGGGGAGAATTTGGGGACAATTATGTTTTGATTGATTAAAGTGACAGGCCTAAAGTTCACAGAACCAGCCCGTGGCAGACAACTCTCTCAAATGCTTTGCTCCAGAAAGGCTCTGAGGAAGCCCTCTCTGCCCACAGAGTAACACAACCCAGAGTTGTTTTGCCCTTCACAGAAATGAGCAGAACAAAGGAGGTGGAATATTATAGGTATGAAATTACTGGGAACAGGAGTGAGTTAACAAAAGCATTGGTATCATGTCAATATGTCCATTAAAACCCATAGTGGCTGGAATAAGCTACTGGTTATACCTGCTTCAGCCATATCTTCACTACAAAAGCAGACACAGACCAGATCTTTATAGCACTTCTTCAGTACAGAGCAATCATGATAAAAGTATTATAAAAGCTGGCATATTTTAACTGTTGTTGAAGTACTACCACACCTGGAATAACCACGTATTTGTATAATTGTAAATATTAACCTTTTGGATCAAGATAAACTCAGAGATATGACATTTCTGAAGCTGGGATGGAGACAGGCTGTTCCTATCTTGTTTTCTAAAAACTCATATAAAGCCTAAATAAAAACAGAGGCCTTTTTTGCTTTCATAACTTGCAGAAAGTTAAGGTGCCTTTTTGCCCAATATACATCTTCCCACATTATCACAAGACACATATTCTTTTAGGAACTCTGAGAAAAAGGAAAAACCTACAAATAGGATGATTGGTTTAGGAAGAAAGAATTAAATAGTTGCAGATTTTAGGCTAAAAGACAACTAAAAAGAAGCAAAAAGAAGCTTCAAAAATTAATACCAATGTCTTTTTGAATTTAGAGATCTAGGAGCAATCAAACTACAGAAGGGTAAATACAGTATAAGCAGCAAGAAAATAAGCTCAGCAGCAATGTGTATTACCTTGTGAAATGGTCTCCAGAGAAATGTAGTGGTAATCCCAATGTTTTAGATTTTTAAATGGAGCATGGACAAGGAGATCCCACCTTGCTTAGGGAGCAGCTTCTTTACATATGAGATCAGTGACTTAAGAGGTCTTTACCTTTTGAAACACCTGTGCAGAATAATTTTGTTCAGTGATGTTGACTTACTGTGCAGACAATTCCAACACGTTTATTACCAGCTTCAGTGTGTACTAAGAATTACAGCCCTAACAAGGGCAGTAAATGAACGTAGGTTACTAGAGCCATTTTAAAAGCCGATGGCTGTTACAAACTCTCCGGGCTCGGGGCGCGCGCTGTTCCAGTACCCACCTGTCAGCCGCTGGCCTCTGGCTCAGCCACTGGGACCAAGGTAACGCTCCCTGCCACGCGTTAAATCTTTGGCAAAGAACAGACAATGTCATGGCGTGACCTCCCAGGTGAGCCGTTCCCTTCGTTGACTCTCCTCTTTCCAACCCTGTCCTTGTCAAAGCCTCTCTGCTTTGTACAACTTATTTCCTCATAGTCCTAAACTGAGGACACGCTCCAGACAACACCCTTTCAGCATAACACAGATTTGCTACTAGTAAGTCACAGCACCACGGAAGTCACTGGGAGGAGATGGTACTTCTAACAGTGAGATTCTCCCAGGAGTGGAAGGAGGTAAATTTGGGTGGGTAAGTACTGGATGCTGGAACCTGTCATTTATTTACAGGCAACAGCAAATGAATCTCTGATTTCTGATGAAAGGAGGACTTCGTAACGCTCTGCCTCCATCTCAGCAGCAAGATACGTGACAGCAGCAGCCCTTGGAGGGCTGCAGGCATCCAAGAGTGATAGCTAACCAATGCAGATAAAACATATGGGTGCTAAAATGAAGCGCTGATCTGTTCTAAAAATCAACAGAACAGACTTGTGCTATTTGCATAGGGAATAATTAGCTCCTCTTGTTATTAGATTTCAGAGCTAGCACTCAATTGATCCAACAGAGCCATCCCACTTCTCCCGGATGCTGTGGCTGACTGCACCACGGCTCGGGCAAACATCGCGGTGCTGCGCAAGAGACTCCGCATTAGGGAGGTTGGTATCACAGCTAGAAAGACAGAGAGAGTTTTTCAAAGTGAGATTTTACTTTAGTCATGGAATTAAAGCAGTGATCTACAGTCACCTGCAGGGCTTGGATGTGGTCACCCAGTCGTCTGAACAGGCAGATAAGCCTTGAACCCGCATCTTTCATATACCAAATAGTTGTACCGATCATCTTGCTATAAGTAGGTTGGGGGGAAACATGACGCATACACACATGTATATCCACATCCACAATTCTACCCAAGACCTGGAAATTTGTCTGGATTAAAGCTGGAGAATCCCAACAAATGGTTTGATTTCAGTTTATGGACAATGGATAGACACTGAAGTGTCTATCACCCAAAAAATCTGAAGCGCTTTAGTAACACCTCCGACACACCTGTACAACTTGCAATCCAGCGCCTACTTAATCCCTACAGGGAAAAGCAATGCCATTTCCAGGGTGCCTGGCTCTGTTTAGCCTTTGTTCGGCTTCTCCTCCTGTCACCTCCCTCTTACTGAAGACTCTACAGTCAGTGATATGCTGAACAACTGGAGTTCAACTGAATTATAAATCACTTATTTTTGGTCTTGTAGCAGATGGATAAAATGTGTAACAAGCTGCAGACAAGTTTAGGCGGGCAACGTTTTTACAAACTCAACAGAGGATCAAAGGAGGCTGAGCTCTGTTATAGGCTTGCTGGTTCCCAGGAGCTCTCTCCCTTAATTAGCAGGCACTGCTCTAACAGGGTGTTTATGATATATTTCACGACATGGCCTTTTCAACATAACGCTTTTTTACTTCTGAATTCTTTAGCAATTTTTACTTGCATTAGAAAAAAAAAATAAAAGAACTGAGAAGAGCGTTTAAAATGTGTGGGAAAGAAAAATCCATTTCTTTTTGAAAGCATTCATCGAATGGGGGGGGGGGGAGGGGCTGGGGTGACCAGTTTAGCAAATTCACTTCAAGTTCCATCTTCTAAACCGAACCACAAGAATTTTCACACTGAATCAACTGCTTAACTAAAAGTTGGTATTTTTTTTTTCCTCTTGGAAAATCTGATAGCTAAAAGGATCAATGTTAAGCCTCTCACAGATACCATCATAACCTTTACTACAATCTATATTCCCTTGTCTTGATAGGATCATTATTCCTGAGTAGCGTTCCCATTGAGAGGTGCAATTACTGTACAGCTAAAAAAAGACGACTATTAGCAGAATTTCAAACACTACCACAATGCAGAGGTTTGTAATGTTAGCAAAATGTCTTTCAATCTTCTTGATATGCAGGCTCCTAAAAAATTGCCATCAGATGCACATTTCTTACAACGATTTCCCTTATTCAAGGTGTTGTAGAGCGTAGGCACAAACTTCCTTTTCTTCAGTCACTTTTTGTGTGGCCCTTGCAAAAGTTTTCTACCAAACTCCTCCCTTGCAGGGAGGCTTGTAGACCACAGGTTGAAAACAGTGTCCCAGCATATAATAACTGAACAATTTTCAAGCAAGTGTTTATTTCTGAAACACCAGATGAAGAAGAAATCCACAGCCTCACCTCTCTGCCTGGGAACGTACTGTCTGACGTAGAGACACAAGAAGAGGAAATCCGCTCCCAGCTTCCAAAGACCAGGAGACATCTTTGTCCTATCACTGTTTTAGGAAGATGTGCTTCTTTTGCCGCTGCCAAGAAAATTGTACCAAAAAGCTTTTTTAGCAGTTTGGGCAAGTTGCTGAATCCATCTGTCCATAACTGAAACTCTGAGCACTGTGCTGGGTCACAGGTTTAGACAGCCGCACTACATGTACCCAGAGAAATGATTTCTTCCTTGCCCACTTCTCAGAAATTTTAATTAAGCCATTGATAATGATTTACATTATTTCCTGATCTCATACAGAGAGCATCAGCCCCTCATGCCCACCTGGCACGCCACGGATCATATCCATAGACAGGAGCTTTATTTGCGTGGACACCTAGGAAAAGCAGTGTTACAGACCCACCATGAAGCCTTGCTCCAAGCTTAGGAGCAAAGGCCTAAACCAAGGGGTGAATCTATGCTGATGCCCAGAACATCAAGGGTCTGCGCAAAAGGCAAGGCCATTTTGCTGTTCGTGTGAAAGGAGGAGGTAAGGAAGGTTTGGAGGGGTAAGACGATTTAATAACTCCTTTTAAGCTACTGAAAACTAGAATGAGCCTGATCCTCCTTTCGGACTGGAGCCCAATTAGCACACATGTAAAATAGCAGACAGGAGATTAGAAATGTACTCTGCCGAAGGCAGGCAGCAGCAACACTGGGCCAAGAAATCCTCTATCCTAGTTCTGGGAACAATCTGGACTCTTTGCTCCTCCTGTAGTTGCCAGAATCATGCTTAACAAGATGCTAGCAAAGCCCTTCCATCCTCACAGTGAAGGATAACCAAACATTGCTACGCTGAAACTGTATTTCCAGTTAAAATTGTCACAGTGCCAAAAACAGCCTGTGCACTTGAAGCTGATCACTTGATTGGAGCCTCTTGCAGAATCGTTATGAGGAAAGTTCACAGACAGTGCCCAAGGTTCACATCAGCTGTGAGCGTCACTGCTGACCAAGTTTCCCTCAGGTAAAACAAAACAGAAAGACAGAACATCTTGCTACCTTTTTGGCCTACGTGCTATAAAAATGCTATTTATGTAGCTGAATTTAAAGCAAAAAAAAGGAAGACAGAAGCACTTCCCAAGTGATTATGTGCTTTGTAATAACACTTTGCAGCTGGTGATTCAGAAACTCCAGGGCATTCAAGAAAGATCTAATGGTTTATACCAATAAATTACACACATCTCATTGGAAACATTCATGGGTTACAAATCAACAGGCAATAAACCTACTGCTGCAACGCATTGGTCTTGCAAGCCCCAAAAGGGTGAAGTGAAAACAAAGATGAGATCAGACAGCGATGCACCCTGCTGCACGGGGTTTAGCCTACGCAGAGGAAGCCTGCAGACTTATTCCTCACTCCCAAATCACCTCCTGTCTTTGCAGGCAGCTCACTACTAGTGATGCTGTGCCAAATTAGTTGTAAAAATTGATACCCAAATGACAGAAGTGGTTTTGATCAGGATATTTAGTCCCATTGTGTCTCCTCCTTTCTTCCCATTCCTTTGTTGCATGCTCTCCTTTTGTCAAAAATAATGGCAACGATTACTGATCCTCACAGTTTCAGTGGGATGGGGAGAAGTGGAAAGGGATAGAAGAAAAAAGGAATTATGCAAATGTGACATTAATTGTTCAAAACTGTAGAGCCTTTTTCAAAAAACCCAGTTCTGTCCACCATATAGAGTATATGGTGATAAATTCAGGCAAAAAAATGCTCCTAGAAGACCAGCATCCAAATACTATGCTCAGAAGCTCCACCAGCAACAGGGCTGAGGAGCCGATGGCGATTTCCTATGCTGACCACTGCACACCTTTGTTTTTGCTTAAGACTGTAAGACCGCCTGAACTCAGAAGTGTGTTCCTTTCACGTAACTCCAGTGTGCTCACAAAACAGGGAATCTGCAACTGCACACATAGATATTATTGCCCCCAAAATATTAATACAAACCTTGAGGGAATTTTCAGGAGACAGAAAATGCAAACAGCTTCCTTGACCATAACATTTGGCCTGGATATGCCAGAGCGCCAGATTCTGCCTCAGTACTGCCGCTAAGTCCAGACTCACTCCACTGAAGCCAGTCACATCCTCCAAGCCAAAATAAGGTCCTTTGCGTTTAAAGAGCCGCTTGTCACCATAGGCACAAAAAACCTACCAGTTCTGTGACAAGTGGTAGTACAAAAAGCAACAATGAATAACTTTATTTATATTTCTCAAACTGAGGGTTACAAAAAAGGCATAAAGAAAGTCACAGATCGTTGGAGTATTAGAGGAGTGGTGTAAGTAGTGGCAACTGTGCTGCTTCAAGGTAAAGGAGTGAGAAACATCTGTAATTACTGGATTAGGGGAATGAAAGAAGAAACCTGCAGTCAGAAATTACAGCACATTCTGTAATTGAGCTGCTCTCGTTCATCGGCTTACATGAAGACAGAAGAGCCGAAAGGAAATCACAAGTTCAAAAGGCTGGAGAAACACCAATTTACACCACCGCTCGAACCCACCCACCGGTGCTGTCAAGCTGTTGTCTAGAGCAGACCCAATAGACCCAGTCCCCACCCCGCCTGCCATCGTGCTACCCAGTCTGCAGCAGCTCAACAAGCCAGGTCAATCAGAGCAATTACTTGCATGGAGATCAGCAGTGGGAGAGCATGTCTAGCTGTTTAACACAATGAAGATATTTTAGAAACATTTTGAGGAGTCACCCAGTTACTGTTACTCCTTCTTCCCCCACACACTCCATCATTACAGAGCCTATGGAAATTGCTCCGTATGGACCACCATCGAGCAGTGCAGACAGCGCTGCTCGGGAACCACAGCCCTGAGCGGCAAACGCAGTAGATGATTACCCATTCCTGGTTATCCATCTTTGTGCGTGCACATGGCCAAGTCCATAGTGCCTATCTCCTTTCACTTCTGCAAAGTCAACCACCAGTCCAGCCAGACATGCTGGGAGGCTGAGGTATCACTGGGAAAACCAGACCTAGTTTTAAATGATTTAAAAGAATTCAGAGCCATAGATCTGAGCAGGCAGTTGTCCCTATCAACTCAGGAACTGCTCCCTCAGCTACTCTTATCCTTCATTTAATTTGCTCTTGTTACAAACCAGGCTCTCTGATGTCTAGGGCACGCATCAGTGGCAACATCCACGCTGTCCCATGTCCAACCACTCTTCCTATGAGCCTCTGTAAAGGCAACTGAGAAAGTAATTTAGAAGAGCGGCTTCATTTGGGCACAAAGAAACTTCCCTTTCAAGAGCTCCTCTCCCTCCTGGCAGGTCAAGGAACATAACACTCCAACTGAGCTACATCCCTCAACCAGGTGACATGAACAACCACAGACTCGTTTCCAATCTTCACCTTGCTGAGGACCATGGAGCCTCAGAGCTACTGGGTACTCAGCATCAGGGTTACAAAGACCCACCACAGTTGTATTGCTTTGGAGAAGGACATTCCCATGCTTTCCACAACTTACCACGCTGTTGGAGGAAGCCAGGCTACTGTGCACGCCAGGCTGGTACTGTCACGCTCACCCACATGACTTCTTTCTAAACACGAAGCTAAGCCTCTGCGAGCATATGGTGGTCCCACAGGCTGCACGCGACGGGTCCCCAGTGCCTGGCTGGGGACTGACAAAGCGAGGTCGACATCCAGGCAGTGCTGCTAACATTCCTGCCTTTGTTGAGTGTTAGAGGTGTTGACGCTTTCCTTAAAGCTTCAGCTACAGGAGATGAGTGGTTTATACAAGAACTGCATCTCCGTTTATTTATTTTTGTCCTGGTTTCAGCTGGGATAGAGTTAATTTTCTTCCTAGTAGCTGGTATAGTGCTGTGTTTTGGATTTAGTATGAGAATAACGTTGATAACACACTGATGTTTTAGTTGTTGCTAAGTAGTGCTTACACTAAGTCACGGACTTCTGCTTCTCATGCTCTGCCGACTGAGAAGGCTGGAGATGCACAAGAAGCTGGGAGGGGGCACAGCCAGGACAGCTGGCCCAGACTGGCCAAAGGGATGTTCCATACCATACGGCATCATGCCCAGTACAGAAACTGGGGGAAAGCTGGCTGGGGGGACGCTGCTTGGAGACGGGCTGGGCATCAGTGGCAGGTGGTGAGCAACTGCATCGTGCATCGCTTGCTTTGTATATTCTTTTATTATTACTATTTTATTTTATTTCAATTATTAAACTGTTCTTATATCAACCCACAGAGGTGGGGTTAGTTGTTTTTTTTTCCCATTTGTCCTCTTCCGATTATCTCCCCATCCCACTGGGGAGGAGGGAGTGAGCGAGCGGCTGTGTGGTGCTCAGTTGCCAGCTGGGATTAAACCACAATTTTAAGTGTGCTGCTAGCCCCAAAGGCTAGAGTAGTGGCTGTGCAGAACAGCTTGAGAACATGAACTGCAAGTGCTCTTGAGGCTGATAAGACAGAAGGGAAAAAATGGAAAAAAATGTGTCTTCAAACCTCATGATGTTTAAGCTGATCTCACGTATCAGGGGTACATGCTTAACATCACGACAGGTGTTCAAGGCAAGGCACAACTGGAATATTTTTGTATAAAGCACAGTCAGGAAACTACAATTTCCTTCCTGGTCTGAGGTCACATCATTATAAAAAGATTAGGGTATAGAATAAAGAGGGCCCTTTTCTTTTTTGAGTCACAGCGCTGAAGCACACTGTCGGATACAGCTCTTTACACAAGGGTTTGCCCAGCACCATCACATGTTCCTGTGAAGTTCATTTCACTCACGAACTTTTGAAGCAAAGGGCTCAGCAACACTATAAACACTGTACGTAAGAACACCATCACCACCTCTTGGTCCTGAAATTCACACTACAGGAAGGGACGCCAAACCATCACAGCATGAAAAGGTCTCAGACGAGACCCCCACTGACATCTGTCAGGCCTCTGTTCAAAGGAAGGTCCTCCTTCCTTGCATGGGGGGATGCTCCAAGGGGAAATTTCACCCCCCCACACACTCCCCCACCACCTGAAAGATCACCAATGCTGTGAGGAACCACTCCAGCTGACTCCATTAAGACCAAAGGTGTGGTGTTTAATCTTTCCCTTGCTAAGGAATTCTGCATATGACCTACGTCAAGGCTCTACATTGCTCCAGTCAGCTCAGGACTGCTTCATGCCGCCACAGCTTCCTTCTGCACATGCTTGGGCATAGCCAAGCAAGCTTGATATGCGTGAAGTTAACTTTCTGCTACCCTCCCATCAGTTAAGTGTTTACCAGCTTCTCCATCAAGCTTTGCAGCCTGCTCTGGGCTCCCCCTTGCAGTGCCAAGTCCATCCTAAATACAGGCTGGCCGTGTCCAGATGAGCTCCAGCCCCCGCAGTGAATGGACTCCTGCAGCTGAGGGAGAGGCAATCAGGGCAGCTCATCCCTGCTTAAGAGATGGGCTCATCACTAAGGGCAATGAAGCAGACAAGAACAGGATCCACAAAAGCCACAAGTATCAAAAACGTTATCCATTGTGTCCTCGTAATTAAGAGGCTTTGTCCTGGAGTCTCCTGAAAGGTTTTCAATTAGTTCTTCATTTTCATAAAGATCTTTCCCTTATCTTGTTCTTTTCATAAGGACACAAACTGTGCAATTAAAATGAAATTAGGAATGAACCAGCCAGATGTATCCTAAAGCCATAACGATGGAAACACCTATTTCATTCTGTCATTTTTCCCATTCTGACGTCCGGCTCTATACAGAACAGCAAAAGCCACAACAAAAAAAAAAAAAAACAAAGAACAAACAAAAAAAAGACTTTGACACTTTACAGTACATTTTCTGAATGTCAGCCTGTGCACCTGCAAAGTGCAAAGTAGACAGATTTGCTTATGTTTCTGTACCAACTCTCTTTTTTATCACTAGATAACTCAAAACTCAGCTAGATCCAAGGACAAGAGAAACATCTCATGCACTGAACCCATACACACCTTCTCACGCTACAGCCTTCATTTACCTATGCTGTTGCAAATTGGAGCTTATCCTATTACAGATGTTATAGTCAGGCCAGAGGGATCAAAATGCAAAACCCCTTCTCTCCTATTTAGACAGTTACAAAGCTGATAGTCATAGCAGACAGATATGTTCTAACCAGTCTTAATTCCAGATGTGGAGAAGCAAAAAGATTTCCCCAATTTGAGAACTTAGAAGTGGGAAGAACAATCGTAAGTGGGTTACATGTTAAAGAACGGCAGAGTCTTTAGAATCAGGATCACCTTGTAACAAACACAGCTCACCAGAAGAAGTTGAGAAGAGGAAAAGTCAATGCTAACCAGTAAGTTACACATTACAAACCCTCCTATCCTGCTCCTTTCTACCCAGCAAAGTCAGATTCCGAATTTGAAACAAACCCTTGCTTGTCAACACTCCTCTTGGGAGAGCTCCCTCACCAGGCAACTGCCATGCTAGAAACAGCTTTTCCTGGCTTCCCGCCCAAGCTCAGGCTCCAGGCTTCTACACTCGCCATATGACACACTATGTTAGCCCAGGGTTTAATCTATTCTCTCATGCTGCTGTCCTTTAAAAGCATTAGCATTTCCTACACACATATTCCATATTGGCCTTACAAGTATCAAAATGCTATGGTGAAATTTAAACTAAATATAGGGATGATATTTTTAAATGGCTCTTAGCTCCAACTTGCCAAGCTGATTTTGTCTGAACAGAAAAAGCAGGCTCCAACTTTAAGCTTCCATTGTAGTTAATGATCACAACACATTCCTCTGCCGTATCAGATTTAGCACCTCATTAATGTGTGTGGTATTTTGCTTGTACGGCACAGCTGTAGTTAAAGTTGAATTAGTGTTTCCATTATAAACCTGTGTTTTCAAAGGTTTATTACTGAGACACATAAGATTTAGTCTGAAATGAAAATTACCATTGAGCGTGTCAGCTGGGAAGCAATTTTTTGTCCTTCAAAATTTGGAAGAAACAAAACACAAAAAAGGCAAGCCACCCTGTTTATTAATAATTCACATTTTAAAAAGCATTGCAAATACATGTTTACATGATAGCCTGTGACAGCTCCATAGAATGTCAACGCCCACACACTCCTGGGAGATGTGTCATCTTAAAAACCAAAATAAAAACCACATTTTTACACCACTTGATGGGAGGTGAAGAAAAGGGAAGAAAGACTTAAAAATAATATCAACAAAGGAAACTTATAAAAAAAACCCCATAGTCTTTGTTTAGAAACATTAAAGTTAGGACTTCCAATGGGGGGGGGGGGGCAGGGTGGGAATAATTTCAAGTACCATTTGTATTTTTAACTTTTTGGTGCCTGTCCCTGGCTCAGTAACGCATTTAGCAAGAAGCAGTCAGTCCCACTGACTTCCTATCATATGTTGGCATCCAAGCCTTCGACTGTCCATAAATCCTGGACTCTTAAGGTATAACCAGATCACGCCCTTTGCAACAGCCATGCTGAACTCAGCGTACAAGGTAAAACGTACAACAAAAAAACCTCCAGGGGCTCCACACTTTGCGATTGTGCCCTTCTACAGTTCACTTTAAGAGTGAACCACTAAGAAGCAGACCTTTTAATTGGGAAGCTTCTGAGGCCTCTTCTTGGCTGATTATTTTAATGATTATACACTTATGACAGGCAAATTTACAAACAAATGTATGATGAAATTACCAAATTCTCAGTTACCACCATTACCAGAATGGATGCATTTTTGATGGCTGAGAAACATTAAAATGTTATTTTTGTAACACAGTAAAATTCCCAGTTATTTTGGCTCCAGGATTCATGGGTTTACCCAAGACATAATGTTTCCAGACAAGAGCAAATGCATGAAAGACCGTGTAATAGCTACTACAAGAAAACCAGGACAGGTATATCCTTCGTGAGCAGAAAGGCAGTATCGTTACTCAAAATTGCTCACATTTTGCTCTCCACTGGATTAAGAAAACACTCCCACAACAGACAGAGAGTGGGGAGTGGGCTTTTTCCCCAGTGTTGCCCTCCATTTTTCAAGAGATTACTCCAGACAACAAAGATAATGGGAGCATGGTAGCAATTGCATATCCATTTGATCAAGTTTTGGAGGTTACTATAGTCTATCTAAAACCCTACTGTTTTCCACACAAATAACCCGAGACACAGCAAATGGGTCTATCTCTGTCCTCCCAGCAAGCAAAACCTCAAAAAGATCCTGTACATCAAAGGCGGTATAATACCATGATACTTACCAAGGCCCTCATGAACTCTGGACTTTTCTTTGTAGTGTTTTCTTCTCCCTTGTCGTTCCAGGCATGGGAGCCCACCTCTCTTTTCAAAGCAGAGCTTCTTGTTGATGAAGTGGAAGAGGATTGCAGGGAGGATAACGAAGACTCCGACCGCAGACAAAAACCCAACGGTCTCAGGAGCAACTAGGAACAGAAAGTCAGAAAGAAAACATCAGCGCAAGTGGGAAGAACTGCCCAGAGAAAGACATGGTTTAACCACATCTGTTTAACCACATGGCTCTGCTTCTCCATCCTCTCCCCAGAATAAACAGCAATGAAATTCAGCAGATCTTGGACTTGCATTAAATGGATACAACATCCGTGTGGGGCCAGTCTACTGAGGACATCGACAATAAGGTATGTTACACACCAAACTTGGTTCCGATCAAGGTCTTCATTTCTGTCACATGATGAACTCCAACACAGGAAAGACTCTAACTGATTTTAATAAACTTTCGTATCAATGCAGAATTCCACCAGCTTCGAGACACTCTCAATCTATACTGCAACAAGGATCCAGCCACAAAAGGGCAGTTGGTCATAAACCATTTCTGCACAGCTTGCGGTAAATTCTCAGGGGAGGCTGCGGGGAGGATTAGCTCAGGGGGCAAGAGGCCCAGACACCTCCTTTGCAGTTTGTGTATTTTCCTCTAAAACCATCAGATTACACCATAATGGTACTCACTAAGTTCATTACATTTACTAAGAACCACGTTAATGTATAGCCTATGATCCTTGTTCAACTGTTACTTTACCCTTAAGTAAGAAGTATATTACTGTACTACATAATTACCATTCTTTGCTGCAAAAGACCAGCCTCCAGCTCAGGTAATTCACTTTAGCTCCCTTGGTGTCAGGTTTGGCCACACGTAACGAGCACAGTGGATTTGCACCAGCTGACGACTTAGTCCTATACGTCAGCATCCGTCTGTCAAACTGTAGAGAAACAGTCTTGTTTCAATTTATCACGTTCTGCCTGTACCACAGGGTCTGCAACAAACCGCAGGCGCCAGCAAAAAGCTTTTAAAGACATTTCACCTCTCTCACACATATCAAAATGCCAAAACAAGGAACAAACACTACATACATCATCCAGTGTGGATGGCAAGGGCACACACATCAAAAACTGCAAGTGCCATCTACAAAAAAAAAAAAAAAAAAAATTGGCTTGTTATTCTGGTAATTACTTCACCAGGAAGGAGTGAAGTTCAGTTGTTCAATTCAAGTCAAAGACCCCATAAAAATGAAACATCAGCAGCATCAGTGGCACACCAGGGATGCCTGCGGTTGCAAAGCTGCAGCTCACAGATGAGATGAGCAGGAGGAAGGGATGTAAACACAGCCAGCCCTGCCTGTGAAACATCCCACTGGGAGCTTACAAGACTTGACTCAGCAAAAGACTTAGGCTAGAAGACCTACGCTGTCTCCAGTTGCAGCCTTGATAGGACTACGATCTAGGGGACTAAAAAAACCTAAATTAATACAAGCCAACGTTTCTCAATTGGAAATAAAAATCACCAATGCATAGCAGCAGCCCACATGTAAAACAGACAAGTGTTTGGGACTGAACCCAGAGGAATATGGGCTACACAAACTCCGGAGGTGGCTCTGACCTTGCTCACTCCAGCCTAAGGAACAGAAATATGCACTAAATTACAGCAGCTTAAACGACAACAAGATCAAGTCTACATTTCCATTGCTCTCTTCTGCATGGGCACAGTCACTTTCTGGCGATCACTTCTGTGTTCCCCTTGTGCCACACCAGCACTAAGCAGGGTCCATGAAGACAGTGGGTCTCCCTGCCAGCCTTGAAGTTTGGTGCCACAGCTTCCCTGGATAATTTGGCAGGCACATACTGGCCCAATCTTCCCCTCACACCTCAACCCAGAGAGCAGGGCTGGGGACATGAGAGTGGCTGAGTGATACATCTACTCTGGCTATTTTCAGCTGCTGAAGTCACCATTAAGTGGCTGCTGGAGCCAAGTATTAATCAAAGGAGCTGAGTATAAATCAAAGTAGCCACAACCCCAGAATATACATGACAGCCTGGCTGGGTCCCATCACTGACTCCTCCTTTTCTTGAGCATAGCATAGACAGGAAGAAGGATTATGCCCTACCTTACATATAAAACACTTGGGATCACCACATCTCAGCACACAAGTGTGTGTGTGCGTGAGCATGTGTGTGCACAAGCTCACATGCATGCGCATATGTGTATGTGTGTGTGTGAAGTTGGAATGGGTATGTAGCAAACTAACCATCATGTTTTGAAGGCTCTATGCGAGTGATTTCATTACGGAGAATATGATGTAGAGGGCTGGCAAGGACACCGCTATTACTATTTATTAAGCCCTTTTATAAAATCTCAGCTCTGACCTCAAGGAGATGCCAAGGTTTCCCCTTTTCACACAGGGCATAAGCAAGCCACCAATATTTTTCAACACAAATTGTCCAACACATGCTCTGATACGCTACATGACGCCCAGCTGCAGAAATCCTCAAAGTGCCCCTTTCTCCAACCAACCTCCATGGCACCTTGCAAAATCCCAGAGGAAAAAGCAGACCCTTGACTAGACCAGGCATCCTGAAAGAAAGTCTGGGGACAAATTATCAGCTGCTATCCACTTGCTCTAAAAGATCTCAGACTGGCACAACAGCATTATTGCCCAGCTATTCTTGTTTCCTGGTCAGCTACAGAAGAACAAGAAAGTAGTAGCACAGTGGCGTAGGACTTGGGACAACCCTTCGCACTTCCCCTGCTCCTTGGGGCAGAGATGTACAAGGCACCTCCTGTCAGAGCTCACAAAAGGTCCAGTGGCAACTTCTAGAAAGCTTCTTTCAAAGCCGAACACTGTGTGCCCACAGAGGCAGAGGTTTTGGGAGCACAGGTAAGCAGGGACTGCACAGACCCCTCCCCATGCATCCTGAACAGCAAAGACTACCAGCCAGCTACCAACGAGGGCTGAGATCCCTGCACCACCCCTCCCTTCACTGTAGGCACCAAGCAAAGAGGAAAGGTGCCCCAGAAGGACCACCACAGCTCTGGCAGGAACTGACACCTCCTGCACAGATGGCTCCCATAGCAAGCAGAGTCCCTCTCCTAAAGAGGGTCTGCCCAACTGCAAGGAGGTGGCTGGCACTTCTGCAGTACAAGGCAAAGGAGCTTGTGCATGCTGTCCCACGGCTTTAAGCAGAAGTTTCCTCTTCTCTCCCCCACGTTATCCATGCCAGATACTAGAGGTTTGTGCCACAGCGTCTCTGAGGGAGGGCTGTGATTTTGCACCTGAGCACTGTCTCACACATGTTGGTAGAAACATTACAGTCAGTGCACCTGGCTCCAGCTGGACGCTCATACCCCTCTGCGATGGGAGGCATGCTGGCTCTCTGCTCCTCCATCATCAAGATGAAAACACACCACACCTGCATTCAGTCCTGACCACGTGGCCCAGCTCTCAGCCCTCAGCTGAAGGGCTTTCTCTGCAGACTTGAAACTCTAGGCTAACACTACACCGGGGAAATTATTGTAAAACTGATTCGGTGTAGAGCTCTGTTCTGGCTTGTGGTGGGACGTCCGGGCCTGGGAGGGTGTGGAGGAGGAGGAGCAGCAGAAACGCACACACATCACTTGTGTTACAGCATTGCTGGAGTGTGTCAACAGTTTCTCTGTCCAGCCTGTCCTGGTTTCAGCTGGGATAGAGTTAATTTTCTTCTTGGTAGCTGGTATGGTGCTGTGTTTTGGGTTTAGGATGAGAAGAACACACTGATGCTTTGGTTCTTGCTAAGTGGCGCTCACACTGGTCAAGGACTTTTCAGCTTCCCATGCTCGGCCCGGTGCACAAGAAGCTGAGAGGGGGCACAGCCAGGACAGCTGACCCAGACTGGCCAAAGGGCTGTTCCATACCATATGGCATCATGCCCAGTATGGAAACTGGGGGGAACTGGCCAGGGGGCAGCAATCGCTGCTTGGGGACGGGCTGGGCATCGGCTGGCGAGTAACTGTACAGTCTCTCACTTGCTTTGTATTACTATTGTATTATTATTATTTGTTTTTATTGTTATTATTACTATTACTACTGTTCTATTTTTATTTTACTTCAGTTATTAAACTGTTCTTATCTCAGTCCACGAGTTTTCCCCTTCTACCCTTCTGATTCTCTCCCCCATCCCACCGGTGGGGGAGTGAGCAAGCAGCTGTGTGGTGCGTAGTTGCTGGCTGGGTTAAACCACGACACAGCCTTACAGCCATAGATGACAGACTGTACGTGAGGGCAAGAAGAGGAGACATAGTGAGGCATTCAACTGTTGGTTCAAACCCTGGGCACCCAAGTCCAGGGATGGAGCTGGCCACCACATGCGTTGGGACATGAACAGTCCATTCAGCCAGGACTCTCTCCCTCTCACCCGTTTTTAAGGTAAGAAATTAATGCCATAGATGCCTTTGTGCAATGCCACAGCGGGTCCACACATTCTGCAGCCCCAGGTGAGAGCGCAAGCCAAGAAACGGTGTTTGCGCTCAGGGCAAGTTGAGGGCATGCATAACTGCACACACTCCTTTGCGTACACTGCTTAAGAACAAACGAGGAGCAGCATGAAGGGCCCCAAGCTAGGAAAGAGGAGATCAGAGATGGAAGTGAGATCAACAGAAGACATCTGACAGAGGACACAGGGAGCAGAAGACACTACAGTCCTGTTCCTGCTCCAACCTCTGCCTCAAAGCTACCTCCACACTACAAGATGACTTCAGGGGGAGTCTGCCTGGAAAAGCAGGAGGGAAGAACTGACCACACCATCACATGCGTTAAATCTGGCTGGGTATTTGGCTTGTAGTAGGTTTCACAGCAATTCTGCTAGCAGATTTGGCCCCTCCAGACAGACCAGGACCAGAAGAATGAATGGAAGGAGTGCCACAATAGATTCACTTGGAGAGTCTGCAATTAACAAAACCTTAATCCATTCAGCTTTGCAAGGGTTAAATTTTGCATAAAATCCTATTCCAGACAATAGCTCTTTAATTCCATTTGATATCAAGCTTCCTGCAGAAGGAATGTTTACTGGTACTTTTTAATTACAAAAAACCCCATAAATTGTCTGTTTTACTGTCTGTGCTAATTACATTTCATTATATATTTGGAGTAAGCTATGATTTTCCTGCTGGTTCCCATGACATTTTTCATTATCAACCACTAATTGTCTAGCATGCAAACTGCATTGTGAACCAAGTAGGCTGATGCGTGGGCAGAAGTTCTAGCGAAAGCTGCAAGGCTGTAGAAGTGCACATTATTATTATTACTATTATGATGTATTAGAAAGTTTCCACCTACTTGCATACCTACATATCCTCATCCCTATCAGCAGTGTCACGGCACAGCAAAGCACAGGCGTCCGTCTGTAACAAGCCTTGTGCTTAGCAAGGCTCAGCAAGTACTGAAGGAAAGTTATGTGGAGGGAAACGATGACAGCAGCCCCACTGCAAGGACAAGTTCCCTGCTGGGTGCAATGGAAACACCAAGAAGGTTTCTCAGTCACTTTCTCTGCTCGGCGCCCAAAGCACGTGGGTATCAGGATCTTGTCACTTCGCCCACGCACAAGCTGAGGCCAAGGTTATAAAGGAAAATAGCACCATATGTGGATTCCTAAAGGAATAGGATAACTAATGGGATCTTTCTGAGAGCGCAAGACAGAAAAAAGGTAAAGGATTTTCATGAGCCACAGCTAACACTGTTTCCATTATAGCAAAACCTCTAACAAATCCATATCTATGCGAGCTCAGAAAGTGCCACAAAGGGTAAAGCAACTCATTGCATGCAGCATTTAATAAATTCAGACCAAGGGAAGCTGTAGGCGCCAATTCTTCACACAGCAAACCGCTAGAATGAGGAGCGCATGACCACTGATTCCCAGATCATCGTTATCAGCCTCGGACAGGTGGCAATTCTATTCATGTGCACCACATACACAATACACAAACACTTCAGAAATAAATGTGTGTTTTCACAGGATTGCAGCTCTCTCCTGATATCTATTTCAAAGGAGACAAAGCCCGACCCTTCCTAACAGCAGTGTGAGGGAACAGTTGTATAACTCCTCCTCTTCTCCTCAAGGTGATCCACAAATACATTATCAGAAACGCAACCAGACCGCATTCAGCACTGTAGGAGAAGGGTGAAATTCCCACCTAAGGCAGGAGGACTTGCCCTGCATTGAGGCTCAGTTTCACACACTTTATTTTTATGTGCTGATTTACAGATAGCAAGAATGAGGATTCTCTCCAGTCCTTTTATATAAGGAATATGAAGGACTGAAAGACACTTGTGACCTGACTATACTTCTATTAACTTTGACTGCAAAATTTTACTGATCAAAGGGTGGAAGAACAGGTCCATTCATAGCTGTTGCTGATGTGTTTGCAGGTCACCTTTAAAGATTTAAGGTGCCCTTATGACATATGACATAGGCATGCAATTTCAAAGGTCTCAGAGACAGTACAGCAACTTCATCTCCCTTTCTTCTATGACCCGCATAACCCCAGCACCCAAACACCTTGCAGGCTTCAAGGTAGTTATCCTTCCAGCAACCCTGTGAAGCAGGGAAACGCTAACACAACTGCTCCACAGGAGAGGAGCCACAGCACAGACACAACCCAAAACAGTGGAAGTTAGGCCCAAAAGAACAATCAAGAAAAATCCCATCCATCTACACAGGCACTTCAGTGTCTAGAACCACCTCACTTTCCCCCCCAAGGCTGAGGCTCCCAAACAGAGCATCTACAGTACCTTCCTACAGATGACACCACAGCAACAGCCACGGGCCTCCAGGCATCTCCTCAGTCACCTGAAACCAGAGGACTGGCATTTCTTCCCCCAAAGCTTGATTCTTCTTAGGGATGCAATCCATTAGAGATGCCCGACACCTCCTGGCAACACTGAGTTCAAGGGAAGGCACATCAGACACAACAGGGGACACAGAGGCGGTGGCAGTAAGTGAGGGCACTCACCTAAGAAATTGAAGGCCTGAGATAAATTCTCCTTTAAACCCACATTTTCCTTTTCCGAGTACCATGTCCCAGGTGCACAACTAGAGGAGGGCACCCCCTACCCTTTGGGCTGAGCTTGGCTCACTGTGCAGCCCATTTTGGGTCCAGCAGTAGGGCCAGCACTGGTACACCTGATTTTTTCAACCTGCTCACTGAGGTTCAAAAAGGGCAGACCCAAACTCAAGTTCTCAGGATGCTGTCTGGACTTCAGCATATGTGCTGTAGATAAATGACCAGGATGTAAACACTGGGAGGGCAAACCTCAGAGCATCCAGCAGCTCACCTGAGAGAGCCATAAGCCAGCAATGAGGAGGCTCAAGGTCAAGGCTCTCCCCAAGACTGGATCTTCCACCTTACAAAGGCTGCTATATACAACCCTGCGGCAGCACTGTTTTCGCAGCGGCAGACATCCCCCTCTGGCCTTGAGCAATGCTCCTGACAACATTTGCAACCAAGCAGATACAGTTCTGTGAAACATTCTGCCTTCAACAAAAGGCATTTTCCAATGAGAAAAGATGAAGTATTAGTTTTGCTGGATGTGTTTCAAATGACTGTGGAGCACTAGTTCAAGTCAACAGCAAGTACATGGCGTTTGCAAACAGCGATGCCTGATATTCTGCATCCAGAAGAGTCCTGGCTCTCCAGAACCCTGTTTCTCCATCTGTAAGCACACACACCACAAACACAGATGAAATAAGGGAACAAAAGTGTCCTAATGGACAGGGAAGCACTCACGCTGCCTAACGGAGGTGACTCAAGTAACAACGTAGGCCTCTAAAGGGTGATTCAGAGACTAATTGTCAATTTTAGTAATAATCTTCGAAAAGGTTCCAATTCAGCATGGTATTTAAAACTCATTGAAGTTAACAGGGCCAGGGAGACTGAGAATTTGAGCGGCACAGCGCTTGAATTGCCATTCATGAACTGAAAGCTGGTCCACTCCATGTCAGCGCTGAAGAGGTTTAATGGGGACAGCCCAAGGAACCTCGTGGTACCCATCCAGGCCTTGGCTCTCCTGTACCACCACCGGTCCCTGCCAGGATTGTTCTCAGAGCTGGGCCAACAGCTGAGATAATCAAAGTGAAAACCGCAGCCTTCACAACTGTTTGTCTCAGTCCGTCTCCAGACCAGTGAAGAAAAATTGGAACCAGGCAGAAAATTACTTTCCTGGTCCACAATCGATGAGAAACCCTTCCACTCAAGCCTTTGCTTTGTCATTACTTCTCTACCTCAACACTCACCCTAATCTCCAAGCTATGCTCAAATTCTCAGTTTTGCATGCTGGAACTATTTTCTATTGTAAAAACAGCCATCACACAAAGCAATGGGGGGACTAACTCGGTGGTCAAAGCTTTCACGTAAGATGTAGGAAAGCAAGAAAAAGGCTGTAGTAGTAACTATCTATACAATCTGGATTAGATCAAATGAGAGAAAGAAGCTAGTCCCTAAAAGCCAATCTCCTGCTGTTTAGGGCTCTCGTGTTGGAGATGAGACCTGTACTCAAATGCAAGTCTGAATCAAGCAGGACAGAGACTTGAACTTGCCCCATCCACATGTCCTTTGACTGTCTGACCTCCAGAAAACCTGCCGCAGTGGCAAGGGCCAGCTGGTTTCTCTCACCATCACCATGCTCTGCTCAGAGGGGAATTCCATCCTGAATAAGGACACAACTTGGGTCTAGAACAGTTTTTTCAAGATGATGTATTTCTCAGAAAAAGTTATCATTTAAACAGAATTTGATTGTCCAACAAGAGCACGTTTTCTCAGACGACTGTAGGAGGTTTGTCTTTGATCATGTCCCAGGCTTGTTTTCAGTCACAGTACAACACAGAGTTCACAATCGGATACATTTTGTCATAGCTGGTAGAAAGGGAAGACTAGGGCTGTCAGTCTGCCACCTTTCTTAAATGCTGAAGTCACGCTTTTTTTTTTTTCTCCTTTTCCTTAAAGACAACTTCTTCGTTGCCATGGTATCACTAATGCAGTATTTTGAGACAGGGAAAGAAGATAACTGTGCATCATCACAGTGACACATCTATCAACTGCCATCCTCTCAAAAAGGGTAAATAAGTAAGGATGCCAATGTAGACTTTTAAATGCTCCTCCACCCTTTTTAATTTCTTCCTCTCACATACAACTTGCTGTCTGCAAAGGCCATGCCTTGATTTTATGACAGAGGTCAGAATTCATCTCTCAGCAAGCAGCGTCTAGGTTTATTTTTTTAATTCCTTCTCTTCTCCCCATGCTACATGATACCAGCTGAGGTACACACTCACGAGAGAACAGGGGCACCTGCATGTTCAGAAAATGCCAGCCTGGCTCCCCATGTTAAACCATGCAGTGACTGCTTTGTAATTCTTGCTTGTGCGATGATTTCTTCCTGAGCTAACAAGGTATCTACTGCTGAGCAAAACCCACATTTATCTCAACAGAAAGAGAAACGAAAAAGGGGCACTCTGATGGTGTCTCCCATACCACCTTCAGGTCACCAGGTATGGTCTTGTTAGCCTTGTAGCATGTCTTTCCTATCACCACTAGAATTACTTCACAGAGACCTTTACTAACTCAGCAAATCAAGGCCTTTGCACTCAGCACAATGGCGTTTCCCTCCTGACCGTGCAAATGAGAACATTGCATCACGTCCCTTCCAAAATCTCAGAGAAAGCTCTGCACGCAGCTGGCGCAACCCTGTTATCTCACTAAAATCAGGGAAAAAACACAGCCATAGCGAGAGACGCCCATGTCCCAACACGCTCCCTGACTTTAAGTCCGGATCAATGAACAGGCAACGATAGACACGATGACTTTCAGCACACCGCCGCTGCCGCAGTGGCGTTCGCAGTGGCGTTCGCAGTGGCGTTCACAGTGGGGACATGATGAGCTTTTCATCTCCCAGGTAGTGCAGAAGGAGGAATAACGTAATGAAATAAAAACTTATATAAGCTGCATTTATCAAGGCTTCTGCAGCAGAGGAGGGAGCAGAGAGCAACAAGCAAAGCAGTGACAGCAGGTCAACCTAGAAGGATCCCTGGTATGGGTCAAGAATTCAACGGTGAGCACAGAGTCCTCTACCAAACAAAAATAAGTATTTTACATTTGGGAGAGAGAGGAAAGGGGAGGAGAGGGAGTAGAAAGGAGGACCTGATTTGCTGCTTCTCTCTTATTTGGGGGGATAACAAAGAATAAGTTGTCTCCAACCAGACCTGAAGTGCTCTCATCTCTTCAAAGTGGAATCTAATTGGGATCTTTATGCTCTCGTACTTATTTTTCTCATCCACAAAACCTTGTTCTTAGTTCCACCGGTTTGACCCAAGGCAGAATGACTCACCACAACAAAAGGCTGGACAGCAGCTTTTTTTTTTTTTTTTTTTTACAAAGACCTAAATAAACCCTACTCCATCAATTGACCAAGGACGATGCAGCAGTAAACCTCTTGCTGAAGGCTGTGCGTTGCCTTGGCAACCTGTCTGATCTCCATTGCTCCAGGGAATGGAAATGTGCTGCCAACAGGAGATTTCAGCTAATCAAACCAAATCTCTTAATACTTAGACGATTTCCCATCTGCAGAGAGCAGGCCATGTGGCCACAGAAAGCAGGGCACCCTCCGAACACAGCCCTGGCTCCTCTTTGACCCATTAGTTATTGGCTCCTCGTAGGCCACGAACATCTCCTGACAGCTACCGAAGGAGATGAGGGGGCAGCAAGAGGCCACAACATGCTTGCTGTCTGCAAGGCAGCTCCATGCCTGCACTCAGCATGTGCCTGGCAGGCAGCAGACAGGACAGGCAGCGAGGAGACTGGCTGCCCGCTGAGAGCTGCCTGTGGGCAGCAGGACCCTGGCAGGGTCCACGCCTCAACCCCTGACATTTTCCAATATTCATAGAATCGTTTAGGTTGGAAAAGACCTTTAAGATCATCAAGTCCAACCATTAACCCAGCACTGCCAAGTCCACCACTAAACCATGGCCCTAAGCACCACGTCTACCCTGCTTTTAAATACCTCCAGGGATGGGGACTCAACCACTTCCCTGGGCAGCCTGTGCCAGGGCCTGACAGCCCTTTCGGTGAAGAAGTTTTTCCTAATATCCAACCTAAACCTCCCCTGGCGCAGCTTGAGGCCATTTCCTCTTGTCCTATCACTTGTTACATAGGAGAAGAGACCGACCCCCACCTCGCTACAGCCTCCTTTCAGGTAGCTGTAGAGAGCAATAAGGTCTCCCCTCAGCCTCCTCTTCTCCAGGCTAAACAACCCCAGCTCCCTCAGCCGCTCCTCATAAGACTTGTGCTCTACACCCTTCACCAGCTTCGTTGCCCTTCTCTGGACACGCTCCAGCACCTCCATGTCCTTCTTGTAGTGAGGGGCCCAAAGCTGAGCACAGTACTCGAGGTGCAGCCTCACCAGTGCCGAGTACAGGGGCACTATCACCTCCCTGGTCCTGCTGGCCACACTATTTCTGACACAAGCCAGGATGCCATTGGCCCTCTTGGCCACCTGAGCACACAGCCAGCTCATATTCAGCCAGCTGTCCACCAACACCCCCAGGTCCTTTTCTGCCAGGCAGCTCTCCAGCCACTCCTCCCCCAGCCTGTAGCCTTGCATGGGGTTGTTGTGACCCAAGTGCAGGACTCGGCACTTGGCCTTGTTGAACCTCATACAGCTGGCCTCAGCCCATTGATCCAGCCTGGCCAGGTCCCTCTGCAGGGCCTTCCTACCCTCCAGCAGATCGACACTTCCACCCAACTTGGTGTCATCTGCAAACTTACTGAGGGTGCACTTGATCCCCTCATCCAGATCATGGATAAAGATATTGAACCGAACTCGCCCCAGTACTGAGCCCTGGGGAACACCACTGGTGACCGGCCGCCAACTGGATTTAACTCCATTCACCACAACTCTTTGGGCCCAGCCATTCAGCCAGTTTTTTACCCAGCGAAGAATACGCCCATCCAAGCCATGAACAGCCAGTTTCTCCAGGAGAATGCTGTGGGAAACAGTGTTAAAGGCTTTACTAAAGTCCAGGCAGACAACATCCACAGCCCAACATACATATTGGTAACATACGCTCCCTACAGCCCTGGTGCTACATGTTTTGAGCCTTCTCAATCCACTCTGTCCCTTTTTCAGCTCCCATTAAACACATCCAGGTAACATCAGTGGCAAACTGCTGACCAAAAAGAAAAAGTGGGACAACCATGTACCTCTCGACCTTCCAAGACCGGGTACTGCTGTTAAATTGCAGCGCAGAACATCTGCTTTTTTCTACAACTTCTAATTGGCAAGGCTAAAAGGGCAGCTTTGGTGGCTAATTTTGCCTTGAAAGCACAACCAGTAATTGATTTTTCTTTTTTTTTTTTAAAGTAGAAACAAGACCAACCTTCCTACAGCTCCACTAAAGGCTTCTGGCCTCTGCATTTAAGCCCAGCCACAAAGACAGACGATCAGTCTGGCATTTAGCACAACCAAGGGGCCACAAAAAGAGGCACGAACAGCAGACGGGAGAGTAATTTCCTACAGTCGCGCTGCTGCCGAGACAAGAAATTCTGTTTGGTGGTGATGAGATTCACATCTGTGAAAAGCCACCGATTACCATCTAACAACCCTCAGCGCTACATCACTGAAGACGGCCCTGACTATGACCTTTCTACGCAATTGCCAAAGGGAATCGGGGCGTTCGAACAGCAGAGTCAATCCTGGCATTCAGGCTCTCCTTCCCCTCCTGGGTCATTCTTTACTGCATCTCAGAGGACACTAACCCACCACTCTCTGAACCTCAAAGCCACAGGCCCTACACTGAGTTTCATTCCACACACGTTGTTTGCCGCCAGATTAACTCATGGTATTGCCTCAATTAGTGTGGGGGACCCTTACATGTTTTTTGCCCTGGTATGGAGGACATCTGCAGAGGAGATGCTGCCCCACCACGCAGCTCCTCGGGACCTGGGCTAGCTACCAAGCTCAGGCTCTGGCTCTTGAGCAACAGGATGGAGAAATTGTTGGTATTTAAAAGGCAGCCCTGAAGCGGAAGAAGGCTGCTCATAAAGCAGGGTGTGGTTTCAAAGAAAGAGCATATTGTGGAAGATTTCTAGGCCTCTGGTATCAAGCAAGTGACCTACGCCCTTGGAAAATATGTTCTAACAGTAAGAAAAGCCATTAAAACAAATGCTTGGGGAAAAAAATGCCAGTGGTTTCTAGAGTCATGTATTTAATAGAGTGAAGAGCTTAGCAAGTACTACCACCTTCTAGCATGTCACCGTGAACATTTCTCTATCCATGTTAGTATACCAAACCAGTTAACTTGTTACTAGGGCTGCACAGAGAAGGGCGTGAACTGAAGTCACCACTCAGCTAACCAAGGGCTCTGTGATAAGGGAAAGGCAATGAAGTCCCGCAGGCATAAGGAAGAGGGAACCAGAGCTGGTTTTAACGGCCCGGAGAACAGCTGGCTCCCTGCGTGTGCTTTTCCACCGTATTCTTTCCTGTATCGCGCCTTCTTTCTGTTCCAGGCACTCCGCAGCCTTGCTTAATCTCAGTTCAGCCAAACTGAATCAAAGACGGACCCTGGGACTCATGCCCAAAATATCTGTCTCTACAGGGCACGGAAAATCAAAAGCACGGAAATCAAAAGCAGAGTCGTCACTGATCTAATGGGGAGCAGGAATGATCTCAGAGAAAACAAATGCTGATGATGCAAGACACCCTCCATAATTCCTTTGAAAAAGCGTCATGCAGGGCAGGATCCCAGCACTACAAAACCTGTGAGAAAGGCCCCCTCCAGATGAAAGTAACCACAACGCTGCCTCGGAGGATTCATTTGCGTTAACAAGTCTCAAAGCATCCGCCCGGAGTTTCTTTCAAGCAAAAGCTGTGACGTCGGGCGGTTCTCAGGGGTAAACGGAGAGCCATGCCACTTCAGAGCCAGAAGAAGAATGAGAAGTGGGGAGGCAGATAGAGGCAACTAGTTAGCCAAAACAGATGCAATGGAGACAGACTAAAATAGATTCCACGTATTTCAAGGGCTTCTGCAGTTCTGATGCTCCAGTCCAGCCCACGTGAGCAAACATCCCCACACACATTCTGCAAAACACTTGATATAAAGGACCACAAGAATAAAGTGCAGCATGCTCCTTGGATGTTTTCAGACACACTGAGCCAAGCTATGGAGTCTACTTACTACTTTATTTGGATCTCTTCAGCTATTTTCTCCCACAGCCGTCATGCTACATTTAGGTCCTTTTTTTAACCTACCTCAGTCACAAATATATCCATGGCTTCCCTTGCACAGTGATCAGATGTGCCCTCTGCTTAACAGGAATGCAAATACTCTGCACTTGTGTTACTCATTATGGATCTAGAATTATGGTCTTACTACTGCTTTACAGTGAAATCTGAAATGACAGCAGGAAACAGCACAACGTCAAAGCAGCAAACGGAAGAAAAGGCTAACTCCTATTTCATTACTTGCAGTTTGCAAGACCTTTGTATTTCAAGAAAACCAAAGAAGCATGCAAATCCAATGTAACAACTGTTGGTAACACAGGATTTGCTTTTCAAACTGTAATTGTCACCAAAGTAGCAAACTAGGAAAGCTATCTTCCCACCAAGAAATTGCCACAAATCATTCAAAACATTAGACTTACCTAATTGCACTTACATAAAGCAGCAAAACAAGTCAAACTAGTAATGAAATTGCCCAAGAACACTTTTCTCACAAATAACACATTTCAAAGCTTTCTTCCTGGGACAGGTTGCTAAATCCTCGAGACCTGCGGTGTTCACACAAGCTGGGCAAAGCTGAAGAGAAGCACAGTCCTGAGTTTCAAAAACAGCAGTGGTGCTCGTGCTCTTGCTCTTTTCTCTTCATGTGCTTGTTGATTTAATGTCCCAAAGAAGAAGGAAGGCTGCTGGTCGGTAAACATGTGACAGCCACCAAAGGAATGCTAGCCAGAGAAACAGCAGATAAAGCAGCCTATGCTGCTTCCGACCACGTTTGTGTAAAAACTACTGCCTCACCTGTAGCTTTCCTACAGCTCTCACCTTATGAGCTTTAGGTCTTTATTCAAACAATTACCTTGATGACAAATGTACCTAAAAAGAATTTGCTGTTCATTTATCATGAAATGGTAAGTGATTTTTCTCTCCTGTACAGAGATATAATTTATTACTCAGCTTAAATTCACACCCTGGTCATAAATATTTTGGATCCACTTCAGAAATGCACCTTTTCCACACTGGAATCCCACAGAATTGCAGTGAAAAAGTAAAGTCAGGATCACAGCGGGCATTCAGTCAAACCCAAAGTGTCTCCTCTCCAGGGAGCAGCCTACCCTTTGCATTTGCCAGGCCTCGGCCAGCCGTTACTTCCCTGAACGGCTCTGCCCAGCCTCCGGCCAGGCCCTGCTTCATCGCTGTGGGCTCCCAGGCTGGAAGAGCAAAGCTGCCCCAGCAGCTCTGTGCTTGCTGATGGGGTTTGTATACACAGAGGTAAAAACTGTTCTTAGAGCACAAGTTGTGAGCACAGCACTGATTCTAATGTGTACCAAGTCATATACCTACGACACACCCACAAATAGTTGCAGATTCCATCTTGGTCTCTTATAAAGTCATACTTCATCGAGGGAAGGAAAAAAAAAAAGGTACAGAATAGACTTCAACTCCTGTTTTTTTTCTTTTTTTAATTTTTTTTTTAACCTTAATGTGTATTTTAAGGAAGGCTCTGTGATACTTACTGTGCGATCACATCCTGTTTTCACTATCCACACAACTGCTGCTTTGAATGTGCATTTTGGATATAGATTTGATTCCCAGTAGAAGGGTTATTTTTCCCCACCATTCAGGGAAAATCCATCCCCGCTGTCTCTGCCTGCAAAAGGTCTCTCTGCAGTGAAACTGGAGCCCTTCCCAGCAATTTATTAATTAGTGCAAAATTTTGTTTTGAGCTTCCAGAATATCTGGTGCTCCTCAAAAACAGCATGGAAAGGCTGTAAAATAAAATTACACATGTGAACCCAGCTACTCGCAATGCTCAAAACATGAGAGAGCCCGGGGAAGGTGGACAGAAAACAGGGGAAGGAGGGGAGTATGCTCCCTACTCAGCAGGGGCTTGCAGACCTGGCTGCTCACAACCAAAAGGACTTCTGACCCCATTGCCTGCCACAATTTGTAAGTTGGCTCTAATCAGCTATCGGCAGTATCTTGCCTTTCTAAGGTAAACTGCTCCCTGAGGCAATTTTCTGCAGGTGTTCCTAATGCAACTCTTTTTCCCCCCAAAAAGGCATTCTGATGATCTTGTTTCTAAAAGCTGCTGCCTGGCAGATCCCTGAAGAGTAGTCCAGACTGGCATCTTCAAAATAAAAGCTACTTAGAAAGAGCTCAAGAGGAGGAAAAAAGTCCTTATTGAGCAGACATCAAGGCCCTTGACTTACGTCAGTCTTGCCACACCAGATTCCCCATGGATCCCTCAGCTGAAGAGGATGTCTGGTTCCCTGGGCTGTGTGATGGCTGCAGGCAAAAGACTCAGGATGGCCTTTCACTGGGGCTCTGCCCACTTTGGGGACACGTGCCTTTCACCAGGGCTCTTTCCAGACTTACAGCCTCTCCCCTGTCTCCGTGATGCCAACATCAGGCACAGCTGAGTGATCGTGCCTATCAGCTGTACCAGGTCCCAGAGCAGGAGGTGGCGGCTGTGGCACTATGCTAAAAACATGCAAGAGCGCAGCAGAGCCACAAATGAAACACAAAGTCTAGTTATGTCAGAGTAGTCACTGAAGCCAACTGATTGAGCAAGTTTCATCCATTGCCCAGGAGGTTTGCCTCGTCTACTAAGCCAGTGGGAAATATCCCTGCTAATTTAGAAGCAAGCACCAGTCCCTTGAAGATCTGCAGACAGGCTACCAGAAAGGGGCCAGGGCAGTTCAGCACGCAGGTCTGTGGGTGCCTCATTCCCTGTATGTACACTTAGTCCCAATGCTGCATAATTGAAAATAAGTGTCCAAGTAGCAGCTCCAGAAGGGAGGCAGTGAAATGAGTTGCCAAAAAGAAAGGAAGGTCTCGGGTTCAACACAGCTTACCCAGCACCCAGGAAAACCATCCTCCATCCATGCCACTGCCACTGAGTTAGTGCTGCACCAGAGAAGTCGCTGACTCCAAACTTCTTCCCATTGATTATTCTGCTATTCCCTCACTTTTGAACTCCTCCCTTCGTAACTTTCACTGTAGCCCCTAACATCTTTTCTATGGTCATATGATGTTTATTCACTTTTATTCAAATTTCTCCAGAATTCATCAGGACTGTCATATTTATGACGGAAAATGGGTGACCATTTAAGACTCCCATGCACTGGGCTGCTTTCCTTGCTCTCCCACATTAAGTTCTCACTCTAAACTTTACTCTTGAATCCATTGTCTATAAAGTTGCAATGGAAAAAGTAATCCAGAAATAATACCACAATAATGTTAGGAGAATAAACTCTCGTCCTTCTCAATTCAACACTGCCTTTTTTCTGCCTTTTTTTTTTTTCTC
Organism: Nipponia nippon; assembly: GCF_047370975.1. NCBI lineage: Eukaryota > Metazoa > Chordata > Aves > Pelecaniformes > Threskiornithidae > Nipponia > Nipponia nippon. The sequence continues at coordinate 24,727,484 of NW_028262302.1, forward strand.
AGAACCATTGTGCCAAAAGAGCTAGAGCATAATTGGCAGAAATTCCAATACATTTTCAGATGTAGCGTATTTTTATTATTATTTGTCAACCACCAGCTAAACTGTAGAAATATTCCCTTTTTGTCCCGTTAAATGTCAAGCCGATATTTTTAAAACCCAGACAATGTATTTCACATAAACCTTTACACCATTATTTTAAAGATCAAACATCCTTTCACCTGGGAGCCACGGCACGGCCGGTTCCCCCAGTGATGCGACGTGCTTCCAGCTCGGCTGAACAGCGAGATCCCTTTCAGGTGCCTGCTGCCGAACTGGTGTCCGGCCGGCCATGCTCTCCTGCAAAGCTCCACCGAGAGCCCTTTGCCAAGGCGCTTCTGAGAGAACCCCTCATAAATTGATTTCTAATTCTTCTTTTTCAAGGTGCACCAGGCTTACATCTCTCAGAGAGGGGGAGAGAGGATATTTCATCCAAGCTTTTTCATTGATCTGAATTTGCCTTTTTAATTTAAAGGCACACAAAGCCCTCACTGCCTTCGCGTGCCATGCTCTTCTCCCCAGACAGGCAGCAGCTCGCCACGCCGAGCCGAGCCAAGACCAGCGTTGTCCAGACCCCCCTGCCCTAATGTGGATAATAACGCACATCACCCTGTAATGAACCTGGAGTAAAACCTAGGCCAGCACGTGTCCGGTAGTCACCTCTCAGCCAGGGAATGTCATCTCTCCCTTTAATTAATTAATTGGGCTCACTATGGGCAAAGCCACCCCACAGGGCAACACCTGCACTGACCCAGACCCATTATCAAGGGGTGAGGGAAGGGGAGAGAGGAGGCTTTGCAAATCCTGGGAGGAGGAGGGAGCCAGGGGATACCCCAGGACTCCGGAGGGCTCCCAAGAGCCCCGCTCCTGCCGCCGGCTGCCCCTGCTGCGCTCACAGCCCCTCAGCCACCCCCAGGCCCCGTGTCCCCGCACGCCTTGCTGCAGAGGGAAGGACTCACGGGGACCCCGACAGCGCAAGCGCCCCAGGCCTGGGCGAGAGATCAACCCCAGCATGGCCCAGTTACGCCAAGAAAGAGAGACTTTACACTGGTATGGCTGATTTCATTCCTTCACAGAACAGCAGCCATGGGATACCTGCCATGATGCTCCACCGGTATTTAACAAGCACCATTGTCATTTTAGTTCCTTTGCAAAACAATTACCACTGCACACAGCATTTCCTAGAGGTAAACTTGGCTGAATAAAGCCATTAATGTGCTGAAAAAGCAGGACAGCAATAAAACTGTACACAAGCAGCAACAACTCATGCTTTCACCTTGTTCACTACATTAAGCCTTCCTCAACATTCTCGAGACTTGCAAAAACAAATACATCTCCCACTTCTTGGGCTCAAAGTAAACTTACTCTTCCCCCTCTGCCCCATGCTTTATTCAAAAGAAACATAAGACAAGAGAGAACTGCGTGCAACAGTCAGGCCTCTGAGCCAAGCGCCCCAAAACTGGAAAACCTTATGAAACAGACTTCAGGTCAGTGCAGTTCTCGCTCCTCTTACCAAGGTATGAATACACAAGTGAAACATCTCTGGCATGTCTCGCTGAACTCGCCCAGCATCTGCCCACTACTCCACTCGTCTGGGCTAACAGAGTACAGCGGCAAACTATACTGGAAGGAAGATGCCTGTGCTAGTTAAGCGTGAAGTCAGAAATATTTACACACACACTTCTGCCGAAGTCATAGTCACCTGCTGTTTGTTGACAGGTATAGATAACAGGGTCCCGAACTCAAGAGGAGGAAACAGTCTCAGCAGAAGCAGTGTTTCGATTAAACACGTGTCTGGACTCCACAGCATTTCCTCACAAAAATTTCTATGAAGTGGCACAGACCAAATGCATGGCCTTGTTTACCTGAAACCACACTAGAAAACTAACTGGAATGAGACTGTAAGCCACTACCCACTAACAAAAAGGTTAGCTTCACCTATAGTCCAAAACATCAACAAAATCCACATGCCCACTAAGCCTGTAGTAAAGAAATCTGACCTGGTTTGCAGAAATATGCAAAGAGAGAAGTTGTGTCTGTTTATTAAGTCAGCAGTAATGTGATCAAACAGTTTCCCTGTGGCTATTCCAGTATGTGCTGCTTGATGGCTGGGCTCGCTACAATCCTGTGTACCTGCACACTTCACGGATGGGTTTTCGGATCCAATCCTGACTTCTACCCCAAGCTTAGACTCCAGGGCTCACTTACGCCAGTGAAAAAGTTTCCCACTAATTTCATAGTCTCTGAAGTGGATCTAAGCGGTCACAGAAATTTGCAAAAGTTTCAGGGGAACCTCAGGGTCTCTGGTCTCTGTTGCAACCCCATCTTCTACCGTGCCAGTGAAGGTGGGAGGAAGGAAAGCCTGGAGCAGCGCTCAGTCTAGCAGGATGCCCAGCAAAGACAAGCTGGCAGGCACATCAACCCCTAGAAACAAAGCAAGCAGACAGGCCAACTCAAACTCCACAAGAGGTGGATTTCCACAGAAAAAGTCTATGTACACAAGGGTGGTTCAAGTCTATTTAGAGACCTGAAAATCAATGGCAAGGATTTTCTTTTTCTAATTAAAAGTGAGTGGTTTTTTTTTTTTAAAATAATATTCCAGCATTGAAAGAGAAATGTTGCCAGAAATACAACCAAAACCATTACAATTGCAGATGGGGTGAAGGGAGGCTGGAATTCCCCAGAAAAATGGCAGGTTTTGATCAGATATCAAGAAACAGATTGTCAGAGTTCTTCACCTTGCAACTGAGTCCACATAGTACTTCGGAAACATCAGACTAAATAGAGAGCTTGTGGGTTACACGAGTTCAGCCTGCAAGGAAGAGTACGGAGAAGAGCAGACCTAAATCTCCAAAAACGCAAGCAGAGAGCCACAGGCAATGGCTCTGTCCAGGGAAGGAACCAAAACAAGAACGCAAATACCAAGTCAGCACATAGGCTAAAGCAACATAGCTGGACAGATAAGACAAACAGACCTGGAATACAGGCAATAGCAACCACTCTACCATGGAAAGTGATATGAGATGCAGAGAGGAAAATACCCACCCTAACAGCTACCTTGACAGAGATGAGTGAGACAGAAACAAATACCCCAAGAAGGAAAAAAAAAAAAAAAAAATAAACAGCAAACAGCAACACATGCAGGGATTGAGGACATTGCCAAATAAGAGGAAGATGCCTCCAGAGTGGCTTTAGCTAATTCAAACACTTCCATGTACAAACACTACAATCTAATCCCAGCGACACTGATAAGCAGCAGTATCACACTGAAGGAAAGGGACCAGCTGCTCGTGATGCACAGTAAAAACATTTGGAGATGCATGAGCAAATGCAGGTGCCCAATAAGGAGCCCAAAACCCCAGGAATGTTAAAGATCTTCACAGTACTTGACGACACACAAGCACAGTCATCTGTCCATGCTCAGCACATGTGAATGACAGCCAGGGATCTGCCTGGAGCGCACCATCGCAAGCAGGGGAAAAGGAGGACGCCAGGGCCATGCTGCCAACCCAGCCCAGCTCCAGCCATGCTTTGAAACAAAGATTTGTCTGAATGTAGGGGACAGAAGGGGGGGAAAAATGAATACTTTTACAAAGGCTATAAAAAAAACGGTCCTCAAAAACTTCCAGTAACTCTGAAGAGAAACTCAAATGCATTGGGGAATGCCCGTGCCCCAGAACACGCAGGGAATCCACACTTTAAACAGATCAGCTATGCTTCCAGAGTCTGTGCAGCTCCACTTGAATGCAATATATTTATCTGCCAGCAATGAAAAGAAAATAAAACAGTGAAAAGATAGCCACAAGACTAACAGTGCAGGCAAAACATACAGGAGGGATTCACCATCAGTAAAGATACGGTTGCAAGGGTAGTCCAGCCCAGGATTTGACTGGAGGGCAAAAAAAGATTGTGCTTTCAGTAATGGCAACATGCTTTAGGTCATATAAGTGACAAAAAGGACACAAAAGTCATTAAGAGAATGCCAAGCGAAGCAGGCAGCTTCTACAATACACGCACCAAGGACCATAACATAGCAGAGATGAGCATGTCTGGGCTCTACTTGTCAATTAGTTGTGGGAAGCAATGGAAAAAGTCAGTGGAGGGCCTCCAGGGTTCAGGGTGCTGAAAAGATGAACCAAAAGAAAGCTGTGGTACATTAAGAGACAGCCTACATAATTGCCCACGGCAATTTAGTTTATTTATTTAAGTGTATTAACACTGGTAAATCAGAGGTTTGAACATTTGTTACCAGAAAGGGAGTAGATGTGATTTTCTCGAGTGTCATAGCAAAACTCAGCATCAACAAAACAAGCAAAGTACAGTCTGCTTACCCCCTTCCTGCAGAAAAATGAAGTTAGAAGGGGGCTCAGAGGACCACCTGGGAGCTCGTACATAGGCCTGGCTGGAAAAAAAACCAAAACAAATCACCCCTCATGTCATTCTAGACGAGAATGTCAGCAGTGGCTTGCTCCCCTCGGGCCAGTGCCACAGGCTCCAACCGGATCCCTTCACTGCCCTTTGCTGCAGCCCTGGCACAGCCCGCGCTAACATAAACAAGTGTGGCTGTGCGGGAAGACTAAGTGTTTGTACACGTTTATTCTGCTTTGCTTAATTTTATCTTATTGCACAGTGCATCTTCAATTTAAAACTCCTAATAGATGGCAGTTAACATCACTGACTGACTATTAACTACTGCACATTGGTAAATGAGAACCTTAGCTCGAAAGCCAAGTTCTAGATTTCAGCAGTGTCAAACGTTAACTTAGGAAGTGATTTAGATGAAAATTAACACCTTTGAATAAAACTACTTTTAAACCCTAAAGAATAAGTTTAGACTCTATTGCTCAGCCAGTCAGTTTTCAAGGTATTTAATTTCAGGGACAGATGACAGATTTCAGCTAAATTTTAATAGTGTGGTAAAACTACTGAGTGTAATTAGTTAAAGCATCTACAGAACTTAGTTTTTAAATTCTCACTTAAGGTAGCTAAGTAAAGCAACTTTTACTACAGTTCAGAGTTTATAATAATTAAAGTTTACAGTAAATCCACAGAATTCAATAGAATTAACTGGTTATAAATCTCAGAGCATAAAACTGGTTTGCAGAGGTAGCACAGAAGCGATTCCCAGACTTTCTGCAAGGTGCCAGCCACTGGGAGAGCCGATTAGTCAGTCTTTGATTAATTGCCTGCTGTGTAAGAGCCAGGGTCAATCTACTCAATTAGGTGAAGGTCTGGTGGAGATCAGAGATGTAAATCAAAACCTCCAGCAAAAGCTCCAGCACAAGATGAGACCGTACCAGCAGCCTTTCTTCCCTGCAAGGACCCCTCTCCCCAGGCAGCCTGCTCTCCAACCACAGCCGTAACTGGACGCTGAGGAGAGAGCAAGAGTGGGACACTCACATGTGCCTTCTCCTGAGTAGCCTTCCCACCTCCAACCATGTTCATTTCCAAGGATTTTTCGAGCCTGACACGACTTGTTTTCTTCCAGGTACTTAACCAGCCTCACATTGAACCAAGGCAAACTTTCTGCACCCAACACATCCTTCAGAAGAGATCTCTGCAGATCTACCACCCACAGCATGAAGGTCCAGCTCCTTCTGTTCCTCCTGAGGCCGGCTCCCTTTGATACCCCTTCAGGCCTTGTGAGGCAGTGAAGAAGCACTCCATGCCCACCTCTCCATTACTACTCACGTAAGTCTGTATATCTGATGATCCCCCAAAGTTAATCTCTTCTCCTGGTTTATGAGTCTTTGTCAATCAGTCATGCCCAGTACCAGAAATGTCCACACTGTTGAGCTAGCTGCCTATGCGGGACCTCTTCCAGTTCTGCTACATCCTTTTGGAAACGAGCGGACCAAAACTGCATACAGTGCTCAAGGTAAACTCTAGGTTTAAGCAACAGCAGTGAGTTTCCTACAATAAAGGACAGCTCGCTTACGAGATCAGGCAATTCCCCATCTTCAGAGACAAAAAGCGCTGTGCCAAGGAGTGCAGAGGCACGGGCTGCATCCACCGCGGTGGTCCCCAGGTGGTCACACCTCTCCACGGGCAAGCCCCGTGCTGCTGCGGGAGAGGAGGGACTCACGTAATGGGGACACAGCAAGACAAGGCTCAAGGGAAGACAAAACCCAGTGGGAAGCTGTAACTCCCTGAATACGAGAAGCAGGAGAACACCAGAGCAAGCAAGGCCAGTGAGGAAATGGTGCAACGTGTTAAAAAAAAGCACAAATTAATATTAGTTTAAAACCAACCGGATCGTGACACTGTCCACAGGGCTACAGGAGACGGGCTATGTAGACAGAAAACAGGAATGATTTGAAACTACAGTTACCCCACACAGACTGGGAAACTATCTTGACAGGGTGATGAAAACACTGTATTTTTAGACATTATAAATAACTAGTTAAAAACCTGTAATAGAAAAGCAGCTCGTCCCCAGCGACACACAAGAATGGCTATTCTTCAACACCCTATAGAAGGAAAAAAGCCCACAGAAATCTAAGCAATAAACTTGGATTTAAAAAAGGAGTACTACATAAAAATCAGTGTAGTAGTAAAAAGAAATAGCCAGAAAGAAGGAAATACTTCCAGAAGACCACATACAGGTATTATAGGAAAGCATCAGGATACTTATATCATCAATTCAAAATACTTTGAAAGGACCCAAAAAAATCAATTTGTTGTTTGGGGTTGAACAGCAGATTAAGGCAATAACTGGCAGTAAAGACAAAAAGGGGAAAAAGAATATCCTTCAGAATGTGAATATCATGTTCAGAGGAGGAAAAGAAAAAAAGATCATGAATTTCTGGCAAGTTAAATGCAGAATCATAAGAGGGCAGACCAAAAAACAACTGTGGTAAGCAACTTCCTAACACCATAAAAATTTAATTACAACTCTTTTTCAAGTGTTGCAGAAATAGGACGCCTTCCTGAGAGCTGGTGGGGTCAGAGATGATGAAGGTGTACAAGAAACGCTTGTGATGATAGGCCTAGAGCAAGAAAGCCAAATTTTGCACCAGTGTTACCTGCAGAGAATCTGAAGGACGTAATTCAGTTATTTTCACTCAGAAAAGGGAGCTTGGTAACTGTCCAAATAGTTCTTTGAAAATAGCTCGCTGTTCAGTAACAAGGCAAATAAAGAAATATTATGAAAACTAGTGAGTAAGACCACAGAAACAGTATTGCCACTACAAATCCACACTGCACCCCCTTTCTTCACTGCAGTGCAGAAGTCTTGAAAAGGTTATAATAGAGCCACACAGAGATAGGCAACTTGGATAATGAGGGGTCTGAGATGGTTTCCACTGAAGGAAAAAAACTTGACTTTTTCAGACAGAGAAAAAACTAATTATGGGATCAGGGCAGGGATGGAGGGGTAATAAAATGGTAAGTGCTACGGAGATAGCAAATAAGGAACAAATTGTAACTTTCTAGAAAACAACTAGAGGGCACACAACAAAATGAGTAGGTATCAGGTACAAAACATAATGCACAGAAATAATGTTTAATGCAACAGAAGACTATGGAACTCACTGCTGCAGGACATTGCAGGGGCTGGAAGCATAAATGGGTTCAAAAAGCAAACAGATAAATGGAGTATGGGTTCATCACGGGCTATCAAACATAAAAGCCATACTGAAACCTCTGGGTCCCCAAACTGCTGATTGTCAGAAGCTGGGAACACGTAGCCAAACTCTGCTCTTAAACATTCTCCCCAGGTACTTGCTACCAGTCAGCATCAGGGATCTTTGCTTTGACACAGCACAACCATTCTTCTGGAAATGCACCACAGATTGCTTTTTTGTTTAACTTTTTAAATTATTTTTAAATTTAAAAATAATCTGAACCCATGAGATTGCAAGCTGTTAACAAAAGATGAAAAATTAACCGCTTGGTTTGCAGCTTTCACTCAGTAGATCAAACAAATAACTTGCTCCAGTACCTCTACCTGTCAAATAAACCTTTCTGATCATTTGCTTTAAGCTCAGGGGCAGCAGTCCCAGCAGAAATGGTATCTGAAAGCTAGTCACGCTGCTAATCACCCAGCAACTAACAGTGCACCACACCAGCCCAACTGGTGTGCTATGTACACACCAGTCAATACCAATCCCCTGGTCCTGCAACTCAAGTGTACAAAAGTATCGTGGATATTGCATAAGCCAAGCTCCCCCCTAAACTAGGGCTAGGCATTAATCTGGAGCCTTACCTTTACTCATGTTTGTTTTACTAAGGTGGTCTCAATTCATGCCAAGTGGCACAGGGAAAGGTCACAGCTCTGGTAATGAATCCTCTACCAGGCCATGATCTCCTCCAGCCCGGAGTCTCCTCTGCCACAAGGATAAACGCTTAAGAGCCGTAGTTCTCTTGGCCAGGTAACATCATCCCAGCAACGGCAAAACAGCATCTTTCTTTCAGCCTCGGCCACGTGCACATAATCAGTGGGACACTCAACAGACACAGTTTCACGGACGGGCTTTGCTGCCTGATGGAGAGGTCTGGGAACCACTGCACAGAGCACCAGCCCAGTTCTGCCCCTGATGGGCAAGGAAACCAGAGACGCCTTAGCCCGAGGCAGAAACCAGTCCAAGAATAACCATTACTTTTTTGAGGGGGGAAGGGAGATTGAAAGACATCCAATTATTTTTTGAATGAAAAACACTCAACTTGGAGAGGAAATCTTCACATCAGCCTTGACTCCCTCGACCTTTCTGGCAGTTCTTACACAGCCAAGCAGGGAAAAAAGAGATGGGGAGGGGGAATGGAGATGGAAGGAAGAAGGGAGAGAAGGTAAAATAGAAAAGGAAAAAGCAATAGGAAAGGTCCCCCCCAACTAAGTGACAGAACAGTTCAGCTTCCAACTTTGAAAATGGGAATTTCTCCCGGAAAAATGACAGTATCTTTTTATTTACCTTTTTCTTTGATGCTGCCAAGCTCAGCTGCCAGGAAAATAAGTTTTGAATAAAAATGTTTTGACCAGCTTTGCCTGAAACACTCAATTAGCAGTGAAAGGCAGAGCAGGAATGGAGGAGGGGGGGAAGAAAAGAGGCCAGCAGCTGGGCAGCAAACAAAGCCAGCCTGACGGAGAGAAGCTGCCAGCACGCAGGCCACCAAGCACCTGACAAATCTGTGTTCAAGCTAACACATCCCTCAAGCAAGGCGCATCCTTTGAAGGACGCCCTGTACCATCTTCTCCAGAGAACCCCACCAGGCTGCCTAGGTCCATCAGACCCTGCCAGCTCTCCCGACAACGTCTGCAGGGCCTCTCAGGTGCCTGGACCCAGCTGAAAATAAATCAGGAGGCTCATTAGGAACCAATCACCACAATGACAGTCACCAATCTGGGTTAATACGACTCCAACAATGCTTCATGCACTCAAGTAACTGCTCAAATACAGCTGGTAGGCCAGTCTCCTTTCAGTGCTCAGATTCACGCTCTTCCTTTCCTTTCCTATTCTCTGTTTTATTAATATAGTACATCTCTCTGGCGTCTCCAACTTAACACTCCACTTGTTGGCTGGCTGACAGGTCTCAAAAAAGCACGTCTTTCCACTGCCAGCGCAATTCTGTTTAATCTTGTATGGAAAAGGTATATCACTTAAGTAACTTTTTCTCCCCCTCCTTTTCTGCAGGAAAAAGGAAAGCAGTTTGAAAAAAGAATGACAGCAATGTTTTAACCTAAATGGGAGCAATTTGCATGCAAATCAGATTTTTCAGGTGCTGCAGAAGATGTGGGGGCCCTGCCAATCTGGAGGGAAGAAATAAAAAGAAGGGTGAATTTGACACAAATACTGTCAAGTGACGAACCTACAACTTTTAGTTTCTTCCCTAGGGCAAAGCGTCCTGGAGAGAGAGTCTCTTCTATACTATCTCAACATTTCTTTTCATTCTCATGGACACTACCATTGTAAGACAAAGAACCTGTTTCTTCTTTTATCTATATGCCTTCTGAAAGCCCCTTGCATGCAAGTCCTACAAATGTAGTCAATATGTGAGTAGGTGCAGCTGGATGTAAGCCCAAGTGGGAAGTGGTTTCCTTACCGAACTTGATGAGAAAATGAGTTATACGATCAATAAAGCAGCACCAGACTGTAGAGGAAGAGAGAATCATATGATGTACTAAACAGCACCCAGTCATTATCACCAATAAATCATGGTACTATGGGACTCAGCAGAGGCACAACAGGGGCGCTAAAGCTGCTGGGAACAGAGGAGCCGCGAGCACCGCAGGGAAGGCAGCAGTCTGCCACCAGCACTTCAGCTCAACCCGTTCCTCCCAACTGTATTTCTCCCAACAGTTAGCATTTGTTACACATGGGAAAAAAATCTTTACGCTCCAGAGCTGGCACTCCTTGTCGTGACTAGGGTTATTTGCACCTCTCGGAGAAAAGACCTTTCAGACAATGATTCCCACAGACATTTATGTTCTTCTGGCAGCACCGAAGTAATCTTTTTGGGAACCTGAATGCACGGAGCCCTGTGGGAGGGGAAGCCACAGCACTCCACGCTTAGGACCACTGCACCACAACACAAAGCAGCAACGTAGCCGTTCAAACCAGATCCATAGCACTGCCGCGCGCAGGCAGACAACATTTTGACAAGAGCCTCAACATCAAACTGACCGCTTTTATCTTGTACTTGAAAACACAGAGAGAGCAACCAGAGGAAAACACCCTGCCTTTGCCTTCCCGTGGATTCTGCACAACAGATTGCCCTGCCAGAAGAGAGACTCCAGCAACAAGGTTAGCAAACAAGCTACAGCTGCCATTTACTAACACAAACACACACCTGGTCTTGGAAAACCTCTGCTGAGCACAAGTTTTGCAAGTATTTGCTTTTGCGCTTTCTACTTCGACATTCCTGGTATGCTAGTATAATTTACCACCACTGTTCCTACAGAAGTGTTACACCCTTTCTAAAATAAAACAGGGCTATGTGACAGATCTAAAACAGCTAAATGCATCAGAGCAATTAGCAGTTCTGCTGCTTTTATGGCTCTGATTCGAATTCTGATCTCAAGCGAGAAGCCAGTTCTCCAGCGAGGAAATACGGTGGCTCTGCATACGGGCTCCATCTGCCGGCACCACGCTCTCCCGGCTCTGCTCGGCATATAGTAAACTGAAACAAAACCTACACAGCCATCAATTACATTTTTCTTCTCGCAGCCTATGAATTTCAATAAATACACCATCTGTTCATCTTCTGTGTGGGAGTTCAGTCATCTTCTTGGCAGCAATATTATTCCAGAGCAATTACCTGTGTCTTTATCACCTATCATTGTGCTTCATCATCTTTTCATCATGTGTAAAAACCAACCACTTTATTACTACAATTTCTGTAGGCAGCCCGGTCCTGTTAGTTACCATGGAGATGATCTGTCAAAAGAAGTCTACATTTAAAGAAGTAAAAGCTGAGAAAAGGAGGAGGAGAGAAACACAAAGAGCCTGAAATGAACTTGTTTCTCCAAGTCAGAGTTTAAACACAAAAGGCACATCTCGGGCAGCAATGCTGAGATGCCACTAACAGCCTAGTTAGGAATCCATCAACCTGCCAATACAGAGGATGAGTCAATGACTCACAAGCATTACAATACGCTCAGAGGTCACAGACTCGGCTTTAATCCGTCAGCCGAGTCCCATGACCTGCTCTTAGGAAGGCCAATTTCTTATTACTATAAATCAAAAGATAAAACAGGGGGAGGGAGGACAGGCTGGTACGGCAGGCAGGCGGCAACAGCAGTTTTCCCCTTCCTGGCGGTCACGAGCAAGACAGTGAATTTTACATTGGCTGCACTATAGTTTATACCCGTTCCTGAAAATCTCTTTGAATTGATCTCTTTCCTCCCCAACTTCGCTCTGGTTTTCCTCCACTTTCTCTCACCCCTTGCATGGATTCCTGCCTACTTCTGCTCTTTTGCTCCTTCCCTCACAAGCTGCACATTGCTCTCCTCTTTCCATAAAACACAGACACACTTTGCAGCTGTTCTACCTCTCTTTCCAAATTCCTGTATATTTCAAAAGCAGCTCTCAGTGCCAACTATTTACAGATGCTTGCTCCCTCACCCACCCACATACACCCCCTGCCTTCGCTTCATGAAACCCTGTTTTCCTCTTTGAATTTTTTCATCTCCTCCAGCCTTCCAGCTCCCATCCTTCCAAGCTGTAATTGCTCTCATGTTACTGAAGGAAAAACATTAGCAAAGTACAAAGGACTTGCTGATGCTCTGTGTTTCTAGGATGCGTCATTAGCAGCCTTGAGCTGAACCACGCCGGGCTGCAAACTGCTTTGGTTCAATTCATCCTTGTATCTCTGGAAGAAATAAGCAATCTCAGAGCTATCTAACTTGTTTAATATTAAGTACACATGCACTGAGTTTTAATGATGTGGATCGTGATTCTGAATTGCGATTGTACAAAAAATAACCACCTATTCACTATGTTCACACCTACCTTCCATAGTGGAATTACCCCAATTTGCAAATCCTAAAAAGATAGCTAGAGAGAGAGGAAACATTTTCCAAAAGTTCTCCAGACTTAACAGCACTTCAATTTCTGTCTGTCCACCTTGAGACACAAGGTACTCAATTTTCATAAGTGCTAAGTGCCCATATTTCCCACGGGTTTCTGCCTGCAGAAAACTTTCTATGTTAGGAAGCTGAGTCTAAAGAGAATCAAATTTAGGTACTGCAAATGAGACATGTCTAGAAATCTGGGACTAAGCAACTAGCAGGATATTAAAAAAAGGCACTGTGGCAGAAATAATGCTTGGGTTTAGCAGCGAAAAAAGCCAGTGCTTAACCTCTGAGAAAAGAAGGAGGGGAGATACCTAAAATAGGAGGAGGATTACAATAAAACAATAGGGACGTGTGCTGGTTTTGGCTGGGATAGTTAATTTTCTATACAATAGCTAGTATGGGGCTATGGTTTGGATTTGTGCTGAAAACAGTGTTGATAACACAGGGATGGTTTCGTTACTGCTGAGCAGTGCTCGCACAGAGTCAAGGCCTTTTCTGCCCCTCACCCCACCCCACCAGCGAGGGGGCTGGGGGCGCACAAGGAGTTGGGAGGGGGCACAGCCGGGACAGCTGACCCCAGCTGACCAAAGGGATGTCCCACACCATGTGGCGTCATGCTCAGCATGTAAAGCTGGGGGAAGGAGAAGGAAGGGGGGGACATTAGGAGTGATGGCGTTTGTCTTCCCAAGTAACCGTTACGCATGATGGAGCCCTGCTGTCCTGGAGATGGCTGAGCACCTGCCTGCAGATGGGAAAGAGCGAGTGAATTCCTTGTTTTGGTTTGCTTACAGCTTTTACTTTACCTATTAAACTGTCTTTATCTCAACCCACAAGTTTTCTCACTTTTACCCTTCCGATTGTCTCCCCCATCCCACTGAGGGGGGAGTGAGCAACTGGCTGTGTGGTGCTTAGTTGCCAGCTGGGGTTAAACCACGACAACAAGGAAGAAGAGAGTGATAAAAATTAAAAAATAAAACCCACAAGGATATATTGGGAACTCACTGCCATCAGAGTTCAAAGCAGAAATCTCATGGTCAAAACCAAAAATATCAAATCTGAAAAAAATCAGCATTTGCTGAGAAAATGTGAACTGAACAAGAAAAAAATCACATTCTGATCTCAAATTTGATCTCCCCTGAAAGTTTATTATGGAGTAAAAGTTCTCCTCAACTGTCCCCCTAGCAGAAGTGGTATTGAAGAGAGACTGAAACCACAGATAGATCAGACACTGCAACAGCTTCAATTGCTGAGGAAATGGCACCCTTCTTTATCTTTAAAGGTGCGGGCCCTGTGTTTCCTCTCTCTCTTTAGATACCTGTCGCAGTCAGGTTGAGCCATCAGCTTCCATATGGTGCTTTATCTTCTACAAGACAGGCCCAAGGAGAGTCACATCCCTGCTCTTTAGCATGGCTGGCTGCTGCACAGATTGGATGTAGATGGAGACGTGCCCAGGCTAAAAAGTGTTTTCCAGCATCCTGGGCCAACTTGAGCCGCCACTTGGTAGGCATGCTGTAGAAACTTCTGTTTCTGCTAACCTCACTTCCTCCAGCCAAGCCTTCCAGACAGGCTCAGTGGATGCTGACTCCCTGCACAGGATCTCTGTGCCCTTCCAAGGCAGATGCCCTCAACCAGCAGCATCTGTGCTGCCTCTGCCTTTGGCAAGTGCTGGCAGGCAACTGGGACAGACACTGGTTCTGCTTGCCTCCTCCCCTTCCCTGCCCTGCCTGCTGCTGCTCTGCCTGGGGCAGCAACACCCAGCAGCAGGACACCCCAATGCACGCCACCACACACAGTCCACCACTAGGACTTGGACGGCAAAGTCCTCATCTGTCACTACTATACTCCCAAACCCTCAGCAGCTTTGCAAAAATTACTACTTCTGCTTATTCTTTGGCTTGAACAGATGGTCGCAGTCACTGCTGTGTGCTCGCACAGTGATTCTCCCTCTCTAGGGCTCTTACAAGGGCATGCAGGAGAGGGAGAAGAGAAAGCACCATGGGGCTTGTCATTTGTCCCAGCCTGGCCACCCACACCTTGAAAAGTGGGGAGGAGAGCAGCAGGTGATGACAGCCAGGCAAGAATAAAAATGGAGTACAGGATAAAGAAGGATTTCTTCTTCTCTTCAGAGTAAATCAAATACACACAAGCTAACCCAATGCACACACTGCTCCATAAAACAGTCAAAGCATCCACCAGGAATGGGCCTTCCAGCTCCCTTGGCGGGCAGAGGAGGGGGAACCAGTATGTGCCCTCTCGCTCCCCTCCAGAGAGCCAAAAGCACATCTCCCCACTGGCACCCAGGAGCTGCAGCAGCAGCGACATGCCAGATTACTGCTCAGATCGGGCATGAATTGCTCCCCAGGCCAGGGCGGCACAACACGGGCAGGCTTGCCAAGGGGAAATAGGGGCACATACAGCAACTCTGCTAATGTCAGCAGGTTCTGCACAAGGCTCAGCAGGCCTGTGCCTTCCCAGATCAGCACACCACAGCCGGGAGCACTGCAGAGCCCACACCACTCCTCCTGCTAAGGATCTGTGCCTGGACAGGGAGCAGAAGGTACCTGCTCATCCCTCGGCAGCATTACACATCTGCAGCTTTCCTAACAGCCAATATGACCTTCCAGCTGTGGGCACAGCCATCACCTTCCCAGTCTTGAACTGGCTGGGACGGGAGTAGAGAGAAGATGGGGTTAGGCTGCTTTCAGATGACACCTGCAACCCACCTCCTCCATGGTCTTGTATGATCATCCCTTGACGTGATAAAATTAACACGTGGGCTCAGCACAGAGCTGGGCTGGCATTTGGCAACCCAAGTGTAAAACAAGCAATGGCTAGACAGAGCAGGCTGGGATAACACGTAGCATGCCAGATGCTCATCCAGCACAAGGTCACTATTGCCTGATTTTAATTCACCAGTGGCAACCACATGGTCAGACCACCTGAACTGTGCTTCAAACTTTCATAAATTTATTGCACCCAGTGCTCCAGCATCACTCTTCATCAAACCACAAGGTAGGGAGAGCAATGGGAAAGGCACAGGAAGAGGAGCAGCACTAAGGAGAGAGAAAAATAGATTTAATCGCTTAACAAAAGGCATCATCGACTCTTTGTTCAGAATTGCTTTTTGCCAAAGAACCAAATAGAAGGCAACCTCGCATCTCTCACGGTTTTGCAAGAATAAACAAGTCAACACAGCTAATCCAGTCATCCTGTCCGCAGAAGCAATCCAGAAACCAGAGCTCCCATGACATTACAGGCATCCCGCAGTGAGAAACAGGTAGCCAAAAAGCCAGGATCCCTTGCAGGCACAGAGGAGGCAGCCTGCCTTCTCACAGATGGACTCGCTTCATTTAGCTGGAGTTCTGTGACAAATGAATGCGAATACTTTAATAAACCTAATTTTGATAAAATGGTAACTTGCATTGCATTAGCACTTTCAAGATGTCAACCAAGACAGACACTGCAGTTCAGAGTGCACAGGAGAGCTTGCAGGCACAATGGGGAAGGGGTAAAACACAGACCACACCAACATTGGTGCCAGGGAGAGAAACCAGGTCCTAATGCCCAAAACGCCAATCTGAAGGATTAGGTTAATGAAGAGGTGTCAGTAACACCTTTCACTCTTTCCTGTAACTCTGTAATACTTATATAGCCATACACAAAGCAATCCCTATTTCTGTGATCAAAGCAGTGTTAATTATTTCAGCTCACAGCATGTTTCTATCCTCAGTTCAGCAGTAGCCTTGACTTGTTCCTTAAAAACTCAACAATAAAAGTATTCCTGGCCTCACCCTAGGGCAGCAGTTTACTGGCAGCGCTAGATAAAGTGTACAGTCAGCACCACCCACACCAGTCTGCCTGGCAGAGGAGCTGGGCTGGACTGGATTCAAAGGCAGCTCACGGCTGGGGAGATGGTGAGACATAAATCATCAATTCTGACAACAGCCAGGTGGAAAAACAGGAGCTCCCTCAGAGCTTTTGGGGAAAAACGGTCAGAAGATCTCAGAAGATCACATCCCCTGTTGTCTCATGTCACTTTGGGAACACACACGCTTTTTTATTTTTCCATGTATATTACTGATTTATTGGTTGTTCCACAGGCTTTTTACAGCTTTTTCATTAAACAGCAATTAAAGCAGGCAGCCAAAGTCAAACTAGACCTGTGCGGTGAAGAGGCAGAAAGTCCTGAGCAAACAGTTTTTCCTTCCCCAGTATAGGTTTGAGGAAGACAGAAAGAGACACTAGATCCAGGTGACGTTTTACCTTGTGTCCGCAGGTGGCTGCATGCAATCATAGTGCAAATTCTTGAAAATATCATTGTCAATTGCCTTCGGATTATTTCCTGCCCTTGTTACTTACAGATATTTCAAGATATTTTCATAAAGCTTTATGCTGTCTTTTGCTAATATTGACGTACAATGCCAGCAGAGTACTTCAGGGTCATCCTGCTTTGCACCCCTCACATAAATGCAAGTACACAACATCTGACTTTCAGCTACACAGACCAGCAAGCTATTTGCACACTTCATCACCTCAGCTTCTGCACCAGTCAAATCCAGGATCCTTCATCCCTAAGTTGTCAATTTTTCTTCTACTTTAAAGTCCAAACTCAAGTTGAGATTCTCAGACAAGGGGTTGCAAGTCCTCAGGAAGCTCAGAGCATCTATCCCTCCCAGGAACAGCTCATCACACAAGTTGCTGCCAGCAATGAAAGGCAGTTAGGATTTTCCTGATTAATATAAAAATAGTATATAAATACTTCCAGCAAAAACCATTACAATTTTGGCTCATTCTCCAGCCCTAGAGGAATCAAACTCTCTCATATGAAAAGAAGGTGGAAGTGAAAGGATCACCAAAAAAACCCAGATGAGCCCCAAGATGATCATACTCGCAAAAAGGTCAGGAACCTCTTGTGTAAAGTGAACACATTAGTCTTGGGGCAGTACTGGGAACCAAACGCTCTTCTCAGCAAAAGCCTT
Organism: Nipponia nippon; assembly: GCF_047370975.1. Taxonomy (NCBI): domain Eukaryota; kingdom Metazoa; phylum Chordata; class Aves; order Pelecaniformes; family Threskiornithidae; genus Nipponia; species Nipponia nippon. Next base: position 24,745,010 of record NW_028262302.1, read on the forward strand.
CAGCGGCGGCAGAGCTCTAGCAAGGCACCCCTGGCCTGACACGGAACAATCTCTGCAAAAGAGGATCAAGAGATTGGCTTGCTGTCTGTCTGCTTCATACGTGGCATTGCATTAGATGATGCAGCAGAGATTTCAGCTGGCTTCAAGCTAGTTTGCACAAGCAGTGGAAACAGTCTAGCCCTGGCAGAAATGCACAGCTAATTAATCTTGCCAAGGATTAGTTTGCAGGATAGGCACAGAAAAGCCTGTAAGCTTCTCTGGGATTTAGCCCTTTCATCTGTAAAGAGTCCCCTACAACCACGGTGCACTTACAGCCAAGAGACACCAGTGCCACGTCCAGCTGACACCACTGGGCTGTACTTTCTTGCTCTTCCGCCGAGGTGAAATTTTACGCAAGGGCATCCCATATGGTTGGTTGCCTTTGCCTTTGGCAGTATGGAGCTGTGACCGTCCCTGCATGAGGCACGAGAAGCAGGTCTTCCTCTTTTCTCAGTACTGCTGCATACTGCATCTAGTGCTGGTAGCATACTGGGGGTAAAGAAAAGGGCAATTTAAACGCCCATTAAAAAATACAAAAAAGAAAGGTTGTGGAAAACATGACACACAGGGAGAGATAAAGAAAGGGGGACCATTTAGGCTGAAAAGGGAGGGGGGAATAAAAAAATCACTATGGATATAAGGGGGGTTATCTGATCTCTGTATCTATTAGATACAATGCTTAAACTGCAGCAAGAAAAGCTGTCAGGAGTGAGTTAGATACAGTTCATCTGGATGTGGGGCAAGGGAATGGACCTGTGGTCCTTTCCAGCTTTATTTTCTATGATTATCTGTGCTCCTCAGCACTCGTGGGTCAAGACACCCTCCTGCTGATTAGCGTACAAAGCCTTTAGCTTTGGGTCCTAAACATGCAAAAAAGAATAAAAAATAACCACAACTAAACAACGAAAAAGAAAGTAATTCTACAAAAGGAAAGTCAGTATTAAAATCCATTAGGCAGAGAAACACAGACTCTATTAAATTTATTGCTTGGTTTCAGGACTTGGGAAAAGTCTCTTCATTTCCTGTACCTCTTGAGTATTTACTATGTCCCCTATGAGCCAAGTCTTCCAGAGTCATTTTAATGTCATGTTCTAAGCACTTCTGCATTGTAAATCATTGATTTTTATCCCCTTCTCCCAATCAATGCAAAGATATTTATGCTGAACACATAAAAGCTCTTGACACTATAGAAAAAACAATTACACCCTGCAAGACGTTTGCTTTTGGTCATTGACATCATGGAATTATCCATTACACTTTGCACATGCCTGCCATTTACAGGAAAGCGGTGTGACCTTGCCGGCCTGAAGTTTGCATCTCTGCAACCTGGTGAAGCAACGCAGCAGGAGCTTGCAGCAGAGATAGCCATCCCTGGCTCGGGGAGTACCGGAACTGCAAATTGTGGAAGCTGGGAGAAATCATGAAAGCAGAAGCAGCTCTCATGTCAGTCCCGCTACTGTGCTCCTACCAGACATTGCTTGCTGTCAGAGATAAGATGCTGGCTAGACAGATCTTTCTTCTAACCACTGCCGTCATGCTTCCCTCCGCAGCCCCAGGGGCAGACTGGAAAACTTCATTACCTCTCCGTGTTTGACAGTGCTTCAAGGATGGGCCCTGCATCCACCCTCTGCCAGTGTGCCAGGCTGGTCCTTCTGTCTCTTCCCACTCCTACACACTGGGCTAGCAACAACTACATTTAAACTCCAGGGCAGATACACACTAAAGCCCCTGCAAGATCCCATTACGGTAATTGTCTGGAGCATACCATGATCCCTTTTTGCTCGGCCGCCCTAGCTTCCTTTTCTTGAATAATGCTGCATCCTTCCTGGATGCAATCAGGACACTGGGCACAAAAACACAGAGCATGGTTGGATGGCTCCCCCGCTCCACGCTACTGGCAAGACAGGTTCACAGGATGAGCCAGGAACCAACCCTTTTCTCTTGGCAAAACTGCGCCAGACTTGTCAAGTCTCCGAGTGGTTTATGTTCATGACGCCCACCAGTCCCTGTCTTGCACTTTCTTCTTCTAGCAGCAGCAATTCACACCTTCCTAGCAAAGCACCGATGAGTCTGTGCTCCCTGGAAAGGACCCACCATCAAAGGACCTCCCAGGAGGTGCAGCCTCCCCAGCCTCAGCATCACAAACTCTCTCTCCCATGTCACCAGCTCAGCAATGAGAAGGAGGTTTTCTGCCACGCTATGACTGACACATGGATGCGTCCTGCCGTCACGCAACTTGGTGCTTGCTTTCTCACGTATTAGACAGGGAAGCGTTTCACTCAGCACTGAAACAGGCAGCAGTATTTGAGGAACAAGCGTGTTGAACAAGACCACGCAGGAGAGTGCTGTACCTTCCCTGGCACTGCTGTCAACTTAGCCTTTCCAATTCAACTATTTGTCCAGATTTTATGTGAAGTTGACAGGCGCCTGTAGCCCCAGCAGGTGAGGAACAGCCTTCACAACTAGCTCAAGAGAACTGCATTTCATTTTAAAACCTTGGCAAGATCTTCCAGTGAAGTCAGGGAGCTGTGATGATTACATCAGATCCAGCCTGTAAGCCATGAGCACACCTTTAATAAGCGTATATAAAGAGAGAGAATATTAAACACCCAATGGTCATCATTCTCTCTGCTGGTTGCAGGAGCAAGAATTACAAAAACAGTGACACCAGCAGAAGCTTTAGGGCCCAGAGTCATCATGCTTAATTCTCTAAGATCCCAACTGACTCAGCTGAGTGAGGCAGAAGTATCTCTCATTAGTAAAACAATTAACTTTTTGTGTGTCCGGTAGATACAAGTTCAGGCACTGCATGGGAGATTTCTTCATTCATAGCCATACTGCTCATACCGAAGCTAATTTAAGTTTTTGAACTTTTCCTTAGAGGGAGTTGGGGGTTTTATCTCTTGTTGTCAAAACAGACAGAACTCAGTTCACTGCAGGTCGCTCCTATTAAGAGGAGACCAAATCACTCGGGGGGGAAAAAAAGGGCAATAAAAAGCCCCACTATGTTTAAAAAATGACAACCACACTTGGACTCCCAAATTTTAGGAAAAAAATTATTTCCCCACCCTGTTATTCATCCACTTCCGAACACCTGGAGCATCAGGCAGTCAAAGGAACAGTGTGAGAACACCAAGCAGATACTGAGGGTAGAAGTGGGAGTAGAGAAGAGGTCCCTTATTTTAAAGGGGTTGACAGAGACGTGCATACAAAAGAAATGCTACAGACAAGAACTTGCAGCATATCAGTTCAATGGCATTAAGCCCTTTGGCTATCTCTCTTCTTCAAAAATCAAAGCAGTCTTAAATAATAACAGTATAAAATTAAGCTGATTTCATACTCTCTAAATCAAGTAAGACAGCACACGTGGCTCAGTTTTACACCATAAAGGAAATAACAACCTTCATTCAGAAGGAGACTGTAGACAGGGATTTGGCATCATTCTGTTAATCCACTTTACAGTCACACCTTAGTTAGTTAGAAAACACATAGGGAAATTAATTAGTACAAACATAAATTAACAGTGATCTCTATGTAATACCTACGCAACATTCATTAGGCAGTAGTCAATCAGATTCAAAGACTCTTACCAACAGGTCTCCTACTTGACAACGCTACACTTCAGTGTCTGAAAAACAGGGTGGTGCGACAGGCAGTTTGTACAATTCACCTGGCCAGCTGAACAAATGAACGCCACCACCAGCCCTGAAAAACACGCCGCACTTCCTACGGGGGAAATCAGTCAGACGGATGCATACCTGCTCTGTCGCAATACCCACCCCTGACTTCAGACTCAGGCAGACCTGGAATTTGAAGGAAGGAAACCTAATGGGAAAAGTCCGCCAGGCTCAGAGAAGGCCAAGGACAACATCTGAGGAGAAGAAAATGAAAGAAGGCAGTGCATTTGCAGTGGTCTGAAAGAGACCATATCAAACAAAAGGTAACTATATTGTATGTACACTAATGATGAAGGTACCTTCATCATGCTCTCTGCAGCACAACACGTCCTTGGTATCGCTGTGCTGTTCAACCATCAGCCTGCAGTCATCCTTCCCAGCTACAGCATCTTCCCTGCAGGAGGCAGGGCACGACACTCCTGCACTTCACAGCCAGGAGCTGAGGGCCGGAGCCACATCATACAGTAGCTGGAGACAAGTCTTCTGCTCCGGCCCCTCACTGTTGACACTGCATGGCCAAGGGAAGGCAGAAGAGCAGCAAACTCCCCTTAAATGGTCTGTGATCCCTCCACTGTAACAGCCCCCTTTTGCAACAGGCTGCTGTCTCCAGCCTTTGGCCACTAGTAGTTTCCGAAGACTGGAGAGAGGGCAGATGGGTAATGCTTCAACAACAGAAATAAGACACGGCAGAAGCGTGACATTCATAGCTCTCATATACCTTTTCTTTAAAGGCAGAACTGAAGACAATAAAGAAAGCAGATAGAAGTGAGAAGGAAAATACTACTTTTTATTATTATTATTATTATTATTACAGAAGTATGTATAAGCAATTTTCCTTCACTCGGGTTGAAATGAAAGCATGTTGCATCTTATTTTTCAGCTCAGTCATGTGAAGTTCTGTCACTGTTATCCACAGCTCTCCTTTCCTATCATCATCCCTAATTTGCACAGATGAACAAGGTGTACTCTACTTAGAAAACAAACAAATATGCACTTCAAAAGTATCAAAGAGTTAACAATGTTATCCATAGGGATGTGTGCTATGTGATTTTCATAACATATATAAGGTAGCACCTGTATTTCATTACATTATTGGAAGAAAGAGTCCCTAAACAGAAACAACGTATGGCAAAGGAGAGTCAGTTGTTCAATCCTGAGTCCACACACAGATTTTTTGCATGCACCCAGTGCAACTGTTTGGGATAATCTTCTCTTTCCTGCTACAAGAGGCAGTCAATTTTAATTTGGAAGAAGCGTTACTACTGTGAAAGTTAATAGAAATCCATCATCCACTGACTTACAGACCAACATTGGTAGCGTGATCCTTGCTCAAGCACCCGTCTGTTGGATTTCAGCACTGACTCCTCAATGCCCATCACTGAAGGTGCCTGCAACGTGAACGGCACCCTGACTGCGAGCATCCCCAGTACGTGCACCTGTGTGAGCAGCGTGCAGGTGCTGCACACGCCTGCAGTGAAAGGTAGCCTATGGCAGCTCCGGAAGGACAGCGAAGACAAAGCAACAGCCCTTGCTGACGGCTATAAAACAGCAGATGTTACTGTATGTGCCTACTATTCGCTTCAGAGCTATCAGGGAAAGAGGGTCATGTAAGCCAAGTGTGCCCTCCAAAACACCCTTTGAGATAAGCATGTGCACATGTGCACACATGCACGTGCACCTTTCCCAAGAGAAGTGGAGGCACCTGAGTGTGATTCCCCAATTTATCTCACAGCAAGCAAGTCCTCAGAGGACGACAGGTTCCACAGGTCTTGTGTGCTGCAAGATCTGGATTTTGGTTCACTTTGCAGAGACATATAAGGTCATAGGCTGGAGATGGGAACTCTCTCATAAAGCAAAAATCAACGCCAAATGCTCATTAGATAATCGGCCAGCTGCACACAAACTGTTTACTGGGTAGCAAGGAGCTACCAACGCCTTCTGACAGCATAAGCAGCCTCTAGGTTGTGGCTCACCATCCTTAAGAACAGCTTGACATACTGAATCAACACCCTGTCATTTTGAGTGCAGCCTTGCAATATTATCTGTAGACATGTGTGTGTGGCACATCTGAGCTCCCACCTAAAATTAATTTGAAACCTTCCAGCACAGGGAAATTTCACTTCAAGCTGTGCTCTGCTGACATGATGATTTATTGATTTATGTCTCTACAAGGAAAATAGAGAGCACCTCCAGTCAAAGGATATGTTACATTATGAGACTGTCCTGGAGAAGGGGGGAAAGCAATGTGAAAACAAATAGTTCTTTTGTGGACTCTCCTAGATGTGCAGAAAGAATTAGTTTTGGTTTGTTTGTTTCCTTAAATCATAAACAAATATCCTACAAGTTTTTTCAAGAGATTAAAACCTTTTCATCATGAGTACGGTCAGTCTGATGCTCAAAGTTCCTCTAAAAAGAGGGTCAAGTCTTCTTGGTACAAAAATTTTCATTCATCAAGACTTCCTGTGAAATAATAACAACAAAAACTTTTACTTAATTCTGTACTATTTTCAACTATTTTAAGCAATCATCCTGCAGAGTAATACTGCTATGAAAAAAACCCTGGAGGTACTCATATCACAGGGATGCTGCACTGCCCTCTAGAGTCTCTGTCACTTTCTCCTTCCAGCATCTAGATGCAGATTCTTACAAAATTGGCTCTAAAGACATCACAGAGGGGAGTGCTGTCTACCAGATATGAAGCACGGCCAATAATTAAGACAAGAGTTCAGATTCAGACTCTTCAAGTTGTTCTCAGTGTTATTTTGGACACTATCTCCCCCCACCTCTATTTAGAAAGGCATATCTATAAAATAAGACATTGTATTTTAGGGAGGACTTCTAGTATTAGTATCTCTATATCCTACAGAAATAAAGATGCTAACAAAGGTAAAAACAAATATTGTATTTTTTCTTACTTGCTCCCTTCCCAAAAGCCACAACTATTCCTGTAACTCAGATCACAGGACAAAGAATCTACCTGGCTCCTTCCAAGATGGAAAATTGCTGCACTCAGACCTGCTGCGTTTGAACTCTGTGCAGCGCTACAGAAAGATGGATATTGCTCCTATGAGTGCTTTGTTTTGATTTTCAATTAGTTTCAGTTCCTTTCTCTCAAATTCATAATGAAAGATTCCCCAACACAGCTCACTACTGATACATACATATCCATCTGCATGCAGCTAACCAACATCAATTTTTTCCATTCGTAAGCTGGCAAGGAGAGGACAAAACATACCTTAACCCTAGCATATCAAAACTACATCAAGTATCTTCCACCGATACCACGTCCTAACAACCACATGCAGACATTTGCATTGCCCTTGTAGCAGGAGGTGGTCTAGATACATTTCATCCTTCTGCACTGGGACTGGTAGAGCATCTTCTAGACATCGTTTCGGACCTCTTGCTTCACCCCTACTAGTTATGCACCTGAACAGCCCATATACTGTCCCAACAGCTGACATCTGCCTTTCTGGTTTGAAATACATAAATATGTTCTTTGTATTTGAACAGTGCTCAAAGGCTATAGCTGATTTCAGGATTCCCTGATAAGCTCCCAGTAAGAGATGGGTTACACCCTGAAAATCACACGGAGCCTAAAGAAGCAACAAAAAGGGGATGAAATAAGGACAGAACCCATTTTGTTTGATTTGTCACTGTCCACATCAAATTGCACAAATGCTGTGGTAGATGAGTAATTTTAAATATGTAATAGATACACGCCTGAAGGTACACGCATGCCAAGTACCCTTCAAAGAACACAGAGATGTGGCTGAGCCAGCCTCCTGCTGTCCATTATCAGTTGACCTGCTGGCCTTCTAAGCATCACAGCAGTAATAGTGAGTTCAGCTCTGGAGAAGAAGGTCTCAGTCTCATGAACCAGATGGGAGAAAGGGAGCAGGAATAAGGAGGTCTGGGGAAAAAGAAAAAAAAAAAAAAAAGAAAAGAAAAAAAAAAAAAAAAAAAAAAAAAAGAAAGACTGCCCAGTTGCTAAAAGACATGCCGCAAATGACAAAACCAGGACTGTCAGGACCCCTCTCAAAGAGCTTGGAGTTTATATTAAGTCTTATGCGGCCATGGGAAATGAAGCATCACTAGAAGATGGTCCTGGACGCTGTCCAGAACAACTGCAGGATGGCAGTGGGAACATTAAGGACTGCATTTTGTGCATGCCATTTCTAGGCATGGAGGATAGGGGCACAGAACACAGCTCTTAAGAGTTTCTCTGGCTACATGCCAGTGTCTGGAAGAGGACTGAAGCCTCCAGGAGACATCATCATCCCTCAGTCTCCAGCAAACATCATAAAAGAGTCAAGAGGTTGGGGTTTTAGGGTTGTTCCCTGAAGTTTGCCTGTTTCCCCAAGCTCCACATCATCTCTGCTGTATTCTGTCCTGCGAGGCTTGAGCTTGCATGGAAATTACACCACATTAAACTCGCTCCACAGCCCAAGTAAAGCACCTTGGGTGACAACTGGGGCTGCCCAGAGGACCTTCTATCACCTTTTCTATTAAAATCAGAAAAGATGGCTCGTCTGCTGCAAGGCACACTATCCTGGATATCACAAACACAACCTTGAAGTCTTGAGCTTAGCAAGGCTCAGGGTAACCAAATTCCTGCTCCATCTCATGACACAGGGACTTACCAAAGGCAAACTTACTCTACCATTTACTCTCTCTGCCTCTCTCCTCCAGGCTGGGTCCCCATGACTGCCTTTAGCTGTCTCTCGGTTTGGGTTTGAACTCGGCTCATTCTTCTGAAGCCTCTCAGATGGAAATGGGAAGGAGCGTGCTGTTTAGTAATGATGGCAAAGACCTCCCTGTCAGGAACAAGATGTGAATGGACAAACATATGCTGGTCTTTTAAATGCTTCCCAGTCCTTCTAGAAGTGTTACGTTCTTTTGGCTTATCCATCTTCACTTGCACCCTTCTTCCCGCCCCTCTGCCGCAGGAATATCTGGACACGCCGAATTTTGTCTTTCCAGCAGCAGCTCCTTGGAGCTACAGGCACGCAGCTGCCATGTGGGTGTTACAGCAAGGGCGAGCCTCGGTCCAAAACCCAGTCTCCTGTAGGAAGGTGTGCACTGAGCATCCCAGCTCCCACCACAGTCAGTGGATCGCCCCGGGGAGCTCAGAGCACCACTTGCTACGAGTCCACTTCAAAGTGAGCTGAATCACTGTCCAGCATCACGGACTGTCCCGACTAGATCTCCATTAACTGTAACTCCAGCTTAGATGCCTACCACACACCTTCACGTTGCTTTTATCTCACACTGAATCTCACCTCTATTCTCAAACCCATCACAATGACATACAGATGCCTGCTCTTTGGGAAGCCACACACCTTGCTTAACATGTTGGATATGCAACATTACCATAATTAAACCAGTGCAAGTTTTATGCCTGGACATGACTTAAGTATACATTCCCTGTTTGCATTGTTATAAAAAAAGGGGGAGGGGGGTTGTTTTGTGGTTTGGGGGGTTGTTTTTTCTTTGTTTTGTGGGGTTTTTTTGGTTTTTTGTTTGTTTTTGGTTTTTTTACAAAAGATTATATTCCCTCCACTAATTCAGTAGCATCCCCTCATCGTTTTGTTACTCCTCAGGCAATGTTTTTGGAAGCTACTGAGCAAACTGCAAACGCTGAGATACTGTTATCTCCGTCCAAGACAAAGTTGGAAAGCTTTTAAATTGGCCCAATGTACATCATGTTGAATCACACTCAATTAACCTAATCAAGTATTTCTCTAATGAAAACATACGTTCCTGGGCTGGCAGTTTCTGACTCAACCACAATTCATTCAATGTTAAGGAAAAACCATTAGAAAAACCATCTGTTCTCTTTAAATAGAGAAGCTATTTTTACCTTCACGATGAGCCCAAGTAATTATAAAACAAGCGGAGTAGATTTCAAAAAGAAAAAGAAAAAGAGAGGGCAAGACAGCTGCTACCTTGTAATCATCACAGTACAAACATGTTGCTAACCATGTGCAGTTTAGGCCTTTCGCTCCTCACCCTGCTATGCATCATGTAACCTATTGCTATCCCATTAGCTGAAGCTATACAGTATACGCTACAGGGAGGCACAGGGGTTAGAGAGCAAAAGAGAAAGGTTTGGTGAATGAGTATTTACATATGAGAATTGAATGCCAAGAGAATCCCAAAGTTAAAGTTCACAGAAAAGGGTTGATTCTTGAAGGAAATCAGTGATAAAGTCCCACGCAATTGCTATTTTTAGGTGCCAGATTCAAAACTGCAGTCCTCAAAATCGTCAGTCAGTTGACACCTAATCCCAGGGGATCTGACATTTTTTGCATTACAATTCCCCAGGCACCCACCTGCTCACAGAAACCGTGACAGCATTAACCAAATCAGCAGAACTCCCTCATACCGAATCCTTCCCGTAACACAAACTTCTGCCTACGTTTTGTAATGAGCTTATCTATTACCAAAGAGATGAAGCACTGCGTAAGATGAAGCAGGCAGCACCTTGCCTCCAGCAGTTGTGTGGCTACGGCTCCAAGACAGGGCAGCCCTGAGTTTGCCTGGAAAGATCTGAACCCCAGCATCCATGCTGCCCTAGCCTGTGGAGGCCTCCCGGAGCGCAGTAACTCTCAGTACACCCTGCTGAAGCTGCTCCATTCAAATGCTCAATGGACCAAAGAGAAACACCAAAGGAGAGCAACTCCTTCGAGCACTACCGAGTTACCTGACACAAGGCAACCCTGACTTCTTGCTCGTGCTCAAGTGGTTGCTGATGCTAACTGCTGAGAACATGGGCAACAGTTCAGGAGCCTGAAGGCTCCTCTTTCCAGTCTCAGAAAGGGGCACAACTCCACATTATGCTGCTCTGCATTTTGTATTGACTGACAAAGTGATTCACACTCAGGCTGCTGGCTGCAGGGTTTCCCATGGAGACACCTGACTGACCACTGGATCTGTGTGACTGTTCTGTTCATGGTCTGACAAGAGCTCATCATGGATCTTGCTGCAGTGTCTAGGAAGGAAACATTCCTCCAATGTCTCCAACTCATGAGTGAGTATGCCAAGCACAACTCCCAATTTTCCATTGCCCCAACTCTAGAACCATCTAGTCACGGATTTAATGCTCCAAATGTACTCAAGAAGTCCCAGACTGCCTATGACTCATCTACTGGTTTTGCTCACAAGTGGTGCTCGGTGACTCCCGGCAGGCAAGGGCTGCTGAGCACAGTGCTCCTTCTCGTTCCTAAGGAGCCAGCTCTACACCCATCTCCTTCTCCTGGTCTCAAGGGAGAACAAAACACAAACCAAGGCAACAGCAGAAGCGCTGATGGTGTCCCTCTGCCAGGCAGGAGACAGGGAAAGTTAAGGAAGAGAACTGAACCGGGAAGAAGCAAGAAAGGAACGGGAAAGCAAATGGGGAGAAGAACAGCTCTGAAGGTCTGTACTTGTGCCTTCAGCAGGGCAAATATGTGACTATGTGTCCTGCACAGTTCTTGCTGAGGAAGCACTGAAAACAAATGTGCTCGCAAGAATCACTCCTCCCCCTGCCCCAAGACTGCCTATTGGGAAACCTTCAGTCCACTCCTTTTCCCCTAAAAGGGGGACCTGCAGCTGTGTTGCCAGAGCTGCTATCAGATTTAGGCCACTTGGTGTTTTTCTTAACTCTGTAACACTTGGAACCATGTCATCACAAAAGAGAAACTCAACTTTGTTTTATGCTTTTGTTTCTAGCTCACATGTTTGCAGAAGAAATGTCTGAAAACCAGAGGTAGGCAGACCAAAGGTCAAAGAGTCAGTCAGGACATATGCCCTTTTTGAGTCTTGAAACTACTGATTTTTCAACATCAGCTTACAGGCTTGGGAGGCCGGGGTCATGGTTTTGGAGCACGTGGCAGCACTGTCACCTTGACCTCCTCACAGGGCCTGAAGGATATTATTCAGACACACTTAAACCAATTTTCAGAGTGGCAGGGAACAGCACATCTCCTGCTTCCTCTGCCCCTCCTGACCATCGCAGCACACACTACAGCATGCCCCAGTGATAAAGAGGAAATCCACGAGCAGCACCAAACCGGGACGCGTTGAGTTGCATCAACGTAGCCAGTACAACCATCAGTTTGAGGGCTTCTCCTTCAGGGTAGCACTTTCCATTTGCCTTTACTAAGTTAAGACTCTTTGGTCATTTTGGAGCACTTTGTCATTTTGGACAGACCAGATCATGTGGCCAGCCACAGGGTTCCTGGGTAATCAGAAAGGTGGGAGGTTGCCAGTAGTTGGGCTAAAATGAGAGGATCATCAGATAGAAACAGTCGAGACTGTAACTGAGCAGTGGGATCACTATATTTTCCCATCCATGAAGTGTCCCTTCCTATGGTTCCCCAGGACATTAGGTGAACATCATATGGTTCTCAGTTGCATGAAAACGTTGGCATGGGGCTCTTGGAGCCAGGGAGGTTGATCACCCTTGATACACGGCATCAGGAATAGCACAGACAGAAAAGCCTGCACGCTGTCAGATCCTTCATCATGGACTGCCTTAAAAAACATCTCAGAACTTCCCAACATAAATTACAGCAATAGGAATACACCTTAACTTGTCTACAGGCTGTCTTCTGACTTCAGCATCATGAAATGCACTCTGCTTCCATTGAAAAGCCTATGATACACCATATACAACCACACAAAATCCACGTTAAGGAGGGAATGCTTATTAATTTTATACTGAAATGCAGGTAACAAATCAAGCAATTCAAACTGCACAACAAAAACCAAAGCAGTGCTGCAAAATGCTGTGAACATTTGTACATCTCATCTATTACAGCTTCAGTAAAACCTTAACAAGCATTTACTTCGAAGTACAGCAACAGAACTGCCTGGACTCATTTCTCAGCAGGGCTCCCTGCACAGCCGTATCACCCACACGAGGACTGATCAATATAATTGCAGGGTCAAAGGTACAGAACTTGTAAAGTCATTTTTTGCTGCTAGAAAACAAAATAACTTGTAACTATACCCACGCTTCAGGGAGCATGCCCATCTTTTTAAAGGACTGTTTATATGCAGGTATCACAACTTTACCAACTAAACTCTAAGTCTTTGTCAAACAATAATAGGTATTTACCTAAATGTGTGGATCCTTAAGCAAATGATGAGGTGAGAATCTCAGCTGTCACAACAAATAACTTTCTAGTCCTCGTGGCAATGAAAAAAAATACCTTCGCTCCTCTGGAAAGAAACTCAAGAAGATTTCAACTGCTGCAAAACAAGAAAGAGGACAAAAACCTCCCACACATCAAACATTTTGTGCATGATTTTTATGGTGACTGCGTTGTTCTTCAGGGTTGACTCAAAATGTTTAAGCACAAAGCATAACCATAGCATGTTATGCAAAACAGGCTTCAAACAGCAAAGCTTCTTACGTATTTTCAGCAAAAGTTATTGATAGAAAACGTTGGTTCCAAAGAGTCACTAGGAAACAAGAGAGAAGAAACACCCACTCTAGAACAGGCAGTGTTTCATCCCCCTCTGCCACTGTCCAATAAAAAGTTTTAGGCTCATTTTGTCCAGTACAAAAGAGTATGAAAAATAAAACCCAAACAAATCCAAACCAAACAAACAAAAAAAAACCCCACCAGCCTTGATATTAGGAAAACCACTCCATCCTCTCAGAAATTCACTGGAAACTCCTGACATCGAGATACTCTACCCACAGTTCTGATAAGTGCCAAAAATATTCCAACTAGCTCTTGTCATCAAAAGACAAGCCTCCTTCAAACAGAAGTCCTGCACTAACATCTCCCAAATCGACTCGAGCAATGCCTTTGCTACTGCGTGGGTATTTTTTAACTTTCCTGGGATGCTTCATGATGCTAGAGAATCCCACTCTCCAATTTTAAGGCTTGCTCTGTCCTTGGGGACAGAAAGTCTCATGACTGAGCTCTCTGAAATAATTCTCAGAAACTGGGCCAAGTGAGTTGTGCCATTTATTTACTACAACTCAAACATTAAACAACACAGTTACTTTGTTTGGAGACGCATGTGAAAATATAATGGAAAACCACTTTTATAACCACATGTGTTTTATTCCAGCCTATAGGCAGGACCCTCACCCTAATTTCACTGAAGGAGATCTTTGCTGGCAGAAGCAAGTATGTCTTCCCCAAAGGCCTCTCTTCAGCTCAGTGTCTGTCCTCTCTCCCCGGCACTTCTTCCCATGCTTTTCTCCAATTTATAACCTCGGAACTTCAGAAACCACGTTCTAATACTTTTCCCAAAGGGGAACTCTCTACCTGCACTTAGTTTTATTAAAACTTGTGTTTCTCAAGCACGACTAGCCAGAGTCTTCTACCAATGGCTGTCCTGCCTCTTAGTTACTAATAGTTTGTCAACCCATTGTGAAAAAAACATTTCCCCTCCACGCATCAGGCCACCAACCTCAGTGCCTAACTTCCTTCCGCGCTACAAAGCACACCTCCTCTAAACATCCCAGCAGCAGTTCATACCGACAGCTAAGAGAGGCCGCATGTAGTTCACTGCTAGCTCTCAAGAGAAGTCACTGTAACTTCAGTGACAACTCACTGCAAAACCACTACAGCACCTGGTCTAAAACCACTAAAGTCTTTGAGACACAGGTTTAAGGAAGCAGGTATATTGTATCTGCAGCCAACACACACACACCGCAGACAACAAGGTATCTTAGTCACACTTTTGATTCTTAAATGGTCAATTAAAAAGGAAGGGTCACCATATCTTAGCAAAACGCAGACCCTAAAAAGCTTCAAAGATCTTTGCATCGGGAACTGCAATCCCACCTAAAATCATAAAACTAAAACACAGAGGTGAAGAGCAAACATTGCAAAACCCCTTTGGAGGCTGCAACCTCTTTCAGGCAGCCATGTGACAGTGCAGAGCACAGCAGGCCACTGGCCCCCTCTCTGCTTCCCATGCGAGCCGTGCACATCTGGCCAGCACACAAATACCTGCGGCGCACATGCGTCTGTCTGTTAATCAGGTCTGTGTGTTAATTAGTTAATTCATAATTCCCTTTAGCAGTTTAAACAGCACAAACTACTGGAACAGCCTGCAGTGAGCAAACCAGGCAGATGTCGCAGAAAGGGAGCGCCCACAAGGCAGCCACAGACCTCTCTGTGTTTGTTGGCGGGGTTCGTGGGTGCTCCTGAGATGTACTCTTTGCTGCAAGCCTCACTTCCTTGTCTCTCTCAGACTGAAATGAAATACTGAGAAAGAGAAAAAAAACTATTACAAAGTGTTTGCTGCAGATGACAACTGCAAGATCCCAATAATTACCTTTGAACAGTGGCTCAAATGCTTATCTTCTGACCAAATTCACAATGCCAGCAGGAATCAGCAGTGTACAGATGCCCTCTATCTGCAGAAGCCCCCCACTTGAACAGCTAATGCTTAGAAAAAGAGAAAGTATCACACCAAGGAACAACATATTATTTTCAAAAGCTCTTTCCTTTCAATCACAGTGAGATACCACAAAGGGCTAAGTAGATCTGCGTGAAAATCACTGAGTTTTGGTTCAGTCACCAAACGTTTTTCTTTCAACTAGGCAAGCATTTGGTTGTCAGCAGGATGTGACAGGAGATGTTTGGGTTTTTTTTGTTTTTTTTTTTTTTTAGAATTTGTGTACATTATTTGAATATGCTCTCTGGAAACTTCTGAGATGTAAACCACGTTCTGATTCTCCACATTTTCATAAGAAGTGCCCAAGTGTTTCAAAACTGTTTTTGTTGACGAAAAAAAGTAGTTTTGATATCCGCAAAATGGTATTTTTTAAAATAAAAGCCATCTGAAAATATGTCTGCCAGCTGTAGGAATAAGCACTATCTGCAAGTTCCCAGATGCTTCCAAACCCTATCAAAGCCAATAAAGGCTAATTAAGGCTGACCCCCACTCCTTGGAGGCACCCAGTATCTTGTACGTTTGAGTCACAATAGCTCAATAATAATAATACTACAGGTAATAATAACACCTAGCTTATATATGACACATTTCATTACAGAGCACTACAGAAACAGCAAAGGGAAACGGGTGCAGGGAGGGGAAGCAAAATGCCACGGTCTCTGAAGAAGTCAGCAGCAGAGCAAGGACCAATGCCCATCACAAGTCCCAGCCATGTCTCCTGCATGGGGCCAAGAGACACATGAAAAGTACTTGCGAAACAGAGGGGTCAGAATGGTGAGAGGTACCCTAAGGAAGAAAATAAACCAGCCCCATTCCATCTTCGCCCTTCACCAGTGCCGCTCAGACCCCCTGCACTCCTCTCACTAGGAGCTTTCACCAAGGAGCATCATACCATTTATTCCAAGCCAGCAATCAGGACTGTGTTAACGAAAGGATGCCACCCAGCTTTTCCACACGTGCACGCAACGCAGCTGTGATTCCACAGGCAGAGGGAGGAGTAAGCGTGAGTTTGTTTGTATATGGAGAGTGATAGCCTTCCTTGGCCAACACTCTGTATACATCCTCCTCAACCTGTCAGTTGCTTCTGATGCAACCATACACTTTGTTCTTGAAATCATATCCTCTCTTGGCTTATGCAACCTCCCCTTTCACATCCCCAGCTGTTCCTTTGTGTGATCTTCCCATCCTCCTCTACACCCTCCCCATCTCCCCGAGCTTCCCAGGAGACCTATTCTTTCTTTATCTCCTTTCCACCTTACTTCCAGTCCCGGCCTCTCATGTTTGGTCATGACCCAGAGCTCTGCCTCCTCTCCAGGCTTACCTTTCCCTCCACACTAGATCCTGGCATGCCTTTCCAGTGCTCTTGCTGCACATCTTGTGAATCAGCTGAAACTTCATGGCTAAAAGCACAGCTCCTAATTTCATTTGGCCTAAAATCAGAACATCATCTTGTCTCAAAACTTGCTCTGGGTTTCACACAGAGGAAGCATCCTGGGTTTTGTACAATGTCTGTATGATTACGCACGTTGCAATCTACCCATACTCTTTCAACTCCCTTCCTAGTCTTTTCCATTTTGATTCCTGTGAGCTGCTCTTCTTGGGACTTCACAAATGGCATCTTGTCTTCCTCATGCCCACTGAGAAGGCTGCCACAAAGGTCACTTTTCATTGCTTTAACCAGTCCTGCAGTTGGTCACAGTGCTGATGGATAACATTGCTGTTGGCAATTTTAACTGACTGTTTACCCTTGTTTAACCCTTCAACACAAAACCAGTCTATCTTACACATAAAAAGGAAGATACCCAAGAAGCCCATTCCGGATAACACAGCTAACATAGTATCCATGACTGATTAAAACATGCCTAATTGGATTTGCTTACAGCCACTGTAACAGGTTGAGTACATACATATCAGATAAATGGTTGATAACTATATCCTCCTCTGAGTGGGAATTCATCTCCCAAAACTACATGAAGAAGAGCCAGTGCAAAGTATGAGTGCCTAAATAGCAACTAACAGCACCAGTTTGTAAAGTTAGTGTCTTCCCAGCCCAGAGACGGATTAGACTCAAGCCCTTACTGAATAATTGTTTAAACTTTCTCAGCGCACAATCAGAGCAATCAGCAATAGATCACACAAATGGCAAGTGAACACAATGTCTCCTTAATGACTATTTAACCCCACCAATCATGACGTCAACCTATCTAAGGCACATAAGAGGCTGCTTTCCAAAATAAAGCTGCCTGATGTTTTTAGATAACCTCCCCTGATAATTATGACTACTCCTATTTACATAAGAGCCATCCCTACAGCTGAGCAGCACTATGGAAGGGCTTAACCAGGCCAGATGGCGCACACTTGTTTTCCACGTGCAGGGGAACCAAAAGAACACTTCAAGACACCAAGGCGCAATAAATGTTACGGACTACTGCAGGTGGGTCCCTCGGGAACTGCTGGCATCACTACTTAGAGCACAGGCAAGCCACAGCGCTGCATTTTACAAACCCTGACACAGCTCACAGCGCGCTCGCTGCCGCAGTGCTTCCAGCACGGGGCTGCAGCACATCCACAGATGCACCACCACACTCGCGAGAATTCCTCCTTAATTGCCGTCTGCACTGAACGGGACCCATTTCAGAGTGACCTAAGCATACTACATCAGTGCTACAGCCATTATCAGCAAGGCTCTGGGGCCAGATTTGATTTAAGGTGTCCTACATGCTCAAAAATGTTTGGTTTGGTACCTCACTTGTGTCTTCAAACCTCTAAAAATATTTTTAAAAAGCCTGGCTCTAGGGTCCACAAGCACAGTGGCCCTTTAGCTCTTATTTCATCAAAGAAGGAATGCTACCTACACCCCTGCAACTGCGTCCCAGTTCTTCAGCTGAAGCACTCCCCATCCTCTCCTGGAGCACATAAAGTTGCCTACCTTTGCAAATAATAATGCCCAAAACAAACTCTCCTCAGAGGCAGCGTCCCTGGAGAATATCCCCTACTGGAATCGGAACAGGAAGGAAACAGATTTAAAATGTTCTCCAGTTTCTTTTGCAAGCCGTTTTGAAGTCTGACTATGTATTTGAATGTTTTCTCATGGGGACAGGTGCATAAGCACAAATACAAGAGCTTTATAAAAGTAACTGTTTCACATATTTAGAAAAGAACATACAATTACAACCAATATCTTCCACAAAGCAGGCATTTTTCAAGATTTGCTTTCAATGCAGCCAGATGTGATGCAGATCTATTATTAGCAAGAATTTAAGCAATGCTATGTCAAAATGAAGCAAGAGTAACACACAGAAAAAATAATTAAAAAAAAAAAAATCTAACAGCTCTAATTATTTTCCAATAGCAGGTTTTTCATACGCACCAGTGTGGCAGTACCCAAGAAAGCCTTCCACAGTTATATGCAATTCTACAGTCAGGCGCCAAGCATACAGGTGCAGGAGGCAATTTCCTAGGGCAACCAGCTCACAAGGGCAACTGAGTCACGGCCTGCAGCGAGAGACCCCGACCACCATGGCTTATTGTCAGAACAACTCCTCCAGGCTCCCTCCTCCCCGAGCAACTCAGGACCGGCATGTTACAGGGCACAGAGCTCACTCTGCTATGATGCCCTGAGAAAACGCAGTACTGAGGGATCATCCTTGCCACAAAATGGAGTTTTACCTGCACCTGAGAGATGCTGAGCAGCAATAGGTACATATCTTCCCAGACTGCACATCAGGCGTGCTAACTCCTAATGCCACCATAAAAATTCAAGACCCACGTCTTCATGCCATCCAGAAAGACATGGGAAGCTTAATCAACAAGATTCTGGATTTTGTTGGCAGTTTATCCACTTATTTTTTTTAAAGAAGCATCTACCAGTCTTGCCTGTATTTTCATATTAACAAGGATCTTAAGAGCCAAGAGAACAAGAGTATCCCTCCTCTGGATTGTGATACCAGACCCGCATCCTCTTCGAGCATCTTCTTCAAGGGGAATAATTCAATCAGGATTCAGTTACTGTGCCTGGGACCTTATCACTGCACTAATAATTATTAGTGCCACATTACATCACCGTGATACCCATGTACATGAAGTAATACAAATATGTAAGTATAGATTGTTTAATTAAGAGCTTGTTCAAACGACCAACAGACTTTTAGCAGAGTGAAGTGCACTCATCCACTCAACGAACAGGGTTGCTGATGTGAAATGCACTGTGCCCATGCCACAGACCTGTGGTATAGAGAACTTGGGCATTCCCATAGCACTGCCGGTTTCTCTACACGTCCTAAGCCAGGAAAAACAAAACCCGGATACAACGATGTGAACTTTCAAATGAAAGCCAATCTATTTCCAGTATTTAAAAACTACTCTGAACAGTCACATGTATATCCACTCTTTTAAATATATTCTCTTGGGAGGTTTTTAATTTAAAAATGTATAGAGCATACTTAATACTGTAAGGATGCCATATTTAATACCATTAGAAGTGTATTCAAATGATCCACAGTATTTTGTTCTCTCTAGGACTGACCTGAACTGTGTCCAAGCTGTAGTCATTTCAGATTGGGTTGAAGCCAAAGTTACTGGAGACCAAACTTCCCTCACTTCTGGTCCTTCAGCCAGCAGGAAAAATGAATTATTTAACAATAAAAATCAGAGCGGACTGCTGTAACATGTATCTTTGATTACCTCAAGTCATCACTACCAGCTCTTCTGGCAGCCCAGAATCACAGAGGAAGAGAGACCCTCTGGCTGTTATTCCCTTCGGAACAGCTCTGATACAAGGACAGAAGTCGACGCAACCTGAGCTACCAGGACACCCCTGCACCTCCCGAAACTCCACGATCAACAAGAGCCACCAGTTCTGCCAACAGTGCCACTGCTCCATGCAAGTACAGGCAGGGTTGGCATCTGCTGAGGTGTCTGTTGGATATAAAGCTAAACAGAACAATCCAGATTTGCCCAGTTCAATAAAAATCAGTTTATATCTGAGTGGAATTTAATACAAGTACACCAAGTCCAAGGAATGCCAGCTTATTCATTTTAATACTAGGCTTCCCTCAGGTCTTTTTTACTTCAAGTTATTATTTCTCCATCAAAACATTTAGTAATTTTCAAACAGATGAGGAATTAACTGTTAGATGTGCTTAACAAGATTAGCTATCGCAAGCCACCAAGTAACTTAATGAACACAAAGCACCCGGCTAGCCTTGAAAGCAAAGTATCTCAGCTCTAAAGGACAAGACGGCTAAGGCTGAGTGAGAGATGGGGCGGGGAGGAAAAAAAGGCATTTGCCAGATCTGGACTGGCACACAAACGACAGGCAGTGCAAGATACTCCAGTGGCTCTGGACCAAGTCAGATGAGTTTAACAAGGTTCATTAGCTTGGGTCTCACTGCGGCACCAGCGAGAGGCGGTGGCAGCCCCAGGACAGTAACACATGGAAGGAACCACAAGAAACAGCAATCAACGAAGCACAAACGTTTCCAACATTCTCAAGCAAAGCTCAGCTAAAAGCAGGTTGGGAAATGATGATCCACACCAAAGCCTCAGCAGCTGAACTGTAAGATGATGCATATGTCTCCAGGCTGCCTTCTTACACTTAAAATCACTGTATCAACACTTCACCATTGCAGGATCAATGCACGGATCATGCCTCATGGTGAATCCCATCCCTCGTATTTGTTAGGCTTATGAAGAGTTAACTTACAGCATCGTAAGTAACTGCTTAATGTTCTGTTTGCTGCTCCCTTAGTTCAATCTCCTCACACTTACAATAAGAGAAAAAAAAGCATAATGTGAGTTAAGTTAAAATTCTAGAAAAAAATTCCTCAAATTCCCCTTCATTAGAAAGAACACCAACATTCTGGGTGCCCAGGTCTGATCTCAGAGCTGCAGCCTATGAAATGAAATCTCACTCGCTGCTCTCCTCACCCCTGCTACAATCCCAGGCTGGGAGGGCCTGTCCACACAGCTGATCCAAGCACCCTGTACTCCCTGAAACCAACAGCACAGGGTCAGGGTGGCGGGAGCTCAGCTGTCCCCACACCTTAACCAGTCGCTCACCAGCGACCTCAGCCCAAAGGCTGAGCCTACTACCAGAAGAAGAGGTACATTAAACAAATTATACCTCTTGTAAGTATTTGGAGGAGATACAGTTGTTTTTGTTTAAGGAACAAAGCAACAGCTCTGCTGACTTTTGGGTTAGAAGGATATCTAATGAATTATTATATAATTATCCATTTCATGTTTGTGCAGGAGAACGGCCATGAGAAGCCAACCCACAATGTTTTTACTAATTTGTAAAATACTATAAACTAATGATAATTCAATTATTTACTGACAACCATCAGTGCCTTTGGATCCCTGCTTTGAGGATCTAACTAATAAAAGGACAGATTCTGATAGGCAAAGGCGTACCGTTACTCTGAACAAACCAGGTCAGTTCCCAGTTCTCCTAAGGCCACCTTAAACCACTGAACGCCGCCGCCTCACGTCAGCCTGGGCCTGGCCTGAGATGACCCTTCCTTAGGGACAGAGCCTCGAAAGAAAGCGAGGAACAGCAAACACAAATGAACATCACCGAATGGCAAAAAGAAGAGAGAAATCAGATTCCCCATCAAACCCAATCTTTTTGAAAAGTTCAAGCCTAGGGTTTTGTTCCTGAGAGCTTATAAACCACCACGTGCCATCCTGACATCTTTTAAAGACTCACGTGATTATTTTCCCCCAGCCTGGCAAGAGATACAGCAAAATCAACCCAGCAATCTTCAGTAAGTGTTGATGCTTCTACAGTAAATCAGGAGGAGACCACCGAGACTGTGGGCAACAGCAGCAATTCAGGTTTTAAGTCAGCGGTGCTGTGACCTGAAATATTGAGAGGAATCCCTGCCCTCCGTGTGGCGGCACCACTACCGCAGCCAAGACCTGACCCAGGGCGGTACATGTCATCGGGCAGCAACATAATCCATTGAAAACCAGAAGGCGATCATCCCTAAAATCGTGTCTATTACAGTGTGGTCAGAAAACCCAACAACTCCGAGTCTCTCAGACACAGAGAAGTCTCCCGTAATTCCAAGAACACCTGTTCTTCCTCAGCATCTTAAAAGCAGGCTTTCCTAGTCCCTTTTTATCCCTAAAATTCGTGTCCGTGTGCACCCACCTGCCCATCCCTTCCCGTGTGCAGGGCTCAGGGAACGCACCGGCCCCCACCATCACCACACCGACACCCCCTGGAGACCCCGGCGGCGGGAGGAGGGGGCGCCGGCCCGGGCGGCGCAGCCGGGCCTCCTCACGGAGCGGGAGGCGGCGGCGGACGCCCCACACACCCGCTTTTCCCGCCCAGCCGGGCCCCGCCGCCCCGGCCCCCGCTGCGGAGGGTCCCCGCCGGTCCCCGGGGCAGCGCCGCCGGAGCGGGGCCCGGTTTCACCCCGCCGTGCCCGTCCCCCGCGGCTCGCCCTGGGCCGGCCGAGGGACAGCCCCTCGCCCTCGGCGCCGGCCAGGGAAGGGCGCGGCCGGCGGCAGCCGCCTGAGCTCCCTCCCCAGGGAGGTCGCCCCCGCCCCGGGCGCCGCCCGCACTCACCCTCCGTCGCCATGGCCGCGGCGGCGGCCCGGCCTCCCGCGCTGGCTGCCCGATGGCGGCGGAGCCCGGCGGGGAGGCGGCCGGGGCCGCCGCCGCCAGCGGGGAGGGGGCGCGCTGACCCGCACGGCGCCTGCCCGCCTCGGCGCCCGGAGGTGGGGGGGGGGGGGGCGGGGGGAGCCCCCGGGGCTGCGGGAGGGAGCGGCGCCGCCTGCTCCCGCCCCCGGGGCAGCGGCGGGTGCGAGGAGCGCGGCCCGGGGCGGGTAAGCGGCTCAGCCGGCTGCGCCCCATCGCCCGGCGGGGCTGTGCACAGCGCGGGCGGCACCCCGCGGAATTTCGCAGAAAGATCCAGCTTGGGAGGGTAAGCAGCTGCACCCCGTCTTCCAAAATTTCGTGCCACCCGTTTTCACGAGTCCTCATACAACAGCCGACTCCACCCTCGCTCAGATGGACTTCATCAACCCGCAGCCCTGTGTCCAAAACACACCTGGAGCCACAGCAGGTTGCACTGAGCCCGTCCCCAAGATTTAAATGCTACCGCACTTTTCATCACACATACAGAACTCTTCTCTACAGAAACAAGTCACTCCCCATCTCTCATAACCTTTAATAGCTGATGGCTGGCCCTTACGTCCTTCTTTATTTTCCATACCCAGGTTTACATTTCTATGACTAAAGAGGAAGCATTTTGGTGTCTGTTGCAGAAAGCTCAAGCTGTTGCAGGATCATTTTGCTTTGCAGATGTTTCTATTGCAGCCAAAATACAGCGCAGCATTGAGAAGACTGACCCAAGCCCTTAAGACCTAGGAGCAAGTGACTTTTAACACATTTCTCAGCCCCTTGTAGCTCATGAAGTTCCTGCGGTCCCATTTCCAAGTGCTGGGCTGCATAGAGATGGATGAGGGAAGGATTCAGCTACCAGGCTTAATCTGGCGTCCAGATCTGAGGACAAAGATGAGAATGGGGTGAGGAAGCCAGGTCCACATAGCAAGGTTTGTAAAATGTGAACGGGCAACTCCAGAAGGAGAATGAACTTCAAAATGAAACACTCCAGAAAAGGAGGGATAAAATATCTCTGTCATTTGAAGAGCTTGCTAGGCATGTGTGATGAGAGACTATAAACTCTCTGCATAGTGTCCCGTTATGTAAAACATGGAAGTATAACAGTAGAATAAACCTCAAGGTATCCTCTAGTCCATCTTCTGTCTCCCAAGCAGGATTAGGTCTACCTCAGACAACCATGACTAATGTTTTTCCAACACTGTTTTGAACTCCTGTTTGTTATAGGGCCGAGCTGTTTACTTAACTGCAAAAATCTCTTATTAAGTAAATTCATGTTGCTGCAAATTGTATGGCTGTACCTCAGTGAACATGGAGAACAATTAATCACCATTTGCATAAACACATATTACAAAGCTTATTAAAGACCATTACCAGGAAGACTGTTATATTCACTCTCAAACCCTTTCTTTTCCAAGCTAAACTCTCCTGCAAGTCTGTTTTCTTTTTGTTGACCTTTTTTTTAGCATTAATTATTCTAGAGGTGATGTCTACACACTCCCCAAACTATACACGACACAGATCCCCACTGCCATCCATGGCATTTGGAATTTTTCACATCACCCCCATATTGCTGATCCACCTTCGCTCTGAGGGCTGCAGAAACCTCCAGATTGAGAACAGCTGCTTAAACAAGCATCCCCGAGCTGGTATTTGTAATTAATCTGTCCTTACAAGTGCAGCCTTTTGCACCTGCCTTTAATTAATTAGACCATGTTGATTTCTCCCATTATAAGAATAAAAATTACATTGGAAAATGTCTTCCACTTAAACAGTTTCTAAACTGATGTCACCTCTAAGTGTTTTAAGTTTATCCTGCTTTTCATCACGCACATTATACTTGTAAACACTGCATAGCACGAGTTCAAACCTCCACTCTGAGGATCGTTTAGCTTTGCCAAAGAAATGGTGATTACTGTTGTAGGAATGTAGTTCTTCAGTCAGTTGTATATCCACCTTAGAGAAGTTTCAGCCCAACCGTATTTCTCTAATTTATTTACGAAAACGACAACATCCAGATACACACTGTCATGTTGCCTCACCCCTATCCACCAGGCCAGCTGGAGGTTAGATTGGTGTTACAGAGATGAAGTTTCCTTACAGCCTTTGACGACTGCATTAGCTGAAGCTGTAACCAGGAGAGGAGTTAGATACTAGAAAACAATATTCTTGAAGTCTACATTTACTGTTGTTGGCAGGGGGAGGTTGGTTTTTTTTTTTTTTAATGACAGCTGTTTGCTTCAATGAAGCATTTTAGGAAGTCCCTCTCCTGTTTTTAAAAGCTTGTAATTGCCCATCAGACTGCACCAAGGGATTTTTTTCGTATTTAAGAGATTACACCAGCATTGTGAAACTTTGCTTACAGCTGCCTCTAAATTCTCAGGATTACTGCTTTGAAATATTACCACTGCATATAGTCAGCAGTTCTAAGTTCATCCTTAAGCATAACTTTCATTTTACATCTATGTAATTTTATAAAAAATTGAAGAACACTTGTTTTCATAATTAAAATATTAAAATAATTTCTAGTTGAATGCACCCATCTTTGTGCCCAGTCAAGTCTTTGCATGCTTCCAATGTTGATTTGCAAATCATTTTCAGACGTGTGCAGGAAGACTCATGTCACTGAATACTGAAAATTCTGAAAAATTCTCCTACTCGGCTCTTGGGATCGTTCAAAGATACAAAGAGAGGCAAGCAAGATGGTCACGTCATGAAAAAGTGCCACTGCAGGGAACAGTATTAAACATATTCCTTAAATATGTTAAAATAAACTTATTCCATATATATGGAATCATAGTAATTTAGCTGAAAACAGCCTGTCAAGAAAGTGAAAAATAAGCTTTTGTAGCTGTGTTTGATCTTTAGCTTCCTTGAGAAAGATACCTGCAAGCCAGAGGGAAACAAAAAAAGAGAAATCTCTTTCAAGTTTCCCTTCAAGAGAAGAACCCAATGCCACATACCTGGAAGACCTGGCTTAACCTCGGTGCCTAGAAACAGCAGCAGAGCAAAGTTCATCCTTAAGCAACTTCCTAAGTGAAGAAACTCATAAGAAATGATGAATTTGAAGCTGTACTCCCAGTATCTGCTAGGAAGAACTCTCCCTCTCCATGTATATCTTTCTTAGCCATCCAGGGGTTTCCCCAAGAAGAGATTCGAGTACTCAATGTACCTCATCTACAAATTCCTACCCTATTACACCTATACTGCTATCCATCCCCTGCATGTGAGGATACCAGAAAGCTTCTCCATCAGCCTGCACGCCTACGCCCAAAGCAGCAGCTGGAATTGACAAAACTGACAAATGCAGTACTACCAACAGGATCTTAACTGCATTAAGATGAGCAGACAACTTTGACCAAAAAAGTCTGGTTAAACTTAAGAGACCTTAAGAGGTCTCTTTGTCTCTTGTATCTGCTTATCAAAAATTAGGAGCAGAAATGCATAGAGGCAGAATGAGTTTATGCTGGCAACAGACTATTCAATTGGTCGGTTTACTACACAGTACGGTTTTGGCTTTATTATAGTGTTTCTCTTTTCCCATTAACAAGGTTTTGAGTGCAACACCGGTGCTTATTAGTTTTTCCAGTGTCCGACCTGTTTGTCATTCAGGCCCCTTCCTTCTTACCAATGAATGCATTTAATACAGGCCCATTTTATATTAAAATCATTTATATTTCCACTTAAGTGTTTCGCCTTCTAAGTAAGGGCACTTCAATTCCTTTGGCCTTGGAGAGTCATACTACCAAACTACTTCACTCAGTTTAGGCCCCTTTTGTATTCACAATCTTTCAAATTTCTATTTTGTATTTCTTCTTGTAGGAGAGGACATCTCAACTCCTTTGGCCTTTCTTGATAGTACAGCTATGATCAGCTGGAGAAAATACCAAGGAGAGTAACTATCCACATTCTTCTTGAATTGTCGTGGTCAAAAGGGGGCATTTAAGGCCATAGCCTTACAGGGCTGAATGATGACACCAACTCTAGTGCTTGTTATTGTTTACAGAAAATACTCAGGCTTAAGATTCTCAGTCTGTTTGCTTTTTCTGCAGTACTGTTGCCTAGCAATCATTTCCCCATTCTGTACCTGTTCTCAGTACTGAGCTTCACGTTTATTTCCACACCCACTTCTTCCACATCACCTCTCCAATTCATAACGGTCATTTTGAATTCTATTCCTGTCCTTGTACAGCTTCAGGTCATCTGCAGAATTAATAAACGAACATTTTATTTCTTCATTCAAATAGCCAATGATACCAGATCTGCTGGAGACAGACTACAATAAAAGGCTTAGCACCAAGTTCATTTCCCGCATCTGTGGGATCAAACCATGATAAACATTGCTGAAATTGCACACCAGAAAACAGAGCAAGCAAACTGTGAAAAATAATTTATTATACTAATTTTAAACAGTCAGTAACCTTAATTCTATGTTCAGAGATAAATGATTCCAAACATCTCAAACAGGCAAATGTTTTGTGAGCTGTTCTTTTAACAGTCTCAGCTAAAAACATTGTTGCAGATCAACATGAGTTCCAAGCGATAACTCACACTGTACAAACTAAATACAACAAGCAACCATCTTCTCTTCCCATCTCAAACAGGGCACAGCAACTTTGTCTCCCACAAGAAGCATTCACCAGGTGAATAAAGGCCCAGGTGCTGTACCGTGAGACAGCTAAGGTATACCAGTCACTACCAGTATTCCAGTGTCACCTGTAGTTCTGGTCCCAGACACTTCTTGTTGTATGTTCAAAGGCATCCAAAACAAGCACTTCGTGTTACCTCTGACATTTTACATTTTGTCATTAAAATTAACATTAGTGCCTCTCCAACTGGATCCTCTAACATCTTCTTTTCCTCTTGGGGAGAGATACTTCTGAAAGGAAATAGAGATTTTTCTGACAAGCTTTTCAATCTATCCTCCCTCATGGGAATGATTAAAGTAGAATTAATTCTGCCCAGCAAAGGAAATGAATTAGATGAGCTCTTGAGATCCCCTCCCAATCCCTCTCCCCATGGTTTTAAATATGAAAAAAATCTTTCTAGATTCTACAGCACACTATCATTCAAAATATCAATTAAAATTCCATTGATGAACAAAATACTGTGCTTCAACACTTACTCAATCTTGAGAGCTTTCTGCTCCTCATGAACACCTTTAAGATTTCATTGTGAATTTGACAAACGGAACACTCACAAAATCAAGCTCAAAATACCTGAAGAGATTGCTTATGGATATTTTTAACGCTTCAGAATTTGCTGGCAAATTCTGAGAAATGGCGAATGTTCCTGATTGAGAAAGAAACTTTTTGTCCACAATAATTTGAAGGAAAAGTAAGTAAATAAAGTACAATATTAAATGCACCATTGTGCCTTCGGTCTGACCATTTAAAATTGAATGAATTCACATTGTCTACAACTAAGGTGACTGGAGAATGCAATCTCATTTCAGTACTACAAGATGCTTGTTTGCTTTTAAAAAGAGCAAATATAAATGTGCTACCTCACTACAAATGTATTTTAATAGGTATTGCGCTCCCTTGTATGAAATACCCTTCTATTACATACAATTTTGGATAGTAAATTAACTCCGAAAGATATACTCCTCACACTCATCTATGACATTAAAGCTTTCCAGAAGTTGTACTTAACCCTTTGCTGCCCCTCTAAGCAACCTAATTAAATCCTACTCTTTCAGTTTAAGAACCAGTACCTCTGGTCTATCAAGTCTGCCTTCCACTACGTAAGCAAGACCCATCAGTTTTAGACGAGCTAGAACTGCCAGTGGAAATCATGCCTTTAGCTGGCCAGCTCCTCTCCCAGGAACGCTACCCACGTTTGAGACATGGCGGCAAAGCAGTACCTCAAGATAAAGAGGATGTAATTTTCTTTGTAGAGTGTCTGTTCCATGGTGCTTGTATTCTCCACAAGCAATACCGAGAACAGACCCTGAAGCTTCTGAGTTGCAGACCAGTTCAAGATCATCTAACATCTCAATTTGTACTCTATGCATTTGATGCTTCCATAGAGTAACTCCACCACCAGCTTTAAGAAACCTCCTTTACCATTGGTTCCAAATAAAAATTACATTATTTCCAGTAACGTGAGCGATAGCAAAGTCATCCACTCTTCTGCTGCAGTTCCCAGAATCCTAGCCCAACTATGTCAGACAACTTCTAATATAGCAGAGGACACTATTACTGTACATATATACTGGAACTTAATCCTTGAAGCATTGCCCAGCTGAAAGTAAGGCTATAGGGGAAACTTCTATGTCCCCTCACTTCCACAAAGGTGAAGGCAGCAAGGGCTATTCTGACCTCGAGCACACGTTACCTAAGTTCCCAGAGCTACTAGTAAGTGGGAGAAAGACCGAAAAAATCACTTTTCCCTATACACTGGAGCGCTTCAAGCCAGATTTGTATTACAGAAAAGTAAGTCTCCTTTAAACTGGACCAATTTTAACTCTGAACACTATAATGAAATCTATCTAGAAAAAACATGACTCACAGGATTTTGCCACCACATATGTGCTCGTAACAAAGTCTCAGAGCAAAGCTTCAATTTTCATGCAACAATTTACAGGCTAAAAACTGACCTAGCTTTTGCAAGGCAGCAACACATGGTCCAAAATTATCAGCTTTAGTTTCAGAAAAATACAGCACAGCAGAAAAACAAGTCACCGGTTTGTTAGAATTTCAATCACTGTACCTTCTTCATCTGAGTTATCTTCTTCTGTGATTATAGGCATCCCAATATGCTGAGTAACAGTTTCCTTTGTCACTTGCGTTTCACCTGCAGAGAGATTTTGTTAGGAAAAACTGTTAGCTTTTTTTTTTTTTTTTGCTTCTGCATCTCAGGTCCAGCAGTTAAAAGATCGTTCACTTGCTGCTCTCTTGACTTTCTAGTCAAAGGCTGTGGAGAAACATCTGCGTTTCACAGTACCTTCATATGGCTCACTAAAGAAACCTTCAATAACAAGTAATTAACACTACAAGTTTAAAGCATACTGATCACCAACTCAGTCCAGAGAAAATTCCAAATGCCCTTATTCCTCTCCAACACTTCATCTACTGTTTTAAGGTGAAGCAAAGGCAACATTGCCTAATGGCCACCTCTGAAGAAGGTGGACTTTTCTCAGCAACTTTTTTCCTAGCAGAAGCTAAATAAGTCAGAAAACAGAGTTTGGAACTTTGAAATGAAATCCCTGTCTTCAAAATAAAGTTCATTCAAAACTATTTTGCTGTTCAGTTTCATTTAACCTTTAATAAATAAGCAAATGAAAAACTTAAATGGCAGCGCAACTTCTATCAGTTTAAAAGTTGGATATCAGAAAGACAATTTCCTTCAGAGAAGTAATTTCCCATGTTTTCAGAACTGGGAGACAAAGAGATCTGAAGGAAGTCTTGGAAGACAAAAAAAAAAAAAAAAAGATGCACAAGCAGGCATGTGCAAATACCTAGAAAGTAAAACTGCATCAATCCAGATGACGTGAATGCTATGATAGTACAACAGCTGACTAAATCAATCACTGGTCAGTTCAGATATGCCGAAGATCAGCAACACCAGATAGGATCTCTCCAACAGAGACCTGAAATAGACAGCTGATCTCCCTCTCCTTCCTCACCTCCTCTTTTGATCTAACAACGTACCATCACACCAGGTCTTACACTTATCTCACATCAAAATGAGTCAGTCCTCAAGTTCTGAGACTTGATCTCTTTCAGAATATATTAACATACATGATGACACCATACAACAAGAATCCATATAAATGGCTAATCCCTTAAGTTCTTGGTCTCAGCATCATACTTTCAACAAACTTCACAAATAAAAGAAATGAAAAAGATTAACTTAGCAGCTTTGGATCAGGTAAGTCTATTTTTTTGAAAAAAAAAAAAAAAAAAAAAAAATCTGGTCTGAGGCAAAAAGGGGTTCCCAGTCCAATTTTCTTACTTTTAAAAACGTTCAGCATATCCTCTCTTACTGCGTTACATTCTGTTTGTACTTATTCTCTCCATAGGCATTTTCGCTCTGCAGGCAGCCATTCTTGTCACCCACAAAATTCTATCCTCTCCACAGCATTCAAGGGAAGATTTATTATTCCGTAATATTTCTTGTTAAAAGTTTGAAGTCTTTTTCTGACTACATTAAGCAAGGGCCTTCACTGAGCACATAGAGACATCCCAGTGCTTCTTATATCAGTATAGATAAACCAGAATGATATCAAGTACAAGCAGTTAAAAGTATTCCCTTCCAGGGTGCATTTCAAAGTACGACAAAAGGTCCCAAAGACTGGACATAAGTACTCTGTACCTGTTTTAAAAAAGTTTGCTCCTTAAAATTGTTTTTATTGTTACCAAAATTATAATGCTCAGGAGAAATAAAATAGAATTATGGAACAGAACTACAAAAAGCAAGTCACAGGTATATAAAAAACCCTCCTGTCAAGAAGAGAAAAGTTAAGTCTAGCTATAAACTAAACAAACCTAGAACTGTTATAATGTAATAATTGCAATATTGAGATTAAGGAAACAATTTGGTAAGAGTTTTGAAACTACATCAGTTGTTGACAAAAGATTTGAATTCACATGGAAGTACTAAAAATTTCAGTAACAAAAGAACAAAATAAAAAATGAGTATCAGATGGAAGGAGAATGACTGATATGATAGTGCAGGTACTAGTCGTACAAAGCAATCATCATTGTTAAGACATCATTTTCTCTTCAGAAATATTAAAGGATATTCCTTCAAATGCTCAGGAACAGAACAGGAATAGGCAAGGTTTACTTTGGATTTCATGAAGATAGTATGAACTACCAAAATTATCAGATAGGCTGATTTTCATCAAAAAGATAGCTTCAAAAGTAGAAGCTATCTGTCAGAAGAAGAAACAGACACATATCAATCTCTAGTATGTTTGTTATAAGGCAATAGGAAAAATTAAGACACTGCCACACAGGACATACTTTTCCAAGGTCATGCCATTCCAAAGAAAAAGTAGCAAGACTATATACGAGACTTCAGATTAACAATAAACTGCATGCGCTCGTGTTGTCTTGCTACCTGACCAGAGTGTGGGAATCAGACAGAAAGGTTCAATTACAATAGGGGTATCACAAAACATTTCTTTAATCTTCTACCTCCACTGAACAACAGTAAAATTTAACCCAGCTGCCTCATCTAGCAAAGCAACGGATAAACTTTTGCAGTCTCTCCAGGTTCACGAATGCAATGGACAAATACCTCTGGTTTCCAAAGAATCTTTCCTCCTTCCTGGCTGTGGTCTCCTACTGTTTTTTTTACTTTGGTTTGGAGATTTCTCGTAATTCGATCCTGATTCAGAAGATTCTAATTTTACTTGACGATGTCGTCTGGATTTGGAAGCCTAGAACCCAAACAGACATACGAATGATACAAAAAAGCTAAACTTCTACAGCCAAATATTAGTGTGTGTCACCCAGTACTTTACAAGTCAGCAAGGACCAAAGCATCAACTTCCACATCAGGGTGGAGAAGGGAGGGGAGGGAGGATTCCTACTAGTTACTGTTCTTCAGTTTTAACAGGACAACGCCCTTCCATGATTTAACGGGTGTATCACTTAAAATTCAGGTAATGAAACATTAATTTATTTTCAAACCATTCTCTGTTGGCATCAACCTACGCTGCTGCATGCGAGCAAAAGGAACACTTCCAAAAACTGCTGCACCGTAAAGCCTCCTTACTGTCATGTTTTGCTTAGGTGCCTAGAAAACAGCATCACTGCATATTCACAAGTCTGGACTGTTGTACATTCCAGAGCTCCGTTTCATTTAATAACACATTTTTCAATAAGAGATTTTAATAGACAAGGAAAGTTGTGATGTTTCTCATAGGCCTACTATAAAAAAGGCATATCAACAATATTTTAAAAGTAGCAGTTATTGAAACAATGTTTCCAAAAACTTGCAACTGACTTTAAACACCCAAATTCCATTTTTGCAAGCATCTTCAGAGATTCCAATATCTAAGCTTCAAGGAATTTGAGCAATTAAACTTGCAAGTATTTTTACTCCATCTACTTAAAATTCCATCTGCTTAAACAGAGCGTAGACCTTAAAAGATACCTTGTAAATTAAAATCTCCCAAGCATAGACCATATCTGCACTGTTTGCATAAATCTAACAAGAATAATAAGAGCTTCGAGTTACCCCAATGTGTTATGCAAACCAGAACACTCAAAGGTTGAACTACAGAGCGCAATTTTAACTCATTCCTTTCTGACCCCGCATTTACATTAAACTGGTACTAAAAACTGTTCTTTAAAAATAAATACATCCCTATGATCAAATTTTATACCTACCTCAACAACTGCAGAGTAAGACTTGTATTTGATTCTAGCCAATGCATTTGCTCTTTCAGAACCCTGCAAAGAAACATAGAGATCAGTCAGAAAAAGTTTTCATATTCTACTACAGCAGTATTGAAATGAAAAATCGCATTGGACAATCACTTGAACAGTTTCTCACTACAGCTGTAGTTCTATAATTATAATTAGTTCTATATAATTGAAATGACGCCAAACTGTTACTTAAAGAAAAAAAACCTTCAAATTTCATTAAAAAGGCAGACCATAATTTTGGTTGCCTTCACTATTACAAAGCCCAGGAGGAGAAAATCAAAGCTGAAACTTCACATTTTACTCAAATTCAAAGTTGAAATAAGCAGGTAAGTACAACGTGAGATAATTTTGTAGCACAAAAAATGGATATTGCATTTAGTTGAAACTCTAAAGGGAACCATAAAGGAGTTTGGCCAAGAAGATACAGCTCTTTCCCCTCCTTACCTGAAACAGACTTTTTATGACGAGCATCCAAGAGCTATCACAGCAGCGAATGCTCACAGCTTAACAGAAAACAATGCGATTTAAAAAGAAAACCAAACCAAACAAAAAACCCAACCCAGTCAGCCCCACTAGCTATTCCTGGAACTTACTTTGACACTATTAGGCCTTGACATACACTGCTTAGCCTGTGATCTGAAGTCAAGAAACTAATGGATTTGGCCTGTGCAACATAGCAAACTCGTTCATTTTTCTTACCTCTGATTCTACAAAAGTCCCTTCTTCCTTTTCGTTTGGTATTTCATCAGTTTCTTTAGCATTTAGGAATAATTTCTGGGGAAAAAAACAACAAAAAACCAAAATAATTTTTTAAAACATCTGTCATATACAAGGCAGCTAAAATCCAAGAATTGTGAAAAACAAAACAAGAATATGCCCATTTTCTTCACTGATTTTACACTATGGCCTTTCCTTGATCCAAGAATAAGCGTTACAGAGGTATTTCATATGGTCATTCTAATACTGCCCATAGGTCACATCCTCCAGGGCCTACCTCTCAGCAATTATTTATGGTATCATAGAGGCAGCACCACATACAAGTCCATGTCCTTCTCCCCATACCATGACTCTGCCTAGGGTTTTACTCATTCCATGTCTTCAGTGTTACAGTTCCTTCAACTTAAGTCTGAGCTTTACGAAGTATGCACAGAGGTAATTACACTAAGACAGTAGTTTTTCACATATTCATACAATCTGTTAAGTTGCCACATCACAATGGTTGATATTACCTACCATTCTGTTCTGCTGCCATTCCTGATGTTCCAAGGTTATGTCTTTAAGAGTAACTACAAATTCATCTTTTATCAAGCTCAGGGCCTTGTCTGGCTGAGATTTGTCAGCTGAAATGACACACTTCATTTTCTGATAGTGGTCATGAATATTCATCAGTTCCTAAAATAAAAGAGAGACTCTTTCTCAGGAAAAAAAAGATTCCAGCAGTAAAGCAATATTAGTCCTCAATGAACAAAACCAGGGTTATACAAACCATTCTAAGGAGACCATTGAACTAACAGGAGTATTAGAATGGGATTCTGTTTGTATCGGTGCAGTTTTAGGGAGTCTAGCAATGCTGCTACCTAGCACTGTCCCACCAGGCCATCAAATAAGGAAAAGAAGAAAGAGTATCTTTCATTAAACTAAGAAGGAAGTCTCAGTGATACTCAGGATCAGTGTTCATAGAGGTTTCATTCTGATCTGGTCGTCTATTTTCATCTCTTTGGAAGAAGAATTTTAATTCCTCCCTTTGAGGAAGGTCTTCTCACCCTGCCTGTTCACAGATCACTGATTTTTGTACCACGGCAGTCAGCCTTACTGATGACACGTATTTGCTAGTAGCAACTGGAAAAACCTGTAAACAAAGATCTACTACTGAGTCATAATGAGCAATATAAGAACCTACACTTGGCTTGAACTACGCCATTTTTTATAAACTGTATTATATATTAAACAAAACCAAGTTTTAAAAGGAGAAATAAAGGCTAGAGAAGACTACAAACTTGCAGATGAGCAAATTTATATTACTGCAACTATCAAGCCTCCAGCTGCAACCTGCAGACGTATCAAAACAAACATGCTTCCCCCCACCCGCCATTTTCCATTCTTCTCTGCCTAAGTGACAGCTGACCATTTATACCCTTCCCCTTTTACACCTTACTGAGGCAAAACCACAAAACATTAGAGCACATTTCAGTATTGAAAAAGGTACCACAATTCTTCCAAAATAAATGCTGTGTTTCTGAGCGTTCAATAAAATTGCTGGCACAGACTATTACCCTAGTTTGCCTTCCACAAGAAGACTTACAAAGGACAAGACTGTGCTAATTAGAGAAGTTACAGCTCTTGGACAACAGAAGAAGAAAAACAAAACAAAACAAAGAGAACCCCCAGTGATTAATCTGTAGTTTAAAAGTTCCTGTACCTCCAATACGTCATTAGTGATGAGGCTGTTTACTCTGTTAGTTGGGTCCTTAAATTCCTCTTTAAATTCGTTTTCCTGAATCTTCTTCTTAGTTCTGTAGTTTAGCTAAAGCAAGAGACAAAGCTTTGTAACCGAAACAGCAAACTTAAAATGGCACTTCCTCTTGAAAATTCTTACTGCATATCCAACCACCAAGAGATGCTGAAAGGCATAAAACCACCTCATCAACAACAGCACGCAGCTTTACTGTCAAGCGCTCAGTCAGCACGTTTCAAAAATTATTCCCTAATCAAGAATTTAATCCAGCATCCAGACTCAAGAGTTTTGACATTTCCACAAATGATAAGACATCTCGAATCTAATAAGGACATTAGATACTGAAAAAAATATTTTCAGGTGAGAAACATGCTACATTCAAACATCCTCCAAGCTTTACGTCACATACCTAGCTACATAAAGCAAGACATACTACATTTCAACACGGCATCAAAGCCAAACTAAACACGAGCGCTGTTGAACTGTCAACCACTGAAAGCTGAAGATATTTTATTAAAAATAGTAAAGTCATTCATGTAATAACTCACTAGTTTTGGCATTGCTGTGAAATGGAATGCTCTGGCAAGTCGCAGCGTCCTAAAGATGTATGCTGCATCATAATGCTGGGAGTCTATCAGATCCTGCTGAAATCTCTGGATTTCAGGCCAATCCTTCAGTGCAATTCTGATCTGCAACAAAACAGTTGTATAGTGTCATACCGACCTGCATATTTGAACAAACAGAAATGAATTCAGCTGACTACTGCGATCATGTTATGCTATGCACGACACTTACATGTCTAGGGCGTAACATGTCACATGACCACAGAACTACAGAAAGGATCCTACTATGACATTTGTTACTACTATCAAAATTTTATGCAGATAAGCTTATTCTACTGCTGTGTTAAATATTCTCACTGCAGGTGCTTTCTTTGACAGTGACATGGAACACAAGCCCTATTTGACATTTGAAAAAGTTAACTCCTCACATTCCAAGATGCCTGAAACAATACACACTTAGGAGACTCTCGCTCAGTAGATGATTAGGAAATAATACTCGTACCATGATTTGCTGCCAGTGAAATGCTCATAAAAGTATCCCTATCTTCTTGTTTTCCTTCCTCTCCCATGTGCTCTGCCCACTTCATTTTCTCTCTACCTAGTTAGCTTCTCTGATAATTCCTGGACTCTCTAACAGTTGCTATATAGCAGTGGTTTTAAAATTCCTTACATTCCTCTCCATAAAAGGTAATGCCTTCTTTGAAGTTAAGATATGAGATGTAATGACATCATTGTAGAATACTTAAACTTCAGTTTCATATTTAAAGAATTTGGACTCTATTGTGCATATGCACACAACACACAGTTTCCAAGTAAACCACTTCTCCTTGCACTGAGTTTCCAACTCCTTTATATACTGGTCTCCTGTCCTAGAAGCAGCAAGGAGACACGTCATTCAGGCATTCCCCCTTTCAACCTATTTATGAATTCCACTTCTAGTTAACAGGAACTGGAAATAATTCAGCCAGTCTTCATTCTGTTGAAATTCTAAGGAATAAGTGGGGCTGTAATGGAGTTCTCCACAGACCTGATGAGCACGTCCTCTGTTCCAATTTTGAAAGTTCCTCCTCTTCATTTTTGAACAGAGAAGACCTTCCCATCTGGCAAACAAGATTTCTAAGATCACAGCTACAATTTAGGAGGCATACGCAATATTTTAGTCACCACCATGTTAAGTTCTCAAACCCAAAGGTGTCTGAAAGGCTACCATTTCCAAAGGGACGGTCTGGTTCTAAACGTTTTAAGAAAGTGAGAGAAAATGCCCTACCCATTTATGATGGCAAAGTAGACAGTTACATCATATATCTTACTTCTAGTATCTCCTGAGAATAAAACCTCAAGAGCAGTTACCTTTTGTTTTGGCTGGCAAAGCTGTATATTATAGAGCCCATACAAAAGGTACAGAGCACCAACTCGGATCTGGAAAGCGTACGGGGGCAAGAAGTACTGCTGTGCCAGTTCTAAAGTCTTCTTTGTGAGCTTATTCCTCTCCAACGCTCTTATTCTACCACTGAAGTAAACAAAAAGGAAGCATGTTAAAGCAAGTAACTATGAAAGCGCAGGCTTTAGAAAATCCGTAACGCAGAAACAAGTTTTAGGTATTCTAAAACATGTTACCATAGGGCTCAAGTTGTGAGAAGTCTTCAAAGATGGCTAGATCTTATGCTCACACACAACACTGCATGTAACTCCTTGTATTAAATCAGATGTGAAGAGAAAAATTAAATACCCTACAGTCGTAGTTTTAGTCTCATATCACGAGCATCGCATCAAACTCCCTGAAGCATCAGTGTTCAAACCACATGCATCGCTAATGTACAAAATAAATTGAACTAATAACCGTTTTCCAGTATTACACAGGAACGGATGCTTCGTTACCGTTTACCTACACACCAGCCAGGCAAACCCTTCCCAAAAGCTACGCCCGAAGGGAAACACGGCTCACCAACTCCCCCCCAAGCCCCCCCGCACTACCAAGGGCGAGCTCGGCAGCGGGGAGCTGTGGCCTTCGGCAGGGGGAGGGCTGACTCCCTGGGGCGAGGCAGGCGAGGCTCAGCCGCCGAGCACGGCGCAGAGAGGCGCCAAAGGGCGGCCGGACCCGGTGCCGTTCGAGCCGGTGCCGCCGAGGGCGGCCGGCAGCGGGCAGGCCGCTGGGGAGGCGGCCCGGGGGCGGGTGGGCCGGCGGGGGCCCCTCACTCACTAGAAGATGGTGTGGAAGCGGCGCTGCCGCCACAGCTCGGCGAAGCGCTCGAACCGGACGGTGTCGGCCTCCTGGAAGGCGCCCAGCAGCTCCTCGCAGTCCGCCTGCAGCCCCGGCACAGCGCTCATCCCGCCGCCGCTCCGCTCCCTGCCCCGTCCGCATGCGCAGCCTCCCCGCGGCGCCTGCGCGGCTCCCCCGCCCATGC
Organism: Nipponia nippon; assembly: GCF_047370975.1. NCBI lineage: Eukaryota > Metazoa > Chordata > Aves > Pelecaniformes > Threskiornithidae > Nipponia > Nipponia nippon. The sequence goes on from NW_028262302.1 coordinate 24,783,579, forward strand.
GCACTCCCTGCCGCCGCCCGGCGCAGCGGGGGCTTCTCCGTGAGGGAGAGGGGCCGCCCTGCCCGGGCACGGACCCGGCGCCGGCACCGGCACCGGGCGAGGCCGCGGCGCTGGCGGGAGCTGGCCCCGTCCGCGGCTGTCCTTCCTGCCCGCAGGCGCGGAGGCCAGCGCACCCCTCCGCCAGCCCCGGGGGAGGAGGGGGCTTGGGCGGGAAGGAGCGGCCGCCGTACCACAGCCCCGGGGAGCCTGAGGGTGCCGGCGGGGCTCCGGCGTTCCCCGCCCCTGTCCCCGCAGAAGCTCCCCCAGCGAGCTCGCCGGCCGGCAGAGCCGGGAACGGCGGGGTCCCGTGAGGCAAAGGGGGGGGCTCGGCAGCGCCGCGGCTGCGGCCGTGTGGACGTGACGCGCCGCCACGCCGCCGGCCAGGCGTGCCCGCGAAGGGCCCGGGGCCGGTGGGGCTCTGCCCCCCTCCCGGCGGCGAGGACGAGGCCCGGCGGCGGCGGGGGGAAGCGCTGTTTCCGCCTGAGCGGGCAGGGCGGGCAGGGGATCGCTCCCCGCATGCACGGCCACACGTAGGCGGCCGGGGCGAGCCGGGCGGGCGGGGAGGGGGCCGCGGCTGCCGAGCCGCACGTAGGGTGGGTGGGCGCGGCCTCGCCCGCGGCGCGGAGGCGGGCGGAGGGGGCTCCGCTGCCCCGCGCACGTCGGGGCGAGCAGCGACCGAGGCGGCTGGGGAGAGCAGCGCTGGCGCCGGAGAGCCGCCGCGGCCCGAGTGAGTACGGACCTGCGGTACGGGGCAGGCGGGCGAGCAGCGGGTACCGGCTCGGGGCGGTCGCAAGGTGTTTTTTTGAGGAGTCGGGTTTTGGTGCTGTCTTCCCCGGGAAGCCCGGCAGTTCCCGGGGACGGGGCTCTGGTTTTCAGGGTGCCGTAGCCGTGACCGCTGCCGGCGGGCGGGCTCGCCCCCGCGGCCGGGGCTTGGCCGGAGCCGGGCGGCTGCGGTCCTGCGGGAGCGGGGCTGGGCGGCAGCAGCGGCGCCCGCGGTGGGGAGCGGGTCCCCGGGAGGGCGCCCGGAGGCTTCTCCGTCCCGCGGGGCTGCCTGCCCGGCCCGCGGGGGTGGCCCTGCGCTCGGGGGTCCTTCGCGGGTGGAAAAAGGCCGGGCAGGCGTGGGACGGTGCCTTTCGGATGTGTGAACCTGCAGGAGTTTCGCACCGTGATCGGGTTAACGATTCACGTTTGGCTTTCTTAAATAATCGTGCACCGCAGAATGAATTTTAAATTCTGCTGGCTCTCGTACTGTGATGTCCTCCAATTCACCCTTAGCATCAACTCATTGATCTAAAGGTCGCTCCTGAAAGGTAGGCACTCGAAGCCATCAGCTCCTACGATGACGGTAGCTTCCACAGTGCTTCAGGCACAAAAGCATCTTTCCATATTTCTTACATTTCCCGAAAGGTTGCTGGAATCCAACCTTTAGTTGCCTGTACAGATGAGTAGGAGAAGAATGGCCATCAGCTAAGCAGCCGTTGTCTTTAAGCGCCGCTGATTGCCACTTCCACTGATGATGGGAGCAGAAGCATTAGCTGAGCTGTTACCTCTGAACTGGGCAGGTTTTGGCAGCTGCAGGGGGAGAGCTGCACCTGCTGGCTTTGGTTTGCCTTTTTTTTTTCCCCCTGAAAAGGCATTTTCATCTATCATTTGGATTCATGTTGAGAGACCTAGGGCAGTGACCCCATTTATGCAGTAGGAGACCCTGGCTTCAACAGATTGTACCGATTTTGAAACAGAATGCCAACGCTGTTGGGAAAACAGTTATAATGTACTCTCCCCAATGGACTTACGGATTCAAAGCACAAGAAAGTTAATAATTGACGCATCACGGAGCAAGTTCGTCATTACTTACAAGCCAAGCCCTACTTAGTTACAGGAGTTATCCCTTCATTTAAAAGGAGCGGAGGAGCTTGGCTCTGGAGTGATGTAGAATTTGTAAAGCTTGAGCGTGTTTTCTGACTTTTGTATTTTAAGCGTGCAGTGAGTGTTCTGATTTCTCAGAGACAGTGTTTCAAGAAACGCTAGATGGAAATTTCTTTTTCTAAGGCAGATGGGGCTGCGTATCATGACACTTTCATTCTGTAAGATGATGTAAGACGTAGCGAGGAGGAGGAGGCTGTTGCGCCCATATGTTAACGTGTGCTAAGTCTTTCCTTGCAGAAAGTTTGGCTACAGTTTAAAGAATGAAAATGCGGAGGAATAAAAAAAAGCAAGTGTCTCTTTGTAGAATTCCTCTTCTGTGGTGTATACAGTGAAATACAGCGTCAATTTTTAGGCTAATTAATACTCTACTCGATAAATTGTGTGTTTTCTTCTAGTGCTCCTTCAGATTTTTCGTTAGTACATTTTAATTCTGAAGACTGCCTTCCAAACTGAAAAAAAAAAAATTAAAAAATAATTAGATGAGGTAAGGAAGAGTGTGCTGGTTACTGTATCTTCTTCATATTCTTATTTAACTTCTAAATAAAAGGATGAAGTCCTGATTGCCCTATTAATTCCTAGCTTGTAAGTTGCAGGTTAAAAAGCCATTTATCCTGCATAGATATAAATAACAGGGGGTTCTCCAGTTGCACATGGCACAAGGCAACTCTTTGGTTTTTTTTTTTAAATACCTTGTCTGATTGTATTAGAACACATTTTCAAATTGAAAACATTAAATCGTTTTCATGGGTTTTTATGAAAATCATGGACATATTAAATATGCGTATTCAAACTTCTGTATGTACAAGTGTATCACTAATGCCAAATAACAAGATCATATTTCACTGTGACGGCACTTGCACAAGCCTCCTGCTTTCAGACTTCCCAACAAAGCAAAAACATTGCAAAAGATTTTTAATCTGTGCAATAGGAAGAGGTATTGATTTCCCAAGACAGCAAGAGTCACGAGGTCCTGTCGAGTTATTTGCATGTACTGAGAGCAACTGAAATCACCTGGAGGTGTCACCTGGGATTCAGGCTAGTTTCTGTTTTGTTACTAAGGGCATTCTTGATGTGATTACTCAAAGAGGTTTCATAAATGTTCTCGGTCCCTCTGGCTCCGCAGCTGTTGCTCTCTTCTCTCTACCTTACCACAGGAAAGCCCGCATGGTCCCCAATGTCCGATTTGTTGAAATTGTATGTGCTTAGCCTCTTTTGTTCATGCCTGCGGTCTGCTTAGTTCATGTGGGATAACCATTGTGTCTAAGGTGAACAGGATTCAGCTGTAAGGGCAAGACAGAACTTACAAATGCTTTTGGAAAATAAGGCTACATATATGCTTAGTGTCAAAGTTTCTGACTTCAGTGGCAGGTAAGTCAGACCTCAAACACGCAAGCAGTTTTAGTCACGCTGCACAGTGATTATTTAGTTCACCTTAAAAAGTGGTTTTGCCATCTCCCATCATTTAGAACGGGGATAATGGATGAACAGAAACACGAATTAGAAACAAACCCTCTCTTTTATTGAATTTTATACTGTTACACAATCAAAAAGAAATACAGTCACAAGTATGTCAAAATGTTTCAAGAGAAATATCAATTGCAATACGTTGTACTTGGTTCCAGAAAAGAATTCCATTAAAATATACCACTTCTTCATGAGAGAATACTGCTATTATTCACAAAATCTACCATACTGTATAAACCCAGTAGCAAACTCTTTAACTTTTTGGTAACCTGGCAAGCCTTGCTCAAGGTAAACGGGGAAGCAGAAGGAAAATGACAACTCATTTCTAGAATTTGGATCAAAAATCACAGTTCTCCAGAACGGAGCTTTCCAGGGAGTCAAGTGCCTAATTGCTCACAGTAATTTTTAATGAAAGCTGGATACCCAACTGACATGAATTCCTATGAACGTGGTCTTCCTACAGAGTACTCCTGGCCTGTGAAATGTTTATTTTCATGCTGGACCATTATGGTTTGAATAATGCGCCTAAGGGCAGTGACATTTGAGTGAGATGTGTGTTCTGTTCAGTAGCAGCTCATCAGCGGGGACGGGAACAGATGGTTGAGCTCGGGCCCGTCCAGCTATAGCCTGGTTCGCAGCGGTCAGGTACTCACCGCTTCCACAGCACTCCTCATCCAAGGAAACCATTCATCCAGCGGTGTAACAGTGGAGAAAGCTTGCCAACAGATACTGGTGAAACAGCCCACATTTCTGCCTTTGGCTACCACTGTGTTTAGCTGTTTAATTAAACAGCTTTTTAAATAACAAAAAATTACTATTAAATATGCAGTAGTTTAACCTGTAATCATCAGCCTTTTTTGATTCCTACAGTTGTAGTTCATTGGAGGCAGAGCTGATCAATTCATCCAAAATAAGCTCTGAAGTCTTTAAATTGTTACCAGTTTTATGGACAAAGTTTTAATTGTCCTTTCTGGCCTTAATCTGCGATATCTTTAATTCAGTAATTACTTAGGGAGAGTGTAATGTGTGTACACAGACACACAGGAAAGGAAACTTAATGGCAAATTGTTTCCCTTTCACACAAAGGTTTTCCAAGATCAACATACAGTCCAAACCTGTTGCACTACAGGGGAGGAAAGTACCTTAGAAAGGTTTACTTTGGACTCCGGGCTACCTTAACTTACTCAGTATATTACACCTGAGATCAACTCACTGGACAGGGGACTTAAGTGACTTCTTAGGAGCTACAGCTGTAGTTAATTATAACTACTTTCAGGTAAAGGAATGAATGATGTCATCATAAATACTAGTTTAAAAATGCCTTTACCTTTTAACAAAACTATCACTGTAGTTGATAAAAACATCAGTTAGAATCCACATGTAAAAACAATAATTGTGCTATGCCATGAAGGAGTGGCTTGACTACTGCTGTAGTCATGAGAACCTTCTGGAAGTGAACTTTGTTATTCTCCTCCGTTTATCATTTCCACATAATCTAGCACATTTCATTTGCAGAAGGAAACACTATTTACCTACAATTTCTTCTTTACTATTGGTGAAGAATAAATGCTCTAATGTAGTGCCTCAACATTTTAAAGGTAGCAAGTCAAAGAAATTATTCAAAATCACTAAGAAAACATTTAGAAATCAATGTATTCTAGAAGCTTGTCCTCCAAAGTAAGTTTAGAATCAGGCTATGCATTCCTAAAGTCTAAGCAAGGGAAAAAAATTAAAAAACAAACAAAAAAAAGCAGCTAAAAGGTGTACTTCTAGATTTTACAAACTTAGATCTGCATTTAGCAAAGCTCTTAAAAGGCCAGAGCAACTACTGTTACTTTTCTATGCTTTCTTCAGTGTCTCTAGGAGGTTTGGTGTTTGGTTTTTTTATTTTTATTTTTTTTTCCTAGAGTAAACCAATAGAGCTACTGCAGTTCATTCCATTAATTGCTTGTTTCAGTCACTTTTACCAGGACAGAAAACAAAATGCTATGCCTTGTTACTATGTCTAATAAAAATTGTGACAGTTGGGAAGATTCTTAGATGAAACATGGCTCATTTAAATCCACAGCTGCTGTCATTAAGACCAGAGATGATTCCAGCAGGTTCATCATCATAAATCATGTGGGTCACTTAAGTTTTCTGCCTCTTTATAACATGGATTTTTCTCTGTGAAAATTTACTGCCCTCTTAAAGTACACTGAAGAGGAGCTGAGAGATCCAAAAACAGGTCAGGCTCCTCCAAGATAAGGTCAAGAGAGCAGCAGAGCAACATCAAGCAGGAAAGTATGAAGTTTCTCTTGGGAGGTGAAAAGGGGTAACCCACCAGGCCAGCAAGAAAAGCAGAACCCGCTCGTACCTGTCACACGTCTACAAGACTCTCCTCGCTACCTCACAGAAGCATGATGTCAATCCATGCAGAGCTGAGCGTAAGGGATGACCCTGCCCGCTGGTGCTTCACCTCAGCCTTGAGCAACCTCGCTGTTAAACCTTTTAACTGCTGACAGAGAAAGAGATGCCATGGAAAGAATGCCATCCAAGAAACTCTCACCCAACAGGCAGGCAGTAGCTCTGCCGCTTTTATCCAGAGCGCTTTATAAGCTTTGTACACTTAAAGGCTGCATTGAAGATTTTAATATTCAGCAGCAGGTGTATATATTCAAAATGTTCTCTGCACAAAGCTTCAACTCCAGGTTAGTGCACCTACGTGTTTCCTCCTCTCTTTGTGCAACTTCTACTCAAACTTTAAGTATGCAACTGTCTAAACTACCCCGCCTTATCATTTTTTTAGTTGGTAGCTAAACTAAACTGTATTAGTTTAATACAGTTGTGTCAGTTCAAAACAAGCACTTTTCAGTGAAACGGTAACAGTAATTTTAGAAAACTGGTTAAGCTTATGTACCATTGTATTGACTTCGAAAGACTCAAGGGAGTCCTATGAAGCCAAAGTTTCCAAACTAAAACCGAAATAATTCTTGTGATGCTCCACACTTGATTTCTTACATTGAGATAATTTTAAAATAGTTTGAAGAATGCACATAATATCTGACCATATTTACACATGACAAGCTTTATCATCAAGTACCAGCTTAATTTTTTAATAACGCAGTTTTGTGATAAAAATCCATCTTTAATTGATCACTTCTGTGAATTTTACTTTTTCCTGCTTTCCAGTGTTACCTTGATAAAGCTTCCAGAGACAAGCCTTTAAGCTGTTCATAAGGAAGAATCTTTCCACTCTGAAGTAACACAAATACACTGTCTTTCAAGTTTGCTAACTGGTGTGATAACAGATTTAAAAATTTAACATCTTTGGCGAGCGGTAGTACAACACCGTCTATGATACTTCAGTACTGAATAGGCTCAAATAATTAACACGGAGATGTTACAGTCGGAATAAGGAAGCAGTGATTTCCAATCAACTCTAAGTTAAAAAGGGAACACGGATGAACAATAACCACTAACAAAAATATAAATTATCTCATTTCTCTCAGATAACACACTCCCCAAGGGGGCCTGGTCCACATATAGTTTATTGATGTAAGAAAACAATACAGTTAGTGTTAGATCCAACCACAAAGAGCAAAAGAAGGAGTGAATGAAGGTTTTGTACAGTACATATAGGAAAATAAGATGGTTGTGACAACTATATATTTCTAAATAAAAAGGCTTCTAAATATATTCAAGTTATTGAAATCTACATGAAAACATATGGATGTTAATAGCAACAAGGTGCATAAAACCAAAACATCAAAATATTGCGCAACTCAATGAAGTACTAGATAAAACTCTGCTAACAATGCAAGATGTTTTACAATCTGCTTGAAATATCACCTATACCACACAGGGTAAGCTGAACATTTAGATTTAAGATCATACACAATATTAGCATTAACTTCAACAACTACAGGCAGGGAATTTTTATTTTTTTTTAAGCTGGCAAAGTGACTACTTTAAGAACATCAAACTCTCTCTAAATTGAGAACATATCCAAATAAAATGCTGCTAGCCCTTTCCAGATAAAGCCTTTCCTTTGACTAACCACACTCATTTAAGTCAAAAGCATAAGACAGCATTTAAGAACAATTTATATTACAACGTGACTAAAATAATGACATAATCCAGGTTTAAACATGATTTCATAGGCAAACAAAAGAAGATTCTTCTTAAAAACTAGTTTTTATAAACGCAGAATATATTGCATGAGGAACTGCTGGTATTTTTTAAGAAAATATATTGTGCGATTGTGGCTACAACGCACTGCTGCAAAGCATTGTTGTTTCTTATAAAAACTGTTAAAATAAAAAAAACTTACTTGAACATAAAGAGTAAGAGAGCACAAGTCTTCCAGCTACCTATGAAGAGCAGGATGGAAGTATTGCCAGTTTTTCTGGTGTTGACATTTTACTAATGATAAGTTTTGGTGACCAACTCCCCAGCCAAAAAATAAATATTTTTTTTTAAAATCAGGTGCATATTTCAAAGCTGCTATTGCAAGTGTGTTTTAAATGTAATGGACTTAAAAGTGTGTGTACCAAAGAATTATAAAAATGCACTCTAGTTTGAGTTATTGTTACATAAAGAACATATTAAAAAGACTGTCAAAATAAGTAGAAAGGGGATCAAAACTGAACTAACTGAATTAGTGCAGTACTGTAGCCAGGCTTCTAAAATCAGATATAGAAAATATAAATAGACTGCTTTAGGTGATGATTCACCAGTGTCCAAAAAAGGAACAAGTATTGTGAAAGCTCAGTTAACTTGATCCAGAGCTCTGAGCAGTTCTTCACCCTGTAGCAGGTTTCTGTTGCCTTGTATGGGAGCGTTTACTTCGCAATCGTAACTCGTGAGTTGGGGCAGTCCACTTTCATCCATCGACTGCCCTAGAAGTTTACTCGCTATGTCTGAAGAGGGAGGGGAAGGAGAAAAAGTGCACTTTATTGACCACACTTAATCTGTCCTCCAAAATTGTTCATAAAGGAGGCAAGTTTGGATGTGTTTTCATCACTCGGTTCTCTTTCACTCAGCCCCCCTCCACCCCCTCTACATACTAAAAGAAGATACCAACCAGTTGATAGTAGAATGATTGTCTTTTGCTCCACTCCATTATGACCATTTGTTTTGCATCCCTTTACACGTTTCCAAGCAAGTGATGCATTTCCTCCGCGGTCACCTGTCTGCTGGAATAAAGACCCCTAGAAAGAAAGAAATCTTCTTTATTGAATACTGTATCTTTCTAGCCTTCCACGTCCCTCTTCCAAACTAACAGCTCCTGTCACTAGTTACTAATGTAGGCATTGTTACAATTTAAAGTGGACTTCATTCAGAACTTGGGGAGAAACATATTTCCAAGTACACTAGCCTTGAAAATTCTTTTAAAAGAAAACTGAATCAGATTTTGAGACCTTATTTCCCTTACAGAAAACAATTACTAAGTCCTGGTTATCATCAGTTAACCACGCTCAAGATCAGCATGTACATGTACACATACACACCCATTTAATTACCACTGCTCTTGCATGAGTAAGCATCAGGTTTTCACTGAAGTCACTAATGGTTTTCTGCACTGGAATTAGTCGTGTAGACGGGAGATTCAGGAACCTCAGTAGGTTGATTCTATCTAAATTTAAGATGTAAATTCTGCTTGCGCTCCAGTTATTGCCACCAAGCCATCTGACCCAAGTCTTGTGGGGAACGCAGTCCTAAGCCATTCTATTGCAGATATGGCTCCTTAGCATATTGTTTTGACAGCAGCACAGAAGATATGGAGATTAGAAAGCTTTTAAGGGCTCTGTATAATTAGGATAAGTAAGAAGAAGCTGCCACTGAAACAGATGGGATGGAAGGAAAAAACACCATCTTAGTATCAAGTTTGCTAGCAAAAGTAGTTGAATCTGCAAAGTTTTGTCTTGTTAGTAGTACTGCCTGCTGCAAAAAGAGGAAAAGGTATTTCAGAATGCTGCCATTATCCTGAACGCTTAAAATAGTAAAGAACATATGTTTTCAGGGTATGAAACATCCATGCAAGTCAAAAGGACAGTTGTATAATAGAAGTTATAGTTAAACAACTCGGACTTAGAAGCTGCTTTTCATAGTAAGGTCAGTCACCTACATCGTTGCTGGTTTATTTTTTTTACTATGAATGCAATACAGCCCTTCATATTAAGAAAGATATAGCTTCTATCTTTTTCAGTGTAATGATTTCGATCATTATTTCATAATCTTACTAGAAAACATCTTGCCCTTGTCTAATTCTCCTGTTTTCTAGAAAACTAAAGTAGTATTTTACTTGTGTCTTCACTTATTTTCACTCTTTGCAAAGTAAGTCCTGCTTCCTTACAGCTAACAAGTTGTGGCGAGTTTTTGCACAATCCCAGCATACCACGTGTTGTAAGCCTGGATTTAACATCATTTTTCTTCTGTGCGTGTGCAAGGCCTAGTTCCTCCTCTCAGAAATCCATTGTGGAGAAGCCGCCGAACAACAAAAGCACTTGCTTGAAATAACATCAGTAAGACCCAGCTACATGGAACGTTCAGCTTCTGACTGTGCAGAAACCATCAAAACCGTTTATAATACTTTTGTCAGATACAGAAAAAACAAAAAGGTTTAGCAAAGGATCAAGTTTGAACCTATTAAAAAGGCACTAAGCATAGAAGCCTGAACGCTATCACAGCAGTTAATACAGAACTGCTTGTGTTCTGTGTACTTAATGACATCCCATGCTATTTTGAATATTTTACCAGCAACACTATCTGACAGCTGTAGCACCGTCGCATGAGAAAAAGGCAACGGAAGGCAATAAAATTTCTTGCAGAGCTGTGAATTCTTACAGCGCTACTGGAAGCAACAGAACAACATGCATGAAAGTGCAAAGCATTTAGCAAATGAGAACAATGGCATAAGTATGATTTTTTTTTTTTTTTTAAATAAAGTCTGCTTGCCTCATAGAAAAAACTGGACACGTAAACGCTTTCTCAGGTCTTCTAGAGGAGAGCGATGATAAAGACAGCATACAGTGATTTGTCTCATGCCCAAACCAGAATGCTAATACAGGAATAATTCATAGTTCAGAAGGAAAATAATCCTGCACTGTAAGACATGATGGATGAGTACACCTAGGAGATGGACCACTAGAGCAACAAAGAATCTCAAAGGCCACATTGCAGTAGAGGAACTAACTGTGCAAAACTTTGAAGAAGTGGGAGTTTGCAATGAAGGCAAGAAGAGAGATAACTATGTAATGGCAAAGCTCAAGACTTTGACATACTAAGAACTGACAGCAAGAGACAAAGATTATGGAGACAAAATACCCTTGCAGAAAATAACAAGCTAGATAGCCCCGATTAAGTGACACAAATCTAAGAATACCTAAAAGGCTTCTTTTGCATAGCTAGAACAGATGATGATGAGCTACTCACAATCACACGTGCTAATACTAGAGTGTGCATGAAATGAAAGTGGTAGTAATATACATTTGCTAGGTTACATGAATTCTATTCCCTTATGGTTCAGATGGTCTTGTTATCTGATCAAACAGGAATCTCAGACTTGATGGAAAAATGAAAGCACAGAAAGAAGCATAAGAACACTATCTCCAGTATTGACAAATACTAAAACTGAGTTTCAGTTAAAAATTGAAATAAATATGCCAATTATAAATTTAAATATGATGTCTTACATTTGTGCATATTCTACTGAAGAACATACATGTTCACAAAAGAGTATCTTCTACCTAAAGAAATGTGCTTGGGTATAGAGTGCACTTTTGAAACAGCTGACAGTAAAAGAGAACTAAAATCAGAGCATCTGCATATATGTGGGAATTTCACTATCGAACAGTTATCTCTGATCCCAAGATTCCACTGCATACTAACAGCTAAACTCAGGAGTCTGCACTGATGCCTTATTTCAGAAATTGCAAGGTTAAAAGTGAATATTTTAAAATGGTAAAACAAAACTCACAATTCCAACTGCCTGAAAAAGTGAACCATCATGTTCCATTTTTCGTTTTCTCTGAGCATTATGCAAAGCTAGCATCTTTGGATTTAGTTCTTCATCCATTGCAGTAGATCTAAGAAAAATTGATTCAGGCTGTTAAGACGTTTCTACTATCCTCAAGCCATTCTTCTGTTGTGGACACTTATATACAACATCACAGAACTGAATTTATGAACTATACTACTTTTCTTTCATAATTGACTCATTTCAACAATCATTGTCTACAAGCATAGCAAATGTTAGCTTTTAATCTTGCTGTGAAGCTCAGAATGAGTTATAACAAAAATTTTAAAGTCTTTGCAGAAAAAAAACAAAGCATAAAAGTTCAGCAATTCACTTTCAACAGAAAGAAGGGAGGGAAGGGTGAGGAAAAGTCTATACTGAGTATTTCTATGCACAGATAAAGGTTCTGTGTATCAGAGGTCTGATGTTCAACTTTGTAGGATTTTCTATCACGGTAAGTATCTGCTACAAATTCCACAGTCCATCATTATGAAATACGGCTCGCTTTAAAAGCAATACATGTAGCATACAGACTGCAGTCACCTCTTACCTCGTAACGAAGCGGACAAGAAAAGCACCAGAAATATTGTGTGGGTATAACTACTTGTAAATGGCCTACTTTTAAAAAGGCTGCACGTCAGATACAAGAGCAGAACAAAATTACAAACAGAGTTTGCGTATAGCAGCCGCCTATTACATAAGATGTTTATGTAAAAGCTACTGCGAAATCATCTTAAGGGAAGCTTACTATATCAAAAAAAATTGTTTGCAATGTCCAAATTTAAATGTATCAATTCCTACTCTGAAGTAGGATGCTGAAGACAACACACAACAGTTGCCAGTATTTAAAAGTATATATCTAATTTCTTCAACAGATACTAGGGCTTAAGCTTCACTTTTAAAATACCTTTTATTCAGAGTGACTGTTAGCAAACTGGGCGCTCCTGGACAAGATTTTTCCGTCTGATCCAACGTTCCTTTTCCTGCTCTGATCGGAGATGCAGTTCGACTCCTGTTCCCACCGTAAGGTGATGCTGGGGCACTACTCGTTTCACTGATTATGTGCACAGGAGATGAAGGAATGATTAGCATCTTCACGTCATCCACACGCTCTGTCACTGGTTTTATTTCATCAGCGGTACTTGATGGTGTCTGAGTCTGCTGAAATATGGTAATGGTGGCTGCATTTTGAGAGCCGGAAGAACTGCTTTCCAGCGGAGATAGCTGATCAAAGGACCGCAACTGGAAGTCATCATCCATTGGGATGTAAGGAGCCAACATCTCCAAATCTAAATCGGTTTCCTGAAAAACACGAGAGGTAAAAATTATATATATGTCAGAACATCTCAGCTATGACTTCACAGCTTCATTAAGGCTCTTCCTTTTACCAAATCCTTACAATACTTTTTTTGCAATTTATTTTAATAAAAATATTACATAAAAGAGGAAGGAGGTTCCTGAAGACGTTCTAAGAGAAGCACATTGAGAATATGTATTAAGATGATACAGAATTTTAAACTAATGTACATTACCTGAGTAGAGAATGGGTTTTTTGCTTCTGTATCTATTGCAAAGAGTTTCTCCACTAATTCCAGTTTGAATTCATTAGCCATATCATTATCCACATCAAAGCAGTAGTCGTTGGGACTACTGGGCTGTGAAAACAGTTTGAGTGCAGTTTTAAGGTTCTGTCATTACATCATTTTTGCACTGTATCTACAGATTCTCTGAAAAATGTTCTGATGTAAAAACTAATTCCAAGCTATAGTTGCACAATATTAAAACGGGAAAGGAAAACACATTTATCGGTAGACATTCAAATTTACCCCACTTGGGAAGCACACGATTAGCTGGAACCTGGAAGTAGCCTCTACAGTAATTTATTGCAACTAATTTGCTGTTCACAGACGTTGTCTCTGAACCATTCTTTCCTAGAAAGACCAATCCTAAGCTCTTCGTATTTCTATCAGGTGGTATTGTATGCATTTGCAAGACTCAAGTTAACGAAAAGATAATTCTCAGTATGAAAATTTATGTTTTTCCTCAGATCATAGTGTGAGCTTAACCAAGTCACAACTTAGAAATAATATTAAATTCCTGTCTTTGCTGCATTCTTAACCAGATTTGCTCCACAAGCCCCAACAGCACATACATTTTAATGACAGGGTATCCAAATTACGTAACTAACCTCAGGTGAACTTTGGCTGGTACTTGCATCAGAAGGGCTGGTTGGTTGCTCTTGCACCTGAGGCATGGTAAAAGAAAGTTCAAGTGGCTCTGTGTTTGGCTCCAGCTTTGATACAACTTCTCTATTGAGTGCAGGATCAGCATTGCTACGAAGTGGCTTTGTAGTTTCAGAGGCAGGTAGTGGGGACATTGCCATATTTATATTCTGTAATTTCTCACTGGATGAGGGGAGCATTACATCGTTATACAAAGGAACTTCATCACATTGTTGTTCATCAGACTCTATAAAAATTAAAAGAAACCATCAACCTAAGTAACAATACTGAGCGTGTCTACGGACCTCATTAAATTTAAACAGCGGCTGAAGTACCACTAGGCAAGTGATATTGCGGGGTTATTTTTCAAAATTTACTGTAAAATACTAACTTTACTAATTAGCATGCTCTCCAACTTAAACACACACCCACCATTACTGCTGAAATCTAGAGAGATAATTGTGTCTCCGGCAGCTGGGGCCAGCACAGTTAAAGCATCTGGTTCCTGTTTAAGTTTTTCAAAAAGGTTGTTGGTATCATCCAGGTCATCTTTGCTGAATATTTTGGTGATTTTTATATCGGGAGACTCCACTGGTTTCAGCATACACTCAGTTTGTCCAAGGGAAAAAATCAAGTCCTTTTGAACAATTCCACTGTCAGACAGAGAGGAAGATGACTGTTAAAGAACAGCTAAAAGGAATAAATTCAGGCATAACAGTTTTGTAAGTTGCCAAGTGATTTAAAAAAAAAAACAACAAACAAAAACAAAAAACCCGAAACCACTACATACACCACAATGCAAAATTACCAGGGTGGGAGCTTTAAGGATTCTTTTTTTCTTACTCATTCTTTCCTCAAATGTAATAGACAAAGCAAGTACTAATTGTGGTGCCACCAAAAAAAGTAACAAAAATAAATATGCTTTTCTGAATGTATAGAGAAAGAAAGAAAAAAGAAAAAAAAAAGAAAAAAGTTAGGTATTTCCTAAAACACTTTTCTTTGTTTTAAATGAATGTACTGTATGTTGATAGACTGATACTGGTACGTTCACTAAAGTTTTGAAAAACTAATTTACGACTACTATACAGTTGCAGAAAAACAGTTAACAAGTGTGCCTTCAGTTAAAGCTTTGAATTAAAAGAGGAATTCCAATGAAGAAAAAGATAAATAGGATTAAGAAAGACACCCTTACTGCTGCTCTGACTCCATAACTAAAAGTTATTAGTGAAATTAACTGTTCCGGACTGCGGACAAAGATTAGAGAGTTGTCTAGAACGCACACAAATTCTCAAATGCTTCCATCGTGACAGTCCAGAACAGGGTGGTCCTGTGCTCATTTGCCTGCAAGAGATCTTCCTCCTGACCTCACTAGGTCAAAAAAAGTGTTTTGTTTTCAAATAGAATTTCTAATCTTAGGACCGGCAATATTCTAAGCAAAAATTTCACTCGTAGAAAAAATAGTAACATCATCACATATTCAACAGGGGACCACATTCTCAGTTGAAAAAAAAAAAAAAAAAAAAGACGTAGTGCCATAAGTATCTGACATCATCTCCAATAAAAATGATGACAAAGAATAGCGATGACCTCTCAACTTACCTCAGCACGTAGTTCACGCACACTATGCACTGTGGCTGAGAATTCTTAGTGTTGTATATAACAGTTGCTTGAGTTTCAACCCAGACATAGCCACCTTGTTTAGCAAGCATTCTGTACTGTCCTGTTGTCACCTGCCCTTTTGTGAACACTAAAAGCAGAAAAGACAGCGGCTTTAATTACAGGCAGAAAAAACCGACACCACTAAAGATAAGTATTCACTGCAGATTCAAATCTGCAATTAAAGGAAAGCCCTCGTTCTGCTGCTGCTTTCCCCCGGTGCTGTATCTCATCTCTTGTAGTTGGAGGGCTTCAAATGCATCTTTTCACTTACTATCGTGGTGCGTTTTGGTCAGATGATCGGAATCCAGCGCGTGGTAGTACTCGTAGATTGAGCGACCCAGGAGTTCCTCTGGCTCATACCCCATCAACTCTGTAATTCTTTAAAACAAGGGGAAAACATTGCTCAGTAAAAGCAGGCGTGGAGTAGCACAAATACTAGATGCTTGCACATCTAGAAAAATCCCAAGAGTCACTTCCATACACGTTAGCAGCAATTTTGGTTTACGGGGAGTTTTCATTTTGAAATAAATGGCTTTTTTTTTTTTTTTTTTTTTTGCTTCTTTAAAAGAGAAATTTCAGCAGGCATAGGATTTTACTTCTCACTGAGTATTTATAAATCATGCTGTGATAGGTACACTACGCCCCCCCACTTCACCCCGCCCGAAGACCGGGGCTTTTCACATGGTGACCACCGGCTTTCATTTTCCCGCCTTTTATGCCCTCCATCTGCACCCCTCGGTAGGGGGAGCCGCAGAGGCGGGCCCTGCAGCCAACAGACAGGGCCCACAGCCAATGAGACGCCTCGGCTCACAGAAGCCTCTGGAACACACCAGTGGCGCCCACAGCTGGGATCCGACCCTCGGCGCCGCCGACAGGAGACCCCCTGGGAGCGGTCTTCCCAAGGGCGGCGGGCCCGTGTTCCCAACCGCTCCCCTCGGGCTGGGGCGCCGCCTGAGGAACCTCCCCGGGATTGAGTGCCCTCCCCTCCTTCGGGTGAGTGATTTCTTCTGGAGATAGCCCTGAGTGAGCCCCCCTGCTCCGGGTGAGCGACTCCATCTTCTGGGTGCCCGCGGCAGGGAGAGTTTCCCCCCTTGTGAGTGAGCGGGTCTGCGCGCTTTGCATCGTCATTTTCGTGTGTATTGACGTGTAGTAACAATACCCCACTGACCCCTCGAGCCTCTTATGTGTTAAATGTTATCGGAGTGTTGACTGATTGCAGTTTACCCCTGTTTCTCATTGTTTTCTGTCGTGTGGTTTTGGCTGTTCTGTGAAATAAAGTCGTTTGAGCTTGTCCTTCGCTTGGGTTAGTTTTAGTGTACCTCCGTGACATGTCCTGTGGTGGACGGGATTAAGTAAATCCCTGCTTTCTAGACTTTTTTTTGCTTAAAGGTAGACCAGCTACTTATGGACTAGCTTATCCAGCTTACACAAATATGAGAATTTAATAAAAGACAAGACATGCTTCAACAGTTTTAAACCTGCAACTAAGAGAAATTAGGAATCAGATTTATTCTTCCGCTACCAGCTTTTAAAGAAAACAGTATTTTCTTCAGCCCCCAGAGGGCAGTGCTAACCAGGGGAATGCCTTTATTTTGCCCCATTCTACATGCAGAATGTGACCAAATAAGTGCCTTTTATGTGACACCATCAGTCCTAGAAAGGTAAAGTTACTGCAGAGGACAGAAAACAACCTGCACTAATATCGCTTTGCTTCTAACTGCAACATCTAATTAGAAGTTCATTTTTGTTATAAAGGAAGCAGGCAGTAACAAATAATACCAAATTTAAAACACAATAACCCCCAAACAAACCAACCAACCAGCCCACCCCAAACAACAAACAACCTCAAGGCCGATGATCTCCTTCACTTCTGTTTTTCAAATCTGTCATGCTAAGTTTCCAGAGGATAGTAAGAGCAGTCTTATGTGTTTGACCACATTCATGATTTATACCAGAACACAAAATCTCATTTTCAACAGCAGATGTATTGTATTAAAAGTACAGTTGACCTTTTAGGGTTTTTTGGACTAGAGAAAGCAGATGCTGATCTCCTGAGGAAGGGAGAGGGGGAAGTGGTGGCAATAAAACACATCTGACAAGTATTACACACACACTCTTTCCAGTCACCAAAATGCACCACCATCTTTGACACACCTAAAATTCTTCCTGTTTTTCAAGCGTCCAGACGTATCTTCTCATTTCAATTTAATTGCTGCCACTAAAGACCAGTTTGAATAGGCAGTTAACTGCAGGCAAAGGATTTATTCCAAAGTAATAGCCCTACACCTTCCTTAGATTTAAAAATCTGGCTTTTAAATAAGACACCCTCATCAGTTAGTAAAAGCCAAAGCATCCCAGGAATTATTCCATTGCACAGATGGATCAAGTTAACACGTAAGACTAAATAAATATATAAGGCCAACATGTACCAGCCCTGCAAATCCTTCGAATGAATTTAAGTACAAAATATATATTACCTTTCATCACAATAGGAAAATTTCATATCGAGACTGTGACGACTGAGGAACGTTTTGCTGTCCAAGGGGACCTCAATGTTTGATGGATGAGGAATAGGTTCACAGATCAACACCAGACATGTCATAGAAGGCTTTTTGTAGCCACAGGTAGTTTGATTACTGCATGTGTCATATACACGAATGTGTCCAGTGCAGTGCAGTACCTATGGGAAAGTTGCATTTTAAAAAGAGACTAGGTTCTTGTCTGTCAGACAACACAATCGTATTTCCATTAGCACACCCGGAGCGAAGTCCTTCCCCTCCCCACCCCTCGATGCGATAGCAACAACAGAAAGGCAGTAGTGCTTTCAAACGGATGGCTACAGGAGAGCGGCAGCTCTCCTCACGCTACGCAGACTGCGATGAGTACACAGGCTGCCAACTGTTTCCTCTCGGGCACTGGCTGAAAGAACACTAGACATTTCTGTGAACTGTTCTTCTTTGAAAGTTACGTTAATGACAACACTGATAAGCAATTGCCTCAGCAAAACGTATCTTACTATTTAAATTTGAAAGTTATGGTAATAGTAGCAACCTCCATTTTAGATCTTCCGCAGAAGTGATAGATCAAATATAGTCTTCAAGAGAAAAGAAGTTTTGCATTTTGTAGTTTGTTTGGGTTTTTTTTTTTTTAACCATTCTGAAGTAGAAATTGTTCACAGACAGCAGCAAAGAAAGAAGTTGTTTGATCCAGAATAACTGAATTTAGGTTATAAAGGAGAATTGTGAGCCACAATACCACTCGATACAGTAAAAGGTTACTTTTTGTCCAGAGGAGAAAATGCATTCACTGCAGAAAGTTATCAGGCTGGGCTCTTTTTGTTCCAACTGTTACAAAAGGGATAGCCAGCAGCTTCGGAAAGAATGGGATTGAAGTCCTTCAGAGAGACCTCAACTGTCACACAGTGTCAAATCAAAAGAAATCAGGTATCAGCGTAAGTGGTGTCAAGTATTTTTTTCTCAGAGGAGAAGGCTTTATGCAAACACATTTAGTAATTATAATTTCTAGCAAGTAAATGACCTCTAATTTAAAATGGAGAATTCATTAAAGTTTTGAAAAACTCAT
This sequence comes from Nipponia nippon, assembly GCF_047370975.1. Taxonomy (NCBI): domain Eukaryota; kingdom Metazoa; phylum Chordata; class Aves; order Pelecaniformes; family Threskiornithidae; genus Nipponia; species Nipponia nippon. The sequence continues at coordinate 24,802,470 of NW_028262302.1, forward strand.
TTTAAAACATTGTTTCAGTTACCTCCGTGATGTATTCAGCATTAAAATTCAGCATATTGAAGCACAATCATTTAATTAGTTACTTAGTGAAACTCAAGCTCATTACATGAAGTAAAAATTTTGAAATACAGTGTTATGACATCTGAAGAGGAAGCTGCCAAACTACATAAATATTTCTTTGCATTAGTTACCTTCCATGTAGCAGACTTTATATTCACTGTTCTTCCCCTGCTAGTCAGTGTACACTTCATTCTGAGAAAAAAGCTGCGCTCCGTGTTTTGCTCTTTGCCCTTTTTCACAGGACCTAGCAAAATCAAATAGTAAACCAATTCTTAAGCTCTTGGATCATCTTCCAAAGGCATAAAAAAAACACAAGCCAAAAAAACATGTTCTAGAACTCTACGACTAGGGGAAGACCTAACAGCACTTTCGATAGTAACACTTTTCAGAATGAGTTTTACTGTGAGGTAGGCAAAAAACTGAAGTTTCAATGTTTTAAGATCAGTATTGTATTTGTAGCCAACTCCACACTCCCAGATTTCAGCAAAAAGGGGTGGGGAGAAAGAGAGACTGATTGAAAATGTAATATATCTTAAAATTGTGACAGAGGACAAGAAAAGCACGTGCAGAATGAGAAGTACTGTTGAGTTGGTTTCCATTGAAATGCATCAGTAACTCACTGCTAGGAAGGTTCAAATCAAACACATTTTCTGCCCACAGCTCTTCAGGACTGCAGTATTTTAAGTTTTTCAATTCAGAATTAACAACTCTGCTGTTTACATGCATCTGAATATTTCCACAGTGATTTGCACTTGATTTACAAGGACCAAGTTTTTAATCACATTATTAGCATTCGGGGGGGGGGGGGGGCGGGGGACGACAAGAAATCCTAATACAAATTAATATTAGCAGCACTAATTTTTTAGCCTTACGTGGTAATAGCAGGCTTTAAGTTTTTGCCTTTACAGGGGAGAACCTTTCATTGTTGATGAGTTGATTACTAGCTAGGCTATTCTGGGCAAAGAAAATGCAAACTGATCCTATCAGGAGAGCTGCAAGCAGCTTGCTGTGCGTGGAAGAAGAAAATAAAGCACCTAGGATGAGGAGCAGTGGAAGAGTGAGTTTGCTGAGGCGTGCTAAGGAGCGAGGACCAAATCATGGCAGAGGGTGGAAGTTCAGAACATGTGAGCTTACTTCCGATACAAGTTCATAAAATAATTTGCTCTCATCTTCCACAGACAATAGCAGCCATGAAATTCTTCATGGTGGCTTGCACTGCAACTACTAGTTTGACAAAATTCATTAGAAAAAACTTTAAAGCCCCTATGCTGCATTGTCTACTGCTTCTAGCAGAGGCAAAGACTAACAGGGACAAGCCTACTTTATGCCACATCAAAATATCCACAATAAATATTCCTTTGCACGGGAAAGAAAAAAAAGCAGAGTTCAGAAAAGCAGACAAAACTTACTTAATTCAGTATGTTTTTAAAAGAGTTAAACCAATCTAGAAATTCATAGTTGAAGATCACGCAACGTTATTGTTACCAAGTCCTGATGCTTAAGGCTCTGCTTTAAGAAGCAACTGTAAAAGATGGAGCAACTTTCAAGTCTGATTCAGCATCGGGCATTATTTTTAAAATCGCCAGCTTTGAAAGTTCAAAAAGCAACTTCGCAAAATCAGAATGCAGTTCAGTTTCTGCCAATCACATTTATATTCGTTTGCACCTGTACAATCCCAAAGGGGAGTATTTAATACTCAATTCAAAACCAAAATAATTCCACTGATGTAAGAGCTGCAGTAGAATGCAACCTGGGAATATTAATAAATATAAAAACGTACTATTATTACTGTAATTTAAACTTTTGTCTGCCAATTTCTTTTGCGAAACAGATTTTGCAATAATGCTTTCCAGACATCTTATTCCAGTCTGGTCAATTTAGACATGCTAGAGTTGGTTTGCCTGAAACTCAGTAATATGACATTTTTTAAGAATAAGCTTTTGCAACAAGACCAGTTCTTATACTGCCTTAGTGAAGTTGTTTCCCCACTCACCCACCCCCAGGTGCATTATTGTATTCCAAAGCAGAGGGGGAAGTCTAATCTAGCCTTAGAAATATACTTCAATACCAAGGGCAGACAAGTTTAGAAAATGCTTACAAAATCCAAGTCAGGGCCCTTAATGCTATGATATCTTATCAGGTCCCTTCCACTGAATTAAACAGAATGACAACATAAAAGACTTCTGATTTGCAGTGCTACACGAAAGCAGACGTCAGGCTTGGTAATTTATCGCTATCTAGATTCAGAGTCCATATAACCCTTGCTTGATGAAACAGGAATGAGAGAGGTCAGATTTCAGGCTTCTAACAACTGAATAAAACAGATCTCCTTGGAGGCATACAGGCTGCCACGCCTTTATAGTCATTAACAAACCTTTAGAAGACATAAAAGCAGTAACTCATGGGCATTTGTTAAATTCAAAAGCATACAGAATATGTGAACATGGTGTTCTACTCCCTCGGATGGAGAAGAGTCAGAAATCTGTGAAAAGATACCAATTTCATGCACCAATTAAAAGGTGCAGAGAAGCATCAATCCCAAAGCCCTTTTGGGGCTGTCCAAGTATTCCCCCATTAGTTTTTCCGTGTCCTAAACAGAGTATCTTTTTTGTGTCTTAAGCGTACCACCACAGATTTCTGGAAGAAAGCATTTGCTTTTAAGTTGTCCTGTAAAGGCAAGCCCAGACCAAGACAAATGCACCAATTTAACTGCTCCATATCCTTCTATAGCAATCACTTAAGATCATTCTCATTCAACCCACCCCTAATTTTATTCCTCTAGGCACGCTAATTCTTTCCACCCTCAATAATTCCGTTTCAGTCATTAATTTTGTTTTAGATTAAGGAGTACTAATGAAGTCTCATCTCTCCTACAATTAGGACATTGCCTAAACATTCTGGTTATTTCTGTTGTTAGTATATCTGAACAAGGTTTGTTTTGAGATTTAAGCAGCAAAACATACTAGTTTGTTCTCTCAACACCTTTTTTGGCAGATATCCAACTGTACTAATGCCAACAGGAACTATCCATAAGTAAATTAAATCGATTTTTTCTTTCTTCTCACCATTTCTGTGTGTAAGCATTTCTCTCAGCTCTTCATGGTCACATGGATGAGTGAAATCAAATACACTGTGCCCCGTCAACTCAAACTGCAAAAAATAAGAGTTATATGGGTGTCTAACTTTACATATACAAAAATGGAACAACTTTTTCAGATTTGAAACAGTCTTAGGAAATGACAGTATTTCACCTGAGTGAGTCCCATACACTTGTTCACGTTTTCAGACGTGTAAATCATGTCCCCATCTTCAGACAGAACCATGACAAATCCATCAAGAGCTTTCAAGTAGAAACAGTTCAGTTCCTTCTCCATTTTGGCTTCTGTCTCCAGCTCACCTACAAGCAGCCACACATTTTCATTTAAGTAAACATCAGCCATTCTTCACTTACCATCAGGAATGATTTCTGGCACCAGTCAGTCTTGCAGGAGTATTCAAAACCAGTATAATTCACTCATCCAAGTGATCAATTAAATTCTTCAAGCTCCAGTAATGGTATCACAAATCACAGAAAATCAGAGAGAGGTTAAACCTCTGTGTTTTTAGGCATAAACCAACAAACCTTAAGGAAAAAGTCTACATGGCATTTATTTCAAAAAGGCATTACAAACATTTGTCGGGGCTTCCTGGGAGGCATTTCAGCGTATGGCTACCAAAGTTACTCCTCCGTATGGTATAGGTAGGCACGCATGAGTACAAATAACCAGTACAGCATCCATGGCATGCTATACAGACACTGGTTCATAAGCTAGCTCAGATACTCCTGTAGTTGCATGGGAAGGTGTACTGCAGAGACAGACTCAGCTAACTTCACCTTCAGTGGAGTACAAATTACAAAAAAATTCCTTGCAGTTTATATTAAGGAGAAACACCTACAGTTAGCTAAGCCAGCCCTGCACCAACCACCTACAGTTTGGTAAAGCACAGCTGTAGCAACCAACTCCAGGGGGAAAAAAAGAGGATTAAATGAAAGAAATTAACTTTGGGAGAAGGGTCAAATAGCTGAGACTGAAAATGGCACTATGGCTGGGATGAGCCAAGTGGGATAATCAGAACAGAAAGGGAAAAACAAAGTCCACTGAATCGTGGCCATATTTTTTCCTGTGCCATCGCCAATAGCCTATTTCTACTGTAAGGTCTTCCACTTTTCCATAGAAAGGATGCAACTATTAATGTATTTATTTAACTGCTGATAGGTTTGAGAAGTAGCTTCTTCCCCAATCTACCTCCAGCCCCTCTTCCAGCTTCTGCTGGGTTATTCACTTACCAGCATCTAGCAGCTTTCTCATGCGCAAGTAGCTGATGGTCAGTCTCATAATGGATGCCTTGTCCAGGTGTGCGCTCACGGTGTGCGGCAGGGGCAGCTGATGAGCAAGCTCGTAGAACACTTCCGATTCCTTGCTCCTTCGGCACCGGGCTGCATCTCTTGACTTCTCTTTTCTGCGTTCCGAGCTAATCCTGTATAAACAAAGTTTGGGGTTAATATAAGAAACAGAGTTCTCTGTGCAAGTTAAATGTGAAGCTAAGCTGCCCAGTAGGCAATTAACCAGTTATCAAAGTTGAATAATTTAAAACCTCGGTTTAAAAGTGTAAATATAATTCTGTGTATAGAGTTCTGCCACGGTTGGGCTCTGCCAGAACTAAATTCAAACCCATAGAGTCTTCCAACAAGATCAGTTCTCCAGACATCTATGTACTCAGAACAGTTCCTGAAGTGCTTCTCTCGTACCTTGACTGCCGCCTCTCTAGCCTCCAAATCCTGTTTCCTTCCTCTCTCCTAACCCCTTAAGTCCATTCAGAATACTGCAGCGTAAGTTATCTCCAGCTTGATGCTCGAGTAGTATCGTGTACACTCTCCAAGTTCTTCCCTTTTTACCATCCTCACAAAGCCCACCTAACAGGTCAGATAAGCAAGGATATTGATTTAGCATACGGTGTCCTGCTTTTCAAGCAATCCAAGAAGTCCCTTTCCCAGCTGTCTTTCTGCAGCATAGTCCCTTCCATAGTCTCCCCTATACGGGAAAACTCCAGCTGTTAAGAAGTTGCCTCATTCTCCTTCCATTGCCTCTGTTAGACTCACCTCCCCCAGGATGCATGAAGTAAAGGACAGGTCACTAAGAGCAAGCACCGAAAGAACAGAGACTCTCCATCAGTCGGTATCACGGATAATTCCCCCTTTTCCCAGTACCCACACTGGTTCACGCTTGTCTCATGCATGTCATATGAGTTTTGAACTAAGCATTTTGAGACGGGAGCTCCAAATTTTTCTTACGTTTGAACAAGAACTTAATGCTGCCGTGGTTCCTGAGGAAATTATGCCACTGCAGTTAAATGTGCCTTTATTTTTAAATGGACGACACAAAAGCATATGGTATTATTGTCCATTTTTCTTTTTCTACATTTATGTCTTCTGAAGGCACCCTATCTTCATTTTGCATACACCTGAGATACAAAAGGCAGCTGCACTCATCTGTAGGATCCCCTTTTTATCACTGACTAACATGAAAGTTGTAAGGTAAACATATGCCTGTAAACACTGCTATTATAATTCAAAGTTGCATGCCCTTTAATGTTATCATAAAGAGATTAAGTGTCATTAGTTGAAAAAGACAGAAAATAAACCACTGCATTATTTACTACCAACAGTTTTGGAATTACTTTTTTCAAATTTCACTAGACTTAAAAGTCACATACTACCACTGCCAAATTCACATTGCTAAGTCTGTGGATCTGTGCAAAAACACGTTTTTCATTAGCACACACCTTGTGAGAGGTTCCACAAATGACAGAGGAAAGCTATTCACAAGCTGATACTGCCTGGGAAATACCAAACCAGATTCAAAGTAAGCAGTCAAATACATACCTAAAAGAACACATTTTCAGTCCTTTACCTGAAATGCTACCCACAATAGCCAAAAAACTTCATTTTTTCCAACTTCATAAAACTGTGGGGCATCCCCATCCATCCCCACTCCCACCATCCTCTCCTCCTACCCCCTGCCACTGCCAGCAGAAGAATACACTAGAAGCTTGATTTTCAGAATCCTAAGTTTTATAAGAGCTAAGAATAGGATTATGTTCTCTCCTTTGGTGGCAAAATCAGGCCACTACGTCACAGAAATACTATTTCTATGTAATGAGAAACATTAATAAATCAACATAATACTAATGGAGATCTCTGGAAAACTAACTTATGCGTATTATAGTAGTAAAAAATGCCAAATATATAATAGTTCTATCTGTTTCTGTGAATATAAGCTTGTGTTCCTCAGAAGAGTAGCCTAAAATATCTGATAATACTTCCCATCTTGCAGATTTTTTTCACATTCAATTTCCCCGTGACAACAGATGTTCCTGCTCTAGTCATGGATACCTTGGTCTGAGAAGCTTGAGACTCCTGACATACAGGTATATCCTGAAACAGCCATTATGAGAAGTGTGACCTTTAACAATACTGAAAAAATATTTTAGCTATATAACCTGATGGATTAAACATTTCTTACTGTGAAGACAGGCCTCAAGTACCTTTTCTCTTGGTGGAAACTAAGGGTGGAGATGAAAAACCATCTGGATTCTCTTTGTCCCCTTTCTTGGACCACAGACTTCACTGACAAAGGTAAAACAAGTAATTATGCTGCCTTAGACAGCTTCACCTTTATACCTCTGATTTTTCTTTTTAGCTACTCATTCAAGATCCCTTCACCTGCAGAAATTTTCTTCTACAATAGAAACCCAAGGGAGAATTACTGGAAGTAATTGGTTTCCATCTGCCTAGATGCCTGCAGTTTTGTCACGTCTTCCTTTTCAACGGCAGACACTCTAAGTTAAAAACCCCATGCTTTGGCAATAATACTGTGCACTTCAAGTAAGAGATGAAAATAAACGCTAACCTCACAAGTTGCAATTTCAGCCCTTTCCCTTGTATTTTCTTTCTGAAAGCTTAATGTTCGTGAAAATGTTTCAGCTAGTTTCTAGATTTTTGCCTGGTTTTAGCACACTTAGCAGCAGACTTCAACATAAACAGTCAAAACTTCTCATAACCATTTAATTATTAATTACCGACTGAAATGCTGCTCAAATCAAGCTCATAGCACCTCCGTTAAAAATTAATCCTGGAGTAAGAGAATCAAGTGCTGCCTGCTGGAGCGGTGACTGACTTTGCGATGAGCAAAACTCAAGGAAAAGTGGGATGTTGATACAAACCGGTGCTGTCTGAGCAGCAGTCTCCTCTCTCTCTTACTAGGTACTTCCTTTCTAGAAAGGCTGCTACTGTAGATACATATTTAAACTGTACAGCACAACAGTTTGCTATTTTTAGCTGCTGTTTAAAACTAAGCTGTAACCAATCTGAGTAAAACCCAGCAATTTAAATAGGAAGATTAACTACCAGCTTCAAAGAGCATTTCTTTAATGGATCAAATTAATGGGGAAAATGTCTTTCACAAATGAGGTTTAATTACCAAGTGAAGTCAGAGTTGCCTCAACATGGGATGTCACCAAATTAAAAAAAAAAAAAGGGCAAAAAAAAAATTAAAATACTGTTGCAACTACTCTAAGCTTTGTTACTTACAGTTGCATAAAGTAAATGAAAAAATACAATCAGCATGTGTGGCTGCCCACAAATTTCTGTGTAGCCAATTAAAGGATGGTGAATTCACTCCTAAGTGAGCTATCCCTCAACTTGGGGGGGGGGGGGGGGGGAGAGGAACTCAAGGAAGAGGACTTTGAACAGCGAGATGTGAACTACCACAAAATCAGCTCAAATGAATCGTATCATTTAAGAGACATTTTCAGAACCGCCCATGTGTAAAACTCATGGTCTTCACAACAGAAATACCATTCTGTAGAAACAACAGGAACCCAAGCTCCATTTAAAACAAACCCCAAACTAAGAGCTGTATTGCAACTTTCTGCTATCAGTCTTGCACAAAAAAAAAACATCTAAAGACTCAGAAGAAAATCTCAGCTGAAGAGTGGATTATACATGCAATGAAAATATCAGAAATGCCGGTGCTAGACAGGAAATTGCATGCATTTTCAGGTACGATGCTTCCTGCGCAATTTCAGTGCCAGGCATTCATTTCCATTTTTTATTTCTGCCACCAGAATACAGAAGCAGAGAGCAATCAAAAGCAGATTATGCATCATAGCTCACAGAAAGCAGTGTTTCACTGACAGTTTAAAACCCAATACTAGGCACTTTTTATACGTAAGAGATCTTTACATGCAATAGTTGAATAAACATCTGAGTTCCAAAGACCCAGAGCAAAAAGGTATTTCACCACCAGGATTCACTGCAGCTGAACCGAGAGCTCGGCTGAAGGATATTACCCAGGCTCCCGCTCACTGCCTCAAATCAAAAAGGCTTTAAAATACAGCTAGGTGAATATAAACAAAGTTTTACAGGTAGCAAGAATTGACCCAACAGCCTTCAGAACAAAGCACGCCAGCAGCAATCCCACATGCACCAGTTACAGATGTTAACACGGCCGCTCTACTCGAATGTGCAACTCCTGTCATTATGGTCATATGAACCATTTGGGCCAGAGTGTCTCAAACAATATATTGTTCCCCGTACCATCCCAAAGACCCCTCTGCCCACCACTGCATATTTCTACAAGTGATTCCCCAATTGTCTAAATACAGCCCACAGTTTTCATCTCCTGGAGTGTAAAATTAATCAACGGCCCCATTTAAAGCTGACTTGTTCCTGCTTATTTACTACCAGCAAATAAGACCAAAAAGAACCCTGGAAAATATGATCAGTAACTGATAAATTTCAATTAAAAATAGCTAGATTACAAATGGTCAATGGACAGATCTTAGAACATGTAGCATGTCAACTTTGTCTCCTTCTAGATTTTTAAATCAACGGCCACTGTTAAAGAAAATTTTCCATTGTGTACACAATATTACATTAACACAAGAAATCAGGGGTTTTCCTGTACGTTGCTTTACCGCCGCTATCTATTTTCTAGCCTTTCTCCCATTCTAACTTACTATTTCTCTAATCAGGTAGATTTTGCCCTGTAGGTGTTTTCAATTCCCATGTAAAATAGCTATTGCGCATGTATTTATTAATCCAGGCTCATCTTTCTTGATCCAGGTTTTGAGAACATTCTAAAAAAGTCCCAAGCATCTTCTGATAGCAATTCACATTTTTCTCTTTAGAATTGTTTTCTACAACCGAGTGGCTTTGTATTTATCATGGTATCTGTTCTTAAACAGTTTCACAGAAGTATACCATGTGGAAACAATATAATCCAAATGAATAACGTGCCTCAAATCTGGTAACATCTCATTACTGAACTTTAACTAGTTTTCAGTTCTGCCATTAATTCCTATCATTTGCCAGGACAAGGTTCACACTCAATACTTCCATGGTAGATACAACCTCTGCTCAGACTGTAAAACTAGTATGGGAAACACCTGGCTTAGAAATGGAGTCACAAAAGCCACATCCACTGTAACAGATTCAATTTTTCTTCATTACACAAAAAAGAGATGCAACTATTACATTACACATTAACAGTGTATGTCATCGTGATGGCATTGGAACTTAGAAAGAAAGTAGACCTGTAGGTGGCCTCATATTTAGCTTTTAAGGTTGAACTCATTCCTGCGGTTGGTACAAAACTTGGTCGTCTTTTCATGCCTAGCCTAAACCAGGTATTTCTGCCAGCACAGCTGTATGGGACAGAGGTGCAACTCCCAGTTTGCCGCCATACCCCAGCAGAACACCCTAACGCTGGTATCATCACACCAGCGTAACTAGCTGTGTTCACGCGGACCGCCTGAAAAGCTCAACCCTAGGCACGGCCATGCCAACCGCTCTCACCTACAGCACAAGCGCACACCAAGGAAACACCAGCCAGATACGAGCTCACTTAAAAGGCGCAGACTGCCAAAGAGCTCTCTGTGTTACAACAGAGCTCTCCTCTTTTGACTGCACTGAATATGCAGCCATTCGTTTTTCTTCACTGTTCATTAGTTCTTTATTTTGTCCGGAGCTGCTAGCCACAATACTTACAAAATTATTCTTCCATGGAAAGAAGTCCCAGGCAAGCCCAGCACTTAGCAAAGAGAAACTACAACAGTGTAACTCAACTTCCCTAGAGACAGCTTCATATGAAAAATGGGTTTATAACATAAGAGAAAACTGCTCAAATCCAGTTATTTAAATATATGGTGAGCTAATGATGCAAGTATTCTTCCAAAGAAAAACTAAACCAAAACAACTACCCCACCCCTCCCACCCAAAAAAAGCCCTTCATCTTCTACCTAGCATAGATGGAGAACATGCCAGTTAGCCCCCTTATCCCCTTAGAAATACTTTCTAATTGAAGTTGATCAACTAGTGGCGACAGAGCCGTAGTGTTAACACTATCGAGTCTTGAGACAGACCCGCACAAAGTTTGCCCAGCGTCGCAGGCAGACCCGAAAGCCCCATTCCTTCTCGCCGCCCAGCCCAGCAGTAAGATCCTCGCTGGCCTGACCAGCAGCCCAGACTGTTCATCGCTCAGCAGGCAAACAATAAAGTAGGTTACAGGTAAGGGCGACTGGGCCTACTACAGTCACTCTTGCGGGGGAGCCCCAGTCTTTGCTGTTTAAAGATGAGAAAAGCCAGGCAATGGGGTGGGGAGGAAAGGGGCCAGAGGACCAGCTTCATCTCATGTGCCGGCTTACGGGGCTACTCGTTTCTGGTAACCAAACACTCCTCCCAGTGGCGGGGGGAAAGACATTTCAGACAGCGCTCTCGCTTATTGCGAAGTCTGAATTTTCAGTTGAATAGGCAGGCTTTCCAGGAACTGTAATATATTTGCAAATTCACCATAAGTTTTATTTCTTCCAAATTCGTTGGAGGCACGCTTCTTCCTTCTATAGCTCCATTACAGAATTAGTGCAATCTCTCAGCTACCAGTTCACAATGAACTCGGGGTTACAGCTTTGCCTCTTCTTGCTTTGACGTAATTTTCTTTTTAAGTATTATTGCTTTCGCCATTGTGGCCAATTTTATTTACCAATTCTCCTTATATTACAGTCTGTGTAGAGAGCTCTTGTGAGGAAAATGCCAAACAAAAAAAAAAACCAACCATACCTGTATGAATTAATGAACATGACAGCCCAGTAATCCAACTCAGGAAAAGAAATCATAAATTCCTTCCATACAGTAAGAAAGATTTAAAAGAGATTTAACTGCAGAAACTAGCATAATACCCAAGCAGAGACAACGCCTCTGTATGTAAACTATTAAAATTCATTCCTTTGTATATTACCTTCTAACACAGCAATTTAAACCATTTTCTTTACACGAGGGTAGTTACAGGCGTTTACCATAACTTGACTACCACCAAAAAAAACCCTGACTGAAAAAACCCTAACAAATTAAGAGAGCAAGCAGGCCGTTCAGACTGAATTAGCTACAGCAGCACAAATGTTCTGAGTGAACACTGAAACCCATTGCCATTTGCAAAATGATAGTGGGGAGAGGCAGCAAGAAGAGAGTCCACCGAGCTATGCGTTAACTTACAAAGTCAAGTCTTACTATCAAGACCATGAAGTCTATATAAACAGCCATTTTACAGACAGGTAAATTATGGCACAGAAGAGCCAGCAGCAGAGCCTGAAACTCCTGAAACCGGCACAGGACCACACTGCCAAGATTATCCGTCACCTGGATTTGGCCCTGAACTGACCTGAAACCCCAACCACCTCCCTGCTTAGAAAGTGTGAGTAAGAAGCTAAAAGTTTCCAAAATTAGTATTTCTAATTCAGAACATGGTGAAGTGATTCTGCTGTGTCTTACTACACAATGCAACCCACTGATATTTCACATTTGCGTAGTAACTTACTGGTTTAAAATAACTACATGGCATACAGTGGTTGTTTGTAAGAAAATTCTGATTTTTTTCAACTAGGTTATTTGGCTTTTTCCGTGAATACAGCATTTTTTTTTCTTTTAATTAGCTGTGCTCTGAACTTCAGGATGAAAGATACATAGTAGTTAAATTGTGTTTATTATTACAGAAAAATCACAGCTGTTCAAAAGAGAGATCGGACATGGGCTCACAGAACTAGCCACTAAGTGCTCCCCTCCCTTCAGCCCTCCTGCTCTTGCATCTACCAAGCTCACAAAAAAGATGCAAAACACATCTCCAAGATATGTCAGGCTCTCAGTTACCTATGTTTTAGCTACAAACTGGTCTATCTTCAGACAGATGCAGACTCCTGATAAAGTAACTAATTTTAGTGTAAATCATGGCTTTAAAATATACAATTTATTTTATGTCACTGCATTCAGGTTTTCCAGACTGGAGGCTGGACATTTTCTCTCATTGCTTCCACCCAAGTTCTCATCTCTTCCTCTTCACCTCACATTCCCCAACTGCTTTCAGTTAACAGGGTATTTCATGATCAAAGATTTTAAGAACTAAAAAAAAAAAAAAAACCACAGAACAGAAGTAAGAGATATAAAACTTTATTTTTCTGTATGAATAAAGAACAAGCAGATCCACTGAGCAGTCAAGAAAAACGCTCACAACAATAGCTAGGACAAAGAGCCTGCAGCAATGTCAGCTGAACATCCAGCAGATTCAATGGGGTGCAAGGAAAAAACCCTTTCTGAAGGACTGAGCACCAAAGGCTCCCATCCCCACCTAAACCATGTAGAGCTTCTCATTTCTTTAGCTTAGCTAGTAGAAGCTGCAGCCTTTATATTTGAGGTGAATTACTTCCAGTCTTCTGTTCCTTGAAGCATATTCCCATCTCTTCCAATGGACGTGAGCAGGGGGCAAACGTAAGGAGGTATGCCTCTAGTGGCTCCCTTTCCAGCATAACAGGCCATTTACTATTCTCACTTGCGAGCAGCGGTGAAATAACTTCACAAAAGCGGGAGCCTTGGCCTCAAATTCTTTTGCTTCTTGAAATGCAAGAATTTTCATAAAGTAGCACCAATCTGGTTTTGGTTTAGGATTGACAGTGAAGCGACTCATTCTGGTAAACAAAATGGGTCATCTTTTTCAGGGAACACTTCCAGGATTATTACAAATTGATGTGAAAGGGTTATTTAATAAAGTTACTTGGTAAAACCTTCCACTGTTGAAAATATAATAGCACAGCTCAGTGCTGCTGATTCAGTTTCCATAATTCTTGAACTTTAGGCTCTATTTTATTGTAGCGAGTTACATGATCTGTTGTAACATTTTTCCTCCAAACGCTTAAGAAGCATTCATTCACACCACACCAAACTAAACAGAAGCTGCACAGTGCTTCTCCTAACACACAAAAAGTTCATTATTGGATATCTTTATGAAACAACTAATGGATCATCTTGAAGCACCAGTTCTTAGGTGCCAGCAGAGCCATTTCAAATGTCTGGGTACTAAAATATCTCAAGGTTTTAAATGTTGTACAAGTCCCAGTATTATCAGGCTTCAACAGAAAGAAATGACAGATTAGGCATACGATGAAACTCCTCTTTATCAGTGCACTTACTCTGAGATCTTGGACCAAACCCCCAGGCTGGTGCGAACAGGCATAGCTTCAATGAACCTGTGCTAATTTACATCAACTGAGGCTATAGCTCCACATCAAAGAACCCTAAAGTGTTCGTCACCTACATAAACTGTATTTAAAAATTATATACATGCTGGCATGTATTCACTTGATTTCATGTTCATGTTTCTAATAATTTCAGAACTTAATTTTCATAGACTTTTATTTTAAGCTAAATAGCAGAGATCTCAGTAGCGGAAAACCTTAAGAGCCTTCATATCCAATGGTAATTTGGACACTTGTATCTTTCCTGAATTTTCAGTCAGTAGTTAAGGTAAAAAGGCTCACCTTCTCTCCTTGCCATTTTTGTAGTTCCCAATGTCATAAAACCCCCAAGAATCTCCCATTTTGGAACAGTACTCAGTGGAAAACTCTGATTCTCCTGCATACTCCTCCGCCTGCTCTAATACAAAGGGGGTTTCTCAAGAGAGGCTCAAAATGCTCAAACTTTCTCAAATTCAAAAGAGAAAGGGCTGTTATAACATGAAAAGATGATTAAGGTCCAAGTTCTTTCCATGCGTTACCTAGGTGGTTTTTTTGAGGCATGTGAACACCTGCCTATATAACTGTGTATGTGAAGATAAAAGGAGCATTTGAGCTGATGACTTGTAATCTGGAACGTTCCTTCCTTTTGGACATCAGCTTACTAGAAACGTGTTACTGCGCCTTCTTGCTAAGGTTCTTGCAAGATTTGTTTTTGTTTTGAAGCTGTTTGTTTTTTAAAGAACACATCTTGTAATCGGATCGGTATTTGCATCTCCTTGAAAGAGCAGTATCATCAGGAAAATCTAGATGCTCTCCTATACTGAACTTCCCCCCTGGGTTTACTTAACAATGCATACTCTACAATCATACAAGAATTATTTTGTTGGCATATCATAACACCAAGCTCTTCAAGAATAAATTGAGATAGTACTGCCAAAGTCTCCTCTGCAGTACAAAAAAAAAAAAAGAATCCTCAAAAATCAGCAGTTTCTGTCATTCATGTCCTCTTTAATACCAAAAATCTCACACAAGCCTACTTGAAATCCAGCCTTCTAACATAAATTGGTGCAATACTACTACTGAACAACACAAACACGCTCAAGAATCCACTGTGTTACAGAGGCTCAGCAAGAGTCTTCAAGGCTTTCAGGTCAGAAGCACACCAAAGTGAACACGCAAACTCCTAAGAACCTCAGAAGGGTTTGCACACAGCAACGCTGCTGACATTTACTAGTGTTATTAATGTTTATTGACTATTTTTTTTTCCACTTCACCATCAGCAATCAGAGTCCTAGAAACAGCCTTATAAACTCCAGGCATTACAGTTCAAGGATAGGGAGGAACAAAGATCTACGGTTGCTTTCACAATGTGCAGAGGAGGAAGCAAGCACCTCTAAGTAAATGCATGTTGTTACGCTGCTGACTGAAGTCTACACGTGATAGCAGGACGGTCTTCTCTGGCCTCTCTTCTGGTGGCAGTAGAAACACAGCGTGCGACTGTGCTTCTCAGCTTCTCCGGGCTTACAAAGGACATACTTCAGCATGATCTTAGCCTAACCTAAATGAGCCCTTGATGGACATTTCCGAGAACAGAGAAATCAACCAGAAAATGGGGATGGCAATTAAATGAGGGAATAAGATGGATTATCCACTTCACACCTCCACCTTTAAACCAATAGTTGACTTAATTGCCAGACTTAACTTGCTGATAACAGTATGCAGCCACATTTGTCCCCGTTCCCCAAATGCTCCAGGATGTGCCTTCAGAGACGCCAGATAGGGAAGGCAGAGTTGCAGAGTTGCTAAAAAAGCTTGGAAGTACTTGAAATAAAAACCTCTTACCGTCT
This sequence comes from Nipponia nippon, assembly GCF_047370975.1. Taxonomy (NCBI): domain Eukaryota; kingdom Metazoa; phylum Chordata; class Aves; order Pelecaniformes; family Threskiornithidae; genus Nipponia; species Nipponia nippon. The sequence goes on from NW_028262302.1 coordinate 24,817,976, forward strand.
CACCACCCTGTTACAGACCACCTGACAACGTGGACCATCAGATCATATCTACACTAGATCTCTCTCCTAAGTGTGAGCCAGTCGCTGGTATTTCAGGCATGCCAATCAAGAGACCCTGACTTCGGACTGGAGACACTAGATTTTAAAAGGGCAAAGCAAGTATGACTGTAAAGAAAACCCAGAAAATCCTCTCACTGCTTCCATCGACATACTCCCAAATACTCAGACCTTCACTGATAAAAGGAAACTAAAGCACCAACAGTGCAAAATTATGGAAAATACCTGCAGTAGGCAAATCCTCCACAGCTATTCTTCCCTATTTTCAGTGCCTTGATAATAAGGAGGAAGGGCGCTAGCACTACACTGTTGCCATCATCTTTAGTGAGCACTGGAAAGTGACTTCTGATCACTTTCGTTGAAGGAATTCAAAACTGTTGCATGTTTGAGGAAAGGGCAAAGAACAGACAACACAGGCACTACCACCAGGTAAACCCTATGGCAAGGCAAACAATCCAGAAAAATCCAGAAAGCAGTAAAACCACCCTTCTGTAAGCCAGAAACCACTCTGCCCTCCCTGTACCTGCGGGGAGGCTCTACAGGAGATTTACCAAAAGATTTCTCCTCTTACAACAGTAGAGAGGTACAGTTAGAGTATAAACAAAAGGTTTTTGTATTCGCTTTTGACTCCAGTAATGGAGGCTCAGTTCCACCAGCATTGAAAGAAATTAACAGACAAAAAGCAATGGCACACACGATCCTAAAGATCTGACACAGGTTTAAGATAAACCAGCAGTAGCCAGTGCCCCTCATAGCCAGCAGCACAGGACCCGGGCTGCTCAAACAGATTTTGGAGCTGGACCTCAGTGGCAGAGATCCAGCAGCAAAACCCTGGTCTTTCCAATCACCCTCTTAGACACTAGATGTTAAGTTTCAAGTCCCAACTCTGAGAAACTGAAAAGCTGAAGTTTTCCTGCAAGACACTCAAGTCAGGATGTTCAGTTCCACTGTTTTATACCATCTTAAGACTCAGACTGAGCACTCAAGAAACCACTTTTTTAAATCCTTACACTTCTCATTTTTATTTAGCACCCATACCATTAAAAAGTATATATTTTATGCTATAAGCAAGGACTTAAACCAATCCAAGGTTCATTTTTCTAGCGTAAGCAGCAAGTCACTACCAAATTAACCAGTAAGCCTAAACGGCTCATTTACTTAAAATGGTGCAAGAATTACTCTGCTAGTAGTGAAGTGTCACACCACAGACCTGGGGAAAAACTTTTCATAGCATCAGCCATCTGCACACTAGAGTGTGTTAAAGGAATACTGAGAAAAATCATTTTGAATCAAATCAAAGTCAATAAGCAAACAAAGCTCCCAGCAACGCTGTTCTACCCACTCTATGCACTGAGATAACCTCGCTCCTTGTAGCACATGGGGGAAAACCCAGGAGCACATGAAAATGATACAACTGCTGAAGAACAGCTAAAACCCACGTAACTCAATACCTAATCACATTGCTGATACTTGGTTTCTTATGGAATCTTGACCCCTGTATGTATATGAGAAGCTCAGGACTACATCAAAGAATGGATTCAACAGACCAGTAAAGGAATCCACCCTCCCAGGTACTGTTGTGACTAAATTTCACTTATGTAAGACCGAGATACACACTTGGTCAAATTCCATGATTTCTGCATCTCACAGCACGTAATTAAGCAAACAACAAGCTTCACTTTAACTATCAAGAGCTGAACACTATCCAAATACAAGCACAGGGATGAACAAGGAATAAAAGGATCTTAACACATGCCGAAGTTGATGTGCACTTATATATACAATCAGCCAAAGGTTTATCACCAAAGAACAGGACTGGAAGGTCTTCTCCCTTAAAGGTACTCTGAACATGGACACCATCAAACCTAAACCCTTCTAAAACAACCCAGGCTCTTGAGAAACACTTGAGATTTTCAATAAGTTCTCTGGTGAGCTCATATCCTTCCTTTTTTGCTTGGCCATCTTTGC